>NC_080725.1:5310000-5951666 GCF_019097595.1 Hemibagrus wyckioides
GAGGACAAAATGTTCACTTGCTGCCTAATATATCCCACCCACTAACAGGTGCCATGATGAGGAGATCATCAGTCTTATTCACTTCACTTCATCTGGCACTGCTCATAACATGTTATGGCTGATCAGTGAACATATATGTCTGGGTTACAGGGACATTTGTTTGAGAATCTGCCAGTTCTGGAGAATCTGATGGTCATATCTGTTTCTGTTTTTTGCAGATAAAACCAGACTGACTACGTTATAATTTTTTGTCTGAAAAGTGGTGTACAATGTGATGTTGCTTACTTAACTGTCATTCAAACATTTTCTTTTTTTGATGGAAGTATTGTGTGGAATCTATTTTTATACTCATTAATGCAGGATACATAAACAAAACATTTAAGACAAATTAGTATTGAAATCTCAGTGTGTTTTTAATGTTTTGCATGGGTTGAGTTTTGTGCATTTTACCACACTATATCATCATTGGTCTACTACTGATGCTATTGTTACATCTGAAACTCTATCAGTCTAGGCTATCTGCAACATGAGTTCTAGCAAATACATCCAGTACAAAAAAAGAGGTTTTGGTTACTTTAGATGTTTCATTAATATTGTGTAGGAGCTCATACTAATGCTCCTCTTTGCAACCATTTACAGTTTACCATATAGACACAAATCATGTTCAGCTATACATTGTAAACTCTTGCCAAACATAATAAACTTATTAATGAAATTATTAGTCTGATCCCAAACTATGAAATTGGAGTCTTGTGATGTACACACTGTATTACAAAAACAGCCAGTCTTTCATAATATGACCTGAGAAAGTTCTTTGCAAAAAAAAAAAAAAGAATGACCTAATGCCATTTTCTGAAGATGCAAGCTTTTCAATTTGCAGACTTTTACCTGTAGAATTTCCAGATTTTGTTGTACAGTGAATGTGTCCCACCAGAACCTCTGAGCAGTGCTTTAACCTCAGATGGCAAGTCAAATTAAGATTCAGCACATGCACAGTAATTTCTAGCTGCACCATTTCCTTTCTGGAGTATGCAATTAGTCTTGATAAAGTGTCAATGGATCAAGTCATGGTGGTAGATTGGCCAACTCCCAAAACCATCAAGAACCATTTTCTTGGCTTTGTCAACTTCTATCAATATTAATTTGAAGCTTCATTCCCATTGCTCTCCCCATCACATCTCTCTTACAAGGCAGCCCCAAATGTCCCAAAAAAGTCTTTAACTCAGCCCCAGTCCTAAAGAACCCAATCCTTCCCATCCCCATTGTAGTTTCAACTGACACCTCTGGCAAGCCATCTGGTTACTGTTTTTTATTCAACGTCAATTTCACCATCTCCTACCAACCGAAAACACACAGGTAGATGCATTGTCCCACATGTACTTGACTAAGCTCCATTATGAAAGACAATAGCTGATCCTTTGATGTTTTGGATTTGTCTGACTGTTTAATAAACACCATAATTACCTGCATTAGCATCCTCTGAGTTTCTGCTTACACTTCTTACACTACACAATGCTTCAAGGCATTATGATCCATTATGAACCATTAAACCACCACAATTACCTTAACCAGTTCACAATGATTCAGTGCAATCTTTTGGTTAATTTATTAGTAGAAGCATTGTAAGTAATGTGAGTTTACTGTGCAAGCATGTAGTTGTTCTGTATCCTGCCTCTACCAAATGAGCAAATGTAAAGTATTATGTGTTTTTCTATATTATGTATGATTCTTTATTGTAAAAATGTTTTAAAATGGTTCACTGTAAATGTTATAGTACTGGCAACCTAGGGTTGCTAATAAAGGATTATAAAAGTTACAGTAATTATTTTTAAATTGTAATGTACCTGAAGACAGACCTTAGTTCAGAGAAAATGTGGCTTTGATTGTGGACTGGCAAAACCCTCCTTCACATATCTCAGCTTTGGAGGTTCAGGTTGCTGAGAGCATATGTGCAGCAACAGCACACCATAGCAGGGGCACAACAGTGGCAGCTTGATGGTGCTGCAGCTTGAGGTCCAAACTTTTGATCAACAGCCCACAACCTTATCCACTTGACACACCACTGCCCTGGATAGTTGAAAATGTTTAGTTTGGGTGAGTCTGTGCCCATGATATACCTAAGATTCTTGTTCTTGTTTGACTAAAGAAAAACCTGATGTGGTCTTCTGCTGTTGTAGCCCATCCAGCCGAGTGTTTACTGTGTTTTGCATTCAGAGATGCTTTTCTGCTCACCACAGTGAGCAGAAAGTGAGACTGAAAGGTCTTTCAGCCTGCAGACCCTCTACTCACAAGATTTTTTTCTTCACCATTTCATATTAACTCTAGAGACTGTTGTCTGTTAGATTCCAGAAGATTTACTAAGGAAATACTAAAAGCCCATCTGACATGAACCACAATGCCACTGTTAAAGTCACAGAGGTCACATTTTTCTTCATTCTGATGTTTAGTAGTTTAAGTATGTGAAAAAAAACAAAATGAGTAGTGTAAACGTGACATAGTATTAAAGTGTGTTAAAATAAAGTGTAAAATCACATAAGGGAACAAGTAAAAGTATCATAATAGGTCAGTACAGCACCCATGTATGACTTTGCAGGTGCATAATTATGTATTATGACTGTAGCCTGTTTTAACACATCAGAAGAAATGCATGGTGGCCTGTTTTGTGTGGTTAATCAGTATCACCACAACAGCAACACTGGGTATGCTACAATGAAAGGCTATGGCCTGAGTCTTGTTTATTATGAAGTATCATTTTCCATTGTGGCTTGTTCATAAAGAAGAACTGTCAGAGGTTAAGACAAAGTATTTTCCTGATGTCAGTGTGTGTATCCGTGTTTAAAAATAGTTTCACTCTATATACAAAATCTTTAAACAGTGACAAGTTTATTGTTTTAATCTTTTCATTTTTGTGAATATGCATCTCATAAAACTGCTCTTTAGCAGATCTTAAAGAGTAGTGTAATATGTGGAAATTAATCATATTCAGTTAATTAAACTGAATCTTGCACATTTATTGCAGTTACATTTAGCATTTTGAAAGATATTTGTCGTTGCTTCCACTTAAAACAATAGCCAAATTAAAGGGAGAAATTAATGGGAGAAAAGTTAGAGTTTGAGCTGATTTGATCTCTTTTCCTTGATCTCATAGTTTTGTACAAATCATTAAAAACATTGCAGGAAAACCAGTACTTTCAAAGTAAAAAATGGGATTTCATCCGATAGCCTAAGAAATAATCAAGTTAGTCAGTAAATTTTATAGAAACACCAACAATACTTACTTTTTTCAGAAAGTGCACCATAACAATTTCTGGAATTTTGTCTCCAGCTCTAGTAGTTGGAGAGTAGGTATTTGCATTAAAACCAGTTATAAGCTCCTTATGCATCCTTCTTCATGACTATATCGTGCAATACTAATTTACTCTTTCACTCTCTAGATGCAGAGACCATTACAGTGTCTAGTGGAGATTCTGTCTTTCTACCATGTCCTTCAGTGTTCAAGCACAGTAACATCACCAGTGTTGAGTGGAAGAATGATGGAAGGAGTTTATGTAAATATTTTATTAATAATACTAAAATTGATGTCGCTGAATGTAAACCTCAGTTTAAAGTAAATACAGAACCTTCAGGGCTGAATATAACAGGTGTTGAAAGCAGTGATGCTGGTGTTTATACGTGTTTGACGAACAAATTAATACCACCACCAACGGTGGTGAGTTCTGCAACTGTGAGGCTTAAAGTTAAAGGTAATTAGAATCATCTTTTACTCTTCACTTGCTCTTGAAAGTTCCTCTGCCACTCACTATACTAGCAGTGAATATAAAATAATGTTTGTATCATAAATCCTGCACTACATTTATGGTTGCTTGAGGAAATGACCATCATGACTCACTGCGTTCAATGAGCCTTTTACCTGCTGTCTGATGTGGATCTTTATTGGATCAAACTAGTGCATGTGAGTTGTTTTATTTAGCTGTGATTTCACTCAGTGCTCCTATCTTTACAGGTTCTATCAGTACTGATATCTTTACAGGGTCAGCTGTGTGATTTATTGTCACTGGGACCCTTTTGGGCTTAATGATTGGCACTGCTTTGTTTATCGAGGTTTACTACCAATGTCGCAGTAAGTTTGTGTTTATACATATTATTACATATCCATATTTGTCTTTCCGATAATGTTCTGCATGAGTTGTCATAATTCTCGTATGGTTTGTCGTATGTAACATTATAAACTACTGCTTTTGGTGTCTTTCAGTTGTCCGTGGTGGCCAGTCTACTGCTGATTGGAATGATATATCCTAAACTTGTCTCTACGACTCAGGTCTAGTTCTTCAACAGTGCAAAGTGAAACAAACGTTTCTGACACCAAGAATGAAGAATGAATTTTAATGATGTGTGAAGTGCTATTACTATCGAGTAACATGAGATATTACACCTCCCTGCCAGCAGAGGTCACAATCTCCAAAAATTCTAGTTCGACCTCTTCCAGCCACTTCCACATCACAGTATACTGTACAGTTTGAACCCAGTAAATTCAGCACCACATGAAGGAATTATGAGCCTTGAAGTTCTGCTGATTTTCTATTTTTTTTATCTGCACCCTCAGTTTATTCTTGAGCTTTCTCTTTAACATGGTTTTACTGTGTGTTCTTGTGTTTTCTCTCTTTGGTTGATTTTAACTTTGTACACCTGTCCTTTATAATAAATATCACATATTAAATTCGATTATTAAATAGATCTCTAACCCCAGATCAACCAGAAATACAGAAAATGATCTGCTTGCTAAACAAAATATTATGATGACCTTCCTTGAACAATCTATCACATAGCAGTGAACCTTCATACTTGCCACAATGTCCCTTGTTTCACATCATCATTACACTCATGACATATCTGCCAGTATGACAAGATTTCTCGTAGTCTGCGTCCTAGACGACCTGCAAGGGTACCTGACCACACCACTAGGCACAGGCATCATCGTCTTTCATGGGCCAGGGAGAATTTACACTGGACGAGGGACCAGTGGGCCTCAGTGCTGTTCTCTGATGAAAGTCGATTCACGTTGAGCAGAAATGATGGCCGCCAACGATGCTGGAGACGTCAAGGAGAGCGCTATGCATCAGCCACTTTTTTGGTGGTGTTACAGTCTGGCCAGGTGTGTCTACTCAATACAGAACTGCCCTACATCTTGTGAATGGTACAGTGACAAGCCAATACTACCTGAATAACATCATTAAAAAAATAATGGTAAAAGCATAAATATGGCTTCATGTTCACAATTTATATATACAGAGTCAACCAAAAAATATATACACTTCAGGAAAAGAAAAATAGTATGAAGTCAATTATATTAGTATAATATTAATAATATTATCACAATATTATCATAATATAATCATATATATCAATATATAACATATAGCAACACATTTAGTAATAAAATATTTATAGAAATATTTCTTTTCCTGAAATGTGTAGACATTTTTCTGGGTGACTCTATATATGTATATATAAACTGATATAGTAATATAGTTTAGAGGGAGAGGCAGTTGTCTATTTGCCATCAGTGTACATTGCTGTGATCACTTTCATTAGACCCAAATTGTCACTTTTGTCCTTTTGGTATTTCCCTTTTAAATGCATGTACCCACTGTGCCCACTTTGTCTGGTGTGCCTGGGTGGCGATGGCGCCGTTTGCTTGGGTCCGATCATCGTTGCTTGGAACCATATTTTCAGTTTGTTGTACTGTGTAATAGTGTGTATTATTATGTGTAGACTTAACAGTAGTCATTTTTTTGCTCATTTTTTCTTCTTTTTGACCGAATGATATTCACTGATGAAGCTTTGAAGGTAGAACCACATTACCCAAATTATAGATAACAAACAAATGACTGATTTAACATAAATAAGAGTATAGCTTTAAAATGTCCTTAATGTCTTCTTGCCATTATCATGCATGCATTACAATTGTATTTTTTCCAATTTCTATAATTTACCAAAACAAACTTTACCATGTTTCATATTTAATAACAATATAGCAAAAAAATGTTAAACATTAAATAGAAATATTAAAAAAAGTTGTTTAAGATGGTTAAATGTTTTCTTAGATGCAGTGTTGATGTTACTGTTTATTGACAAGGGTTTATTAACACTCATCATCCATATACACATAACACCATATAATTACTTCACTGTAATTTCATGTGAAAACAATGAGAAGTGCTTATAGTGTAGAAAAGAGACACTGGAGTCTTATTAGTTTTGAACAAAAAATAATTGGAATTTATTGACTGATTCAGATTGATTTCTAAAACAAATACAATAAAGGAATAATAAAGAAACTGTTTATTAACTATCACATACTTGTATATACACTACAACCTAAATATTAATATACACAAATTTGCAATAAAGGAAACAACAAATAACATTTATTTACATTCATACTTATATATAATGTCCTACATGTTTAACACAAATATGTCTAGCTTAAACATTTTAAAGAAACTAATTTGATAACTATACATTAAATAGATACATATATCCTAAATACACAATACAAATCCTACTGTACAAAGCCTACACATTTAACAGATATATAATATAAGTCTTAATGTTATAATCTATGTAGCAATTAATGTTTAAGGGTTTTTAAAATCACAGAATTAACACTTTTTATTGCTTTAATTTGTTGTAAAAAAAAATGGCTAACATTAATTGATAAGGCTAGTGAGGGTGGTAAGAATCACATCACTACCCTTCAAGCACACCAAGACTTTCAATACAGTCATGAAATGGGGTGAAATACTTACCTCAGATTAAAAAAAACGAATAATTTTGGAGGGGAAATACTTACCACAGAATTTTAAAAAGACAGATTTGTGGAAACTAGAAGTGAAATACTTACCAAAGCTTTAGATAAATGCCACATATACTTACCACAGATTAAATAGTGAAAAAAAGGATGGGAACGGTAAGGAGATAAATGGAAAGATCTCCAGCCAGGTCCAGACTAATGATGTAGATCGTGATGAAGACAAGCCAGATTTGATGTACTCTAACTTCACTGTTATGATGAGGCATGTTGTCATACGCGGACATATCATCGATATCCTCATTCTGCCTCACCCACGCGAAAAACTCTTCGCCAGTGGAATCTATAAAGGACATAAGGTCCAAAGAAGGGGATAAGCTCCTTGAAGGAGATGAGGTCCTATCCAAATTGATGTGCTCAAAAACCTCAAACTCATCATCCTCTGGCTCCACAGCTTCCCATCCTGCATGAGGAGCCTCTTCATAATTGTTTTCATCACCACCCATCAGCTCCCTCCTTCTCATCATCATCCTCCACCAGAAATCATCACTGCTGGGAGAATCTATAATGGGGATGAAATCCAAAGTAGGGGATAAGGTCCACAAAGAGGATGAGTTGCTCCCCAGATTTCTGAGCCTTGTCCTGGGAGGGGCCTCTTCATCACTGTCCTCTTCATCACTCATCTCCATCCTCCTTCTCCTTCTCCTACAGAAATGCTCACTGCTGAAGTGCGCATCCATGCTGGGAATGGAGTCCAAAGTAGGAGATGAGCTCCACAAGGAAGATGAGCTGCTCCCCAGATTACTGAGCTCATATTCATCATCTTCCTCCTCCACATGCTGTCTTTTCCTGGGAGGGGCCTCATCATCACTCCACATCTCAACGTCGATCTCCTCATCTTCTTCGCTATAGCGCTCATCATCGTCTTGATTCTCCACGGTGTTGAGGTGGAGTTCAGTGGCACGTAGCAGGTCAGATGGAGTTTCCTCCCTCCGTGTTCCTGTATCAAAGGAGATGAAAAGACATTAACGTATCTGCAGATTTCAGTAACGCTTTCATTTTATAACACCATCTATTCTGTACAGCAGGAATTTCTCATTTTAATAATCCTTTATACAGTATTTACACTAGTTATATTACTGAAACCAACCTATAACAGTGAGTACATCTTCAGTAAGCTTAGAACACAATGACAAATACACACATTAAAATTCATCCTAAAAACATCTTAGAAACAAGAATGATTGGAGAATTTGATGCTAATTTTGTAAAAATCTTGCTTCCCCTGTGCCCCAGAAGGATCAAACTCTAGAAACGCCCTGTTTAACACGATTTTATTCCTATTAGTTTCACAGCAGTTGATGAAATTCATAGATTAAAAAAAATAAATAATAGGTTAGGACACATTTAATGTTATTTTCAGCCTCTTACTGATTTTACACCTGTTACTGTTTTCCGTAGTGTCTAGGGTAAAAAAAAAAAAAAACCCGGAACAGTGAAAAACAAGTATTTAGCATTACTGACTTTTCTAACTAGCTATTTAAACACGGCACTGTACTAATGCTACCAGCTAGTTAGCTTAACTAATGTTACTCCATAGTGTACCTATCTGACTAACTAACTTTCTTTAACGAGTTCGCTAAAATCAAGCCGGCTAATATTTGGCTAATTAGGCTAGGGTAATTAGCATGATCTTAAGTCATTAGCCAAGCGGTTTATTTCCACCCACTCTTCTCTTTCTTATCACTTTCAAGTTTTTTTGCCGAATAAATAAATCATAGTTTTAATGTTTTAACAATTTTCCGACTCGGTGCTATGTTGCTAACGCGGTGTTTGAAGCTCGTGCTGAAGTGAAGCCGGAAAAAACTCGGTAACTTACCGCTACTGTCCGGCAGTCCGCTCCCTCCGGTCTGAGGTCCTGCCTCCTGGAGCTGCAGAGCTTCGTCTCTCCTTTGGCTCATCGCTGAGAAGTGTTGTAGAAATGCTCGTAGAGTAAAATCCGTGTAGAAATGGTCTCAGAGTAAAGTCACGCGTGTAATCCAGAGTTTGCGATCTTCAGGACTTTTTGAAAAGAAACGCGTTAACATTTAAAAACAAACGTTCTAAAGCCGTTGCTATGATACGTGACATCACAGCTAATAGTAGCACGCGCTGTTTCCTCAGGACTCACTCATTCAGCCTTATAGAGATTATATTATTTTATTAAAACAAACAAACAAACAAATAAATAAATAAATAAAAATAACCATGCATAACATTTAAATAATAAAAACGTAGTAAATCATATATAAGTAATGTGTGTATAAGTATAAATACAGCGTGAATAGATATATACGTTTTCCATGTTGTTAGAAAAATAATTAATATTAATTCATTTAAAATGAAATTAATATTAAAAACTAGTTTGCCCTTATTTAACTCAAAAATGAATCCAATTTAAAATGACTTTAAATATTAATATAGAAAAACGAAAAACTGCATTTCATCCGATCCGTACACAAAACAGGCCAAGCTGCAGTTAATCCCCAATACCACAAAAACTTTCACTGAGCATATGTTCAGTATTTAGGAAGTGTTTTGACAGTTTATATATGTATGTATATGTGTGTGTGTGTGTGATTGTCTGTGTGTATAGTAGATAACAGTAGATAATGAATATGAAGTGCTTTGAGAGTCTAGAATATAATGATGTTAATGGTGGAGCAGTGTAAACTGTATGGACCAGAATTAAGGTGCAAATTATATGGACCAGAATTCAGATCAGCTTTTACTCTTCACTAGTGGGAGAAGCACAAAATATGCAAATTATTTCAATATTGGCATCCAGACTTTTCCAGTGTTTTATGTTTCTTGATTTTCCTTCAAGTGAACTTAGAAGACTTGTGTCTCCCTCTAGTGATGATACTTGGTGGTGAATTTCGGATTTTTAATGAAAAGATCTATATCATAAAGGGAGGACTGATACACAGTGAGGTCCAAAAGCGAAAATGCTTTAACTGTGCTTTCTTTTCTAAATACTATTCAGAGTGTATTCAAAATACTCTTAACATTAGAAATGACATTATTGATAATAATGTGAGTAAAAAGAAGAATTTTTAGAACTGTGACTTCAGCAGCATTTAATTCTCCGTTAAATGATAGACATGCTTATGGCCAAACCTGGAACATCAGCTGAATTTCTCAAAATTTAGCTTAACCCCTGCTAGAGACAGACTGGCGTGTGACATACAGAAACGTTTGCAAGTGTTTGATATTACACTATATTAATATTATATTAATTCAGTAGATTCTGTAAAGCACTCAAGCAAGATATTAAAATGATATCAGTGTGTAAAGACAATATTCATAATGAAATGACTGATTAAAAGTCTGGCTGGAATGAATGAAGTTCAAATCCTGTACTTAAAATATTGAGAATATACTGAGAATATTATAAAATACTGAGGATATTAAACGGCTCTGTGAAACTCTTACTCGGCTCATCTCAATACTTTATTTGAGATATAGTATGCTTTTAAATATATAATTATAGGTACTAACTTGGAACAAAAACTAAGATTTATGGAGGCACTGAATTATCAGGGAAAGAGAAGCTTCTCCCTTGTTAGTTTTTAATGTTAATGTTAGTTTTTAATGTTTTTACTGTTATATTCATTTACCTTTCAAATTGTTTTTTAAAAATAGGGACAGATTAAATAACAAAAATTATGAATTCACAAGTGTTCCCAAGTATTATTTAATATAAAAAATGTTAGTTAAACTATATCTTTTTGTTTGTTTTTTCTCTCATTCTCAGCTGGTGTAAAATTAGCCTGAGCGAATGCAAATGCAGACAAAGCAGTTTTTACTGAATCCATGGCAAACATGTCCAGAACGTGATGTCAAATCTACCCCAAAGGCAGGCACAGGTCAAGAGATCAGCAGATACACTATATTGCCAAAAGTATTCGCTCACCCATCCAAATAATCAGAATCAGGTGTTCCAATCACTTCCATGGCCACAGGTGTATAAAATCAAGCACCTAGGCATGCAGACTGTTTTTACAAACATTTGTGAAAGAATGGGTGGCTCTCAGGAGCTCAGTGAATTCCAGCGTGGAACTGTGATAGGATGCCACCTGTGCAACAAATCCAGTCATGAAATTTCCTCGCTCCTAAATATTCCACAGTCAACTGTCAGCTGTATTATAAGAACGTGGAAGTGTTTGGGAACGACAGCAACTCAGCCACGAAGTGGTAGGCCACGTAAACTGACGGAGCGGGGTCAGCGGATGCTGAGGCGCATAGTGCGAAGAGGTCGCCAACTTTCTGCAGAGTCAATCGCTACAGACCTCCAAACTTCATGTGGCCTTCAGATTAGCTCAAGAACAGTGCGCAGAGAGCTTCATGGAATGGGTTTCCATGGCCGAGCAGCTGCATCCAAGCCATACATCACCAAGTGCAATGCAAAGCGTCGGATGCAGTGGTGTAAAGCACGCCGCCACTGGACTCTAGAGCAGTGGAGACGCGTTCTCTGGAGTGACGAATCACGCTTCTCCATCTGGCAATCTGATGGACGAGTCTGGGTTTGGCGGTTGCCAGGAGAACGGTACTTGTCTGACTGCATTGTGCCAAGTGTAAAGTTTGGTGGAGGGGGATTATGGTGTGGGGTTGTTTTTCAGGAGCTGGGCTTGGCCCCTTAGTTCCAGTGAAAGGAACTCTGAATGCTTCAGCATACCAAGACATTTTGGACAATTCCATGCACCCAACTTTGTGGGAACAGTTTGGAGCTGGTCCCTTCCTCTTCCAACATGACTGTGCACCAGTGCACAAAGCAAGGTCCATAAAGACATGGATGACAGAGTCTGGTGTGGATGAACTTGACTGGCCTGCACCTCAACCTGACCTCAACCCAATAGAACACCTTTGGGATGAATTAGAGTGGAGACTGAGAGCCAGACCTTCTCGTCCAACATCAGTGTGTGACCTCACAAATGTGCTTCTGGAAGAATGGTCAAAAATTCCCATAAACACACTCCTAAACCTTGTGGACAGCCTTCCCAGAAGAGTTGAAGCTGTTATACCTGCAAAGGGTGGACCGACGTCATATTGAACCCTATGGATTAGGAATGGGATGTCACTTAAGTTCATATGCGAGTCAAGGCAGGTGAGCGAATACTTTTGGCAATATAGTGTAGCAAGATTCAAGATTCAAGAAGCTTTATTGTCATTTCAACCACATATATCTGACGCAGTACATACAGTAGTGAAATGAGACAACGTTTCTCCAGGACCTGGTGCTACATAAACATACAACATAAAGATCAAACAGACATACATAAAGAACAACACAAAGCTAGGACCGAATGTTCGTCCAAGCCACATAAAGTGTAAAGTGTGCCACGTAAAGTGTAATGTGTAATGACAAGACAGTGCAAAAATAATAAATACAAAAAAGACAACACAAAAACACAGGACACTTAGCACCGAAAAAAAAGAAAAAGAACGTGCAATGAAATGTAAATGAAATGAATGAAAATAAATGAAATAATAAAATGAGATGATGAACTTTGGGGTCTGACAACATGAATTGCGCAAAAATACAATATAGAAGCAGTTGAGTAGTGCAAAATAGAAATAAATATAAATATAGCAGCAGATGAAAAACACTGGGGATGAGGTAGTGCAATAAGTATCGAACAATATAAGTTATGTGTGTGTAGGTGTGTGTGTGTGTGTGTCCACACAGGTGAGAGAGAGAGAGAGAGAGAGAGAGAGTGGGTGTGTCTGTGTGTGTGTCCACACAGGTGAGAGAGAGAGAGAGAGAGAGAGAGTGGGTGTGTGTGTGAGAGACAGAGAGTTATGTACAGTTCAGTACTGGGTGTGTGTGTGTGTGTGTGTGTGTGTGTGAGAGAGAGAGTTTTGTACATTTCAGTCCCGGGTGTTGAGGAGTCTGATGGCTTGAAGAAAGAAACTGTTCAACAGTCTGGTTGTGAGGGTCCGAATGCTCCGGTACCTCTTTCCAGATGGCAGGAGGGTGAAGAGTGTGTGTGAGGGGTGTGTGGGGTTATCCACAATGCTGTTAGCTTTGCGGATGCAGCGTGTAGTGTAAATGTCCTTGATAGAGGGAGAGAGACTCCGATGATCTTCTCAGCTGTCCTCACTATCCGCTGAAGGGTCTTGCGATCCGAGACGGTGCAATTCCCAAACCAGGCAGTGATGCAGCTGCTCAGGACGCTCTTGATGGTCCCTCTGTAGAACACAGTCAGGATGGGGGGAGGGAGATGGGCTTTCCACAGCCTCCTCAGCAAGTAGAGGCGCTGCTAGGCTTTCTTGGTGATGGAGCTGGTGTTGAGTGACCAGGTAAAGTTCTCTGCCGGATGAACACCAAGGAATTTGGTGCTCTTGACGATCTCCACAGAGGATCCGTCGATGGACAGTGGAGAATGGTCACTCTGTGCTCTCCTGAAGTCAACAACCATCTCTTTAGTCTTGTCAACATTCAAGGAGAGGTTGTTGGCTCTACACCATGCTAGCTGCTGCACCTCCTCTCTGTAAGCTGACTCCTCGTTCTTGCTGATGAGACCCACCACGGTCGTGTCATCGGCGAACTTGACGATGTGGTTGGATCTGTGCATTGCTGCACAGTCGTGAGTCAGCAGAGTGAACAGCAGTGGACTGAGCACACAGCCCTGAGGAGCTCCAGTGCTCAGTGTGGTGGTGCTGGAAATACTGTTCCCGATCCGGACTGACTGGGGTCTCCCAGTCAGGAAATCCAGGATCCAGTTGCAGAGAGAGGTGAAAGATACAGTGAAACACCTGTACACACACCTTACATGACACACAGTGAAGAATTAAATTTATTGTGTACTGCATATTTAGCAGGATGAGGTCATGATTTTCCAGAGCTTCTTCATCATGTCCTTTGCCCTTATTTGAGGTTGAACAAGCTACAGTTTCCATTTCTTCTTCTATATAATGAATAATTGATGAGTCGTCAACAATGTTACAACACAAAGAGGATGGACAGAATCCCGCTGAGGAAAAGTCATTGAGGAAACAGCATTTTTTATTACTGTTTTCCTGTCAGTACAGGTGTGTGTTTGTGCAAGTGTTCCCCCTAAGCAGGCTCCCCATTGTGTTCATTTTGAAATAAGGTTTAGCTGACGGCATTAGTGGCACAGCTCATCACACTGAAAAGAGAAAAATGCAAACATAAATTACAAAAACACAAACAATTTTGTGATTGTTAAAAGAAAAAAGTAGAATTTTTTTTTATATAACACCTAATTATGTATTTTTTTATTATTTGTTCACTCATATGTCACAGATGGAAATCCTACAGTTGACTCATTATAATAAACATATCCTATGTAACTTGCACATGAATGTACTCTCAGTGAGTCCTTCATGCACTCTCGGAGTGGACCTGCGCCGCGGGTGACGTCGTTTCTCTGGAAACCTGTAGCTCTGAGTCACGGCTTATCTGGTAACAAGGACCCTTTCATCAGATTTGTTTGCATGGGTGAGCATCATTATTTTTCTCCTCCTGGAACACTTGTATTACTGACAGAATCAGGTGCAAACTGCCTTACTTAGGTAAAAAAGTATCTCTGTATATGAACAGATCCATTTCGGTGTTGATTATTACCTTTAACAACAGAAGGTGTCATAATACACCTTTACATCTAGATGTAGACAGGAGATACATGAGGAGCATGCCAGAGGTGAAAACTCCCTGAGGAAGAAAATACACCGATCAGGCATAACATCATGACCACCTGCCCCCTTTAAACAGCCATGACTCATCATGCATTGTGTATTCTGACACCTTTCTATCAGAACCAGCATTAACTTCTTCAGCAATTTGAGCAACAGTAGCTCGTCTGTTGGATCGGATCACACAGGTCAGCCTTCACTCCCCACGTGCATCAATGAGCCTTGGCTGCCCATGACCCTGTCAGCGGTTCACCACTGTTCCTTCCTTGGACCACTTTTGATAGATACTGACCGCTGCAGACTGGGAACACCCCACAGATGCTCTGATCCAGTCTTCTAGCCTTCATAAATTGGCCCTTGTCAATCTTGCTCAAATCCTTACGTTTGCCCATTTTTCCTGCTTCTAACTTATCAACTAAATGTGCACTTGCTGCCTAATATATCCCACCGACTAACAGGTGCCAGGATGAGGACATAATCAGTGGTATTCACTTCACCTGTCAGCAATGTTATGGCTGATCGGTATATCAGCTAATGATATATCAAGGGCAAATCGCAAATCCCTCTGCATTTCCATATTTGTAAGTTTAATGTGGAAAATATTTTTGTCCAAAACTATAATGCTCTATTTAATAATACTCAATTAATTCTTTGCTGTTATCTGACTCCAACTCCACATTGACCCGACAGCTCAGTCAAGCAAGGCTCTAACTAAATAAAGCCAAAATGCCCAGACTGGATGAATGCAGATACAAGGTTTTATTTGCAATCAGCGCTGGCTACAAGAATTGAGCTGCTCACGAATGAACATCCCAACAACCTTCGAAATAAGAATAATCACAAAACACAGTCTTTTTATTCCTTTTCTTTATCTGTTCATAATATTCAAACCATGCCCTCTTTGTTGAGAAAGTCACTCCTATTTTCTTTTTTTGAGATATCAGGTTCTGTTTGGACATCATTATCTATGACTTTTAATTTTTCCGAATACCATTATAATCAGACTTCCGAGGTCAGTCATAAAAAAACAATAATAGGCTTATTTAATTTTTGTCAGTGGGACTTTTTCATCAACCAGGTCATTTTCACCTCCGAGGACAGCATGGGTATGCTTCAGGGCCACTGCTCTGTCTTAGATTGCAAACGATGCTTTCTTTCACTTCTGCACCTGCTGTTGTGTTGGTCGCAGTTTCCTCCCAATTATCTCTAACTCTATCTCCTGCCACACTTGGCTTCCTATGATACGCTGCGCTTCTGCTTAGGACCTTGGGCACAGCTCCAACCCTGGCCATACCAAGATTGGAACTCCGTTTATGTCTCATCTACTGTCAACAAAGTCTCCCAGATGGACGTTACTCCCACTGCTACTGATTCTGCACAGGCCGTACAATCTCGCACCCAAACCTTGTAGTGTTAAACCCTTCATTGTTAAAACTGTAAATAGAGGTGACGAATAAATTAGAGTGGTGCCTGACAACCCAACCATGCTGTCCTCTGATTATTTTATACAAACACAAGCAAGAATGCATTCAAATACACTCTAAACACTCCAAAACATTCAAAAACACTTTAAACGCTCTATACCATTCAAAAAATTACTCCCACATTCCCCCCTTTTGTGACTCATAAGTCACAACACATTTCTACTTGTCCAGATGCTGAAAGTATACTTTATATATAATTAGTATATTTTGTCTTATGTAAAATATCACTGCAACTACGTACGTGACTATACCTTAAGTAAATATAAGTGTGGTGATATAATATAGTAAATAAATGTGAGTAAACATGCTGAATAAATGTGGGTAAATATATTGAATAAATGTGAGTAGGTAAATTGAATAAGTGCAGACAAACATATGTGAGTAAATATACCTGTGAGTGTAGTATAACATGATACGTGTTGCGCTCCAATCCCTGTTCAGGCATCCATGCATTTTAATTATCCTTCAACCAATACTTGTTTAGCTTTCCTTTGTCCACAAGTTTGAGCTTGCCAAGCCAATCTGTAATTCGTTTGAATTTATACTTACCTGAACCCCCTGCTCCATTAACCATTCTTTGATGGTGCTTCACATGTTGGTTTTCTCCATTTTGTGTACGGTGACCAGCAGCACGACCGTGCCTGCCTTAGGTTGTCTCACCCAGTGAGATCTTACCCGTCATCGACTATCCGGCCTTCTTCTCTGGTCACCAGCTGAATTTTTTTCATTCAGCTTACAGGCCAATACCTTACATCCCGGTGTGGTGGCTTCATTTTAGACGTTAGTCTCTCTGGTCCTTCGTGGAGCAGTGGTGTGGTTTTCAGTATGATTTTGAACTTGAACACGCTCTAATTATCATGTCAATCATGTCTGCCTGCAGAGAGCTTGAGAACCAACCTCTACTAATTGTTCATAAAAACCTTAACCTATTCTACACTTATATGTTGAGTAAATGTTTAAGTAAATATGAGTTGATCACTAAGAATCACTATTCAATTGTGGAATTTACACAATGCAAGAATGACCAATGCAATCACCACTTCAACCCAGCTTAATTTTCAAATAAAGCACAATCAGCAAAATATCACTCTCAGATTCAGATCACACTTCAAAGTCACACAGTGATTCTCAGCATCCCAGAATAACAAAGTCATGCACAGAACTATTTACAGCACGCAAAACTAGCCATGCAGTACCATCACCTAGATTCAAAACCACACAGTAATCCTCAGATATACCACAGCAGCAGCAAAGACGAACACAATTTATTTACAACGGGCCCCCTTTTTTATTTTTTATTTTCTTCTGTTTTTTGTCTTTATTTTTTCCTCTCTTCACTATCACCTGGATCCAGGAATTTCTACCCAGCGCTTTTTCTCTTTGTTTCTTTTCTCTTTCATCAGTATCACCTGGGAATTTTACGTCTTATTTCTCTGTATTTCTCTTTATTCTCTTTATTTCTCTTTTATTTATCTTTACTTTGGAAGGAGTTTTCCAAAAGCTCAGTTTTCAACGACCTCAAAATGCATTAGCATGTGGACGAAAGGCCAAAACGCAGAGAAAATCTCCCTTCTTAAAAATCCCCGGCTACATGTGGACATGGCCTTAGTTACAAGTGCACATGTATGGAAACACTGATACTGTACACTTCATTACAATACAGTTCTAAAGGCCTCTTCTTTCTTACATGCAAGTCTTATTTTTTGGGTGGTGCATTTATTGAGAAGTTTAAGAAAGAAAGCAATACAGAATAAAATTCATGATTCTCCAAATTATTAGTCTTCCTTTTTTATTAATTTACTTCTACTTTTACTTTCCATACTTGAATACATTCATGAAAATACTACTTTTGATACTTAAGTACAGTTTATTTCAGATACTTTAAGACTTTTACTCAAGTAGAATTATAATGGTTGACTTTAACTTTTACTTGAGTCATTTTCTAACAAAATACCTGTACTTTTACTCAAGTGTGGCCTTTGGGTACTTTATACAACACTGATTGTATGTATGCTCACAGTCAGTGATAGTGTGTGTGGTTCTGGTATGAGTAAATCGGGTAGAAAAATGGTACTTTATGAATTACATTATAAAGAGTGTTTTTGCTTTTGTCACTTGTATTCCTGTACAGGAAGTACCATTTCCTAGGTTGGTTTCTTCAGAAAGTAGAACTGAACTGATTTTATTTATTTATTTATTTATTTATTTATTTATTTTTCCTTGATTGTGTGTATCTGTGTTTACACGAAGTCTCAATCTATATATGCTAACTAAATACTGCCAAATTTGTCCTTTAGAGATTTGAAACCCTAAACATAATCTGTAGGCAGTCATGCTAACCTGGAATGATGTAATAATTACTGGAAAGCAACTGATGTAATGTAACTGTGTGTGTGTGTGTATGTGTGTGTCTATATATAGGATACATGTTAAATACACACAACGCATTTGTGAGAAATTGTTTAAAACCTTTTGTAGACATGTTTTCAGGGCAGCTCTTGTGCTTTCTTCTAGCTCTTCTTGTTTGCTGCTCTACAAACACTGGTAAGCTATTTCATTTTTTTTTTTTTTAAAGATGAGTCAATTTCTATCTTTAGGTTTTAAAATATAGATAATAAATCTATAATAATGGTGTTTGCTTTCATTTGCTTTAGTTTTAAACCACATTGCAGTGTGGATGAACATTTGTATATAACAAGTACACAAAAATAGATGCAATCTGTCATTGTAAAATAAAATAAAATGAAATGTTGTAACTGCCAGTTAATAAAAATAACTAAATTACAAATATTGTACATATTATAATATCAATAACAAAAACAACATTAAACAATATTTAACTTACTTTTTATTGCATGAAAAATATTTGTTGTATTAGAAGCCATTTTTACATGGAGGAAGTGAAAATTGTCAACCTAATAAATGTACTGTATATTGTATCATTGGAATATTAGTCCTGGCTCCTTAAAATAAAAATGTGATTTTAACATGCAATAACTTTATACTGTGAGTAATAACTGAGTTAGCCAGTAAATGTTTTTAGAAAAACACCAAAAATACTTACTTTTTTCAGAAAGTGTACCATAACAAATTATAAAATGAATAATATAATTTCGTCATATTGCCCAGCTCTAGTAGTTGGAGAGTAGGTATTTGCATTAAAACCAGTTATAAGCTCCTTATGCATCTTTCTTCATGACTGCATTGTACAATACTAATTTACTCTTTCACTCTCTAGGTGCAGAGACCATTACGGTGTCTAGTGGAGATTCTGTCTTTCTACCATGTCCTTTAGTGTTCAAGCACAGTAACAGGACCAGAGTTGAGTGGAAGAAGGATGGAAGGAGTTTATGTAAATATTTTATTAAACATACTAAAATTTATGTCTTTAAATGTAAGTTTAATGTAAGTATAGAACCTCCAGGGCTGAATATAACAGGTGTTGAAAGCAGTGATGCTGGTGTTTATACGTGTTTGATAAACAAATTAATACCACCACCAATGGAAAACAGTTCTGCAACTGTGAGGCTTAAAGTTAAAGGTAATTAGAATCATCTTTCACTCTTCACTTGCTCTTGAAAGTTCCTCTGCCACTCACTTTACTAGCAGTGAATATAATATAATGTTTGTATCATAAATCCTGCACTACATTTATGGTTGCTTGAGGAAATGACCATCATGATTCACTGTGTTCAATATTCTCTCCCTCTCTGCAGTTGCACCATCTCTCACCCTGCTGCTGATGAACAGCACTAACTCCTTCTGTGTGGAGCTGCTCTGTTCTCTGCAGGGTTTGGAACCACAGCAGGTGAACTTCACATGGATCAGAGCAGCTCAGCTTCTTCACCATCATGAGTCCGGCAATATGAGCAGCTTTCTGAAGCTCTGCAAGCTGAACTGGACAGAAGGAGAAACACTCACTTGTCAAGCCCTTTTCAATCACACACTCTATATGAAGAACATCACACTCCCAAAAGGTGAGCCTTTTACCTGCTGTCTGATGTGGACCTTTATTGGATCAAACTAGTGCATGTGAGTTGTTTTATTTAGCTGTGATTTCACTCAGTGCTCCTATCTTTACAGGTTCTATCAGTACTGATATCTTTACAGGGTCAGCTGTGTGATTTATTGTCACTGGGACCCTTAATGATGCTTAATGATTGGCACTGCTTTGTTTATCGAGGTTTACTACCAATGTCGCAGTAAGTTTGTGTTTATACATATTATTACATATACATATTTGTCTTTCCAATAATGTTCTGCATGAGTTGTCATAATTCTCGTATGGTTTGTCGTATGTAACATTATAAACTACTGCTTTTGGTGTCTTTCAGTTGTCCGTGGTGGCCAGTCTACTGCTGATAGGAATGATATATCCTAAACTTGTCTCTACGACTCAGGTCTAGTCCTTCAACAGTGCAAAGTGAAACAAACGTATCTGATACCAAGAATGAAGTTTTAATGATGTGTGAAGTGCTATTACTATTGAGTAACATGAGATATTACACCTCCCTGCCAGCAGAGGTCGCAATCGCCCAAATTCTAGTTCGACCTCTTCCAGCCACTTCCACATCACAGTGTACAGTTTGAACCCAGTAAATTCAGCAACACATGATTTACTGAAGGAATTATGAGCCTTGAAGTTCTGCTGATTTTCTATTTTGTTTATCTGCACCCTCAGTTTATTCTTGAGCTTTCTCTTTAACATGGTTATACTGTGTGTTCTTGTGTTTTCTGGTTGATTTTAACTTTGTACGCCTGTCCTTTATAATAAAGTGCTTCTCAGTGTAATCTCTAATCTAGACTAATCTCAGTCTAATCTCTGAATCTAATAAAGGTTTGGGAATATAAAGACACCTATCACATATTAAATGAGATTATTAAATAGATCTCTAACCCCAGATCAACCAGAAATACAGAAAATCATCTGCTTGCTAAACAAAATATGATGGTGACCTTCCTTGAACAATTTATCACATAGCAGTGAACCTTCACACTTGCCACAATGTCCCTTGTTCCACATCATCATTACACTCATCACATATCTGCCAGTATGACAAGGTTTCTCTACTACAAAATGTTTTTCCCATCCATCTGAAGCAGTTGTGTCAGTTGTGCATGAGGAGTAGTCAACAGACCTGTGAATTGGTGCGTGTCTGATTACAATGAACAGCTCTAAGACTACATTTTCAAATGGACAAGACATGAAGTCTGCATTCACAGCCATGCTCACTCCAGATGGACCTTCACCTGAGACAAAGTACTTAAATAAGCCAGTCCAGTATTAAAGCACCTTGAACTAGCCCATGCATCTCACTTGCAGTATCTGGGCTGAAAACGTTTTCTTCTGCCTGGGGCTTGTGGTTGAGAGTGAGAGAATTAAATAAGGACAGAATGTAGAGTAGGTTTTTCTGTCACAAACTTCCTGTGTTCTCTTGAACTTCACCTTGCGAGTCCACCCCCGCGTGTAAAGAATGAAAATGTGATCTTATGTTTCATCTCATGTCATGTAATAATTAAACTTCTGTTATAACTCTAAAATAAATGGGTTTCAGATGTTCTTTTTGAAACGAGACCTCTGCCAGACGGAAAGTGATCCTAAACTATGACAATGTAGACCTGAGGTGCTATATCTGCATCAGTATAAACAATGTGCACAGTGCTTCACAATATACTGTATATATAATATAATATACAATATAATTTATATTTAAAGAATGCATCTATGTGGATATTATATACAAGATTAATGCTAGATTCAGGCCTTCTCTGGAGATTAAAGGGTTTCAATTCACAGATTTTTATTTGTAGTTTCTAGATTTTACTGTACAGTAAATGTGTCCTGCCCGAGCCTCATATTAAATACAGAATAAACATAATCCTTTGAATTAAAACACTGATATTGTTTCAGCTTGGATTCAAAGAATTCAACACACTTCTAAAAATGTTGTACCTTTAAGCAAACTGGCAATGATTTACAAACTGCTACTGCATTTCACAACAAGGAAACTGTGGCAACAGACCTGCCTTAGAGTTCACAGCCCCACTTTATTTCAGGATGTAGAAGACAGAATGATCACTATAGCAATGGATATGTGCAGGGTGCAGGTTCTGTGGTTTGAGATGGTGAGAAAGTGCTCAGTGAGTCAATGTACAAACAGTTTTATTTGATATGTGACAAAGGATATGCAAACACATGTCTACAGTTTGTGTGCAATTTGAGTTATGACTTATTTTTAGGCAAAACATTACTATCTTGTCATTCTGAGTACTTTTCTCTCCTTTTCAATTTTTTTCTTTACAATTTTAGGCATCAGTAAGGAAGTGTTGTTTTGTCTGCTCTATGTGGATGCTTCTGTTATTTCCCTCAGGTAATGCATTTCCATTTCTACTCTCATTTTTTCTGTCCTGCATTAATTAATAAAGAAACGAATGCAATATATAATATTGTTGTTGTTTTGTTTCTTAAATAAATAAATACAAACAACATCCCCCCCCGGGCTTTTTCCAGCCATAACCACATGGAATTGCACTGAATTGAACACAACACAGACGGCTCATCTGGGAATGTCCATCACAGTCAGCATTCATTACAGCACAGACAGCAGTCTACATTCTGTTATATATTTCAGAAGAGACCATTTACTGTGTTCCTACATTTTCCTAAATAAATCCTGGATTAAAGCATCATGTGAAAGCCATATCAGATTTATCTGGATTCAAGAAACAGAGGAAATATCATTTGAGCTGTTAAATCTTCACATAAGTAATTCTGGTGTTTACACTTTAACTGTGGAACAGCACGTACCACCTCCTACAAGATGTGTGGGAAAGAAGACAATATTCATACAAGTAACAGGTAAGATGATTATATCGGTTGATTTCATTAATGATTGTCCAAATAATTTCTGTGTATTCTGTTACAGTTGTAGATGAAAACATGATGCGTCATGACTTGACATTGCTCGCTTTATTCTAAGTATTGGATAGTGTGCTTATTTCTGTGTTGTTTTATGTAGCTTTGTGTTTTATGTAGTACCGTGGTCCTCGAGGAACGGTGTTTCATTTAACTGTGTACTGAATCAAATACATATGGTTAAAATGGCAATAAAAGCTCTTTACTTTCGAGTTGACTTGACTTTTGGAAGTACATAACCTAGTTCTTTTTGTATTTACAATAAAATCTGCTTAAAAGTAAATAATTGGACCAAATATTTTCTCACAGTCAGTACCGACACTAAGCTTTTTTGACTTCATCCAGCTTCAGCCTTAAGCAGAGCCTGTGACTGCAAAACCACGCTCAAAACCTAATAGCTGTCAATGAATGAAAAAGCTAGTATTTTCATTGCTGGAAGAAAAGAAAAAAAGAGACGACTGGATCTTGATAAATCCAGAATCTGGAACAATATGGGGGGGAAATTGAATAGAGTCATGTTTGTATATACGTAAATACCATTTCTTATCACTATTGTCTTTTCATTTTTATCCTGCAGCATATCCAATAGTGTCTATGTCATGTGTGAAGAGGCCTGACAGATCTTCCACAATTCTTTGTGCTGCTGAAGGCTTTTATCCTGCTGATCTGGAGCAGGTCTGGTTGAGAGATGGAGAATACATCAGTTACCTGAACACTTCACTTGAATGTTCATACGAAGAAAATCTGAACACCTCTGACATCAACTGCAACTATAGGAACAACACAGATGGATCCTACAGCCTCACATCATACCTATCATCACAAACACCACAGAAGGTGATGTATTACTGTTGGGTCAATCACTCAACCCTGAGCCAACCCATCACTGTCAACATATCCTCCACTGAGTGCACTGAGAGGGAAGAGGCATTAACAGGTATATGCTTCCAGTTTAGGATTTTTCAGATTGTACAGGTTTGGTCCAAACCTTTATATTTATATATAATATTATTTAACTTTTTTTAATTTTTATTTTTAGGTTTGTTTGCAGCATTTGCTGGGATCAGTTGCATTTTGATGGCTTTCATAGCACTAATCATTACATGCTTTTATCAACATCTCAGTAAGTGTCATTAATGTTCTTCATGCATTTCCCTGTATATTATTCTTGCTCTAGCACATATGAAGCATATTTATAAATCATTATAACAGTGCTTCTAATTCTTTTTAATTTGGTAATGATTCAGTGTAAGTGTTTTAAAAACTGAATTAATCTCTTAAAAGCACTAATAATGCACTAAAAATAAATCCTTTACAATTTATACCGACCAGGCATAACATTATGACTATAATATTGGCGAATATATGCCGAATATTGGTGTTGGGCCCCTTTTGCTGGCAAAACAGCCCTGACCCATCATGCACTGTGTATTCTGAAACCTTTCTATCAGAACCAGCATTAACCTTTTCAGCAACAGTAGCTCGTCTGTTGGATTGGATCACACGGGCCAGCCTTCTCTCCCCACATGCATCAATGAGCCTTGGCCGCCCATGACCCTGTCACAGGTTCACCGCTGTTCCTTCCTTGGACCACTTTTGATAGAACCTGACCACTGCAGACCGGGAACACCACACATGAGCTGCAGTTTTGGAGATGCTCTGATCCAGTGGTCTAGCCATCACAATTTGGCCCTTGCTCACCAAACTCACTCAAATCCTTACGCTTGATCATTTTTCCTGCTTCTAACATCAACTTTGAGGACAAAATGTTCACTTGCTGCCTAATATATCCCACCCACTAACAGGTGCCATGATGAGATAATCAATGTTACTCACTTCACCTCTCAGTGCTCAGAATATTATGGCTGGTCGGTGTATAATCACGTTATAATGCAAGTGTTGCTAAACATTCTAAAGTCATGTTGTCTAAATACTTATAAAGTAAATGTAATAATAACTATAAAAACAAATATTTAAGACGTCATCAATTATTTTTGCATTTACTGCTTGGCATAAAAATGTATTATATAATAAATCATCTGTTATTATAAGTTCCAGTTTTGTAATTTAATATAGAATCACTTAATTTATGAAGCACATACAAATTACTGAATGAAGTATTGAATACTGCAAAAGGAGCACTTTAAAAAGATGTGTAGATATTTGCTTGACATTACTTTCATTGCGGGGGTTTTTATGTTGTTGCTTTCACCTTCTGTGTTGCTATGATTGCTATGTCACCTTATCTGCAAAAGAAAAATGATTAGTGTGAAAAGATGCAGAGGTTGAAGAAAGCAAACATTTTCCCCACCCTCCCTGAGAGTTAGCTAGTGGGTGGAAATTGGTCAGACCCAAACGGCAATAAAATGTGGGGGTACTAACACTTTAAAAATAGCAGTTTCATTATTAAACTGTCTCTTGCTTAGATGTTTTTAGTAAAGAAAATGCATCTGGTTTGCATAATCGGCCCTAAGAGCTCAGAAATAGCCGTCTTACTTAAAAACCTGTGTAGACAACAGTACATCTGAGTACCTGCCAATTTACTGTGTAAATACTGATGCAAGATTCTGACTGAAGTTGCCAACTCTGACCGCAGGCCTTTGTGTACCCTGAACATATTGCAATGCTGTTGCAGGAAGAAGACTTTATTTACAGTCTCCAATAAGAGCTTCTCCATCGCCTGAGCTTGTGTCCCATTATGCAGCACAGACCCAGGTGTACTCAACACTGGGAGAACATCGGCCTGTTCCATGTAAGATCAACAGCAGCCGTACCACGTATTCCACTGTTTGACACTTCAGCACATTTAACATCCATACTCAATAAGAAAACAAATCATGTCTGTATACAACTGTATGTATAAAGTGGTATTAAATACTTCAACAAAGTGTGAATTCACTTCAAATAAAGCATGTTTTGAAGGCTTTGCAAGCTATTTTCAATTGTTTTTTATTCCTTTTAATATTCTCATCAAACCTGCACAGTATCACCCTCTTGGGCAGATATCACAGTGGGTGAACATTTTTTTACTTCAGCTAGTTGGAATGTTTCTAATCTTTCGTGAATATTTCTTGTTCTGAGATATTTTTGGGCCTATTCATGCAACTGTTTGTTTAAGATCTATCCACTGATTTCCAGCCTTTAAATAAGGGGACAGTGAAGTGCATGGCAAGAGCTTTAGCTTGGCTTTCTCTAAAGTTCATGGTGGGTTTTGAGACACATTTTTGTAGAAGCCAGCCTATTTTTGGCTTCTTGACTGACATCAGCAAATTCTGAAAGCAAATGTGATGCAGTCTTTACTAGAATCAGTTTTTCCATGTACTTGTGCAATGTTTCCCGTGCTACTACTGCTTGCCACACGATCTCAAAGCATAATAGATCTACTCACATACTTAATAATTAGCACAGTAGGGTTTTTTTTGCTCTTTCTTCTCCCAAAATACTTTAGATTATTGTGGCCAAAGACTTCTATTTTTACGTAATCAGTCTATGGCACTTGTTTCCAAAAGCTTCTTTCGCATGTACTATTGTATCAGACAGTGTCTCACATTTGTGATGTTTCACAGGTAAGGTTTCCATCTGGTGACGCTTCCATTCAAAGCATGTCTCTCATTACTCTATATATTAATGTTCTATATGATAGTTTTATTGGTCTTCCAGATCTTGCCTTGCCTAGACTGTAGAAATTACAATCTTTAATCACTTTAACTTTTTATAGTCTTCCCCTGCTACATAGGCAACGGCTTCATTTTTCAGATCTTCAGTCCGCTGCTTAGAAAAGGTCAGGGTAGTTAAATGTCAGCACACAGTGTGAAGAGTCAGAGAATTTATAGCTCTCTGGAATTGTCATCAGTAGAAAACCTCCCAAGTCTTGACATGAGTATTTAATTGAGACAATTAATTCAAATGATGAGCTTTAAGTTAATCAGATGTAAAGCAACTCAATCAATTTTTGCAGGAAAAGTTTATTTTTAAAATAGATTCACACACACACACACACACACACACACACACACACACACTGTAAGACCACAAAATCTGTGCGCTGTCAGCAACTTGAGAAAAGCAGAATCTTTGAAATATCTACACAAATTTTGTAATATTTGGGATGGCCCATTTTAGTTTTCCATTCAATTCAGTTTACTTGTATAGCGCTTTTAACTATGGACCTTGTCTCAAAGCAACTTTACAGAAGTATAGAAAAAGAAAGAAATTCTAAAGTTTAAAGTTAAGTTACTATTTTATCCCTATTTTACTTTTGGGATAGCATGCAGTCAAGCTGACACACTGACAAGCTGACAAGTTTGTATAAAACTTCATGATCCATTTCAGACCAAATCCATCTCATCTGTCTCATCTGAACACATTTGTCCTTTTGTAAAAAGCAGTTAATCACACATTTGCTTACATTTAAATAGAGATTTATAAATATTGAACATTCAAGATATGCATATACACAAACAGACACGCAGTGTACAAAGTAAACACTTCTTACCTGACATCAGCAATATGGAGAATGCGATTGGTATTTGGTGATGAGCTGCATGCACACCAACAGAACAGTGGATGCTTAACTTGTTATGCTGTGGTGGGCTTTTTGTTTTTATAGAAACTTTGTGCACTTTACTATAACTTTTGTCTGTGTGTGTTTGTAGTGTTTGTGTGTCTTCAGCTAAATGTCATATCATATTTCACATGAAGGAAACTCTGACCACTGTGATCTACCTCAGAGCCCACAGCCTTTATGTCAGGTCATATGAGGCATAACAATAACTGCAGTAGATACCTAAATAAGACCTATTCAAAAGTGTGAGGTTGTTTTTCAATTGCAGATTAAATCATTTACATTTTCACCTGCCTATGCCTGAAAATGAATTGATGGCAACTTTAGGACTTTTCATGTTTGTTCAATAAACACCATAAGACAAAACTCTTATGACTTCTGCCTACTTCATGATTATATTTCCATGCATATATGCATGAACAACCTTTCTCTTCTCATGATAGAATTAAGTAGGGATAGTCAATATGGCACAGCTTTACTGTTGCCCACTTCCTGTGTTCTTTATAACATTACCTCGCAAGTCCACCTCCGCACAAAAAGTTAAAGGTTGTCACTTAACACATTTTTCTGCCCTTCTTATTTTCATAACTCTTAGGAGGTGATATCATTTAAAAAAAATTAACTTGACAGAATCATAGCTGATCATAAACTATTAAAATGTAGATCTTGTTAAGTAAACACAAGGGCAATAAAAAAGAAACATGATCTGAGAAATAATATGTATATTATATGTAATATATATGTGTTAATCTATATTAATATGTTTTATGTAACCACTTTAGGCCAATCCATGTGATATCTGAGATCAATGCCATTTTGTATAGACATAAACTTATAAAGAATCATAAGCTGATTTTGTGATAGAGAATTAGCTTGCCAAGAGCTGTGATTTATTCTCACATGTCGTATCATATTATGATCCAGGATAGGAATATCATATAGATTGAAACATGACTACAATCTCTTGGGTGCTGAAGTAAATATAAAAATAAACACTTCACCAAAAGAAAAGTTACACTGAAGGTTCAGCAGTTCCTCCTAGTCGTAAAGAAAATGTTGCTGACTTGCTTTTCAGAAAAAGGAAACTGTAGCCACAAAACTGCCTCAGAGCTCATAGTCCTGCTTTATTTCAAGCTGCATGAGGCTGAATGATCACTAGAGGAATGGGTCCATAAATGCTGCATCTTCTACAATGGTGAGAAAGATGTTACTGTATTAGTGTACAATTTATTTCATGTTTTATGTATCAGTTAGAATTAAGTATCACCTAAATCATCAAACTGTGCTTATTTTATTATCTTATGATTCTGATTCTAAAAGTCATTTCTATGTTATTTCTAGGCATCAGTAAGGAGATGTTTTATCTGTTCCATGTGGATGCTTTTGTGTTTTCCTTCAGGTAACATAATTTTGTGTTCTATTATAAATAATCCTATAAATATTATTCAGTAGAAATGATTACTGTCATATAAATATTATAGTATAATAGCATCATAAATAAAGTACAATGTACACAGCTGTTGTGTTTTGGCTTGAGGAGGAAAATTAGTACACCCCTTTTTCTGAACTGTTTTTTTTCCAGCCATAAATACACAGAATTTCACATTCAACATCAGTCACCATCAGATTTATCAGGGACAGTCAACTACCATCAACTGCCATTACAGCAAAATCCAAAGTCAATCTTTTACAGTATATTTGAGAACAAACCAAAGACTGTGTGACTACAGCTATTTAAATACAACCTGGACTAAACAATTCTGTAATGAAGACATCAGATTTGTGTGGATTCCAGAAACAGAGGAAATATCATTCCAGCTCTTAAATATTCAGATAAGTAATTCAGGTGTTTATACGTGTACTGTGGAACACTACTTCCCACCTCCTACAAGGCGCTTGGGACAGGAGTGGATATTCATTCATGTAACAGGTAAGTGTGGACAAAATAATCCTTAAACTGGGAAATCTGTTAAAGCTTTGATTAATTTCTAATTAATGAGGGAATATTGTATTTGTGTGGATAACAGACTTGTAAATGTGCCATTTTTATATCTGGATGATTCATAGATCATTTGTTTCATAGTATGGTATGTTGTTGCCGCTGAAAATATAAGTACATAGTAAATTATGTGGGGAAAAGACAAAGGTAAATATTTCCACATCCATCCATAGATCTGATAATGACCCAGTAAATGTAAATAATAAAATAACTAAGGTGCATGATATCTGATTGTTTTAAAATTCAGATCCACTTTTGGAGATACAAATTGTACGGTGTCTAATCCATGAATACTGACATGAGTATCTTTCTCCATTGCATTGAAATATTTTTCAGAATTCAGAGTAATCAATAAATAAGTAATTCCTTTTATATTAGTATATTTTATAGTATGTTCCCTAAAGTAAAATAACAACTAGTTAGTGTACTTCACATATTGTATTAATATGTTATCTCATTGGTATGCAGAATAATTTAGAGACTACTAGTAAGTCTTTAAAAATGCCTTAAAAATTAGAAAGAAATAAATCTAATAAATAATTCTAATAAATATAATAGTAATTTATTGTACATGGTTATTACACTAAATTATCTTTTTGTGGTTATGGTATGTGTTTTTTTAATGGTTAAAAAATTACTGATTGTCGTAAAATATATATTTAATCTATATTATATACATGATACTATACAGAATATTAAATATACTTTTACTGTCTGTGTTTATTAAATAGCGTTAGTTGTGGCCTATTAATATGTTACTTGAAAATTAATGCAGATACAATATTTCTCATAAGTACTTAGTAGTTTAAAAAGGTGCTATCAAAAATAAATAAATAGGTATGCATATCCTATGCAATTATATAGTGCTTTGGTCAAAATAAATCAAAATCTTAAAAATAAATAAATAAATAAATAAATAAATAAATAAATAAAATGGGACTGACAGAGTTCTTTGCATCATGCACTACCTCATATACTGCCTTATTAAATTGCAATAATGTTTAATATAAGATGTTTAATATTCTTTTGAACTCACTGTAATGTTGTGTAATTAGTTTCATTCTCTGACAGAACATAACTAGGAGATTATTTATTATTATTATTATTATTATTATTATGAGTATTATTATTATTATTATTATTATTATTTATGATGATTATTATTTATGATTATTATTATGATTATTATTATGATTATGATTATTATTATTTTTATTATTATTTTATTTTATTTTATTATTATTATTTTTATTATTATTTATTGTTAGTATTACTTGTTGTTTTTTCTGATTTGTTGTATCTTTAATATACCTATCCCAACCATTACAGTGTATCATAAAACAGACGTTATTCTCTACATGGTAGATACACTGTCTGTACTCGCTATGTACTCTCTATGTTTGCCATAAACTGGACTTGCGTGTGAATAGGAATTGTACTATTGTACGCCATTCTTATTTGTCTTCCAGTGTTTGGTCCAGTAAAGCAACATAAACACTGCCTTACAGAGCTCCAAAATAAAACCCACAATTTCTACAATTGTTCTGTATAAAACAAAATTAATTTGCTATTATTATTAAAGCAGTCGCTCCTTATGGCCCATGCACACCATGCACCATGCACAGAGCAAGATATATTTGTGAGGGTCAAATTAAAATACATTTTAAATAATATTAACTTCTACTTTGTGTTTACCAGTTAACTCTTAGCCTTGCGTAATTTTGCAGACAAATGGCTGTAGACATGTGCAGACATATAGAGACCTAGAAGCTCTCATTCACAAACAGAGGTCTCAAACAGCAGTAATAGGTGGGCACTGTAATTGGCGTTCTGCTCTAATGACAGCTAATTTCATCTCATGTTTCACTTCCATTACTCTCTTTCATTCTGTCATTAAGAAAAAGACTTGATATATTTAGAGATTTCATCTACAACTGGCTGCTGTATCCTCTTTGCTTTCGCTCACAGTACATGGGAAACTGGCAGGGTTGGTACAGTTCTGCTCTTGTCTCAGTCAATAGGCAGACTCCAGTCTTTTGCCTACTGATAGCACTCCTCTTAGTGTCCTTGGAGATGACAAGCCCCAGTACTCCTGCCTTCTGTTCACTTTCCTCATCCATGGACCTCTTCTGCCCTGTAATTTATAAAACCTGGAAGATTTCCTGCCCTGTTTCTTGGGTATTAAACACTCCCCTGTCGGAAGCTCTTCTCATCTGAAATGACTTCTGCAAAGACTGCCTTCTACAATGAAAAGCTGGAAATTCCTGCACAAGCTCCACAACATATTTTCTTTACTTAGCCTGCTGGCTTCTCCACGCTGTCCTCCCCGACTGATGACTAGCTATCTTTTATGATGGGAATATCAAAATATTCCTACACTACACACTCAGGATCCTGCTTCTCTTTCACTGGCACATTTCTTTTCCAACATGACAGATCTTTCAAATCATCACAATCCTACCACCTGCTCAGTGGATCCCTTCCACAATGCTCCAGACCTCCTTTCCCCCTTCATCAATGGCAACATAACATTTGGACATGTACCTAGTGCAGCAAGGGTCCTATCCTGAAGTAACCCACTCCTTAGACCTTAGACACACTGCATACAATAATCCATCTTTGTCTCTCCAAAATCCTAACCATTTTTGCGTCAGTGCTGCAAATCCCACAGAGACTGCCCATTTTTTGTTACTGAGAAGCTACATGCTGCTAGATCAGCCAAGATGTCATCAGTCCTCATCCTTCTCAACCTTTCAGCAGTGTTTGACAAAGTCGACAACAAGATCTCCTTTTGGAATTTGTCACACAGCATGGCAAGGATTTCTAACTGTAAAGTAATGTTAATGGATGACATGGAGGAGTTCACACAGACTATACAATGGTGTCCTATATGGCTCAGTACTTGGACCTCTTATGTTTTTCCTCTATAGTCTTTGTAAGCCATAAGGGTTTTAGCACTGTGATGCCGAGGACATTAAACTCATCCTTTCCTTACCTCCCTCAGGCACTCATGTTCCTCACAGTCTCATGTTGGACTAATGATTGGAAGGCTGTGATTTCAAATCCCAGGAAGACCAAGCTGCCACTAAGCTTTGGCTGCCTTGAGCAAGGCCCTTAACCCTCAGCTCAGTTGTATAAATGGGATAAATGTAAGTTGCTCTGGATAAGGGTATCTCCCAAATGCAATAAATGTAAATGATTTTAGCATGTCTGGCAAAACTTTGATCATAGATGGCAGCTCATCAACTCCTGCATAGTCCCAGCAAAACTGAATTGCAGTTCATCCCAAGTGATTAATACCCATGTAAGGATCTTGTGATCTTTCTGGACAACTTGCTGATTGCAATTTTCTATCCAAACAGGCCACTGTATCAGATTTAAAACACTGCTGCTTGCCTTCAAAGCCAAAAATTGACCAACACCAACTTACCTTAAAGCATTTATCACACCCTGCAATGCACCCTTCAATTTACTGGTCCCACCATCTCTCAAGGAATGCATCAAGTCTTTTTCTGGCTTTCTTCTGACTCTTTTTAAACGATATCTGAAGACCTACCTCTTCTTGAAGTACTTAAATTAGCACTTTAAATAATTGTATGATCTGTATGCTTCTCTTACTATATTACATCCCCAACAGAAGAGCTTTTCGACTGATGGCATTCATAGTTAGAGACTTAGTGAACCAGTATAAGAATGTATACTCAATATACGTTGAGACTTCTGTAAGCCCCCATGGATAAGAGCATGTGCCAAATGCTATGAATAAAAATCTCTTTTTGTTTGTGTGTACAACATACCATAGTCAAATACCTTGGAAATGCAATTCAACATTGTTGTCTTTGACAAACCTTGAAACCTTGCTTACAGGACCCCACTTTTACTATCAGCATCAATGTACCCCAGCTTTATACCTTTCTGATAGTCTGTCCAACTAAATGTTTTTCTTCCTACAAACCCAAAACTGAAATAAATATGATTTAAAATTTCAAGATGGATATTGTTGTAAAATCTAAATCGTTACCAGATTTGAAAGAGGCATTATTAATTTAAAACATAATTATTTATTTACTCAGTCATGTCAAATAGAAGATCCCAAAAGGTGCAATGGGCATCTGGTAGTACAGAAGAAGTACAGTTATAGTTTTAAACTACCAATGTCCATAGGACCAATCTTAGTTTCTTCACTTATTTAATTACATTTTAATTTGTTTCACTGTAGTACCAAATATTTTGGATTAATTACTGAGTAATATGTTAAAAGTGAATAAGTGAATAATGATTTATATTCCGTTAGATTCAACAGCAACTAAGTCTAGAATGTACTGACTACCAACTATGTAAACCTCTTTTGTAGATGTAACAATGTAGATGTTTTTCTCAAGCCTGATCATTCGATAGGTACAATGCTAGATTTTTATCTTTTATCTATATAGGTTGTGGATGTGTGCAAAAAATAGAAGTCTTTCTATCCTCTGTTTCTCTGCAGCACCTCCATCTGTATCTGTGTCATGTGTGAATGGGTCTGATGGAGTTCCCACAATGCTTTGCACTTCTGAGGGTTTTTACCCTGATGATCTGGAACAGGCCTGGTTCAGAGATGGAGAATACATCAGTTACATGAACACTTCTCTTAGACAGATATATAAGGGAAACCTGAATTCTTCTCATGTCAGTTGGAACTACAAAAATAACACAGATGGGTCTTACAGCTTCACATCGTACCTTCACCCGTCTTCAGACAAAGCAGTATTCTACTGCTGGGTGAATCACTCATCCCTGAACCAACCCATCACTGTCAACATATCCTCAACTGAGTGCACTGAGAATATTGCAACAGGTATAGAATTTTTCAAGGTAAGGATTGATTATACAATACTTTGATGTTATTTTATTTTTATTTTATTTTTTTTTCAGACGTCTTATCAGTCATAGGAATCATTTGTGGTGTGGTGGCTGTTATTGGACTGATTCTTGCAGGATGTTATCAATGTTTCAGTAAGTTTGCAGCTTCTTTACTTCATTTGCATACTTCTTTTTTCATTAACATCCCAGAACAAGAAGGCTTCTAATTGAAATTAAATTTTATTTATTTTGTACCTCCCACAATGAACATTGTTACAAAGCAGGTTTACAAAAAAATCCAAATACAGATTTAGAGGCTTGTACATTTAAAGGCATGTTGTCTCATGTTGGAATTTTACCTTGCCATTGTAATCTTTGGTTCATTAGTTATCTGGAACTCCATTCAAATTTCTTTTAAATGGCTTTGTGACTATTATCTTCCAGTAAAAGTAAAACCTCCTTCAAGGTTGCCTTTATCTTATCTGCCAGGCTTGAACTGTGCAATGCTTTCTAATCTTGGCACTTGGTACATAGTTGGCATACTTGCTGTATACATCAGTCAGCCAGCATCACAGGCAAGTCACCCTCAAAAGTTGACACATCTGTTTCAACGGGTGGCTCAGAGTGTTGCACCAATCATAAACTTGGAGACTGCAATTTGATTAAATATCTATACTGATGTGTTGTGATATTCTTGCTCTGCTCCACAAGATAATTTCCAAATCTTTATCTCAGCCCACACCTCCAGTGATATACTCGAACATAAAAAAAAAAAAAAGGCTTGTACATTTTATCTTTAGCTTAGGAATATTCTCAGAATACTATTATTACTCACTGTACTGGAACTTGTCCTTATAGGAAAAAGAAATTATTTAAGGACTCCAGTAGAAGCAGCCCCATTGCCTGAGTCTGTGTCTCATACAACACCAGAGACACTGAGAAACCATCATCCTGATTCACAACTGTACTCAACACTGGGACATCATCAGCCTGTTCCACAGACTTACTCAACATTGGGGAACCATCAGCCTGTCCCACAGATTTACTCAGCACTGGGGAGCCATCGGCCTGTTCCATGCAGGAACAACAGCAATGACAGCACATCTCCCTCTCTATGACACTCACTAAATAGTCAAATTTTCAAAATGTCTGACTTAATTTACTATCCAAATCTGAGGTAATCTGATTTAACATTTCACTAACCGTTTGGAAAAATGGCTCATGCAACTACAGCTAGGTTAGGAAGAACCCAAACCATGTTCATCATTGTTATTATTTTCATCGGCAGTATTATGATTGTAATTTTTGTCAATGTTATTATCACTGTTATCCTACCTTCTTATTGTCCTTTTTCTCTCTCATCTAATTTCCTCCTTCTTTTTCTTTGCATTTCGTGTGTGTGTGTGTGTGTGTGTTATTTTACAATCATTAGTGAATGGGGGAAAAAACAATGGCACTGTGATGGTTTTTTGTGACAAATGTGATTATTGTGGTTTTGGGGCAAAACCTAAAATAGTAACTGTTGTATATATTTTTTGTCCCATCTGTGGTATAATTGCTCATTATGAGCCCTGTTCCTATGACTGAAACAGATGTTTAAAGAATAAAAAGTTATTAAACAAATTTCCAAGGATCACTGACTAAATAATGGCTGAAAAATGACTAAATACATAAAAAGGAAATGTCTTACTAAATAATTCCGTGTAGATGTTGAATAATTTGCTTGCGAAATATTAAGGTGAATACCAAAATAAAACCATGGTAGAAAATCTTCCTCTTTTTTTAAAAAAAAAAAGTCAATATCAGTAAATGAGCAACACTCATAAGCTATAAGACCTTTTTGGGAAACTGCATTTCTGAATTCTTAAGAAATATCTGTTTCTTTCTATTACATTTTCTATTACATTACATTTATTACATTTTCTTACAGCTTTACAGTCAGAAAATGTAATAGCAATTACAGCTATTACATTTTCTGACATAGGCAAATATTAAAGACACTGCATGAGAATTAAATCCAGATGTAACAATCTTGTCCTCCTTTACTGTATTTATGAAGCTTTTTATTTTTAACAATCAGGGACTTTTCCCCTCTGCATTCATTGCAAATATGCAAACCACATAAACACAGTAAACAACATAAATGACATTCAGCATAAATGACTAATTTCCTGGCTAGCATGCACGGTCTGCACATACTCTGTATGCACGTTTTCTGATCTTGTCTAAATTTCTGCCTCAGGCCTGGCTCAGATCTCCCCCAGAGCCACCCTTGGTTTCAGGCTGCATGAGACGAAACCGTTTTGTTTAATCTATATATATATATATATATATATATATATATATATATATATATATATATATATATATATATATATATATAAAGAAAAAGAAAAAAAAGATTTAATCTAGGGTATGTCTCTGATGTCGCCCACTCCTAATGCTTTCATGAGTTTTCTCTTTCAACTGTGTCTCTGTGCCTGTCCACCCACTTATGAAATGCTGCATTCAGTTTACTACTCATAATTTCCAACCTCCAACTAGTAAAAACCAAAAAAACCTTAAATAAGAATTCCTACTTAGGAATATATGCTTTAGACCAAATCAACACATTTTGAGGAGAAAAATACATCACTCATGTATTGAAAACATGTTTTCTAACTGAACATATGAAGGTGTACATGTTTCCCCACACAGAAGTGAAATGGCTCATTGATCTACGGTCATCATGTTCATTTGAATGCATTTAATGCTACACTGCCTCTGTAATTCAGAAACAAGTGGCTATTTTTCCTAAGCAGGCTCAAGTATTTCACTGTGTGCAGCTGGGGTTAGTCTGTCACTGTGTTGCTGCCAGCTTGCTTTACTTTACTGTGGTCTATTTGGAGAGCAAAGCCACCACAAAGGAATCACCTCAATAAGCTTAACAGAACACCTTGCTCTATCAGAAGACTGACTTTTGACTTGATAATTGATAATATTCAGGAGCACCTTTAAGTATACACTTACTACAACACATACCTCAACCTGTCATCTGCTGCTATAGTTATATTTATGTTTATTTCTATTTGCACTACCCTCAACCGCTGCTGTTGTATTTTTGCACAATATTTATTTCACATCATTTCATTTTATCTTATTTTTTCACTTACATTCCATTACACACGTTCTTTTCTTTCTTTTTCAGTGTTAATTGTCCTGTGTTTTTTGTGTTGTCTTTCTTGTATTTATTGTCTTTTGCACTGTCTTGTCTATGCTCTGTTTGCACCTAGCTGCACACTGTGCACTTTACGTGCTCTTTGTTGTTGTATGTTTATGTTGCACCAGGTCCTGGAGAAACGTTGTTTCATTTCACTATGTACTGCGTCAGCTATATGTGGGTGAAATGACAATAAAGCTTCTTGAATCTTGAATCTTGACTACAGCAAGACTTTTTTTCTCCTATCTGCCAACAGTGTATTATTCATTCCTTCCTTTTGTTGAATTTAAGGCACATTCATTATACAGTACATTAATAGAATGGAATTGCAGATGAGCAGAGCAGTGGATATGTAATACAAGCCCTATGTAGCAATAGTCATCACACGAAGACAATGCTTCCTTCATGCTAACCTTAATGCATGCATGATACAGTGCTGTGGTAGAAATTCAATAGTTTCTATTTACGGATTTCTACTGGTAGAGTTTCCGGATTCTGATGTACAGTGCATGCTGTCTCTTTGTGGTTTAACCTCAGATGTAGTATCCATTTATGATTTAATCCAGAACAGAAAAAAGGAGTGCACCTTCTGCAGTGTGTCATGGTGAGAAAGGGGTCTATTTTGTATAAATGAATAGACAATATAGCTCTAGATTTTACTTTACATAATTTACAGGTGCCAGGAAAGAGTTGCTGCTGCTTTTTCTGCTCTGGGTGGATACTTCTGACCTTTCCCTAAAGTAATATACGGTATTTTCAGCATCTATTGATTAATAGCAAAACATCAAAAATATTTAGTCTGGGTGGTGGTTATGATAGCAACAGACTGAGAAGGTTAGCTCAGACTTCGAATTGACCTAGATCTGTTTACCCAGGGTGGCCCTACTGGCAGAAAGCTCACAGTGATATATACTGATCAGGCATAACATTATGAGAACTTACAGGTGAAGTGAATAACTCTGATGATCTTCTCATCATGGCACCTGTTAGTGGGTGGGATATATTATACAGCAAGTGAACATTTTGTCCTCAAAGTTGATGTGTTAGAAGCAGGAAAAATGGGCAAGCGTAAGGATTTGAGCGAGTTTGACAAGGGCCAAATTGTGATGGCTAGACCACTGGATCAGAGCATCTCCAAAACTGCAGCTCTTGTGGGGTGTTCTTGGTCTGCAGTGGTCAGTATCTATCAAAAGTGGTCCAAGGAAGGAACAGTGGTGAACCGGTGACAGGGGCGGCCAAGGCTCATTGATGCATGTGGAGAGCGAAGGCTGGCCCGTGTGATCCGATCTAACAGACGAGCTACTGTTGCTCAAATTGCTGAAGAAGTTAATGCTGGTTCTGATAGAAAGGTGTCAGAATTCGCAGTGCATGATGGGTCAGGGCTGTTTTGGCAGCAAAAGGGGGACCTACACAATATTAGGCAGGTGGTCAAAATATTATGCCTGATCAGTGTAATTCTGAGTTCAGTGAAGTGCTAAGCCTCTATACCATGACAAGTTTTTGCCCACAAGGGTGGCTTAGTAAACTGACATAATATAACGAATTAAAGCTGTCGTGCAATAACCTGAATGTTACTGATGGTTTATGGTGAAGTATCAACCAGTCAACTGTATTTTCAGCAAAGCAGCCATGAATTTTTCTTCTACAGCAGCTTTAAAGGAATAATAATAATAATAATAATAATAATAATAATAATAATAATAATAATAACAAGCACTTTATTTGAAATAACAATTTTATAAGTTAAAACCCTATCCAATGCATGTCATTTTTTCCCCCCACCTCAAGCTTTTTGCGGTCAACTTCATGTTTGATGCTGACCACAGTCATGTATTAAGCCAGAAAATAAATGCTGCTAATTAAAACTGTCCCAATATACATGAACGTGGCCTAAAAAAAATTTTTATTTATTTTTTTGCATAGAGAAGGGCAAGTACATATTAAGAAAGCAAATACGTTAACACAGATTCAAAGGTGGAACCATTAAACTCTGGTTTGTGTTTCACGTCGGAAATGTTTGCTAGTCGAACTTCATGTACATGGACGCCGCAGGTAGATTTTAGCTGCCTTAAGCTACAAATTAGCTGTCGAGTTTAATGCAGATTTAACATTATGTGCGACATTATGTAACTAAGTCATTTATCAGTAAAATTAAATAAATAAAAAAATAAAAAAACATTTAACTAGCGTCGCAGATTTGTATATATACACACTGGTATATGCTAGCAGCTAAGCGCTGTGTTTTGGTCCAGAGTCAGTACTATGAAGTGCTGTCATTAGAGCCAGCTGGATTTATGGTTAGACTTCAGACCTGGTTTAGCTCTGTTTGGGGTTGAAATCAACTTAATAGACTGGATTTAAGGCGAAATATCATAGTTACAAGATTACTAGCAAAGGTCTAATTAGCTAAACTGTGTGCGCATCGCCTATACTTGCAGACTGTACAGACAGGTCGCTCTCTTTACGCTGGTTTTGCTGAAGACTTTAGTGCACAGGTTCCCGGCCTTGGCTTGTTTTTTTTTAGTGTTTTCCCAGTTCAATTACAACCGATTCAACTAACCAGCTAATGAACAGGCTTTACACTGTGTTACAGTGCGTGTGTTCGAGCAGGGAAAACACTCAGATGTGCAGGACAGGAGGTTCTCCAGGACCAGTGTTGGGAACCTGTGCTTTAGTGTACTGATCTTTTACCCACAGTAATTTTGTTCTCTGTATCAGCACAAAACCTTCAGCAATGTCCTCGATATCCCATGGATTTAAAAGCAGCAAGCAAGACTTCACATTTGGCCCATGGAAAGTCACCTCAGCAAAAACCCACATTATGAAATCTAAAGATATCGAGCGGTAAGACTTTTTGCCCTCCCACATTTCAGAGCTATACTCGAGAGATTCGAATTCATCTTTACCCAAACAGTGATTTGTCACACTGATGATTTCTCTGAGAAGGTTAGCGGAGGAGATGCACATGCCGTCCCTCCCAGAGATGCTTTTTGGAGACAACGTGCTGCGCATTCAGCACTCGGATGGTTTCGGCATCGAGTTCAATGCTATTGATGCCCTCAAGCGGGTCAACAATTTACAACACTCGGTACAAGTGGCATGTGCGCAGGAGTGGCAGGAAAGCAGGTGGGATTTGATTAAAAAAGCCATTTAAAGTTGGAAGTTAGTGTGCAGTTTTTGGCTTGGACTGTAACGGCTTTCTGTTTTGCTGCAGAGCGGATTCAGAGCACAAGGACGTCGTAAAGCGCTATGACTGGACGTACACAACAGATTACAAAGGGACATTGCTTGGTGAAGCCCTGCAGATAAAGGTAATTTGGCTCATTTGAGTGATTTATCTATTATGCCCTTTTATTTCCAAGACTTTAAACTCATCATTTTGGATCTGCTTTTGATGCTCAGGTGTCTCCTACATCAGAGCGTATAGACCTGGAGAAACTGAAAGCTCGGGAGCAGATCATGTTCTTTGAGGATGTGCTGCTGTTTGAGGACGAGCTCCATGATCATGGTGTATCTATGATTAGTGTAAAAATTGTGAGTGAGGTGCACACTGTCGTCTACCACGGGTCTACATTAGTAATGTAATGTTCATGTAATGTTTGAAAAGGGCATTTAATTAATCTGCATATCTATAAATGGCTAGATTTAAAAGAAAGGCAGAGAGAATTTTGATCATTAGTTTGTTCTCTAATCCAGACTCTGTGGTGTTTTTCAGAGAGTGATGCCCACTAGTTTCTTTGTGCTGCAGCGCTTCTTCCTGAGAGTCGATGGAGTTTTGATTCGGATCAACGACACACGGCTCTATCACGAGGCAAGTTATAAACACTGTCTGATTAAAATCTGAAAATTCAGTATACAAACAGATTTGCCTAATACAACTCACTGAGCACTTTATTAGGAACGCCTAGACACGTACTCATTTATGCAATTATTTAATCAATAATGTGCAGTGAATAAAATCATGCAGAGGCAGGCCAGCAGCTTTGGGTAATCAACCATCAGTATGGTTAAAATGTGATCTTAGTCATTTTGACAGTGGATTGATTGTTGTTGCCTGATTAACTTGTTTTTAGTAATTCCTCCTAGGGTTTTTCTACACCATAATCTGTAGATTTTACTCAGAATGGTGTAAAAAAAAATCAAGTGAGGTATGAGAGATATCAGATTGGTATTAGAACAATACATCCAACAGGAAGCATGCTGTAATTCATGTAATTATTCTTTACAACCCCGTAGTGAGCAGAAAAGCATCTCAGCATGCACAGAACATCAAACCTTCACATGGATGGGCTACAACAGCAGAAAACTATTGTTTTGGTTTTTTTATACCCTTTCCCCAACTGTCCAGTTTTAGTGAATTTGTGCCCACTATAGCCTCAGATCCCTGTTACTGGCTGACTGACTAAAGCTGTTGTGGTCTTCTGTGCTGTTGTAGCCCCTGTGTTTTTCGTACCATTCTGTGTGTGAAAATCCCAGCAGATCAGCCAAACATTCACATGTCACAGAGATCACTTTTTTTCCCCCTCAGATCCGATGTTTAATTTGAACACTGCCTGTAGTTCTCAATCTGTATCTGCATGATTGTGCACATTTTGCTGCTGCCACATGTTTGCATGATTGAGGAGGTGTAAAGGTGTTCATAATAAAGTGGTCAGTGAGTGTTAATATTGCTTTGGTAGGATTGATTCTGTTCCTGGAAATTTTTTTGATGTCCTCATACTAGTGTGAACTGAGTTCTCAGTTTTATTAGAATTATTTAAACGATTTGGGTGTTAGTTAGTTTTGCGTAGCCGCACTTTCAGACTGACAGCAGAAGGTCTGGACTCCATAGCAGCATTTACAGGCCTGAGAAGGCGTCTGACAGACATGTAAAGCAACCATTAACGCTTTGTTTTGTTCAGCATAGTGTTTCTATGTAAAGTCGACGTCTCTACAAATACAGACCGGTGTGCAACTGTAAAAATGAGTCCGTACCTGTAGCTGATCCTCATAAGCGCTCATTGTCACACTTGTCAGAAACTCGACAGGTTACTTCTCCCATGATGTCAGAGTCTGAGACTAGTGGGATAACTCAGTCATATAGATTTAAAAAAAAAAAAAAAAAGACATTATATATAAATAATTACCATATTAAAAAAAATTCAGCACAGATAATAATAGAAGAACAATGATAACCAAAATCAAGCTTGTTCAAATGTGCATTAATAGAAATTAATAGCCTTTAATCAGGAATGCTTGTGACTAGATATCAATATTTTTTTTTCATATACTTTTTATTATTAATGATATTTCTAGACCTAATATAACAGGTATATTCAGCAGCTAGGATTTGCAATACATCTGGGTAGTTTTTCATTTTAAACGTTTTGTAATGCTTCTAAACTCATCCCCTTAAAAATCCATTAATAAAGGCACTTGTGCTGCTTTTGCATAAATTATGACTTTTGACTAGGAAATAACAAAGAAACAGTTATTGACCTCAGAATTCCCTGGTCTCCTGAACCCTGAGTTCAGCAAGTGGTTTGAAATCAGCATGACTATTCAAAGCATCAGCAGGAAACCTTTAAAGGAGCCATGTTGTATGTCCATGTATAGCTTGAGTAGGTCAACATCACTAATCACAATTATCTTTTCTGGCTTGCTTCTCGCCAGCAAAAGACAAAAATATTTCCCTCAACACACAGAAATTTCTGGAAAATGATTCTAAGTTAATTCATTCTAAGTTCTGACTTTCCACTTCAGAGGTAAGATGAATGGAGCAGAAGAGGTTCAGAAAGATGGATGGAGGAGACAGATTTTCACTAGGATCAATAGAAACAGTAAAAAGTGGTGTGAATGAATTCCCAACTGTTTTTGCTTACAGGCTGGGAAAAACTACATGCTGCGGGAGTTCAGCTCACGAGAAAGTAAAGTGTCAACTCTTCAGGTGAGAGACGTCCTGTGAACAATCTAGACTGCTGTGCTGCTGGAAAAATCCTTCTGTGCATTTTAATTCACTTTTCTTTCCATCATGTGCTAAAAGTGACAATTTCATCCAATTCAGGTTTATTTGCGTGTTTTAACAAACCAGCTTGACACCTGATACACATACACCAGTTTAAACCTGGCTGGAGGAGAATTCACTCATTCTTCTATAGATATCGTGGTTTGCTTGGATTGATCAGAAATCTCAAGTCTCTCTACTCACGGCACACCTTCAGGGATCTAGTGGAGTCAATGCCTTGACAGGTCATAATGTTATGCCTGATCAGTGTAATCAGTTACCTGTATTTGGATTGATCTTAACCTGATTTAATATTATGTTCAGCTGACAGGGAAGGAAACTTACTGTACATTATTGCTTCATTAATGGTAAAAAATTTTAAAATGTATACACTCACCAGCCACGGTTATAGAAATGTCTGCTGGTTCATGCAGTAATGCAATCAGCCAGTCACACAGCATGCAGATGCAGGTCAAGAGCTTCATTTCCCATTACATGGTCTCATCAAACATCAGAATGAGGACAAATTTGAGTTCGGTGGCGTTGACTGTCGCACGGGTTTATGTGCCAGTTGGACTAGATTGAGGATTCAAAAAATATAAATAAAAAATTCATTTGCAACAGGCTCTTCACACAGAATGATGTAAAAAAAAAAAAAAAAGCAACCAAAATCACAGACATCCAGTGAGCAGCAGTCCTGCTGCTGGAAACATCTTAAGAGGTCAGAGGAGAGATCTTTACAACCTTAGTAAGCAGAAAACATTTTAGAATCCACAGCACATGAAACAGTGAGGTGAATGGATCTCCAGAACGGTCAGCCAAGAATCTGAGGCTACAGTGGTCACAGACTTGCCAGAACTGGACAGCTAAAGACTGGAAAAACTTTACCTGCTCTATAGGAGATGAGCAGATTCTGATATATTAACACCCAGCTCATCTGGCACAAATATTCATGCTGCTCACAGACATGACATTTTTCTCCATTCTGTTTGTTGGATGTGATCTTTATCATGCAGCTTTGGTTGATTGTATCTGTGCACGAGTGCAGGTGTTCTTTTTAAAGTGGCCGCTGAGGACGTATGAATGCATTAATGCTTACTGTATAAAGCATAGCTAATGTTTAAAAGAATATGGTATTGCATCCATCTTTCGAGGATTAATGCCTACGTTGTGATTTATTCTGCTAACTCTTGTGGTTGTTTCTGTTCATGCCCGCTCCCTTTTCTCTCTGCAGCATGTTCCACCTGCCTTGTACACAGACCCTAATGAGATTGTTCAGCATTTACCGCTGACGCTGACAGAGTGCGAGAAGCTGGAATTCCCAGAGCCACAGCCACAAGCCGAGTCTGCACAGTGACCCAGAGATTACACGTGTCAAACCTCCGAGTGCTGATCTAGGATCAGTCCGCTGCTGCTTACTGAATCATGAATACAGCTATATGCGCAGTGAACCCAGATCAGCATTCAGACATTGAGACGTTTGATGCCTGTGAACCCAGAAATGGAGCTGTAGCAAGCAGGGATGTAAACTTCCTAGAACGCAGGTCCATCAGCTCTCAGCTCTCTTTAAAGACTTTTACTGTCTGCCTCAGTCACCATTACTAGATAAAATCTTTTCAGTTGTATTCTCTCACACCCACACAATGTAACTGAAATATCAGAGCTTGGTTGCGATGATATATATATATATTTTTTTTTAGAAACCAGTTGAGAAAGGACGTATTGTTCTGAAGTGTGTTGGAAAAACAAAAATTGCAGAATGATTTATTAAAAGTATGTGTTTGTAATGGTCACTCTTCTGTGTGTTTGTGTTTCACGTAAATAATTTAAGTTCATATGCTGTAGTTGTAATTGTGGAGGTATTACAATGTGTGTACTTTCTTTAAAAGATACACAAGTTCCATTAAAATGTAGAATGAGAACCCAATTTATGACTATCTGGGAAAAATCCCACCTGGTGGAAACAGAGTTTGTGTAGAAACAAACTCTGTGTATATACAGAGTTTAAGGGGAATAACCATGGTGGGGAAAATCCTGCAGCTCATCTATTTTAGTCAGTGTAGATAAGTTTACCTGCACAGTTTCTAAATGAGCTATCAGTATATTCCTGCTAGAATATATTGTTTGTTCAGTGAGAGCAATAAAATACAAAACACAAAGTGGTGTCAAAGTTGAAAAAACACAACTGCAGCATTATAATTTCTCTTTACTGGAACTAAGAGCTCAAACATGTTCCAGCATAACAATGTCCCTGTGCACAAAGCCAGCTGCATGAAGATGTGCCATGGTGGAAGTAGAAGAGTGTCCTGAATGGAGCCTTGACCTCAACCCCACTGAACACCTCTGGCAATAAAGTGACCTGGATCACGGACTGCACCCCAGGCCTCCTCACCCTCTGACCTCACTAATATTCCTGTGGCTGAATGAACACAAATCCCCACACCTATGCTCTGAAACTGAGTGCTCATTTGTCTATGGGTAACTGGATTTACTTGTATTGTTTCTACTTTTTTTTTTATTGCAATTTTCTCTAGCAATATTCTCAATGAATTGAACAGTCCAGTCATTTCTCATATGTGGAACGTCAGGGAGAAACGTGTTTCTAGTCGGTAGCCTAGCGGTGTGACACACGGCTTTCACGTGGGGCACAGTGCTTTACTTGGCATCGTTATCGGAAGGTAATTTTTCTTGCATTTTGGCCAGCTAATATAAATTATTTTTTTAATAATTAAATAATATAAAGTCAAACGTTTAAGGGTATAAATATTTGTGGGAATGAAAGACTTACTTTTAAGACAAGGTGTGATGGTTTAATTCCAGTCATTACAGCAGTGCTGTTTGTGTGTTGTATCTTACCCTGTTCTACAGAAGCAGCTGTATTTAAACCTAGCACAACCCAAACACTGCTTCTGGAGAACCTCCTGTCCTGCACCTTTTAGCCTTTTCCCTGCTCCAGATCACTTCAGCTCAAGAACAGCTGATTACCTGATTAGTTGAGTCAGGTGTGTCAGTGGAGAGAATTCAGTAAATGTGCAGTAAACACTGTTACAAAGTAAACAAAATCTGTTGTGTAATCTTGTTGTGTTCTGCACAAGGATGCCTAAAAAAGGCAGAGCAGCAGGAATCTGTCCTGAGGAGAAGAAGGAGGAGGACCACATGGAAGTGGCTGCTAAACACAGGAAGACGGACTCTGCCAGTCCTGCATCTCCTCTGTGCTTCGACTCTCCAGCCAGCCTCTTCCAGAGTCTGATCTCACCCATGACTGCAGACGAGTTCTTCCGTGAGTACTGGGAGAAGAAACCGTTGCTGCTGCAGAGATCAGACCCAGCACTCGTGTCTTACTACCAGTCCCTCTTTCAGCTGTCGGATCTTAAACAGCTGTGTGTCCAGGGCCTGGAGTACGGCCAAGATCTGAACGTTATGCGCTGCGTAAACGGCAACAAGTTGGTGATGAACCATGAAGGGAGAGTGAAATACAGCCAGCTGAGAAAAGATTTTAATCATAAGAAAGCTACTATTCAGTTCCACCAGCCACAGAGGTTTAAGGTGAGCTGTGGAGATTTTTCAACCTGAGGAGTGTTGAATGTAGAACATGCAGAAGATCAAGCTTTGTGTGTGTGTGTGTTCAGGATGAGCTGTGGCATATCCAGGAGCGTCTAGAGTGTTTCTTCGGGTCACTGGTCGGATCCAACGTCTACATCACACCTGAGGATTCTCAGGGTCTGCCGCCTCACTACGATGATGTGGAGGTAGTAGTGTAGAGCAGGCTTTGATGATTGCCATCTGTTCACCTGCTCATTTCACCAAGGTACTCTCAAGTGCTCTGGTGAGTGTCAGCAGTCCTACAGGTTCCTTCACGCTGAGCATAAACGAACAGCTGATCGATTCAAATTTAAAGACAGACTGCGACTCTCCTGGTTACACAACTGCACTTTTTGACCATTGTGTACAAGGTTATAGAAGGAATTATTTCACTTATCACTTATCTCTAGTGTCACCCAGATGAGGATGGGTTCCCTCTCAAGCTTCCTTCTCTCGTCAAATCGTCTCATTGGGTTTTACGTTCCCCTATCACATCTGGCTTGCTCATTAGGGATAAAATGAAATTTAAAATTTATATTGTAAATTGATATATTCCTGTAAAGAGCCATTGTTAAAAAAAAAAAAAAAAAAAGACATTTAATGAAATTGAAATTGAATTGTTTAGAATTTCCCTTGTTTTTATTTTCTGTGTAGCAAAGGTGTGCATGAAGAACATTTGTGATATAAAGTGTGGCACCATGAGAGAGAGTAAAATGGAGAGTGAAATATACGGCAAGAAATAGCTAACACAAAGACTCTCAGTATGATAATAGTATCTCTGACAGTATTTGAAATTAAAAAAAATCTTACGGTCGAGTTATAAGGTTTGTTGTGAGCGTGTAAACACATGGCTGTGTGTTCTGAGTGCTTTCTTTCCCCCAGCGTAGGTCTTTATTCTGCAGTTGGAGGGTCAGAAGCACTGGCGCCTGTACGAGCCGACTGTCCCACTGGCCCGCGAGTTCGGCACAGAGCCCGAGGAGAGCATCGGAAAGCCCACTCATGACATCATCCTCAAGGTGATTACACAAAGCTTGGACACTGAAAGCATGTGATGCACAACATGATACATAGATACTGAACTGCTGACTCTGCTGCCCTCTGCTGATCATGCAAGTGAACTGCAGCTGCGCTCCGAGGAACGTTACTGAGGTGGCTTTCACACTGGTTACCAGCATGACCAGTGTTCTCTGCAGCGTTCGTCTTGAGGCTTGATCACTTGATTCTGTCAGTGCATTTGCATTCATCTTCACCATATTGTTTGTGTATTTTTTTTTTCTTCTCCATTTCTGAATAAGAAATCCTCCTCACCGCATCTGTATTCCATTTCTCTGCCACTTACGGTACACGTGTTGTAGAAACTAATAATGTCATCATCAGCTCACACACGCAGGTTACTTGACTTCCTGAACAATTGCGGACTTAAGTATGAGTTGCGTTCACGTTCACTTAATCCTGGCACAGTCCCAGTGCAACCGAACCCACAGCACCTCCTACACGTAGTCTAGGGGTCAGTACTGCAGTGCGCTTCCCGCTCCACATGACGGCTTTCATATTACCAATATTTCATAAGATCTCTGCACTGTTTTAGACTAAATTGGCAGTGTGAAAGCCCCTGAGAACAAACTACCCATGTTTTCAATTTAGTTTTCTTGGAAGAAAATTCAATAATCATCTAATTAAGATGCAATTCTTGCACCGATTGACTGAATGTCTGTTCACTTTATCATCATTTATTTCTGTCCCTTGTGTGATTTAAAGTGTGTTTATGGATTTCAATTTTTATTTCCTCAGATAGCTTTTTTTTTTTATCTCAGCTTCCATGGGGTTCCATTAGGCATAATTTTGAATTATTTATTGTGTGTGTTTGTTTAGGCAGGTGATCTGCTTTACTTCCCCAGAGGAACCATACACCAGGCAGACACACCCGCAGGAGTGGAGCACTCCACACACCTCACTCTCAGCACATATCAAATCATGTATGAACACACACACACACACACCACCTTCTGATTGAAGTATTTCTAACTGTAGAATATTTGTGTATCTACATTTATATGGCTATCTCCTTTCTGTGTTTCATTCTCAGGTCATGGGGTGACCTCGTTTTGGACGTCTTCCCAGGTTTGATGATGGACTCTATGAAGAATGACATCAACTTGCGTCAAGGTTTACCCAGAAACCTTCTTACTGTAAGAGCATCGCACTTGAAAATGCCGTACACACTTGTAGGTGCTATGGTGAGGATTTCTTTAAGGAGGTGTTTAATACTTATGACAGGAGGAGTCCATGAACGTGTCAATGCTTTCTAAAAGGAGTTTGCACTTTTCTGACTTCTCTGTAACGTAAAATGCTGAAATTTTATCATCTTCCTAAAAAAGAAAAAAAGAGAGGCCAGTGAGAAAGTGACTCTTGGTAGCCACTATAGTATTAGTGATAATGGGAACAGTTGTAAGTAACTCCAGAGTTACTTACAACTGATCACATTTAATACAACTGAGCAATTAAGGGTTAAGGGACTTGCTCAGGGGCCCATCAGTGGTAGCTTGATGGACCTGGGATTCAAACTCACAACCTTCCGAACCAACACCTTAACCACTAAAGCTCCCACATCCCCCGCAGATAGACCGCTCTTACATTCACAGCATCAAAGCAGACTTTCTCAATTTATACAACTGAGTAATTGAGGGTTAAGGGCCTTGCTCGGGGGCCCAGCAGCAGCTTGGAGGTCCTGGGAGTCGAACTTAATAACCTTCTGCAGCACCTTAAACACTGAGCTACATCCCTGAGCATAAAGTAGAGGACAGTATAAGTAGAGAATAGAGATAAAAGTGCAGTTATGGGTTAGTTTAGTGTTCATGGAAGAAGTGGGTCTGTTTTGTTTTTGCAAATGGTGATGGATTCTGCCAGCCAGATTGAGGAACCACTGGAGAACCATCAGTTTGAAACTTCTGGAAACAGACCTCGTGCCTGGCGGAGTAGAGACTACCAGTCATCGGTCATAGACATACACTGATCACTGTTTTGATGTAGGGAGGTGCTTCTGTTCCAAACAAGGTTTTGTATGTGAGCATCAAGGCCTTGAATTTGATGCAGGTGGCTAGAGGAAGCCAGTGGAGGGAGACAAACAGGCGTGTGATGTCAGTCCTTTTGGGCTGGTTGAAAACAACTGACCATGGTCATGTTAGAAAGTCTCTTTGAAACAAATGACAGCAAGCTGATGTTAAGAGGGACAAAATCAAACTTGCTAGCACTGTTACACATGTGGAAAGTAAACGAGGGAATATCTCTGAAATGCACCGTTTAAAAACTACAAGAAGTAGGACTGTAAAGACATGGGAATCATGGGAATACAAACATGGGAAAGGAGGGCATTGCTTTTCTCAGACATCTGATCCATATTCTCATTTTCACTCTAGAGCATACATTTCTAGGTTTTCTAGAAAATTCCCTATTGTGTTCAGTCTACCTGTTACATAATGCCATGATAAAACAACACTTCCCCTGTCATTTCCCTCTTTGGTGTGTGTGTGTCAGTCTGCACACACAGGCTCTGAGGTAAAGAAGCAGGTGTGTATGATTCTGAGGAGTCTAGCGGCACGACTGGAGCAGGATGAACAGGATCTGCGTTCCTCCGAGATGAGGAGAGACTTCATCTTCAACAGACTCCCGCCTTACCACTTGCAGGAGGAAGACCTCGCTCCAGGTGTGTGTGTGTGTGTACAATGTGTACTAGATGATGGTGATAGTGGTGGTGATGTAAAGTCCAGCTGGCTCCAGATAATAAATGTAATATACATTGGCTCTTTCCAAAGCCACAGGGACCTTTACAAAGTAAGAACACAAATGGACCATATAACGGACCAGAATGTGTCCCTCTACCCTTGAAAGTGTAAAACTGTAATGGTGCACCTACTAATAAAGGTTTTTCTTCAAGTTGGAAAGCTGCCAACGCTGGAGGACTCGGTGTGTGTGAGGTTCAGAGAGCACATTGTTCTGACACTCGAGCCCAGTCCAGACAACACAGTAAGTCCATCTCGCTCGAGTCTGCTAGCAGTTTTTCACATGGAAAAAAAAAAAAAATTCCACATACATATTTATTTTCTGGTAGGATGAAGCTATGAAGTTGGCTGCATTCGTGCTGCACTCGCTGAGGAACAAAAGGGAGACGCACATGATGGGGTCTCGGGATCATCCTGAAGAGGAAGATGATGAGGATGAGGATGATGATGAGGAGGAGGAAGAGAAGGCAGTACAGGTGATGTAGACCTGCTTAGTATATTTATTATAACGGCAAGCTTTATACTCTACAAGAAATTAGTCTCTGATTTGCATGTAGCTGATTAATTATATAATTGGCTCAAATGAATGTGATGCCCAGACTAGTACAGGGAAAGATTAGAAGCCTGACTGGTCACTTGAATTGTTTTTGTTTTGTTTTTTTTAAATCTTAGAAACATTGAAATAACACGAGTCATTGTTCTGTAATAAAAAATTCTCATATTTTAAATTATAAACAACTAAAGAAAGAAGGAAGTATGAGTGCATAATAGGCATAATACTTGAGCAGTAGGTGTTTTCTGAATAACCACACTGGCTAGATATATGCAGGGCACTTCGTTCATTTTTTTTATTTTTTATTTTTGAATTAAAGTATTCCTCCTACACTTATATCAGTTTTCCTTTATTTCTGCTGCAGGGTCTGGACTTTCCCATGTCACACCTCGCTGCTCTGCAGCAGCTCCTGAGCGGAGAGCGACTCCGTGTGGCTGATCTGCCACTGGAGCAGGACGCTGATAAACTGGGCATGGTGCTGGGTCTCTGGACACAGGGTTTACTGCAGGTCTGCTAACTAGACCTGCTGATATTTGTACAAAATTGAATAAGATTGAAAAAAATAAATAAATAATTGCTATTCCTTGGGATAAAAAAAAAAGCAATCTTCTGCCATGTGAAGAGAATTGTCTGAGGTGTAATTTGCCTCAGATGAATGCCATTATGCTGCCTATTGAAATGAAAGCACCAGTGATCATGTAAAGTGTACAACTGATAATCAGGACATTTCTCAAGGGTGACCTCATCTCCCAGTGTGTGAACTTGTACATCCAAGCTTTGCATCTTTGGACTGTCAGTACAGGACCAAGCTGCCTTAACCAGTCGGGATATCAGCAGATGGACGTAATTGGTAGAGTGGGAGAGTGACACATGAGAGTGTGTGTAACAGGAGAGGTATTCTTCTGGTACATACTGTGCTATTGTGTAGTGATGCTAGCAGCGGGTCTGAGTGACGTGTAGCGAGGATCCTCTCGGTACCATTGTGAGAACATCACCACAGACATTCTCAAGTCTCCTGTCTTCTGGTTGTGTGATTGTTTCTGTTATGTTCTGGGATCTGATGTCTACAGATAAGAGCGGAAATTTTTCAAACGTGTCCTTGTCATCCGTCTATTCATTCAACCAGAACACAAGAATGTAATACATCTTTAATATCAATAACATTTAAAAACAGTGAGCTTATTTAACTGTACACATTATATTCTTTGCATGTCATTCAATACATACATCTTTTCCTGAATATCATACACTCAGTGTTCAGTGATTAAATCCAGTGATATGACCAGCTTTAAATAATTCTCTGTACATAGCCTGACAAAGAGAAGTAAGCACTTGCTCTTGACTTGTTTTTTTGAGTAAAGGGAGTTTTGACATCATTTGAGCCTGAAAGAGGACATCATTTGTTATATCCGGTAACAGTGCGTAGGGGGAACGCTCTAAACTTATGAAAGGGCCACTCCTGTTCAAGTGAGGATCTTTGTAGTGCAAATGTGCTTTGGGAGAACAACAACAAAAAAAAAAAGCAAGCATACAATTCATACTCTTTTATATATATATATATATAAATAGGAACTGCACACAGCTCTTTCTCCTCAGGTATTCTGCCATTGTATAGTCATAGACTTGTGTAGTGGTTTTGGTTGTTAAAAATTACATGTCCCTAAACAGGCTTTCCTCCTCATTCAGGTAGGGCGTCAGTGTTTTATTCCAAGCTTCAGCACAAAGACAACCTCCAAGCTTTGCATTGACATCAGATGTCTGGTTTAGATGCCAACGCCTGAAACACCTGATTTTGCTTATAACCTGCCTGAACGTAAATTGGTTGAACAATTTCACATGTTAGGCTCAAGAAGCAGAAGATGACTGAACTTCTTAGGGCTCAGTTTTAAGGAACAGTGGTTTTTGACCTTTCAGCCTGTTCCTCTTTAGCTGGGTGGAGGCAGTGCTGTTTAGTTTAGTTTGAAAACTGTCCAGCATTTTTCAGTGAAACTGATTCTTGGCTTCAGCACTAAAGCACCACTATGTCCCAGAATTGTGTGGCTCTATCAGGACAAAATTCGTTCAGGATCAGGTGGTCCTTGTCTATTCCACTCCCACCTGAAACACCAAAAGAAGAAAAGGATCCATTCAGGCATCCAGGTCACACGTAATTATCAGAAATGACTGGTTGTTTTGCAATAGAATTTGGTTAAATGATGTAAAAAACGTACCTTTCTGGTCCAGTACTAAGCTGTGGTTTAAATGAGAGGAGATCGTCCCATTTTCATTTAAACTCCACTTTTGATTCAGTCTCCCATGCTCTTCCCACAAAGCCACTCTGGCGCCCACACAGGCTTTCCCACCAATCACAGACATGCAGCCCTTCCCCACCTGCACACACATTTACAGCATTTGGCACACGCCCTTATTCGTGGCGACTTACAGAAAAGCTTTGATGTCTCCATCAAAAACGGCTCAGGGTTTACACACAGCACAAGCGCCGCTGAACTGTAATGCAGTCCTTAATAATTCTGCTTGTCAATCAAAATGAAAAACTGTGTAATCAATACTGTAATCTCAGGGATCTCATATCCTTCATTTCATAGTAGCTATGCTTATCCATGCATCAGGTTTTGCTGACATGTGCAACACTACAATTGGCTTAAATTTCCATAATGCTCTATAGTTAGAACTCTATTTTTAGCCATGTGGCACTTTAGTTCCCGAGACGGTGAAACAGGAAAGCAATTACCGCATAGTCTGTTATGCTAAGCTGAATCTGTGTCTGGATGATAACTAGAGCACATGTATTTAAATAGCACATACGTTTCCAACACTGAATAAATTGGAAATGAGCAGAAGGTTTTAGAATTTTTAGTCTTCAAAATTTTGAAAACCCTATTCAAATGTAAGCAATTATGTGATTCTCCTTGTTAAATTTGCACAAAAGGTCAGATGTTCCTTTATGCTCTTCAACTGAAGCATGTGTTTAGATGACACTGGACCCCAGTGTAGTAGGTATTTTTCCATAAATGATCAGATGAACAAACAACCTTTTCAACAATCTCTCTATTCATGTGAGAATTTCACTGCTGACCTTGCTCTTGAGCTGAGACTGTGTGTACACCCAGTGTTGTGTGTCTAGTGAGTGTTCAGAAGGACGCAGTGAGAGTCTGGCAGGACATGGGCGTTCCCCGGTTTTCTCTACAGTCAGTGCCATCCCCAGAGCATGATTCTGCACCTGCACATACGCCCTTCGCTGAGGAGAAAGAAAACATTTGTCACGTAACAAATAGCCGTGTGTATTCACTTCTTAACTAGGGCAAAAGAGAAGTACCAGATATGAGGTCACCTGGCATGACCTGGCATTTATTTTATTTTTTCCATCTAAACATGAAATTTTACTTGACGTACTTTAACCTAATGAAGAGGGACAGAAATTAAAAATCCCAGAAACGCTCATCCTACGTCCTCACTCCCACGTTTGCTGTCTCTAAACATAAACACGTCCACAGACCTTGCTGTCAGCACTATCTAGTTATGTAAATGCATTATATCTTTTTTAGGAATGAGTGGGTTTTTTTTTTTATCAGGGCACTACAGACCACCTCTCAGTCAAATAAACACATGCACACACAAAGTCCCAAATGACTGCAGAAGTCTGATAAATGAGTGGGTGAGATTTTGAGCTGAATAAATTTTGTATGTCAGAAAAACACAAGGAGTGGGAATAAAGAATATAGGAGCTTGAGAAAGAGTCATTATGAATCTATTTACAGCACTAGGAAAGAAGCAGTACCTGCACCTGCTTATGGATAGTAAACACAAAATAACTCAGAAAGTAATTACTTAATTTGATTGCAATCTCCATTTTGATACATATTTTACAGTATTTATTTTTGTTTCCCACACATATAGCGAGACTGACACTTTCCTTCCTACAGCCTGAGGTCCCATCCCATTAAGACTGCCAAGCAAATCAACTGGCTGGAGCTCACCTGTCTAAGTGGGTGGAGAGAGCCGATGGTGTCCCAGCCACTGTAATCGCTCCAACATGGATACTCGCCCGTCTGCAGCAGCATCTGACGCCCCTTAAACTGGCTGAATTCGTACGCCACCCATCTGTAAGGGGCAACCAGCATACATAAGCCATTATTATATGAATTCGAACACAAAATTATTTAAATATAAAGACTGAAAGAATTACAGGCCACTGTTGACTCTAAGAGACTGGGTAAAGAAGTTGCTCATGATCTCCATGGGTGAATCTGTCATAGTCTCCAATCCCTCAAATGAGCTCAGTGAAAAAAGACTGATGGAGGGCTCTGAGAAGTTCTGCGTGGTGAAACAGACACAGACTTACATTACCACGGGGATGTCCAATCTTATCCACAAAGCGCCGGTCTGACTGCGGGTTTTCATTCCCATCGAGCAGAAGCCACACCTGATTCCACCTGTTTAATCAGTTGATCCTGGCTTTCAATAGACTCGGAATTGGCTTCTGCTTGGTAGGAATGAAAACCTGCAGTCACACCGGCCCTTTAAAGATAAGACTGGACACCCCTGCATTAGCACAACATAAAAATCTTTGAGCTAAACCATGTCATTCGTTATTACTCATGCATAACTTAGATTATATAAATATTACTGTGATAATTTACTGTGACCGTTTCAGATTTTCACCATTTCATTTTAATTTCAAGATATAAAGAAATAATACTTGCCATTCAATTTACTAGCCATTATTATTAAATGCAGCACATTCAGGAGCACTCCAAAATAGAACAAAATGTATTAAAAAAAAATGTTTCATGAATCAAGGGCTCACGTATTGAATGGGTTTGAAGGATTTGATGGTTGTTGCCATGCAGCCAAAGGAGGTGAGGTCTGGATAAAGGCCCTCTTCAAGGACAAACTGGTTACCACAGAAACCCCTCTCATCATATAACAACCACCTAAACATTGCAAGACACAGGGAGACTTTATTGCAAATGTTGACTGTATTTGCTGTATTCCTACAGCATTGGAGGTGTATAGTACATGGTGTGCATGACGGTGGTACTAGAAGTGTCTCACCTGCCCTGAATTATTCGTAATGACGTGGGATTTAACATTCCACTGTCTGCCACTTCACTTACAAATTCTCTGCTCTCTCCCGCAAAGCACGGTTTGCTGTAGGCATGCAGCTACACACACAATGCGATACAGAGCAAACAAGTACACAACAATGAATAAGAATGATGGAGCAATTATAGACTGGCATAATGACTTAAATACAAGTAGTTTTGTCCTTACCATGAACTTTGGATCCTTTTCTCCACAAAGCTCCTTGAAAAAGACAAAAGATATTTTGAAATTAGTTATACTCATGTTCATTTGAGGCATGATTAGACCACTGTTATATAACATTGTTTTTAATGAAAAATTAGAAACTTATTGTGTCAGTCTTTGCTGGCATGACAGAAGACAGATCTGTATACTTACCCTCCGTACAGCCCGGATAGAGAGAGGTGAACTCTGCCTGCCGCCCCAGTCTAGTGATCCAGAGTATCGGCCCTTCTCGAGAACGCACTGTTCTCCTGTGAAACATCTCCCACTGTAGGCTACCCACCTAAAACATTTCAAATGTTCTGTTTACATTCAGCTCCAGCTTTGGATGCCTCTTTATTAAGGCTTTATTACTACAACTAAGGCTAATTATAGTATGTATTCCCTCCGATTGCAGGGAACCTCACAGGATTCCTTGTGTGTGTGTGTGTGCATAAGCCAGTACATTACCTGGAAAGTGGATGACGTCCTCATAACTATTTATACTCTAGCATTCTAACACCTTTTATGGTGAGCGATTTTAAATATTTGCTCAATAGCAAGAGAATAGCGGTGCTGTATCATGGCTGGCCCTGCACACTGACCGCAGAACTGGAATATGAACTACAATGTATATGTAAATAAATAAGCATTTAATGTATATGCAATAAAGCCTTCTAATTCAAATCAAGACAAAAAAAAGACAAGTCAGCTAAATGCCATTAGTCATGATGCAGTCATTTAAGAGCAAATAACCAGCAGACTAAAGAATGCAATGTGTAGTGTGTGAGAAAACACATTTGAAATGTCTATAACAAATTCATTATATGTGGGAAGTGTTATACTTGTGTAACAAGGCTTGCTGAATGTGAATCTTAAATGTCATTTTAAGACTGCTTCAACATTACCAGTAAAGATATGCCATTATCATACTGGGGATTGAGTGTGAAAACACTACTGAACTGTCACCCTCAAGAGCACCAGGAGTATATCATCAGTGGCACTGAGCCCAGAATATTTTAGCATCTTCTCTAGACTCTATTATATAAATACAGTGCATTAAATTGCTAATTAATTAAAACAGTTTTGTCTTACTCACACTCCACTTAGAACATGGATGGTGTTAGCTTGATTCACTAGCCCAGTCTGCTGCAGGTCTGCCACATCCTGGTCCACAAGCTCAATCTGTTCTTCACAATTAATCAGAGTAACCGCAGGCTCAATGAAATCCTGGAATAACCACAAGAACATTTCCAACTTAACAAACTTTAAGGAACCATTGCTGTTAATAGAACATAAATCCCTATTCCATTAAAGTACAGAATGATAGAGAGGGTTGTTGCACAGTGTTATTCAAGTTTGTAAATATCTATGCTGAACAACCAGTCAGTGTGCAAGGTTTTTGGCAGTGGGGATTCCTTTTTTTAAAAAAAAAAAAAAAAAAAAAAAAAAAAGCAGAAACAATCTACCTGAAAATTTCTTTGAGACTAAGCCTGAACCTTCTGTACCTCGCCCCTTTATCTTTTACTACTTACCCCTACTCTTTTATCCATTTGATCAATTTTATCAGTGGTAGCTATAGCAAATAATTGCTATTGGTTATCACATGCCTGTTATTGAGAGTCAAACTGGGTCAAAGCCTTAGAGCCTCAAATTCCAAATCTGACCCACTTTTAGCCTCCACTACATGCACAAATATAACTTCTCTGAGACTGTGCATATTTGGAAGTACTTTGATAATTGAATTCTGGTAGAGAAGATTATAATAGGCACATGTTTAAGTCCATCTCAGTGTGCCTCCATGTGTGTACATCAGCGGTTGCACAAACTAGCCATCTAACATGTTTACACTCACCACTGTGGGGATGTCAAGTGGCAAGGAGTAAGACGCAGACAATAAAGAAAAGTTACTCTGTTCTATTCTACAGTTCTGTTCAATTCTACAGTTAAAAATAGTATTTCCAATATTCTTTTGCTTTAATGGACCATTAACACTTTGATATCGCTTCGCATGAAGTGGAGAGATAAATCAGATCAGTGAGGCAAATGCCAGCTCAATGAGGCAGATCCAGTCGTCAGACTCTAATGAGGCTAGAGCTGAACGACTCTGCTGTAGACACTGCATCGTCTCTCCATGAATATGTTATAAGGAGCTTCCACAGTGTACACTCTGTTTCATGGATTTCATCTGAGCCACCAGCTCATCTATATGAGTGATGAGGGCACTTTAGATATTGGTATGCCCTTAAATTAATATTAAATTATTATTCTAGCTATTTCTTGCACTTTCTTTGTTAACAGTGGAGCCTAAAAAGCACTGAAAATATATCAAACTGTGTGTGTGCGTGTGTGTGTGTGTGTGTACTCACAGCCTGAAGGAAGCGGCAGGATCTTAGAACATTTCCTGGTCCACTAAAGAGTGTGGTACAGTCGCTGTACTCGCCCTCCTCCAACAGACATTGCTGCCCTCTGTAGTTTTCAGAGGAGTAGCCCACCCACCTGCATCATAGTGCACATAACTGTAACCTTTGCAACAGTAGCTCCACCCACCAGTGCAACACAGAATGCTTAAAATAAGCTCATCCATCATACCCTTTATACACATCTTGTAAATAATTCAGAAACTCCTATGAAGCACATGCCCATCATTTAAACGTACGACAAAAAAAGTTCTTTTCTTTCAGTACTGCAAATAAAGCGCATGACTACGAGTTAGGTAAAACCAGCCCTTTTCCAAGAACTCGGGTTAATAAGGGTAATAGAGAGAAAGAAACGTCAGAAAGACAAAGAAACCCATATCAGCGTCTTTCCACACCTAGAGATCACTGATGAAATATGTTTATACGCTCACTTAAACACACGTGTCCTAAAGCGTATTAACAGCTCTTGCTCTGTTTGTAGAAGGAGGAGAACAGGACTTGTTTAAGTTGCACACACAAATGTTCATCTGAGGTCACTCTCATTGCAGAAACCAGCAGACTGAAATGCGCACGCGCACACACTCGCGCACACACTCGCGCACACACTCGCGCACACACTCGCGCACACACACACCATGGTTTTAGCTTTAGTTACATTCCACTCTGATCATGTGAAAAGGGTTGAGGTTTATATACTTGAAAAAGCTGGGTGTCTGATTTTTCCAAAAGTTTTTTGATGTTTTTCTTTTTTGCAGAAAACTACTTCAATTTGAGAAAATGTAAGCACAGGTTTCTTTTCGACTTTTCAACTACTACCAGTGAAGACACATACACTATATTGCCAAAAGTTTTGGGACGTCTGCCTTTACATGCACATGAATGTAATATGGAGTTGGCCCGCTCTTTGCAGCTGTAACAGCTTTAACAATTCTGGGAAGGTTTAGGAGTGTGTTTATGGCAATTTTTGACCGTTCCTCTAGAAGTGCATTTGTGATCACAGTTTTTGAGATCACTGATTTGTGAGGTCAGGGACTGATGCTGGTCGAGAAGGTCTGGATCACAGTCTCCGCTCTAATTCATCCCAAAGGTGTTCTATCAGGTTGAGGTCAGGACTCTGTCAAGTTCCTCCACACCAAACTCCCTCATCCATGTCTTTATGGACCTTGCTTTGTGCAATGGTGTGCAGTCATGAAGGGGCCATCCCCAAACTGTTCGCGCAAAGCTGGGAGCATGGAATTGTCCAAAATGTAGTGGTAAAGCATTAAGAGTTCATTGTACTAGAACTAAGGGTCTGAGTCCAACCCCTGAATTCAATGATTTGGAGAAGTGTCCCAAAACTTTTAACAATGTAGTGTAGGTAATTACTTTCTATGATAGCTATACACATATTTGACACACATGAATCCAAGAGGGATTTGGCCGAATATGCATTATGATGCCGCTGCATCACACATCCTGGCCCAAATATGCGGAAAATCTGAGGTCATTCTGAAAAATGGCACAGAATATTGTGGTGTGCTTGATTTTGCCTGTGAAATCCGGGAAGGACAAAGTTATGCACAAGAAGTATTCTTAGAGACTTCAACTTGATCAAAAATGCATGTGGAACATCTCGTTTACTACAACAGAAGCATTAGCACCTTTGTGGTTGCTGAAAAATTTCATTTGTGTTTGTGTACATGTGAGAAAAATACTCACACTCCTCCAGTGACTCGTAGAGAGGAGATGTGTATTAATCCCTCAGCAGTTTCTAGGCAGGGTGTGTTCTCCAGTAGCTCCTTGCACTGACCCTGAAAGAGTTGCTTCTCGTACATCACCATCTATGCAGGGACACAAAAGAACATCCATCCTCACTGACACGCATGTGGCCACATTACATATGCAGAGTGCCAATGTGTCCCAGTGCGTCCCTGCAAGAACCAAAAGTCTTTCCATTTAATTTTCTCTATTTTCAGGACTTTCACACTGTTCAAATACCCTCTGTTGATTCATGCATTTGAATTTTTCTCTTGGTTGTTTTGCAGACTGTATCTATATTAATTAAATCTCTGTATTAAAATGTGTATACTGGCCTCTCATCATGTGGGTTTCTTCTTACTCTAACGCTCTGCCGCCCCTGATATGAGCATGGAGCTCCTGTCCGTGTGTATATGTGTGAAACTAAAATAGCACACTGGTATTTTATAATTGTCAGCATATGAGTTTATGTACGCAAATCACGTTTTACTTCAGTCTTCTGCCTCTCTTCCCCCTCACCCGAAACATGATTAGCCAAGCAAATTTTAGACAAAGGCCTCACGGCCAGATTTTAAGTAATTACAGTACTTTTATTAAGTACTGACCTGAAAACAACAAGAAACCTACTAAGGAAATAGCACCCAACAGCTCTATATATTAGGGAGAATATCTATATATAGCTTTACCTATATATCTATATACACAGCTCTACAGAATATCCCAAATCTCCCAAGTGGAGTCATACCTTGAGGATGTTTGTGGTATTTGTGTAGGTTCTTCTAAGACTGTACATGTGAATTTGGCAATTTTTGTTCGTCAATCCCCAGGGCAAATGGTAAAGAGCAAAAAAATTGTGTGAAATTTAGGGGTTGTTTGCCTAGATGTGGCAAAAAATTTTGGCAGCACAAAGAGGCAAGTGGTTTTAATGTTATGGCTGAATGGTGTACACACATTGCGCCAACAAATGAGATGTTAATGTTATTGTTAACTATAAATTGTTAAAGGTTTCCCTGAATCGGGATTTGTTTTCCTTACCTTCGGATCAAGAGGTCTTCGCACTCTCAGACCTCCCTGCAGGCAGAATAAATGGGAAATACAATATGTTTATGTACAGGATAAGCTGTTCTTAGGACATGAAGAGTCGGGCTACATGCAACCAAGGCCAGACCTATAAAATATACAGAGCTTAAAAAAAAAAACTGTGTAGCAATAAAAAAGCATATTCATTATTTATCTTAAGGATTTCATGAAGTGTGTTATTACATAGATACACCCCCAAACACTACACAAAAACCGCATTAAATACTACACAAATGTTGTTGTGATTTAATGATTCTTTCTGGGTTGTAACCTGATCTACACAGGCAGATGTTAGTGTCTTTGTCAAGGGTGAGAGAGGTTAATGTAGTCGCACCATTCTCAATGGACGTAGTGACCGCACACAGGAGATGGGAGCATTCTGTAGAACGGGTGTGGTCAGGCCTCCAGCTTCCAGGACCGTGTGATTTCCTGTGAATCCAGCACCATCAAAGGCCACCCAGCTACAGTAACAAAAAGAGCATAACTGGCTTTACGAATGGAAAGAAACTTGGCTGCCAGCTAAACACACACAATCACACACACACACATGAAGTCAGTCTGGAAAACTCTGCTCAGTTTTGTAACACCAAAGTGAGTTATATTTAAAGTATGGGGGACACTGTAAGTATTTTATTCCCAATTGTAATTTGCTACAAGATGTTAATACTCTTGTTGTTAGACCTTGTTATTATGTTAACCCGGACACATCAGCACACAACATCTGATGTTTTTTTAGCCGAATGGAGCAACGACTTCAGTAAAGAGGAATAGAGACTGACAGTCAGTGTGTGACTCAGTAAATCACATGGTTGCGCGTGTATAAGGTTACATTTCAAATGCCTTTTTTTTGGCATTCTACCTTCTTGAAAACTTCCAGAAAGTCTGCTCTAGTAGCCATTTTCTTTTCTTTTCTTTTTTTACTGACATGCGTGGTAATTTTAGTAGGTTATAAATTGCATAATCACCAGGCTTAAAAAATTACTGCCACAACACTAAATGGTTTCACTGTAATACAGTTACCCTGGCAGCCCTGTCCGAGACTTACCCAGGAATATCTGTCACTCCAGCCCTTTAACTGACAGTGTAATTAATTATGAAAAATGACCTTTTGCTACCGAAACCGCCTTATCTCTGTGCTCATAATGAGTGTTAGATTTGTCCTGGGAGGAGTCACCACATTAGCCTTTCCTGAAGACCCACTTTTTCAAGCAGTAGAACAGGAACATTGGACCAGGAAGTGGCCTTTCCTTCACAGGTGCAGTTTTTAAGAACACAATTATGACTCAGCACTGAACAATGCAACACAGCCAGTTGGCACTGACGCCCCTTCAAGCTCGGACAGTGCTGCAGTGGATTTAACATAGCAACAGTAAATTAGGCTGAACTTGAGCAGTTCTAGTTGCTATTGTGGCAACTATTAGCAAGACCTCTGACCGATGTTATGGAGGAGCAACTTGCTTTAAACTACAATTATGTACTGTATAGTATCATGTGATACGGTATGCAAATGAACAAATGGCATAATAATCTAGACACTTACTGAGTACTAACACTAGCTTGTTTAAAAACCTCTCATGTCTTCTAGAACATTACTGAGTTGCATCTCAGTAATATGGTCACAATAACAGACGAAAGGTTTTAAAAAGAAACTAAAAAGGTTTAAAACTGAAACTATTAAACATTTTACAGGTGTGACAGTTATGTGGATTTTGCTTTAATGCCCCAGATGTACATAAAGTATGCAAGTAAGCTTGCAACCAATGCCGTTCATGTTGCTACTGCAAGATCACACATCAAGCATGAACCAGGACTTACCATCCGGAGCACACACTGAGGTCAGAGAGGTGGACAGGGACATGTGCGTCTATGTCGTCAGCTTCAGAGTGGAGACAAACCGGCTCAGTCTTCTTGATACTCTCTAAATGGAGATGAATCTCTGGAACAGCATCATCCTAGAGATAAAAATGCAACAACATTTTCTTTGTGAGGTCCTTCAAATTAATAAATTATATAAATGTCATGGTGTTGAGCAGTGAACATTTTATGCGAAATCAACTCCTACAGAAAAAACGTTTACTTCAATTTACTCGTGCTGAAGGTGGTTCTACATGTTGCACTTATTTTTTCCTGATTTATGAACACTTTATTTTTTTGGGACACTACATATTTAAATCTATTACGATTTTTGTTACGTGAGGTTATTTGTTAATAGGAGTAGGCAAAGAAACAAGCTTAAACAGGACAGTCCAGCTGTCCCCAGTTTTCTGTGCTACAGTATTTATTGACAGCTGTTTCACAAATAGAATAGGGTTTATCATCACTTCCAGTCCTGCAAAGCCAGAGAACAGCCATAGTTTAATAACAGAAGGACATCTCACCTGGTAATTTGGGTTTATGGGTCTATTAGAGCAAGGGAATCAGCAGACTGTGTCTCACTCCAAGTCTCCAGGTCCAGAACTGGTGACCTGATTTTGAGTTTTGTGCCGAGTAATTTTATGGTGTGCGATTAGCAACTGCTGGGGTGAATAATTCAGTTTAGCTCCAGCAGCATTGTCTGTCATGTAACACATTATAAATTTGTCCTGGATTCACTGCTTTTTGCACAGAAGCACCAATTTTTCACAGAATCCCTTAGCCACCAAGCGACTGAATAGCGGCTGAGAACGTTGGCTAAAATGCTACAACACAATGTTTTGACTAGTTTGTTTCCAGTCAATTTAATACATTAATAATTTGTTTTTGGCTAGACAGGAAATGTGTGTCCGATGCATCAGATGACCATTGAGATCATTAGGATATAAAAGGCAGATACAGACAGAGGTAGAGTAAGTTTCGACAGATTTACCTTTATTGCTCTCCTGATGGAGCCTACAGACAATGTAGCAGGAGGTCCGTCTTTCTCTCTTGTCTCTCCACTGGTCTGTATTGTCTGTCCCTCCTCAAGCAGGATGCAAGACCCCTGGTATCTCGGCTCCACATACAGCAGCCAGCTGTGGCACACACAAACAGTCTGTACTTCCAGAACTCATCACACAAAAGATATACAGCAACCCATATATTGCCCATAATGATACACAAACAGCTCCAAGGACATTTCCATAGGGACTAAACTGCTTAACACCCTCCCCTGCTAGCTTTCATTGTCAGTCCAGAGAGAATGACAAGCTAGTTTAGTAGTAGCACAAAAAGGAGCTAAAATTATCCTCTCTATCTTTTCTGCTTCTCTCACTTTCTCATTGCTTTCAGTTCAATAAGCTTTGCTGCATGACTATATTTACTAATAGGATTGACAAAGTGTCTGCAAACTGTCAACTTTCGACTGCAAACCTGATACAATTTTTCAGCTAAAACGGTATCAGAAGTATGAGGGTTAAGTAAAGCATCAACTTGAAGAAAGAAGTAGTGAGTGTTCTGCCACATTAATAATCCATCAAAGTATTGCTCACTGCTGTGACACAGCAGGAATCATCTCATCGATCCAGACAGAAGGATTTGTGTGAAAAGGCTACTGCAACGCTCTCTCTCGCTCCTTGCTTGGCCTGTGGCATGATCAATAATCAGAATCACAGCCAGTAAATCAAATTTCAAAGAAAGTCCACTAAGTGCTAGAATACAGTTTTTAGCTCCTATCCGATTTCCCGCTGAACCACACATCTGCAGCCGGCACAGCCAGCTCAACAAAAGCTTGTTTGAAAGAAAGGATTAGACAGACTCTTATACACACCAACTGCCAAAGAGCTCCAGCAATCACCAAACACTCTACAACTAGCATTCCAAATGCCATGAAGCCAATTGTTTGAAACTGCCTATGCACTGTTATTTCAGTACTGAAAATGTTGGATTTGAAAAGGTAAGATCTTTCAGGAATTGAACTTCTAGGAATTTCTAGTCCCCTCTGATTCTGGTAATTCTTTGGTTTTGGGTATAAACTGAAGGGTTTAAGACCAAAAGATGAATATAACAACCGATGACAGAAACAACTTAAAACAACTACAATTTGGAATAACTTAGAACACTGTTGTCTTGTTCGAACCCACTCAATTTTCAAGTGCTCATTAATACTGCAACATGACACTGACAGGTGTCCCTTGTTGCCCTCATGTGTCCTGTTAGATTGACAGACTGATTAAACAGTAAATAGCTCTGAATGTCTACTCTCGGTTTGTGTACTAAAAACCAAACACTGAACAGGTCGGTCAAAGAAAACAACAGCAGTTAATGAACAAATCATTATAAAGAGCTGTGAAAAATTCCCCAAATTCACATCCCAACAACATCCACATGGCAGGGGTGAAGTTCAGTTTTTGACAATAACAAGTGCCGAAATATAGAGGCCAATATCGCAAGATGCAAACCACTCATCAGCAGTAAGAATCAGAATAGCAGATTGGAATTCACAAAGAAATACAAAGATGAGCTGCAAAAGTACTGGAAGTAAGATAACCTCTTCCAAAAGTGTGAAGGATCTGCTCACAATCTAAAATATGCAAGCTCATTCACGGTGCATGGTGGAGGTACTGTCATGGCTTGGGCTTGCATGGCTACTTCTGGAACAGGCTCACAAATCTTTCTTGATGATGTAAACTCATGATGATAGCAGCAAAACAAAAACATTCTGCCTGTCAAGTTACGGAGAAATGCATCCAATCTAACTGTAAGGAACTTCATCATGCAGCAAGATGATGACCTAAAACACAACAAATGACTTCATTAGGGGGAAAAAATTGAAAGGATTTAGACTGGGCAAGTCAATCACCAAACCTTAACCTAATAGGGCAGCATTTCACATTCTGATAAGGAAACCGTTGGGCTCAGATAGAAACCAGAAGAGGAAAACAGAACATGCACCCATTAGTGTGGATACCACTGCATCAGCTCTAAGTGCGGTTCAGTACGATTCTGTTCTCTACACAAGAATAACATACAGGACAAGCTGGAGAAAATGGAGGCACAAAACACTGAGATGCACACATGTACACACACTTACACACACAAACCTACACTCTCAGCTTACTATGACTATAAGCTAACCACAGGCCTATGTTCAATTAATATACACATACTTGTAGCAAGCGGCAGCCAAAAGCTAAAAGACAGAGTAAATAATATTTAAAATGGAAATTTACTACACACTGGCAGTATGCTGGCAGTGCTAATGCAATGGATGATTTACAGAACTGTGAGTAAATTATAAATAAAGATTTCTAAAAGTCATACTGCAGTTACTTTAAGTTGAAGCCTCCTTTTATACCTTAAACCCATCCTGATTACATTTGTCATTCATTAACAAAAGGTTCAATAAAATATCCTTACCACCCTCTCTGGGCCTGGATTGTGGCTTCTTGTGGAAACAAAATTCCCCCTACATCCTCCACGTCCCCACAGATCTCAATCCTTTTCCCATATGGTGCCAGGCTCTCGTAGATGTGCAGCTGCATCATTAGGCATGGCCATTAGAGATTCATCATCAGTATACAGTCATTAGAAATCCATCATTAGGAAACAGTGGGGTACTATATACTTTCTTTTTGTGATGATCAAAAATAGCATCAGAATCAATTAAAAATAAAGACAATACAGCCAACGTTCAACACCACTTGCTGCTTAAATGAGATAATATGCCAGCAAATCAACCAAGAAGCATCTGAATGCCAGATTTGTTAATTAATTTAACCCTGTCTTTAAGGAGACAAATTTGATTACGAGCTACACCATGCAGCTCAGATCATGTTTAGCATTATAAGTGTCAGTCATGTTCAGTTGTAGTGAAAAATCAATTGTGTGTATATGTTATAGGCGCATGCCCAAATAGGCACATGCCCATTTAAACGTGTTAAATAAAGCTCATATATGAAGCAGTCTGTTCAGTGCTTTTACAGATATTATCTAGGGGAAAATCTGCATTTCGCACAATAAATTGGTGTGTAATAGTTAAAGGTAAAAACTGTAAATCTGTAAGATATATGTAATATTGTTGCATGATACAGGACTGCAGTGAACATCCAGTTATGAAACAGGGATTAAATCTGTGACAGTGCAAGGCTTTAAAGCCCTTTCTATCAGATGGCTTAATCGCTGTAAAGGATGTAATCCTCTAGTTGAAATCCTCATAACGGAATGTAGTTGAAGATGGAGTTGCATGGCATGTTATTGCACTATTAGAATAATACACTTCTATATCATACAATGGGATTGTGATGTGAGAATAAGACGAGAAGAAAAATAGAGCATAAATGGAAGAAGAGACAGAGCCCTTACCAAAGTAGGTCGTGGATTGACTTTTCCAACCCCTTCCATCTCTACCTGTGGAGCAAAGTAAGAAAAATCATCAAACTTAAAGACTTAAAATTACATGACTTGTGACCAATAAAACACTAAATGTTATACAGAGTCCTTACCATGGAAGTAACAGTTGAACTTTCACCATTAGGAAAAGCTTTACGCTCTAGTGTCTCTGTGGCAAGTGATGGCACTATGTTGGATTTCAAATACTGATAAAATGGAGTATTGGCAGTCCTCACAGCACTGGTCAGAGTGGTTTCGCAATGGCTTCCCCCCAAATCTCCATCCTGTGATTCACTGGTTTTCTGTTGTGGACTATGGTTGGGTGGAGAACCCTCCTCCTTTGGAGCTTCTGTACTGAGGAAAGTTGTCCCTGTGAGCTGTTGGTGTAGCAGCAAGCCTGACTCGCTATCAGTGACATCATCATCATTATCATCATAGCGATCCCAAAGGGGTCTGAGAAAATGCTGTGGGTACTCTGGTTCATCTGGCCTGTCTTCCATATCCTGCTCTGTCTCAGAGCTACTAAAGGTGGATGATTGCAGCCTCTCGCTGACAGACTGCAGGAGCGAAAGGATGGAAGAAGCTTGCTGTTCCACACTCCGCTGCTCCTCCTCTGTGGCTGGAGGCACATGTAGCACATCATCCCGTGAGGCATCCTCTCTTCCACTGTCTTCTTCATATATTGGGGAAAGGGAAAAGGGGTATATCTTGACCCGGCGTGTACTTGGACTCAATAGAGGCCCTGTGTCATTCACAAACACTGTATCAGTCTCCTCCTCCTCACTGATGATGGCAAAGGTGCCAGGGAGATCCAAGTGAGGTCTAGATGAGACAGGAATGGCTGCCAGCCTACCAGCTGCTCTGTGTAGGCTCGATCCGATTGAGGAATCTGACTGGCATTCATCATCTTCCTGGCTCTGGTCATCATTAACAGTGACTTTAACTGCTCGGAAACACACAAGGTCATCGCTGGAATCAGCTAATGTGTCTGAATTGGGCAACCGAAGAGGTTGTGGGTCAGCAGAGACCTTCTCTTCCTCCTGGGTCTTACTGTCCAGTCCATGCTCAACTGCATAAGCTAAAGATCCCACATCTGGGGCTAAGCTTAGCTCCCCTGTGCCAACATAGTTCGATGACCCTTGTGTATCTCCACTTTGTTTATCCTGAGCAGCCAATATGGACTTGTTTAAATTCTCACAACTGACCAGATGAGGTTCTGTGATGTTGTCAAATGCTTGGGTTTGGATCACCGACAGATTTGGCTTGTCTTCTTTTCTAGAGAAATCTTGGATTGGAACTACATTATTTTCACCTAGATGTTCTGAATCTGGGTTACTTACTTCAACTTGAGGTAAGCATTTTCGAATGCCCTCTACCTGGCTTGATTCCACAGCGTTAATGATTGTAGATACATCACCTGAGTTCAAGTGCAATGCATGACCATGATTATTGCTTTCTGGATTGTCTTTGGCTGAATACTGTTGCTCCGTGTCATTCTTTTTCTGTGAAAAACAAACATACTCGCCCACAACACACTGTGCCTGCCCTTTGTTTACCTCACATAAAGTGCCAAATGTGTCTGGCTGTACAGATGTTATATTGCTAACAGTAAGAACATATTTAGGTAATTGTTCATTGTTTGTCTCAGTTTTGGCAGGTTCTCCCATCTCTTCAGGATTTACTCCAAGCAGTAAAGTATTGTGATGCAGAGAGTCCTGTCTATTATTTTGAGAGGCAGAATTCCTCTCCATACACAGCTCCAGCTCATGTGGGTAACATCCGCTCACTGCTTCCTCTCTGAGTTCCTGCATGCTGAATAGTCCACAAGTGGAGGTAATATCAGCACTAATAGACCCGCTGTTCCGGATGTCTGTGTCTGAACCAGCAATGGACTCGTAGCCTGAGGAGGGGGTGGACCGACTCCCATCTGCCTGCATCCTGCTGCCCAAAGTCCCATCTGAGATGGATGACTGGGGATTTTCATCACCATGAACAGGCAAATGTTCTCTCAATGCCTGTCCCAAGCTGGCTGCTCCATCCATGCTCTCCTTTGCATCCATAAAAATGAGATTCTCCATACCCTCAATAAACTCATCTCTTGATAGAGCCTCATTTTCTCGCTCAGAAATGTCAATCCTCTCCAGGGCAGCCAGAGCATTTGTGAGAATGCTTTCTACTATCTTTTTGGACTCCAGCTGTAGTGTCTCTCCATCTATACCCAGCTGCTGTGTGTCTTCATTCTCCAAGATGAACTCTGCCTGCCAGGCAGTATGTCCTGACGTTTCTGCTACAGATGATAGCGTAGGGGTTCGAGTTTCCTTATGGTCCCATCCATCTAGGCCAGAACTAGACAGCTGGCTATCTGGGCAGGAATCAGGAGCAATATTCAAACCAGTGAAGTTTGTGTGCAAGTTGGAGGCAGTGTTAATTTTAGCAAAATGAGTGTTTAAGTTTGTGGCAGTATTAGTATTGGACGGCTGCGTTTGGGGTGTATCTGGGGTTTCAGCTAAAAAATGAAACATCAGCTCATCAGTATAGTGAGACTCTGACTGTAGACAAGCCTCAAGGTCCGATTCCATTGTCAGAGGTACAGATTCAGACTCGGATGGCTCATGGACATGAGCTTCACCATCAACAATTGCCTCTAAAACAGCAGACCTACAGGCACTATTTTTATTAGCACACAACATCTTACCAGTTACCATTGGATCAAAGTCTAAATAATTTATATTGGCCTCGGTACTTGTCTGTAAGGCACTTGAGCTCAGAGCGCTGTGCATTTCATCTGTCTCTGCTGTACTGCAAGTGTTGGGGGTTACAGTGGAAGAGCCCACTGAAGCAAAGCTTTGATAATCAGAGCTTACACTGTTTGAAGATAAGGAAGTTTTCGGGTTAGACTGCCCTGAATGGATCTCCAGAGGGGAAGCTACGACATGGCTGCCTGTTTTTGCCTCATTCTGCTCTGTTTCTTCTTCTTCTGAAGCAGACAGACCCACATCAACTTCGCAATGCCCCTCCTCTCCCTCTGAGATTGGGGAGTGGAGTCGAACTTCCTGGTTCCTCTTCATCTTCCTGATCTTCCTAAGGCCACGGTATGTCACATGTGTTACCACAGGGGGGCATGCCAGAGCACGGCGCCGCTCCTGCTCTTTCTCGAACTCCTCGTTCTCTTCTTCCACAGTAGCAGACAGGTTCTCTATTGCTGTATTTCCATCCTTTTCAGACAAAGCCACCTCCTGCAGCCTGAGAAAAAAGTCAAAGACATCAGTTAAGACTATATAAATCCAATCAAATCTCACTAGACATACGGTGCAATCGTTGGTTTTAAGATGTGTGGAAGTCATATTTAAAAGCACTAAGAGTTGTACCATTAATAAATTCAAACTACTGGTCATTAAATAACAAGAAAACAAATGTAGAGCCATAGCTGAGGAAAGCAGCATCAGAACACCCAGTATGACTCATCTAGTGTTGACATCAAGCTTCATACAAAACCACTGTTTTTAGCAGGCTCTCCACTGCATGTCCAACAACTGATGTGTAAAAGCACCTACTCAAACAGCAGTTCAAGAACAGTTTTCATTAAACATTTATAACCAGCTGCTACACAAAACCCCACTCTTCCCAGGGGCATGGTGCTGAGGCACTCAGAATGCAGCTTTACCTCAGAGGCTTAACACTGTTCCTTAACAGGATTAAAGGTTTTATTTTTATCAGGATGTTTTTATAACTCATCGACAAGAAAATATTTACTAATCTTCCTACACGAGAGTTATCTGTGGAAAACTGAAAAGCTAAAAAAAAAAAGAAAAAAAAAGCTTTCTAAAAGCTTAAGTCCTTGATTTTTGAGTGACTGGATCACCAGTGTACAAGAACCACTCTAAAGGATCATACTGCTGCATATTAACACCTTATCTCTGTCTATTTTAAACCAATCATACAGCTGTCTTTCAATACAGCAAGAAATGCATTCCGTCATAAAATTGCAAACGCATTCTGACAATAAAATTGCTAGGCAGTAGTCTAAGCACCTTTAGAAATGAAAGACACTTGTGTTTTCTTTATAAAAGACATAAAAACCAAATGCAACTCAAAATCTCAGCACTGTAAAATAAGAATAATAAGAATAAGAATAAGAATAATTAGACTCAGAAGAGACGTGTTAAAAATATACATAATTTCATGCAGGAATGAGAATGTGTGCGTATGAGAGAGAGAGAGAGAATGAGAGCAGAACAGAGCTGGCACACTGTCACTCTTCAGACTATTCCTAGCAAGCCGTGCAGTGAGGCTTTCTCGGCTGCGCCTCCAGCCCATCCTCCACAGACAAGTCTAAGCAAAACTAAGACTCATCCTAACTAGCATCCAAAAATTTTTACATCTTTTTAGAAACTATTTTTTAGATAAACATACTTTAATGTTTTGTAAGCTACAATGCTGTACTGTCTTTTTCCGTGAACCTGCTGAGATTTACGCAAAAACTAGAAATGACAGTGCAGCACCATTTAAAGCCAGTTCTCTTTTTTTTTTTAAGGCACAGATTTTCTCTTGTTTCTGTCATTAAGCCAAAAACATTCTACTGCCTGTGTGCTGCTAAAATCACCTCCAGGCACCAGTGGGGGTTATAGACCATATGGAACATACGGAGCATATGGGCCATAATTTTATCCTCATCACCATACCATGAGTCATCAATTCTCAGACAGGGGGAGAGAGAGAGAGAGAGAGAGAGTCAAATTCCATGCAAGGTTTATCTGGGGCCCTGTGCCTGTCCACTCATCTGTATAGAGAAATACCTACATGCCAGTACACACACATGCACCATCCTTGTGAAGACTTTCCGCTGACATAATCTAAACTTTGTTTAAATGGCCCACTAGTCAAATGTCCTAACAAGTTTAAACTGTTAGATATTCTTATTCTTCTCACAAAGACAAAAATCAAGTCAGCCTGCCATCTCCACAAACACAAGTAACGCAAAGAAAATAGGCTGTGCAAGTAAACAGAACAGTAAACTGACATTGCGGTATTAAAGGAGACAAGTGTCCAAAGACAGGACTGAAGCAGGTGGCCTGCTTTGCTCATTGTGACCAAAAAAAATCTGCAGAATAGGCAAAAGCTTAGCTTGTATCAGCTCAGACACCCTAAGGTTAAGATCTAAAACATACATTCTATGGGACACTTATTTGATATTTCACGATTTGCCCTATTCAACCGGTCTTGTCCATGCAATGTGGACAAATTGTTATGGATATGATTCTCTGCTGGAGCGGCCTGCTTGCTATGCAGTGCTGTCTCCGCTCTTTATTGGTGTGTAGCTCTGCACTCAGAAGCATTTCTACCTCAGAGAAAGTAATTCTATCTCTGTAATTTTAGTCTGAATCACTTTGCTCTCACAATCAAATCTAATTATCTTCCTTTCTTATGTCCCAGGAGTTTTTCGGATACAACGCCACACACTTCCGACATCCCCTAACATCAATGACTCAAGTAATAAAACCTCCTCCTGGCTCTCTATCTTCATCTTATTCGGTATGTACATTAAGCCAGGTTCCAATAGTTAATTGCACAGCTATGAATAGAAGCTCTCTTTGGCCTAGTTCAGTAGCAGAGCAGAAATCGGCTTCACCTTCTCTCCCACTCTTTCTTTCTTCACTCGGACTCGAGGCCTTTGACGTTCTCTCCCTTTTGTTTCCACTGTCAAGGACCAAATACTTAGGCATATTCACACAATCATACACTCAGAGCTCACCTTGTGTAACACTCAGGAGTTCTGAGGAGTCTTTGTGTTCTTACTCACCACTTGGCTCAGATGCCTCTCCCTAAAGAACTCACCAGAGAACAGTCAAGGATGAGCGTTTTTCTCGCAGAGCACTTGACGTAATCTGAGCATGTACAAGAAAATGGAGGCATTCAGGCTTCTCCAAGCATGATTAAATGATGCTATGTCTAAAGATAGATCACCAAATCATGCTCACAAACGGCAAGCGAGAATACTGATAAGACCAAATGTTTCTCTCTGATGATTATTTCAGCTTTACTATCTGATTATTCCTGAGTCATATTCACATCCCATGAGGGACTTCTGGGTAATGAGGGACTTCTGCACACTTGCTTGAGGCCCCTGCTTATGTTTGTTTTTCTCTGGGTGCGAGTGATTTCTACCAAGAGACAGATTCATGTGTACATGTGCACCATTCCCATGACACCTACTGGGCTTGATTGTAACAGATACCTGCCATAGATTGTATTTGAGAGGCATAATGCTTCTTTGTCCTGCTGGTGCACATTTCCTGTCTTTATCTAACAATAAGGATGCAAAGAAGATAGAACTGGTTGAAAGATCCTGAGAAGAGTGTACACACCAGGAAGTAAAGATTGCGTTATTTAATAATTGGATCTGGTATATCGGATTAACGTTGAGATTTAATTTTTATCAAGTATATTAGTGTCAGAGCTGTAATCTTTACAGCCAGCATTGTGTGATTAAAGTGATGGCCTTACAGGATTCTTCTAAGAAAAGCTTAGACGTAGAATAAACCTGAGAGAAGGCAGAGTGAAATGAATTTTAAAAATGTCTTTAACCATTATAACAGCAACAGTACTTAATTTATTAAATAAGTGTATTAATTAATACTTTGCTGAAGCACCATTTGCTTTAATAAAGCACTCAGTCTTTGTGGTTAAGAGTCTACCAGTAAAGCACATGGTGATTTGGCAATTTTGTTCCATTCCTAACAAAAATTCTCCAAATCCAAATTGCAAGCAGATTTCCTGTGCATAGACTTAATTGTTTCTCTTAGACGTAATTTGTTTGTTGACTTGAATTTGTGCTTTGGGTTGTTATTGTGCTGGAAGGTGAAATTTTTCTCCATGATTTTCTCTATTTGGACTAGAGATCCAGTCCCAGCTGAAGAGAAGCAGTCCCATAATATAATGCTTCCACCACAGGTATGGGTGATAAAACAGACCAGACCACATTTTGGCACAAGGTTTGGGGTGATTGGAAATACGTTTTGGCAACATTTTACATATTGCTGCAGCCTCCATGATCAATTTCTATCTTTCACTTTAGTCAGATTTGGAAGGAAATCCTGTTCTTTATAACGTCACCTTGCAATCAGAATCACTTACCTGATGATTAAACCTAAGTTTGAATGGGATTGGTATGTGGATTATCTTCATTTTTTCCACAATTCTATTGGTTGCTATATCACATTAAAGGTGGGACACAAGCCGATATGATTTATCTTGCTTTTTTTTTTTGCTATTTTAACAGGATGTGTTGACTTTTGTAATTATTGTATGGACTAATTGTCTGCAAAAAGAAACATTTCCCATATTGGTGAGGTGTGTAATAAACAAGTTCACAGCTGTGTTTACATTGCAGTGGCTTCAGCATGGAATAAGACTGTAACCAGCACCTGCAACATGTAAACACGCTGTCATTGTCTTCTTCCTCTCTTCTTAAGGGCATAACTGAGCCGTGTGAGCCAAACACCCTAATCTTTTCCCATTCAGCATATTTTTTTCCCTGTCTGAGTGCGTTTGTACATCTTTCAGTCTGTCTGTGCCTCAAAAATAAAAAGCAGTTCTGTAAAGTGTTCATACAGCCAGGAACATGACATCACCAGACAACAAACCTCAAGACAGATGTTATCACATGACACACATGCATGCACATTTACATACGCACTAAAACGCAGAGGCCTGGTGTGTTGCAGCTGCCCATGTTTCTAGTTAGTGTCCGTGATGCATCTTGCACAGCTCAAATCGCTGTTTGGGATTTTAGATCCTCGTATGTTTATTGCTGGCAGGTTCTATCTACTCAAAAGGAATATTACTTTATATAAAGTGCCTTTCACAGCCAAATTATCTTCACAGACTCAGATCAAGAATCAGAACCATGATCAGGATTTGCAGCAAGAAATATTATATTCAACCCTGATAATTGTGTTCACAGACACCAGATCAATCTTCAGTGTTTACTGGTTGTCCAAAAGCACTGACAGGATGTGAAATCTTCATGGATGACATTCTCACTTGTTTGTTTGTTTTTGTCTTTCTTTCTTTCTTTCTTTCTTTCTTCACTCAGACTCAAAGACCTTCCTTACCTTTGTTTCAAGTTTTACTTACTGCTACATGACAGATTATGTAAAATGTTGCTTTTCTGAACAAGATAGTGTTAACAGGCTAGCTAAACTCACCCACAGAGGGTTAAAGTCACAGGTCAGGTAAGCAAAGGATTTGAATCACTCAATCTCACCTGATAATGCTTGAAATACAAAATTACAGAGAAACTCGCTTCCTGTTATCACTCGTCTGCTATCACGAGTCCATCGGCTAAATAACATCTCTACTGGGTTATGATACAAACTACAGTTGTGCACAGAACTGTTAATCCCACTCGTTCTCTCCCGGGAGGAAGTGACCAATCCTGGCCACTCCTGTAATTCTGTTTGTACTCACCCGCAATATTTTCTAATGAACTTTTGTATTTCCTAAAATGGAAACCAGTCAGTAAAACCAAGGAAAAACCAAGGAAAAACCAATGCATGCACACACACGAGTGATTTGCCTGATAAGTTCCCATGTTAATGAATGTGGCCTTTGTTTATCTTAGTATTTTTTAACTCTAAAACAAGAATAATCATTAATTAATGATCATCAGTAAATAAACTCTTTACCTATTTAGCCATCATTCCTGAATCAGTTTTCCTCTTATACTATAATTCTGGACTTTTATTCTCTCGCTTCTTTTTGATCTGCTTATGCTCCAAAGATCTCGCTCACTCCTGAATGGTTTCCTGCCAGTCACTGTGTAGCTGGACTTCTGCCGATGGAGCATTATAAGGTTTGAAATAAGGTTCCTGCCAAAGAATTGGAACAGCAAAGCCAAGTCTTTTGTTTTTGCTATATACTAAATGTTATGCTATGTTATGTTATGTTTTATTATGTTACGTTACATTATGGGTATATAGATCATAAGATCAAAAATGAATATGAGAGTTTCAACCTATCTCGATGTGTTTAAAAACTTCTGGAACATGGAACATGGGTGAGACTTTATCTGAGCTGGAGTAAGACATATGAGGACACATTTCCTGCCAGGTCTGAGCTGGCACTGCTAACACATTACTGACTGCGAGACAAGACAATCAAGTTCATCATATTATAAAGTAGAATTTTCTCCCAGACTCAATAGTCATGTCTAGAACTGAAGCGAAATTTTCTTTTAGGTAATTTGGCTGTTTTTTCTTTTTCACGTGGTCAGTTTCAATATGTATATTTTTTCTCCAGTTGCTGTTATCTCTGCACTGTATAGTATATCTCAGAGTGAGGAGAGACGGGCGCTTTTCTGTTTGTTATTCTGTTCACAGAAGCTGCTGTGCAGAGTATGCATGCTATAGCAGCATTTGCTACTGCTTGACCAGCTACACAATTCCAGTATATGTGCAGCCACAACTTTTCTCATATCTCATCTGACCATGTCTGTGTTTCTGTGCAATTTAGCTTTGTTTATTTTAGCAATTAGTGTGGCAAATCGAACTAGCCACCATACTGAGACAATATGCTTGACCACTATATTCTTTTCTCCCCTAGAATCTTTTTCTGGTTAAATGCTAAGATGACCAGTGAACAACTTCATCAACTCATTAGCTAGCCCATCAGACTAGTTAGATGTAAAATGCCCGACTAGGCTGCATGCTAAAATAATTGTAGCAAATATAACGCAATAAAGTGTGTTTGTATCTGTCTTGTAGTTTATTGTATTGACTGTTTGCACTGTCTCTTGTCTTGTACTGTTTGCACAAGGTTGCACACATGCACATTATGTCAAAAGGTTACTTTTTTTCTTTTACTCTTACGCCATAGTTGTTTTGTGTAGCTCTGTGTTTAATGTAGCTCCAGGGTCCTGGAGGAGCATTGTTTCATTTCACTGTGTACTGCATCGGCTATATATGGCCGAAATGCCAATAAAAGCCTCTTGACTTGACTTAGTTAGCTAGTTATATATGCTGACACAGACACCAACAAGTATAAGAATCCCTGCATAAGTAACAACTACCATTATCTATTTCCAAAATGTGTCTGTAGTAGCATATAGTGTGGGCACCCGCAACAAAAAGTCATCAAGTTGCTGGCCGATGTTTGGGTATTGGGTATTATCTCTCATGGTCACGCTTAAAAAGATATTATGCAAGGTAGTAATTTGTCCACTGCAGATACCTGTTGAGACTTCCATCTCTTACGCCTTGATATTTGCAACTGTAGATTAATCAATGTGAGGGCAGAGTGCTTAGCACAACTAATGAAAAGTGCTTTCTTATCTTGCTTGCAACATGACAATTCTATTAGAGAGGTCTGTACCCCTCCTCTTACCCCCACTTTATGTACCACTGGTCCAGCTACTTAATTACTAACTCAGTACTGTTGCCAGAAAAAGAAGAATCAGCTTTTTTTTAACAATTAACATCACTATAAAACAATCCTGCAGATAGATAGATTGACCAAAAGATCAAGAAAACCTTCCAGTGTTACAGTGCTTGGGAGAAACTTCATCTCTTGTTTCCTCTCTCTCCATCAGTCACGCACATCACAGATATGTAGATGCATATAAGGTCATACTCACTGTGTGCCTTGAACATCTTGCTCAGCTTGAATTGCAGCTTTAACCTCCGGACCTGCAGTACACTGAGACACCTCGTGAAGCTTCAGTAACTGTGTGTGCTCTTCTTTTTCCACACTTGTCTCTGCATCTTGCTTTGCTGTATGCTGTGTGTCCTCCTCTCCAGGCTGAGCTCGAGTGAAAAGAAACAGGCTGCCCAAGCGCCTGAAGAAGCTATCTACAGGGGGCAGTGGAGAACAAGGCTCAGAGGCAGGGGGGGTGATGGTAGGAGGGTCGCTCTCCGCATCCCCCTGAACGCTGCCCTCGTGATCACACACACCGTCTCCCTCCAGTGCCCCGTCCTGCTCCGAGTGCTCCAGTGCCTTAACGCAGAGAAAGAAACACAAAGAGAAAGAAAGAGAGGAAAATGCAGCCTTGTTAGATTTCCTGGTTCCAGCATTTAGCCGGTAGTGTGATTAGCACTGATCACTGAAAGTACCTCATTGGCTCTCCCGGGCTGCACTGTTCCAGCCTCCACTGCTTCTATACTGCGAATGGAACTGAGACAGCAGCATGTTCACCCTCCCCCCTCTCCCCACCTTCCCCTCACCCACCAGTCCTGCCCACTGCAATGTTAACTCTTTCAGGCCCATACAGCAGAGAAGATTTTAGAATGAGCTTGCCATAATTTCTAATTAATTGCTAAATTGGTATTATTCTGAAAAAATATTTTAATAATCTATGATTTAATAAGAATAATCATTATTGGTGTCACTGGTTTATGCTGCATATAGCTGTTGAATGAATTCCAGTAGCTTTTAATAGACTACTGAGGTCAAATTTATGACCACTTCCTTTACTTCATGAACAAAACCACATGATCTGGCTAAGCCAGTAGAAAAATGGGCCAAATAATTTCAGGTACCACAGTCTAGCTATAGGTTTATATACTGTGGATATAGAATATCTACAGACCCCTTTAAAACCTGCAGATTTTAAATAATGAAACCAAGATAAATCATGTCAGAGCTTTTCTGCCTTTCATGTAGTTATGAAAGACAAATATGGAGTTTTTATTTTGTGTGTGTGAGTGGAAAGAGAATTTTTACAATAACCTCACTGGTTTGCACACCCCTTTCAACAGGATTTAGAGCTAGACCATTCCATAAGGCTGACCATCTTCTTCTGGAGCCACTGATTTGATTAGTTGAATTTGCGCTTTTGGGTTGTTATCATGCTGGAAGAAAAGAGACAGTCTAACACCAGGGGTGCACAAAGGGCAGGTGCAGGTTTTCAATCCAATCAAGCAGGAGCCACACCTAATTCCACCTGTTTAATCAGTCGAGCTTGGCTTTCAGTAGACTCAGGTGTGGCTTCTGCTTAATTGGACTGAAAGCCTGCACCCACACTGGCCCTTTCCAGATAAGGCTGGACATCCCTGGTTTAACACAAAGCTACGGGTTACAGACTGGTTTTTGGAGCTTTCCATGATTCCTTCCATCTGGACTACAGCCTTAGTCTCAGCTGAAGAGAAGCAGCCCCATAATCTGTCTTGTTCCTGCATCAAACATATCTTTCAGAATTATGCTTTACCTTGGTCTCTAGACTCTAACACATATTATTAAAACATTTTAGGTGGGCTTGGATGGGGCATTTTTATGTGGGGAAACCTGCCATTTACCCCACAGCCCAGATGTGTTTAAAAAAAAAAAACAAGAACTTGCTTTCACATTCAGAGAGCAACCAGTACTACCCAGATAATCCAGATATTCTTGATGTTCCTGCAACTCCTTTAAGGTTACCATAGGTCTCTTGGCAGCCATCCTGATAAATTTTTATTTCTTCAGTTTTGGAGGGATGTCCAGTTCTTGGTAAGGTCACTATGGTCCCTTATTTTCCTCACCTGTTAAACACTTCATGGTCTTCCATTCTACGTCTAATGTTTTGATCGTTACCTTTCTACAAGATCCCATACATATTTTATAAACTCTTTGTGGACAATAGCTTCAGCAGTCAGATGACACCAAGATAATGTCAGGGGGAGGTTAATCAGATTCACATAATTGACAGTTTGAACATGACTGGACAATTAAGAGGATGCCCCATTAGAAAAGGTTATGCACGCTTATTTTGTTTCTATTTGTTTCTGACTTGAATTTTGTTGGTTGAGATAAGACATTGGAAAAAGTTGGAAAAAGTTCTGACATCATGTAAAATTGGTCTAATTTTCTAACAGCACAGAAACCTGCAATTTCATCAGCGGTGTGTGGACTTTTTTTATATCCATTGCATATAAAGAAATTCATTATACAGATCTACCTTGGAATCAGCACTATGCCACTCAGAAGCAAGAAAAATCATGTTTATTTTTAGATGGTTGTAAAAGAAAAAAATCTACATGCCAGGAGAAGGTAAATTATTGCCTAGCCTGCTTCATTTCATGCTAGTACATGTCTCGGGAGAATTCCAACAAGGAGCAAAACACTTTCTAATCCGATGAGATTTGAAGCTTAGCATATTTTGGGCACTTCAGGCAGCTGTTACCCTGTGAGGCACACAGAATAGATCTACAGTAGAGAGGCCCTAGTTCCTATTCAAACCAGTCAATAAAAACTTGAGACAGCAGTATGAGGTCATGTAGGAAAGCCCTGAACATAAGGAACAAAAATAGCGTCATTGTTTCAGTCTTTACACAGTTTTATTACACATATTTGCTCATGATCATATCTACAACTTATACACATAGCACCTGAACAACAATCCCAATGTCATGTGCACACTGTGCCACTCCCCCTTTATTGAGCTGCAGGAAGCTTGTCAGGAAGCTGAAGAGGAAGGAGAGTGGGTTTCAAAGTGGCCTTAGCTCTGATGAACACATTCACAGGCTGTTTGTACTGCTGACACAACACCCATGGAGGAAAAGCAGACACAGGCTTAAGTTTGGCTGATGCTGGCCCACTTACTAAAGCTGCCTATGCAGAGAGGAACAGTGTTTAAAAAATAACTCTAAAAAACCAAGTACAAGACCTTAATATTCCTGCCTGCTGTGGTGACACTGTGGATACAGCTCTGAGCAGACGATAGTAACATTGTGAGCTCAAATCCCAATACTGTCAGAGAACCAACACTGAGCTGTTAAGCAAAGCTGGCAGCTGCTCAGGATTAGATCCCGTCTCAGTTGTAAGTCACTCTGGAAAAGAGAGTGAAAGCCTCACCAAGTTAATCATCAGAAAACCCAAAGTCAAATTGGGCAAGAAAGGGAACAAGATTTATTGCAAGCTGTAGTTTATTATTCACTGCTTACTGTTAATGTTTATTTGTCGCGTCTAACTGAAAAGCCGAAATGCAGCTACTAGTGATCAGGACTAACCAGTGATCTGTGAAATCTAGTATCCGAGTAATGAATTAAAGCTTAACAAACACATCTATGTGTCAATTGTTCAGGCACATTCAAGTCATTAACATTTTTCCATCTCCATCCCTGCCTAACCTCATTCACAGACACAAATACTACAAAAATAATAGTGGTACAATTAATTTTTTTTCCTAATTATGTATTGTGCAGATAGTAGCCATGGATGCAAAGGCAACAAGAGTTACTTTATTCTTAAGAATGAACTGTCTAACCCACACAAACACCAGCATTCAAAAGGAATGCATGCTTTTAAGTCTCCCCAGAGCTGTATTTTATGTAATCATTCACACACAAATTTAGAACACATGAAAATCTAAAAGAATTAAAGTAGATCTGCAAAACAGATTTAACCACTCAGCCCCCTTCCAGAAAAATAAAGCCCCACTTATTTGTCTTATTCGCCTTGAGAACAGAAGAAGAAGAAGAAGAAGAAGGCGGGTTTTGTATGCTTTTAGAAAACCCCCTAGGTGCAAGTGAGGTCATGATTTACCAAAGGTGTTGTGTAAGAACTTGAAAGTCCTGCACAGAGCCCTGACCTCCACCTAACCGAACACCTTTAGAATGAACTGAAACACAGACTACATGCCAGGCCTCCTCACCCCACATCAGTGCCTCACTAATGCTATTGTGGATGAATGAGCACAAATCCCCACAGCCACGCTCCAAAACCTAGTGAAAATGGAGGCTGTTATAGAAGCATAGGGGGGACAATCACTAGATGCTCAGCAAGCACATATGATTGTTATGGTTGGTTTTCCACATTCTTTAAGCTGAATAAGATAAACTAAAAAGAGAAAAAGCAAAAACCTGAGCACAAAGAAGCCTAACTGACTCAAAAAAATTATACTAAAACATATTAAGTTCATTTGGTACCAAAAGTTTAAAATAAAATAAACTCCGTAAGTCAAATATTAATTATCAAAATGTAAAAAGCTGTTAAAAAATTTTTTTTGCCTTGTTTGTATTTGCTGGGGTTTTTTTTCTTGATATAGGATTTTTTGCTTCTGCAATCTATTTTCGCTTCTGAAATTTTTTTTTATGGGGTGCGTGGTGGAGAAGAAGCTATTGGTCATTTTGGAGTGGGAGGTGCTCTGACAGTTAGACACGCCCACCTCATTAACAGTGGAGCGTTCTCTGACAAACAGAGATGAGTGTGCAGCAGCACTGAAACTATATTGTAGCTGTACCGTAAAAAGCTGACGAAAACATATGGGTAGCTGTTTGTAGACACATTCACAAACATTTCTTTATCCTACCATTTCTTTATCATTCCATAGTAGCAAATTTAACTCCATAGAAACTCCAAAAAATGCAACAGAAATTTATATTTAAAATAAATAATCGTGAACCTCGTCTTTCTTTCATGTGAAAAGACATTTGCACGTACTGTACATTATTTTCAGTTACTCTGCAGAGTGAAATGTTAGATAATTATATCATGGTCAATATCATACATTACATCCTGATGGTATTAGATCCCCTTGTTGATATCATAGTAATACTGCCCCTCCCAAATGGAAAGAACATTAGAAGAAGAGTAGTTGTTGATATTGATTAGCGATGAACTGCTAGAATTTACCTCTACACCAGATGACGTGTTCAGGAGATGTTCAGGTGAGAGACGCGAGTCTGCCTCACTGGACTGGCTGGAAGTGCTGTCATCGTCGAGTTTCTCACTGCAACACCAATGGGAGAGAAGAAGTATAGCAATGAGAAAACCGTACAAAAAAAATTACAGCATTTGGAATAACTTTGTTTTATAACGTTAAATAACATTACAGCATTTGGTGTGGCTTACAGGGGAAAAGAGAAATCTTTATGTATGTTCATTGTGTAAATTATTCATCACAATAACAAAATAAAAATAATTATCCTTTAATCAACCCTACTTGCTACCAGAGGACCTTGGTCCAAAGGTCAATAAATGATTCTGTTAGTCTTAAGACCATTGTTTTAGACATCTGGTTAAAGGGAGGGGCAGGGCTATCAGTTGGAATAGTCACATAGGGCGTTGGCCAAATATACCTATTAACCACAGAAAAGCTTTCCAGGTTGCTTGGGAGTCACTGGCAAAAACTGTGGTAAGTTACTAATTTAATTTAATGACCAAAAGGATTTCTTCCATGTATGTTCCAAGGGTGTGGACACTGAGTCTTAATGGTACGTGTTCATGTCATCAATCATAAAACTTGCTACAAGAAGCTGTGCCCAAATGGCCACTGGCAGAAAACATGGCAGGAACCCTGAGCCATGGTGGTGCACGAGTTTCAGTCAGACAGGATGAATGCACCGGAAAGTGTTGGTAGTGTGGTTTACATGCCTCTTTGATGGTGCATGAAAATCTATAAGTTCTGTGAAAGTCTATATTCTTATAAAGTGGGTGAGCTCATTCAGGCTCGTCCTACCAAAAAGAGGGCTGCCCCAGGACCTGCTACTAGTTCATTATGCAGATCCCCCAGGAGGAGTCAGAATCTGTCACTGGGGATAGAGAAGTCACAGTACTGAGCTTCTCACCCTTTTGCCACTACAATCTCGCACCAGGAGGAGCAGAGGAAAGCAAACAAATGAACAAGCAAAGGAATAAATGAGCAAGTGAATAATTTCCTTTAACTCCTACTTAAGCAATTACAGAAAAAAAACTTTAAAGACACACAACAGGTTAAACAGATTTGAACAATAAAATTGCATGCATAATGCAAAATAGCTAAGAGGCCATGGGAACGAAAATTCTGTGCCCTTTCATGTTATGTGCGGCGCAATGACTTGTGGCTTAGAGAAATGCCACAACACACACTCAGGGGGAAGAAGTTGCTCTATGAGGAACTGAATATCTTTTTAAAGAGACTGAGTTCTGACTGCTTTCCTGTACAGCCCCCATTATATATCATGTTTTAACTGTGGCATGACTAGTTCTACATTTTTGTAAATGTACCTTGTTCAACCCATGGCGATGCTAGAGCCTATGGGCCCCAGTAAAATGTTGCTCTGCACCAGTAAACATTTTCTGATAAATCATTGTCTGATAAGGTAGGTCTGAACACAGGCTTCAATATTCAAAGGACATTATCATTTACATCATTTGAAAACATGAAGGCTGATCATGAACAAAAAATATCCTGTGCATCTTTTTCGATCATATACCTCATCAATGCTCTTTACTGTGTTAAGGAGTTGTATGTGAATTTGTATTTAGTTGAATGAGGACTCAAACTCATTGTTGTGCTCATCAAACCATTCTTGAACCATTTGTGCTTTGTGGCACGGCGCATTATCCAGCTGAAACAGACCACAGGCATCAAGGAATACTGTTTCCATGAAAGGGTGTACATGGTCTTAGGTAGGTGGTACATGTCAAAGTAGTTGGATCAGATCACTCGGGCCAGCCTTCACTCACCACATGCATCAGTGAGCCTTGGCCACCCATGACCTTGTCACTGGTTCACCACTGTTCCTTCCTTGGACCACTTTTGATAGATACTGACCACTGCAGACTGGGAACACCCCACAAGAGCTGCTCTGATGCTCTGAACTAGTGGTCTAGCCATCACAATTTGGCCCTTGTCAAACTCGCTCAAATCCTTACACTTGTCCATTTTTCCTGCTTCTAACACATCAACTTTGAGGACAAAATGTTCACTTGCTGCCTAATATATCCCACCCACTAACAGGTGCCATGATGAGATAATCAATGTTACTCACTTCACCTCTCAGTGTTCATAATGTTATGCCTGATCAGTGTATAATTTGTTCAATAACGTTCGCTTGTTAACTGCTCAGAGAATGCTTGGCATTTGGCATTCTGCCACAAACAATGTGATTTAGTCAACACCATCGAAAGCCTGATAAAATGATTTGCTCATTCAGGTGGTTAGATAGTTAGTTAGTTGGTTTAATATACAGAATGTGTGCCATTTCAGGAATTATAATAGAAATAAGGAGGTCAAATATCAAAATGTAAACTTGAGTGAATGAACGTTGGCAACTGAGTTAATGTTAGTAAGTGTTCAAAAAATATGGAGTTTATCATTATCACTGTCATAACCAAACGATAACTAGTTTTTATACCTAAAAAAGTTTACAGGGGCAATTTTAGCTAAAATCTAATAATGTGTTGGGGGGGGTGATCTTCAGCACATACAGCACTTTCGGAACTTTCGTTACTTCTGACTACTTTATCAGCTACACTGGACTCTATCTCTTGGCAGTCAGCTTGAAGAAAATCATCTGTGAGATGAATTAATGTGATGGAAAATGTAAATGTGGGTGTCAGGTTCTTCTGATCTCCATCAGGCAGACACAGGAGTGAGTGTGAAAGGATGCAACACAAGCAGTGACAATGCGAACTGACCCACCCTTCAGTGTGAGACACAAGATTGAGTTACCCAGCAGGCAGAGCACTTTCCCCTGCTCATGTACCTGCTCCAGCACCAAAACACTTGGTGTTGCTTTTCCTCAATACAAAGTGTCTTGTACAGCTTCCTCGTATGTGACTGTTCTTAGTTTAATAATGATGCAGGAGAAGGTAACAGTATTCACACACTCTTAGACTTGTAGCTACATGAAAACAAACAGCGTCCAGTAAGCGCGCGCGCGCGCGCGCACACACACACGTTGCAAGGCTGTCACACAAACAAAAAAAACAATTCTAAACGTTACTTAATTACTTAAAATGTAAACCTGTAGTAACTTAAAGGAGCTCACCGGTTTTCACCCTCCGGGTCTGTTCTGTCTTGCTCTCCCGATTTATTTCTTGAAAACAGTCTCAAAAAGTTCCTCGGGAAGTCTTCATGCCACGATCGCTGCCTTTTCAAACCGGCCATTTCTAGTCGGAAGAAACCAACGACACGTGAGTATAATAAATAAATATATATATAGAAAAAACAATGGACAAATACTACTTCAAAACTTCCGTCCCATGTTTAACGCTCTGAAACGCAGCCTATGTGTGTCTACATTAGCTGGACTCGCTTTCACTGTAACGGCGTGGTGTGCATCCAGACCGAGGCTGCGTCCTGAAGCGCATACTAGCGTACTACATGTGGAACTAGTACAGTGCCTAACACTATACCTATTGGCTAGACATACTATTTAGTAGTGTAGTATGCTGTTCAGGACGTAGCCTTAGACTTTTAGAGGAAGTGAGGGAGGAGTCAGCTTCAGACTAACTCCACAGAACGTTAGGAAGAGGAACAGGGTTGTTTTATTATTATTATTATTATTATTATTATTATTATTATTATTATTATTAATAGTAGTATTTACTTATTTTATTTAATATAGCACTTCTGGTTTAGGGTTAACCTAATATATATTTTTGTGAAGTGAAACTTGATGCAGTAGTTCTGTAAAATATACACTATAGAACACAATATGAAGGTGTAGGGAAACAAAACAAAACAAATAAAAAAAGCTTAATTGATTGAATTTGTGTGGGACCATTTTAATAGTATCTGTATGAGAAAGAAAAGGCTGTCCTTTAGTGACACAGTGCTATTTTGATATCTGGTCAATTAACCCAACACACCATTAACTCAATACATAAGTAAACAAGGTACACACACAGACACACACACAAACAAAAACAACTCCTTTCTTGAACCCAAAGTTTAAACCTTTTTTTTTGTTTGTTTAATAATAAATGCATTCCCACAATAAACTATGATCTCCTGACAGAATCTAAACTGAAAAACAGGCCAAATTTCCTCCAGGAACCTGTTATTTTAACACAACAGTCAGTGATACAGACACTACATTTATTCTGCTAGTGTTATATTATATAATGAGGCAATGGAATTGGCTGAGAGGTAGCTTATTTCTTCTGTAATTCAATTGGAGGCCATTTAGAGGTGAAGAACATTTACAGGTTATTTAAGGACTGTCTCTCTAGCTTCCAGCCTCATTCTCATACCTGAGACAGATCAGTTGTCAGCTGCCAAGGTATAATGCGTCTCCTCTGCAGTTTCTGTGGTCAGACACTCTCTAATCTCTAATGCACTGGCTCCCTCTGCTGCTTACCTCTGAAACACTGCTATGGTCATTTGTGAGGTTGTTGACTGTCTCAGACACTCAGCAGAGACCATTACACTGATATGGCATGTTTCCACTATGGTATGATTAAGTACTTTGGTTTGATGATATACTTTAATAAATCTGATAAATAAATCTCAAATAGTAAATGAATGTCAATAATGCTTTTCTCTAGAGGACAGCATGGTGGCACAGAAGGTAGTGTCAATCGCAGTATCCACATTGGTTAGTGTCCTTCTAAAAAATGGTAAATTTATGAGTCTGAATTGTCAGTTCATGTAAATGTGTATGCATGGTGCCCTGAGATTTCCATCCAAAGTGTATTCCCAGTTTTCTAGGATGGGCTTGGGATTTACCACAACCCTGACTAAATAAATCATTTACTGAAGATGAATGAAGGAATTTCAAAAATTAATAAATTCATTAAAAAAACAATTCTAGGTGCATTTTGTCTTAAATATATTACTAGATTTAAGCAATGTACTTTAGATAGTCTGTAATTTAGGTTAGGTTAGAGTCAATGTAAGCATTTTCTCCAAACAAACAAGGAATGTACACCGATCAGCCATAACACTATGAGCAGTGAATAAGACTGATTATCTCATGGCACCTGTTAGTGGCTGGGATATATTAGGCAGCAAATGAACATTTTGTCCTCAAAATTGATGTGGAAAAATGCAGGAAAAATGGGCAAGTGTAAGGATTTGAGAGAGTTTGACAAGGGATGTGATGACTAGACGATGGGATCAGAGCATCCCAAGGGGTGTTCCCGGTCTGCAGTGGTCAGTATCTATTAAATGTAGTCCAAGGAAGGAACAGTGGTGAACCGGCAACAGGGTCATGGGTGGCCAAGGCTTACTGATGCATGTGGGGAGAGACACATGCAAGGCTGGCCCGTGTGATCCGATCCACGAGCTACTGTTGCTCAAATTGCTAAAAAAGAAAGAAGTTAATGCTGGTTCTGATAGAAAGGTGTCAGAATACACAGTGCATGAAGAGTCAGGGCTGTTTTGGCAGCGAAAGGGGGACCAACACAATTATTAGGCAGGTGGTCATAATGTTATGCCTGATCGGTGTATGTACTAGCTACAGTTTAGATGAGCATTTCATAGCGAGAGAGAGAGAGAGAGAGAAGAGTAATGTAAAAAGTAAAAAAAAAGTTAAAAGAAAAAAATCATATCTTGTCATCGTCTACCTTTAATGTGAAATAGCAACCAACACAATTCAAGTAAAAAACAAAATAAAATACTTTTAGGAAATCAAAAATAAAAGGAAAGAATACAATAAACTGGTTGCATAAGTGTGCCCACCCTTTTATTACAGAACATGTGGAACAGAATGAAACAGTTCTGTAGAAACACCATCTCAGGTTCAAATGAAATCACACACCACTGGGCAAAAGATCTATGGCAACATTTAAAGGAGGCTGCTGGAATATCTGGCAAGTACTGCTCACTCCCTGCATGTGACAATAATTCCTTGTGCACATTTCTGGGCTATGGTGTAGGGTAGCTAGACAGAAGCCCTTTCTCAAAGAAAAAAAAACCATCCAATCCTTTAAACCATGTGGCAAATGTTTGTGTGCAATATTACATCATGTGCAATATCTTAATCCTACTTCTTATGTGCAACATGTCCTAGTTCCCTAACACCCTTTTTGTACTTTGAATACATTTGTATACAATTGTATATATATGTATATAGATTATTTCATTCATTTTCATTTATATTTAATTTGCATTTAATTTTCTTGTTATCTGAAGCAGTCTATGGCCAAAGAATTGCCTTTAGGATTAATAAAGTTCTATCTTATCTTATCTTATCTTATCTTATCTTATCTTATCTTATCTTATCTTATCTTATCTTATCTTATCTTATCTTATCTTATCTTATCTTATCTTATCTTATCTTAAAATGTGGTATAATCTGTTGAGACAACATTTGGCACAATAACACAACAACAGATCGCTCAAAGAATGCCACAATGAAGCATGGTGGAGGTAGCATCATTCTATGGATTTAGGAACTCAGATCTAAATCCTACTGAAATCCTGTGGAAAGGTTGAACTGGACTGTGCACAGGAGATCTTCTCAAAATTTAGGGTAGATTTTTTTTAATAGCAGAATACATTTGCATGAACAAAATGTTGGGAGTTTCTTTTCCAAAAAGACAAAAAGACTGCTTTAGGTGTTTACTTTTTATAGTTATTAGTAAAGAGGTCTGCACCTTTATGCAATCGCAAGTTGATTCATTTCTTTTGTGTCTTTTTTACAAAAAGCATACGTATATGATTTTCCACTTGAATTTTTTGGTTGCTATGTATTACGATCGAGTGCAATTTCAAAAAGTATTATTTGTGAGGAATTCTACGCAAACAAAATAAGGCCAAAGCTTTAAAGTTTAAACTCACCTTTGTACAAAAGGCCTCTAATTTGAGTAAATGTGAGCTTGTTTAACTAATTACCCTGTAATAGTGCAGGTCACTGGTGTGTGAGGGGCTGCGAGTACGGACTAAGAGGCTTCAGCATTCTCCATGTCTGTAAGGCTCTTTCAAAATGGAAAATAGGAGCTTGTAACATTGCACAGATCCGACACAGATAATAGCTATAATTTTAAACAGACACTTTCTGAAATAAAACATCGTTGTTGATTTGCAGGGGATAAAAAGAATGGCTTTAATTACGGGGGCATTTATAACATTTATTAATACAAAGCTGAATCTGAAAGCTATTCCTGTTCCCCCCAGTAACAGGCAAAGGAAACAGAACAGTGTAAGTTAATTATCTGTTTATTTTAACCTTAATAAATCTTAATGTGAGGCTTGCTCTCGGTACAGCCAGACCGAGCAGTGTGCTTATTTTATGTTGAAGAGATTCATAGGAAACATGTTTAACTGAAGGAAAGGAGTCTGAGCCAATGCTATCTTTTATCCCTTCTGTGCTCCAGTGCCTACTTTCTATCTGAGGGATTCATTGCAAATCCTTAAACTCAGCAAGACAACACATATACACACACACACATTTATATTATATATTGTTTATCCACTCTCACCATTTGTTCATAAACCAGCATGTCAAATATTATGCAGGTAAGGCAAATATGTCTATATCAGAGGGCTTTTTGTAAACCAAACCTATTTAATTTAATTCGCTTTTGTATATTATTATATACTTACAAGTCAATTCGGGTATTAACTATCATAACTAAATGAATCCTAAATGTATTTAGATCTAACTTTATATCATTTAAAGAAAAAAGAGTCCTGAGAGACATAAGCATGGGATTAAATCACTAAAGAGAGGGGAATAAAAAAAATCTTCTGGCTATGTCTTCTACCTCAGTCTTGCCACACAGTTTATTTTCAAAATCTTTACCGAATGGAATGCAAAGGATCTAATTACTACTTAAATCAGGAAAATATGTATGTAAGTATATGAATTTGAATCTACAGATTGATCAACATATTTGCATTGCTTAAATAAAATTGATAGTATACCTTTATTAGTTTCGGCACACCTTTAGAGGAGTCCCACATTCCTCTTTTCAACATCGAAAGTACATCATCATCATTTTAAGGCCGGAGAAAACAAAATACCTAGTAATATTATTTGTGAGACCAAATGCATATGGGCATACAACAAGGAATAAAAACACTGACATCTGTAGTACAACATACATCGAGCCGGAAGCCATATGTCTGCCATCAGTAAGAGCACAGGGTCCAAGGGCCACCTAACTGAGTAGGAACTATTAGTCCCATGAGAGAGTTGGCCCCAGGATAAAAGAACTGCTGCAATATTATAAATGCAGAACTACATTTTCCAGAGCAAATCTTCCCTCACTCTGATTACCACTCTTCACGTCTGGATTTCATCAAGAGTGAGCCCCAGTGCTTGACTTAGAACGCAGCAGTTGTTAAATTTTACCTCAGTGACAATGAGAAGATTGTTTTTCTTGGGAAATCAATCTGCGTGTGGCATAGCTAATAAAACAACCGTAAACCTCTGGATCTGGATTTTTTTAGTTTTTGGGGTTTTTTTTCTTCTTCCCTCCCCACATTGCAGAAACTGGAGACCCAACTGCCCTGTTAACCCAGAAACCATCTTAAGGATCTTAGAGCACCTGAGTTAGTGAGTAGAGGCCAGTTTAGTGGGAATGCTCCTGGCTGTGCAGGGTTAAGTAGGGCTAATTGTGGAGCTTTACAGTGTGTGTGGGTCACAGAACAAGGGCTCACACTGCTTTAGAAACTACATTTCTGCAGGCCAACATGCTAAATGCTTTCCACATGCTACCATGAGGATTGTTTACACACACAGTCACACAAGCACACACACTAACATTTCAGATATCATGACAAAGTTCTTTTAAAAAAGAATTTTTACCAGAACTACTACCAGTTTCTAGAACTTGTATGATTCAAGAAATATTTACTCTGGCCATGACAAACAGCCACACACACACACAAGAGAGAGAGAGAGAGATTAATATAAGATGCACTGCTCAGTGCAATATAGAAAAATCAAGCTAAGATTTGTAACAAGACAATTTTGTATACTTCTTCTCGTATCACTTTTTTTAGTCACAGGATAATATACAAATATTATGGCAGTACAAGACAAAAAAACCCCATAAAACTATAATTCCATTACAGTGACATGTGAACTTTATAAGGCAACTACACATTATACAGGAGCAGGACAGGTGACGAAATTCGTTAAAAAACTATTCCTTGAGGTCTCTTTGGGTGGTTAAGAGTTTAAAGGTGTACTTTCTGTGACAATGTGATAATGATGGTGTAGATCTGAAAAATGCTAGTATGTGTAAAAATATTTGTCATGTAAACACTTGAATGTGACTTTTTCTTATAAATCAGATTCAAAAAAATACCTTACACCTTACTAGCATTTCCAGTACAGTGGTGTGAATGCAACGACAGATGCTCTGCACTAGTTCTGTTTATAATATATATATATATATATATATATATATATATATATATATATATATATATATATATATATATACACACTATATTGCCAAAAGTATTCGCTCACCCATCCAAATAATCAGAATCAGGTGTTCCAATCACTTCCATGGCCACAGGTGTATAAAATCAAGCACCTAGGCATGCAGACTGTTTTTTACAAACATTTGTGAAAGAATGGGTGGCTCTCAGGAGCTCAGTGAATTCCAGCGTGGAACTGTGATAGGATGCCACCTGTGCAACAAATCCAGTCGTGAAATTTCCTCTCTCCTAAATATTCCACAGTCAACTGTCAGCTGTATTATAAGAACATGGAAGTGTTTGGGAACGACAGCAACTCAGCCACGAAGTGGTAGGCCACGTAAACTGACGGAGCGGGGTCAGCGGATGCTGAGGCGCATAGTGCGAAGAGGTCGCCAACTTTCTGCAGAGTCAATCGCTACAGACCTCCAAACTTCATGTGGCCTTCAGATTAGCTCAAGAACAGTGCGCAGAGAGCTTCATGGAATGGGTTTCCATGGCTGAGCAGCTGCATCCAAGCCATACATCACCAAGTGCAATGCAAAGCGTCGGATGCAGTGGTGTAAAGCACGCTGCCACTGGACTCTAGAGCAGTGGAGACGCGTTCTCTGGAGTGACGAATCGCGCTTCTCCATCTGGCAATCTGATGGACGAGTCTGGGTTTGGCGGTTGCCAGGAGAACGGTACTTGTCTGACTGCATTGTGCCAAGTGTAAAGTTTGGTGGAGGGGGGATTATGGTGTGGGGTTGTTTTTCAGGAGCTGGGCTTGGCCCCTTAGTTCCAGTGAAAGGAACTCTGAATACTTCAGCATACCAAGACATTTTGGACAATTCCATGCTCCCAACTTTGTGGGAACAGTTTGGAGCTGGCCCCTTCCTCTTCCAACATGACTGTGCACCAGTGCACAAAGCAAGGTCCATAAAGACATGGATGACAGAGTCTGGTGTGGAGGAACTTGACTGGCCTGCACAGAGTCCTGACCTCAACCTGATAGAACACCTTTGGGATGAATTAGAGCGGAGACTGAGAGCCAGGCCTTCTCGTCCAACATCAGTGTGTGACCTCACAAATGCGCTTCTGGAAGAATGGTCAAAAATTCCCATAAACACACTCCTAAACCTTGTGGACAGCCTTCCCAGAAGAGTTGAAGCTGTTATAGCTGCAAAGGGTGGACCGACGTCACATTGAACCCTATGGATTAGGAATGGGATGTCACTTAAGTTCATATGCGAGTCAAGGCAGGTGAGCAAATACTTTTGGCAATATAGTGTATATATATATATATATATACATATATATATATATATATATATTACACCCGGCCATCCATGTGATGGAGAAGAAAACGTGGATTATCAGAGAAGGCATTCTTCCATTGCTCCGTGGTCCAGTTCTGATGGCGCTTTCGGGGGTACACAGGGGTCAGCATGGGCACCCTGACTGGTCTGGAGCAATGAGCCCCATACGCAACAAACTGCGATGCACTGTGTATTCTGACACCTTTTCTATCAGAACCCTAGAGCTGCAGTTTTGGAGATGCTCTGATCCAGTGGTCTAGCCATCACACTCCTTGTCAAACTCACTCAAATCCTTACGCTTGTCCATTTTTCCTGCTTCTAACACATCAACTGATGACAACAATTGATGACAAAATGTTCATTTGCTGCCTAATATATCCCACCCACTAACAGGTGCCATGATGAGGAGATAATCTGTGTTGTTCACTTCACCTGGCAGTGCTCATAATGTTATGACTGATAAGATTATGGCATATATATATATATATATATATATATATATGTGTGTATATATAGGATTACATGGGAGGCATGTAGGCATAAAGTTCAAATCAAGTTAAAAATTAGAATGAGGGAAACTTGATTTAAATGACTGGTTGCAGATGCAATATAGGATGGTGTGAGTATAAAAGTGGCAGCTCTGAAGGCTGAAGGTAGAAACATCTTACTGATAAGAGACATCAGAAGAAAATGGCCTGGTTTAAGCTGACAGGAAGGTTATTGAAGATCACTCTTTACTGTACATCTGTGGTGAACTGCAGAGCAACAAAAAACAAATAAAACATCAAACCTTTACATGAATAAACTAAACATATCAGCCAAGAATCTGAGGCTATCATGGGCACAGACACCAAACCTGGTCAGAAAAGATTGGAGAAATAACAGAAAGACCAGGTGACATTTTTATGATTTTAATAACATCTTTAATCACATCAAATCAACAGCCAGATCCTACAAACATCATAAACAGTGCAACCTTTACTGACTTCAGAATCTATTAAAATAGTCCTTCAAACTTTATAGCCTGCTGCCGATCTTTAATTACTGATACTGAAAAAAATTCCAGTATTCTGCTGCTCACCTGGTTTATAACCTGCCATAGCTCTCTCATGTAACCCCCAGGTGAGGTCACTCTACTGGCCTCCTGTTGTGGCAAAAATCAAATCAACTTCTTATCCTTGCTTCACTGACATCAAAGAGCTCTGGACCACATTATCTACATACTCTGGTTCAGAACTACACACCTGCACACCAACTCGGGTCTTAAACCTTAGGAAGACTGGTATGTCCTTCTATGAGCTAGATCCCACTGCTGCATTAGATCCGAGCTCCTCAGCTGTAGAATGAAATTATTCCTACATTTTGAAAAGATCTATGTTTCTATCCATGATTCTTTCAATAAACATCTAAAGACATTAGTCTTCAGGCAGACTTTAGGATAATAGTGTTATCTAGCTGCACACATTAACTTTCATAATATTTCTTAGTTTAATGAATGTACTTTGTATTATTGTTTATGCACTTAGGTTAGACTTTTTTGTTTTACTTACTAGACCCCTCTAGCACTAAATGTAAATCTAAATGTAAATGTAAAACACCACACATGAATACATAACCTCCTTGCCTGCCCCACTCTTCTATCACCGCAGCACAAAATGACTGCACTGTAATGTCTGGCAGGTGCAGTAGAGGAATCCGGCAGTTGAGCTTTTTTTTCCATTTTTGCAATTAATTACCCAACTAAGGACACATAACAAGCACGATCAGCCTCTGGGGATCAGCCACTGGCCACTGCTCGCAAATGCATACTCTACAACTTTGAGCAAACTACTTACGGTCTATGTAATGAGTCCAAATGGCCCATTTAAATGCTCTGAAAACAAATCTGGTCCGCTTGTATGGCTGCACAAACATGTAGCCAGAGTCTTAATTCCTGAAGCTACAGCACAGCCTGACATACTCTATTAGAGCCTCATTAGCAGCAGGAGATGGATGGTGACTCTCTAATAGGGTCATGATTAAGTACCTCGTGAAATGTGTTTTACAGCTATGGGCTCAGATGGAAGAAGGGAGCCATTAAGCACTCTTTGTAAAGGGTATTAAAAGCACTACTCTTTTTGTATTAGCGAAAAACCACATAGTACATGCTGCACTTTCATAACTTTCTTTATATTTGCAGTTCTAGGTTGGAGCTAGTACCCCTCTGCCATCAAGCTTTGCAACACACACACACCTTACTATAAAATTATAATACTAACTCAATTACTACTAATGACAACACAGAGTTTTTGTGTAGGTTGATATGACTAGCTTTTGTAGAGTAGAAAGAAGAAAAACAATATGAGAGCGTGACCAAGGAAACGTAGCCAAATGCCATGTGAGAGAAGATAAGAAGCCCTATTATCTGGTAGCTATCTAGTTGAAAGCAAAAGACACCAAGCAAGTTGTTAAACAAGTACTTTTGTAGTTTTATCCTACACAGGGTTGTAGGAAGCCTAGAGCCTGTCCAAAAGGCATTTGGGGGGACGCCCTGGACTGGATGCCATCCCTTTGCACGGCACAATCTCTCTCTCTCTCTCTCTCTCTCACACACACACATACACACACGCACAACAGATAATTTAGAGATGCTAGTCAACCTACAATGCATGCTTTTGGACTGGTGGAGGTTACTGGATTACCTGGAGGAAACTCCTGAAGCACAGGAAGGACACAACAAATATAATTATGAGCGATGGCTTTGTCCAGTTCAAAAAATATTAGAAATGGCACCTCAACAACAAGCATCTTAGTGTAGATACTGTAGGTAATGTCTAATATTAAGGAATTAAACACAAAAGGGTCATATTATTAGGAAACAGAATCAACAAACTGGAGGTATAATGTTTATGTTTAGATTTATTTGACAAACTCTCCTTCTTAAAATTAGGTATTAAAATGAGCACATATAAACTTTGCCTTAAGGGCCATGCTGTGAAAATTAATTAACATTCTGCTAAATCAGATTCAGTGGAGTCATTTTAATACATTTTATAATAAACAGATGGTAAAAAATAGAACGGTTTAAGCTCATATGATTTGCTTAATATATAACAGCATTCATGTAATCCTATAGTCTTAGCATCGTGATGTGCTGATTTTTTAAAAAAATATTCTTGTTTTATTAAGTTCTATCCGGACATTTCTTATGTCACACCATTAGGGGGCGCACATGTGCATAAAAATAAAATAATAGGGCAAATTTTTTAATAAAAATGTTTGAATACTAATGATTATTATAAGTTCGAGATAAGAGATGAATGAGGCTTTACTTTCACATAAGCATTTGTCCAATTATTATTATTATTATTATTATTATTATTATTATTATTATTATTATTATTATTATTATTATTATTATTATTTGTTTTTGTTGTTGCTGTTTCTACTATGCCTTATTCTTATTATTGTGTACCCTGTATATTATTCATAATTACTATTATATTTTTTTTTATTAATTCTAAATCTTAATACCTAAAACTTGAATTCTGATGTTTACATGTAGCATCTCATTTGTTATATTGAAAGCGCAGATTTGTAATTTTATGTGTTTATAAAACAAATGTGTTTCCTCGTTCTCAGTTATAATTAATCCTTCTTTTCCGAATACACTGACTGTCTCATATTCTGTAACAGTGAAATGCCTGTGTCTCTTTGTATTAGACAATATGCATTATTCTTTGCTCTCACTCATGTCATGTGTACATTTCCTGGTTGTGTTTGTTTCTTTATGTTCGTGTCTCACATATCCTCACACATATCCTCATACATCTTCCTTTTCCTTTTCCAAAGTCAAGTCTCCTTTCCTCTAGCTGGATTATTATTGCAGTAATTGTCGTGTAAAACAGGGGAAGTTGTATGGCAGTGTGGACCGACCACGCCAAGTGTACAGTGACTACAGTGTAACACTGATATATTTTCAGTGTGCATGTAAGAATTCAAAGACATTCAAGTCCATCTGTTTTTCCTGTTAGCTGGCCTCTACTCACAGCCACTTTCTTATACATATGTCCTTTTTTCTGCATTTACATTTTGGTAATTGCCAGAAGCTTTTATTCAAAGTACCTCACAAATGAGCCATTAAACTAAACCGCTGATGACTAGCGGTCTTCCACAATTATATCCTCAAAGGCTCGATCTTGGGATCTGAACACACAACCTTCCATTACTTCAATACTAATGCATATACGTATTACTTTAATGTCACATTTACTGAGAAAAAGAAAAATAACAAAAGATTGTTGGACAATTGAAACTATTTCTGTGTCCAAGGAATAGTACATACAATGAATGAGGCTGCAAATGGAATTTTTGATGCAGACAATATCCTTGTGTCCTGATTAGGAAAAAAGTGTGTGTGTGAGTGTTATAGGTATTTGCACATATGCATAGCTCACCAATACATAGCTCATCTATTAGCTGCATAGCCATGTGACAATAAAAAAAAAAAAAAAATTAACTGGGATGATTTCATACTGAAGATCAGACTTTGTGTTTTTGCCTGTGTATTTTTTTTTTTTTTTTTACCATATAAAGAAATAGGTTTGAGGTTTTTAAGGTATTAAACCATCAGCACTGATAAGATAAAACAACTATGCTTGATATATGGAGATAGATGTACTTTATCTATATTCTACCTATCTATAAAAGTACCGAAGTACTTGAGGATGTGGGTCACTGTAACAGTACCTAATATGAGTATTGCTGTCATAGTACTTCTAGTTCAGTTTTTTATTTTTGATCAGTAAACAATTCAAATGATGCATTTAAACGCGGGAGTATATAAATATGTAATTACTTTTCCAGACCTGATTAAATTAGAACAGTTTCCTACACTTCAGGTGCCGCATGCTTTGGTCAGCAGCAACAATGTCTGATGGAGACAGGTGAGCATCCCTGGCTGAATTTATCACATAGCTTCGGTTTTCTATGTTTAAAACAAAGCAACTAGATAATAATCTGCGATGTCTGCAATCCGAAACCTGTGGAGATATCAAAATTTCACAAATCACCATTCAACCTGTAGAAATATACTAACTATTCAGATCTTTTAATGTTTTCCTTCTGTATTAACTCTGATGTTTTGTAGTGAATTCCTGTTGTGTTTAATATTTAAGTGTTGTAAAAGCCTTTAAGTCTAAGGGCCATCTTTGCTAGATAGCTAATTATATAATTATAATAATTAGCTAGAAACCCCAACAGCATTTGGCTAAGTTAGTTAACCAGCTAACATGTGAAAAGATAAACATTTAGAGTTGCTATAGAAGAACCCTCTGAAACCAATTTGAAAAGGAACCCTTTCAGGCCAGATGGAATCAATTAAAAGTCTGATCTAAAGCTTTCCAGAGGGTTCTGTTATCGCTACAAATTGATCTCTTTTTTTTTAAGAGTGTGGTAGAACTCTGAGAGGATGAAGAGGTGGTTTCTAGGAGGAGGCAGTTCTGCTGATGGTTATTTGGCTACTCTCCTCTCATTAATCACCAGCCTCTGACACCTCGTATATTTACACTCTGCACACACACACACACACACACACGTGTAAGGAGGATAGAGAATCCATCTTGCTGATCTCTCTTAAAAGGATTCTCTTACCATAAATGAATTTATATTTTAGTGCCGAGTTAAGCATGAATATAATTCCGAATATGTAACGGAAATTAATTCAATTATCAAAATGAAGGCAAATAAAATATTTAAACAACCAAGAGTGTAAAAATGTCTACATGAAACGGAACTGTTATTTCAAAGGTACAATCATTTTTATAGACATGAGTTGGATTTGAAATTTGGAATCTATTGCACGTTTTGTATTTTATTTTAATATAAATCTACATTATGGTACAGTAGATAATAGTTGGGAGGCACAGCAGCAGGGTCTGAGTTTAACATGTACTCCCCTGTGTCCTCTGGGTTGTTTAGTTTCCTTGCATTCCGCTAATGGGTTGGTGTCCCATCCAGAGCATAAAACATCAGATAGATAGATAGATAGATAGATAGATAGATAGATAGATAGATAGATAGATAGATAGATAGATAAAATCTTATTTTTATGTCTATGTCTAGCTGGAAAATATTTTTTCCAGCTGTGATTTGCAATGCTTCTGATCCATGCCAGACATTAAAATACATAAAGCAGTAGATTTAGTCAAATGCTGTGGGACTCCCATCCTCACTTATCTACCATGAATGTCCAGTTTTTAATTCATTCTGACTAGATGGATGAATTAACTTAAACAGGCCATCAGCTTCTTCAACCTGCTGTTTAACCGATTAAACGTATCTCTGGCTTTTGGAGGAGAATGGAGTTCAGTGACCTAAAAACAAAGCTTTACAGCTGCAAGTGGAAGATCTTAATGAGTCACTGATTTCCACTCATTAGGCTTAATAAGAGGTTAAACCACTCACTGCTTCTGGGACGTCTCATTCTCTCATTTCCTCTTCATTCAATCTCAGTTTTGGTCAAGTGCACTAAAGTCTATTTCAACATGATTCTCTGTTACAGAGCTCAGCAATTGTTAGATTACACAGGGATAGAAATGTCTTTAAATCAGAGAAGAATATAATTTAAAGAATAACAACAACAAAAACCTTATATGACTGTGGTTATGATGAACTACTGAAGATTTGCACTAGTACTGATGTAGGCCTAATATTTGACACTGGGATTTTATTTATTTTTATTTTAATGCAAAGTTTTTAGAAGATTTGCTTTGGTAGTATGGTCATCTTTATGCAAATGTTTAATACATTTCTTTACTGCTCCTGTTTCTAGTATTTATTACATACCTATTTTTCCTCGTTGCTATATCTTTTTTTCCCATTTCTTCTAACATTTTTCATGTACACAGGAAAAATCTGTTGGTAGAGAGAGGAATTACAGCATGTAAAACAAGGAAAAATTTCTAACCACACTACATACGTTAAAGGATCGTTGAAGGAAAAATGACAATGTGTCTTAGTAAGGTTTTAGGCCACCATGAGTCACCACTTTCAATGCACCTTGGCACAGATTCTACAAGTCTCTGGAACTAAAACAACTAACACTGAAGTTTCTGTCTAATTATTTTGTTTATAATCTCCCACAGGTTTTCAGTTAAGTTGAGATCTCTTGAGTGCCGACACCAGTACTTATATAAGTTAAACCATTTCTTACTCATCAGATTACTTAGTGAAGACCTTGTGCCCTATGGATGGGAAAATTCAGCCTGGAATTTCAGCTCCTCTCCCATCAGGAGAGAAATGTTACATCATAGGATACATGTGATAAAGTTAGAACTTTTTTTTAGTATTGATTTGCATTAAATTGACTGTTCTCTGGATGTGTGCCACACATGCACTAGAACACCTGCTGAAAACATGGTGAAAGATCTGGCCATATTGCTCTTTTTCCATGTCTGTAACCAGGGCTTTTTCTGCACCACTGAACTCTCGAAAGTGCATTTGTCTTTGTAATGAAGGGTTTATGCGGTGCAGCCCTACTATAATATCCCTCTCTGTGTAGTTGTTGACAGAATGCTCTTGCTGACAGTCTGATCAATCCTGCACTGACATTCTCAATCACCTGAGAGAAGAACCTGGTTGCACTTCTGATTTTCCTTTATATTCATCTAGCATTAATGCATGATCATCATTGGCATTTGTACTGCATTTCCTATAGATCTAAATACAGACTCAAACACAAGCAGTCAGCTGAGTAATGTTTGAGACTGAAGCATCTCCCTTTAAAAATTAAGGAGGGTGTTATTGAGCTAAAGAATGGACCAAAACTGGCAGGTTAATACATGCCATATATACTTTTATGTAGGGTAGGATGTTAACTGCTAAAAGGTACCATGCAGTACCGTATGACTTTCCTCTTTTTTGTGTGTTATTTTCTTTTTTATATATATATATATATATATAAGTGTGTGTGTGTGTGTGATCTTGTCGATTTGAAGGTTTGCAGGCTTGTAACACGCAACACGCTGAGAGAGAGAGAGAGAGAGAGAGAGAGAGAGAGAGAGAGAGATGGTTTCAGTATTTTCCACACTGAGCTCCCCGTGATAATCCATCAGTACTGACAGGTATAGAGAAAATGATAGCCCGAATATCACAGCCAGTGCTCCTATTCAAATAAATCTACTGATTACTCAGTCATATATCTCACACTGCGCACTGCACACTACCTGCACTTTCTCAACAGCAACATTCTGTTTTTAGTCAATAATAAATCATGATAAAAAAAAATTACAAGTGCTTTATTGATTTTAATATTTTTTTAAAGAATGAATATATTCTAAATGCCTATGTAAATCTTACCTCTGTGGCTATATATGTTTGGGGTTCAGCATGCAAAGCATTTCTGGATTTCTTAATGATCCAGTTTTAATAGAAAGCTAGGGGAAATAATAATAATAATAATAATAATAATAATAATAATAATAATAATAATAATAATAATAATAATAATAGGACTACACAATGTTCTCTAGTAAATTTTCTGTAATAAGTATTTTTAGAAAACACAAAATCGCATTTCTTTTGAATTATTTTGGTAATGAGTTGGTTCAGGAATAAGTGGCACAAGATAATAAACGGGTGAATGAACGGGTTTCTCTAGCTATCGTGTTTATAGATTAAATTGAGCACAAATAAACACAGTAAAGTGAATTAACCCCTGCACGTGCTCAGTCAACACAAAAGATCTTAATTTTATGTGGGTGTTTTTTGCCGCAGAAGAGACGGGATAGTTGTGCGCTTTTGGTTCGCAGCATTTGCAAAGGCGCATAAACATTATTTCAATATTTGATTTCACTACTACTCAACACAGGAAACTGCACGAGTGCTTTTGTTTGGATTGGTTCCTGTAGTGTTATAATCGTATATATAGTTCAGTTGTGTTTCATTCTGAGCATTTTTCTACTCATTCTTCTAGTCACCGTTGTGCGTCAAAATGAACGAAAACGCATCTGGTATTTGTGCATATGTAGCCTATATAAACGCCAAACTCTACACAATATGATGATTGGTAGATAGCACAAGAATCTGTGCGGGATAAAGAAAATGAACTTTTCGTTGCGTCCTTTGCAGCTTTCTCCACGGGCTCATTACCGGGAGTGTGTGACGTCACGGGAGATTCTGCCTCCTAAGCCTTGTTCCCTCTCTCTCTCTCTCTCTCTCTCTCTCTCTCACACACACACACACACACACACATACAAACACACACACACAGAGGTCTATTAGCGGGTCACACTCCGAATATCATCACTCGATCTTCTAGGATTATCACCTCAGTACAATGCAGGCAGTCTTGGAGCAATTGCAGAGGGAATGAGGGAAATGCACATTCTGATAACCGAGCGACTTTTTTCAACGAGTTGAAAGTTAAAAGAAATCCTCTAGACGATTTTTAAAGGAGGAGTGGGATTTACGCATGACGCACGGATGATTTGTGCAGTCTCACATCGGATGGCAAGAGCTTCTTTATACAGCTTACTTAAAAACACACACACACACCTTAATTTTGAATGGATTTGCGATTATTCGAATTGTGCGATTGCCAAATGACTGATTAAATGGACTACATGAGAATTTCTGTCCAAAATGGGCAGGTTTATCAAGTGGAACCGGAAAAGATGATCCAGCAGAATTAATATACGGTATGAACTGTGGTCGATTCTAGATATGCATGTAGGTTTATTCTATTTTTCCATCGAGGCCTTATAGGTTAAATGTGTAATATATATAGCCTAGGCGTCATTTCCCTGATCGATTTCTTTGCAATATTACATTTAGGCTATTCAGTGCGTAAATGCATGCAGTGTGCGGCTTGCTGTTTTTGAGAGAAGGATAAAAAATCAAAATGGAGTTTGTGATATGTAAAAACGCTCTCTGTTATGGTTAGTCTTTTTGAACTTTTTTGGTAACTTTATAGTGTAGTGTTAAAAAAAAGACAGTCGAACAAAACAAACGTGCTCTGGATGTGATGAGTCGCTGAAGAGGAGAAAGCTGCACCTTTCATATTTCCTTGCATATTGCGCAGCAGAGAAACTTAAAGTTTGAGGTGGGCTTTTATTATGCGAAGCGGTGCTGCGACGTGTCAGAAATGAAGGAAAAGTCCAAGAATGCGGCGAAAACGAGAAGAGAGAAAGAAAATGGAGAGTTTTACGAGCTTGCCAAGCTCCTGCCTTTGCCCTCAGCCATCACCTCACAACTGGACAAGGCCTCCATCATCAGGCTGACCTCCAGCTACCTGAAGATGAGGGCCGTGTTTCCAGACGGTAAGATTTACAGCAGACACACAGAGAAAGCGTTTTACTACTGAAGCGCGTTGGGTAATATACATTACTGGTGCAAATTAGTCTTCCTACATAGCCGTTAATTTTTAGAAACTACTTTCTTCATTTCACTTGAATGAACTGAAACGAAGCTAATGTATGATTTATTATTATTATTATTTAGGATCCATATTCGGCAATAATCAGCCTTCTGACTTATACTTTGCATTTTAGAAAGATGTCAACTATGAAATTCTTCTTAAAGTCATCTCCATGATTTAAAAGCCAGCAGCACGGTCTACATCACTGTTGACATTGTAACCTATAGAGCCCTGTTCACACTCCAAGTGACTGGAAATCTCGGCCTCTGTACAATCTAATAACTTTGGCTCAAGTTAGACACCTTCTGTCTAAACACCTGCATATTTACATTGGTTAAAATGCAGAAACTGAAATTTACAGAGTGAATTCCTAGCGCAGAATAAGGCTGTTTTAGTTTCTAGAGGAATATGAACCTACAAAAGCGTGTTTTCTGCTCATTCAGGAGCAATTAATCTATAGCCTTTTTTTTTTCAGAAAGCAATTTTTATTCATTTGTAAGCTATTTGTATTTTTAGTACACTGTAATTAATTGCCATTAAGGGTTCACATCATAGCCATGTGTAAGATTAATAGTTTTATGTTTATTATAGGCTGTAAGGCCTCAAAATTATACTTAGGTTATGAACTTTGGATGAATAAATATGCGGGAAAATAATACAGCCTATTACCCCGAAACGAAAATCTTATTTAAATAAATAAATAAGATTAATTACATTTAAGTGCAAACTTAAAAACAAGAAATAAACCCACTCCATTTGTTTTCGATTAGAATTTGTAAAGGTTAAAAGCCAGATGTACAGGGTTTTGTAAAATGCAAAATAAACTCGGCGTCAAAAGCAAAGGAAATGTTTATATTTTGTAGAAACGGACATATTCTGCAAATCTAAGATTTTATTGCTATTTTTTATTTTTTACGCGTTTGTAGGTTTTGGTGTGTGCTTAATGACAGTCTTTAAAAATACATTTTTTCCTTACTAAAAATTTACAAATAGCTTATAGTTGTTTTAAAACACTTTAGATGTTTATTCTTAATTGTGGATTATTAAAAAAAAATAATTCTTGGAAAATATCAGATTAATCTGAGCCCTTTAGCCGTCGACGTTTTAATTTATTTCGAATTCAAATATTCACTCATTTTATTCAATTGTGTTAAGTTTTCCAGTTTTTGCTTGCTTACGCTCAGCAATATTAACGCATTGCCACAATCACAACAACAGTGTTAATTAGGCCTTCCATAATGAAACAGTAGAAGATAATCCTTTAGTCAAATTAGTGGCTTTTTTTGCACTTGGCCTAAATACAGTTGTGTTTTTCCAAGAAAGCGGTCACACAAAAATAACATGAACGCACTGTCTGCCTGACTAGTCATACATTTATGATCAGTTGTTTGGTGAACATGACGGAAAATCAGTTGACTATTAAGATCCGATTAAAAAATAAAATCAAAGCATTATCTATATTAAAAAACATTAATATAAATAATTATATATCATACAGTAATATGATATTATGTATAATTTATGTGTAAAGAGTTGTATTAGCCTAAATGTAGATTTCATCATTTAGTACATTTTTGGTAAAAAAAAAATCGCTTATGTGCCGTTTCACTGATTTATCAATTTTGTCAATAATTGATCGTGTTGCATTAGCGGCGAACATCATTAATGTTGTGCCACAGCGTTTTACAATTACAATTAAATATTATAATTAAATATTATATCTATATCTATATCTATGCTTTGCGGAATTTATATTTTATTCAGTAAATAATTCCAGGATAGCAAATTAAAAAAGTACCCGATATTTGGAAGAAATGTTCGTATAGTCACATTTCATATTTCCTTTAACATAGAAATTGAATTTAGATTGCGCCAATAAAAGCAGGAAAAAAGAAATAAAAAGGAGAGCGATAGTAGTACATTAACATGTGAGCTGATGTCGCTGGAATGAAAGGCAGTTTTATATTTATATCCTGCAAATGTTGCAAAGTTCTGGTGTATTGCTTGTCAGCACCGCGGTGTGTGATCAGTGCTGATTATCTATGTGTACTTACTGTGTGTGTGTGTGTGTGTCTGGAAAAGGTGTGGGGGAGGCATGGGGCGAGGCGGCGCGCTGCAGTCCTCTTGACTCTGTGGCCAAAGAGCTCGGAGCGCACCTGCTGCAGGTCAGTGCGCGCGCGCGAGCACACACACACACACACACACACACACAAACATCAAGAGGTCTATTAAACGTGTCACACTCCCACATGTGCGTGATTATTATTATTATTATTATTATTATTATTATTATTATTATTATTATTATTATTATTATTACTGATGTTGTCGTTGTGTTGTTGAGAGAGAGAGAGAGAGAGAGAGAGAGAGAGGGGGAGATTAATATAAGATGTACTGCTCAGTGCAATACAGAAAAATCAAGCTAAGATTTATAACAAAACAAATTTGTATACTTCTTTTTTTTTGTGAATTATCTCATATTGATACACTTATAATGCCAAGGAGATTACATGAACATGAAACCGTGGTCCATGTGCACAGGGCTACATAATAGTCAAAATCTATAACTATAAAATAATTTGTTAAAGACTTACTAGTTTAACAATTTAAATGAAATACCACTTCTGAAATAAATAAATAAATAAATAATTGTAATTTCTGTATTATGCTGTTTGCCTTCAAATGTAGTTAATTGAGATGTTCTGATGTTATTTTGAATGACCACAGTTGACTTGATTATACTTTTGATTGTATTTTTTAGACTCTGGATGGCTTTGTGTTTGTTGTCGCCTCTGATGGTAAAATCATGTATATCTCCGAGACGGCCTCAGTTCACCTGGGCTTATCACAGGTGAGTCCGTGTTTAACCCCTGTATAAGGGCTATTAAAATAAACTTCATAACTTAACTGAGATCACGTTCAGAACTGGGCCATGCTGATAAACCTTTTTATTTGTCGCTTTGTGGTGATAAATGAAAAAATGGAATGTCAATGTCTAACCTGGAGAATATTATCTGATGGTGTGCGTGGTGAGCTGTGTGTCCTAATGGGATTCTTTAGGCTGGTTTTGTTCAATACACCAGGTTGCGGGATATGAAAGCATGGTGTGTGTTTGCTCAGCACTCTGAAAACACTGAGCTTTTGGGTCATGCAAATGTCACTATTTCTCAGCTGTTGCATATCTGCTTGAGTAAGCTTCAGTCTGCTAACTGATAAAAAGGAAACACAGATGAAGCAACTGTGGACACCTTAACGCTTTCAGCTTTAAGTTGCAATCTGTAGAGAGGATTAACCTATGCGATGGTCTGTTCGGCTGTAAAGTTTCTCTGCTTTTAGAACAGATGAAGTAGGAGATGGAGAGTTTCTGAGAATTGCTTAAGAGGTCCTGTGTTAATAGAGATAGAGGAGCTTGCGTTCTTGGAAGCGTTGTGCTGTATGAAGGAACACAAAGCACAAAAAACACAAGGATATCGTCCAATTCGGCATCATATCATCAGAATAAAAATGCCAATACAAGACATTAACGGTTGTTTTTAGTATTAGGATTGGGTTGCACAATATAATTAAAATGTTTTAAAAACAAATACTCAATATGTTTTCAACCTAAAATGTTCACACTGTAAACTAAAACTAATTCATGGAGCAATGGACCACTTTAAGGAAATGTAGGCAAAGCATTTTACCTGAAGGTAATTTCTTTAAGAAATAAGACTCGCCCTCTTTCCTTCCACCAACATAAAAAAGGAGTCTTTTTACCTACATAGAATATTCTGGATGTATAGCTCTTCTAAATGGCAAAAGACCTTTTACCCAATGATACAATGAATTTTGCATACCCATTTTGATTTGCATACACGTGTAATACTGTCCACTTTGCTGTGAGCATTTTCTGTTTATATCAACTGAATAGGGTCTTACTTTAAAAAGCAATAGACTGACCAACTAACTAACGAGTGTGTCGCAAAGACAAGTATGAAAGGTGAAGACTGGTAGATTTCCTTTTCCAAAAACGGTCACATTGTTGTAAAGGAAGGTCTTTGGAATTGTGACATAAGAATAAGCACGTGTCCTGGAGTTCAGAACTGAAATAGTGAATCAGTAGAGTGCACAAAGCAATTAGATATGACTCTGCAGTGTGTGTTTTTATTTGTTTTTACCCTCTATGAAATATCAGAATGTCACTCTTATCAAAAGCTTGATCGATCTCTTTATGGAAGTTAACTGATTTGTCTGATGCTCACTGAATGCTTCTTTCCTTTAAGAATTAGCAAAGTATTTGTTCTTTATCTTCAGAGATGCTAAGCAAGTAAGTGTGTGTGTTTGAGAGAGAGAGAGAGAGAGAGAGAGAATGTACCATGTGTTGTACTGAGATTTGAAACTAAAAATATGATTTGATTGCATTTATGTTCTTTCAAGTACAGCCAAAAGTAACTCCTAATCACGGGGCTTTGCTTTTTAAAACGTCCTTCATATGTTTTTAATTTGATTAAATTATTTTTTAAAATTAACAAATGATGAGGAAAAAATTAAAGCTGGGGTATGAAGAGCATATGTTGAGTGTGCTGGACTCACTCACACACATTCACACATACTTACACTCACACTTATTTATCTAATGCAAAGGAGTTTTTACTCGAGCCTATAGATATAGACTGCTCTCTCTCTCTCTCTTACACACACACACACACACACACACTACTATGCAAATCACTAAGTTGCTGTTTATGTTGAAACACCTGCATATACCAGTGAATAAACATTCAAATATTTGGTGAATATTCATGCTTATATGCATATGTACACTACCAGTCAACAACCTGGAAACATTCAATTCAATAAATATTGTTTCATTTTGATAAAAGCACATGGTAGAAATCTGAACCTTTACCATTTGCAAATGTAAACAGTGTACGAAATTATTTCTAAATCTAAATGTATATTTATATTATAAGTAGGTTTCACTTAAAATTGATAAATACTTCGAAACAAGTAGTTTTCATTTATATTTAGGAGAAGCAGTGAGGAACTAGGCATAACTCTCCTGAGTAAAGCTCCCCTCATGAAACTGGTCAAATATAACGCAAAGAGTAAACTTGGTTCGAATATAAAATATAGTAGAATTTTGGTTTATTTCACTTTTATTGGTCAGTGCATCGTTCCAAATGGATTATGCTATAATGTAATTGTTATTGTTATATTATTTGAAATAAGAAAAAAATAGCATTAAACAAAAATTAAAATACCTTGTAGAAAGCTTGTAAAATTGAATGCTAAAAAACATAAATAAATAAAATTAACCTTACAAGCGTTTCTATGAGACGTTATTGAGTGGCGTGTGATCACATCGTAGCCATGTGTAAGACTCGAAACTGCAAAACCGCACCTCAGTCAGTCAATGCTGTCTCAATCTGAGAAAGTTGGTGTGTGTAGACTTGCGTACTTTGCGTGCCTTTGGGTGCATTGGCGCTGTGTATATGGACGTATCGCTAAGCTGCAGCTCCCACAAAGCTCAGCTTAGATCCTGAGCCGCAGCTGCTTAGAAAGCAATTTGTAGCTGAAGTGGCGAGCGGTGGCCCTCGCCGTCTCCGACCTGCCCTGCTAATTTGCGCAGCAAAATAGATCAAAGTCCAGCCTGCACTCGGCTTTTGTTTTCACATGCAAATCATCTCCCCTTTTTTTTTCGCAGACGTTAACCCTTTGCTTTGGCTGGTGTCAGTGTCCTTTTCGAGCGCAACTGAATCAGCCTGAATCTCTTTGAATGAGACATAGATCAATTTCAGGGGACTGGGAGCTTAGCTTTAGCCCCACCACCACTGCCAGCACCACACCATACCCACACCCATACAGACACACACACACACACACACACTAAATAGACATTTCCATGAGCTGAGGTAATCTTCTTAAGCATCAGAGATTACAACTAATCCTGATCTGGAAAATGGTTACATTTGTCTAAAAATGTCTACCTCTCTCTCTATCTCTCTCTTTCTCTCTCTCTCTCTCTCTCTCTCTTTTTTTTAAATGATTAATAAAATGTGTAATTATCTGTTTCACATCAACACAACAATACTGACAAATGTAAGCTGTATTCTCTGCATTCTGTAGCGCCTCTCGGTTTCTTTTCTCGCAGGTTGAGTTGACAGGTAACAGCATATTCGAGTACATCCACCCGTCTGACCACGACGAGATGACTGCAGTGCTGAGCGCTCACCAGCCGATTCACCCGCACTTTCTACCCGGTTAGTAGGCCTACTGACACACACACACACACACAAACGCACTCTGTGTGCATCAGACATTTAACACTCTGAATATAAACACACACAGTGCTGATCTGTCATATTTGTGTGTCTCAGAGTACGAGATGGAGCGATCCTTCTTCCTCAGGATGAAGTGTGTATTAGCTAAGCGGAACGCAGGGCTGACTTGCGGTGGTTACAAGGTAATCTCTCACTCTTGCTGACTCCCAACTTGTGTAGCAGCTTGTGTACACTGTAAATGATTTCAGAGCTCTCTTTGCTGAATGTTATAGGCTTGAGAATATAGTCAGCATGATTAACTTTGTTGAAAGACTAAAAGTTTTCCCTTAGTAACATACGCAGAGATCTTCCTTTAGGGATCTTTTGAACTTATACTAGTAGCTTTTGTTCTACTGTTGTGCTTGCAAAAATGACCCTATATCTGTCTATATGGGCTCATTTTTCAACTTCCTTCTCCATTCACTCCAAAAAATCTCTTTATTTATTTTCACTCTTTCTACAATGTATGCAGCTACATGCTTTGTTTAATATTAGGACTGGTCCTATCCTGAAGTATGATAGCAATGAGGCCATCACTGAAAAACAGACAAGTTAATTATAAGCAGTTAACAATGAACTGATTTATTTTTTATTCAAAGAATCTGGAGCAGGATCATTTCAATCGGTAAAGATCGTGTATCTCTAATGGCTCGCATAGCTCTCGCCTCAGCTGGTTTCTGTTCTCTCTGCTCGCGTGAGCACGGACGCCAGCAGCGCTGGGGAAATCCTCCCGGCCTCTTTCACACTCATAAATCATCCCCACGATTTCTTTTGGAGATTTGTTTGAAATTTACATTGGCAGTAAACAAGCTTGGCATGTTAAAGAGTGAATGAAACATGTGCTGGATTCAGAGGCAGAGCTGCAGATCCAGATAAATGAGGCTAACAGGTCTCTGCTGGAGAGAGCCATGTGTGTGTCCTGTTAAAGAGCATCCAGATCCTAGGCAGGGCTCATCTGACTAAAATAAGCACAGACAGAACATGCTCACATAACACACAAACCACACACACACACACACACACACACACATCTTCCCTCATCCATCAGCACATCCCGCAGTGGAAGATCTGCTCTCCAGACCATGAGAGGTGAGCTTGAAGAGGAGGAAGAAGAGGATCAATGGGGAAAAAAGTGTGTGTGTGTGTGTGTGTGTGATGTAAAGCCACATTCTTATACTTAAAATAAATGTTAAGAATAAATTGGCAGCATTATATTTCGTCTGGATAACGGTGGAATATTCTGCAAGGCTATGTAAGGTTAATTTCTAAACAGTTTGTCCTACATGCACAGTAACATCTGTTACAGGAAAAACAACAACAAAACAATTTACTCTTTACAAATTTAACTGGACTGAGAATCAGAGACTGTGGTGAACTGGATTTAGCGTCACGGACACAAACGCTGAGCAGAATTTCATGTCATTTATTTATTTTATTAATTCATACTTAATATGAATTAATATTATAAATATTATAATATAAATCTTATATTTAATTTTATATAGATAAATTTTATATATTTTTCCCTTTTCTGGAATTATCTGGTAAATAAGTAACAGAGTAGAAAACATAGAAATGCACAAATGTGGATACCTCAAGAAATTATTAATACTTACTTATTAATCATTTGCTTTCAATTCATAATTTGGGTACATTTTTTTTCTTTTTCTGTGCTTTAAAAGTGACCTAGACAGTCAATTGTACAGTATCCCTTACAAGAAAGAAATAATGGATGAGAGAACTGATTTTTCTTCTTGCCATGATCTTCAGGAAATTGGGATGATGCAACTTCCTCTTAAATTGTGGAATATCTGAGAGGGTGAACGTTCACTGCTAAAAATATCTTAGTAAATGTAGAACTGAATCGAATAAAGGAAATTTTAGCTAATATTTCTCATTTTGAGCTAATTATATTACAAATATTTATTTATTTATTCAAATTGTCTCATTCTCTTGCCATATAATTTTGCTTCTAGAAATAAAACATTAAAAGAAGCAAAGTTATGTGCCAATAGAATATGTTTTTTTCAACAGTCTGTGGCATACAGTACTAAGCTGGGCTGTTTTTGTATGTGTGTGCAGGTGATTCACTGCAGTGGTTATCTAAAGATCCGGCAGTACGTGATGGAGGTGTGCCTCTATGATTCCTGCTATCAGATTGTAGGTCTGGTGGCTGTGGGTCACTCTCTGCCTCCCAGCGGTATCACCGAGATCAAACTCCATAGCAACATGTTCATGTTCCGTGCCAGCTTAGACCTCAAGCTCATCTTCCTGGACAGCAGGTGAGGTCTATGACACTCTTCATCTTCATCATCATCATCATCATCATCATCATCATGTGTAGAGTCTGATCAAATCCTGACCCCTCCCTTGACATCATTCAATCAATGTAGCAAAGCCTCCTGAAAAGTTCACGGCTCTCAAGGTGTTGCTAAACGCGAAGGCAGGTTTGCATATTCAAACAAAGCCTACATTTACCCAGCAAATTGTACTGCCCAAATCAGATGTTTTTCATATTCGTTTCTGGAGCTGATTTTTTGGAACCGAATGGTCTGCGATCACAAACATTTTCCAAATCCGAAGTGTCATGCCATACAAATTCCTGCTAAGTTTATTTTCACTTCCAAATCTGGAGCAAAAAAATGTAAATGCTGTAAGGAAAATTTTTTAAAAAGCTCAAGCTTAAACGTAAGCCAATTCCCAAACTGCACACAGTTTGCTTTATTATTTCGACTTGTCATTATTCTCTCTGTCTCCACACCAGGGTGGCTGAGTTGACCGGTTATGAGCCACAGGACCTGATAGAGAAAACCCTATACCAACATGTCCATGGCTGTGATGTGTTCCACCTGAGATATGCGCACCACTTACGTGAGTCCCTGTACAACCTGATCAGAACACACTGTTAGAAAAACTTCTTAAAGCCTACTTGACTGATGTGTAAAGAAAACGCACGAATACAACGTGTGCTTATAATATGATTCCGAACATTTAGTGCAGGTTTATACATATATTCATAAACCGTAAAGCATTAAACACTTAAAGGGATTGAAATGAACCATGGAACACTTTTAATGACCGACATCAACACGGTCCTTGACTTTCTGTGAAAAATGGGTATGAATGTATGTATTCTATTAGACGTATGCATTTCTCCATGGATTCATGCCGTCACCTTGGAGACAGGGATATTAAGTAAACAGGGGCATGAGCACGCTGGGGTTGGAGAAACCAGAGTAGCAGAGGTTGTGCTTGGGAAGAGGACGGCAGTGTATCGTGAACTCTCTCTCTCCTTCCTTGTTGCAGTACTGGTAAAAGGGCAGGTCACCACAAAGTATTACCGCATGCTGTCCAAGCACGGTGGCTGGGTCTGGGTCCAAAGTTACGCCACCATCGTGCACAACAGCCGCTCATCTCGGCCGCACTGCATCGTTAGTGTCAACTACGTTCTCACGTGAGTCCCTGATGTCACCCTTAAGCTCTTTCTTATTTCTGCTTATCCATTGCTATGCTACATTGAAAAGAGGTTGTTGGCGTATGAAGGTTATTGGGGTTCTGGATCTCATTAAAGGGTGTGTGATTGTATATTATTTATTTTTTATGATTTTCAGTACTATTAGTTACTATTGTTAAAAAGGCTTTTGTTATTATTTGACTTGTCACTTAAATTAAACCAGTTTTGAATTATGCCAGTGACACTGATGACAATTCTCAAAGGAATTATACAGTTTATATAGTCATAAAATTATAAGCTGCAATTTTAAGAATTTTTACACTGAAAGGAATCACTAGCTGTAAAATATGTCAGAATGCATACTTTATAGTATTGTCATCGTAGCCACATAATGCATTCCTCTTGTTGCCATGTAGGATTTTATCCCTTTACTAACCCCTTTCTGTGTGTGTGTGTGTGTGTGTTTATTCTACAGAGATATTGAGTATAAGGACTTGCAGTTGTCTCAGGAGCAGCTCAGGGCCAGACCAGCCTTGTCCTATAAGAGCTCCCACTCACCCCCACAGGACTTGCGCAAACAATTCAAAGCCAAAACAGCCAGAGTCAAAACCAAACTCAAAATGTCCCCATACCCTCAGGTACAAAACAAATACACAAATACAAATTCAAACATGTACACAACGACACAGTCACATAGACAGTGCCCTCCAGAATTATAGGCACAAATTAACAAATGACTGTATAAAATACATTTTACAAAGAACAATTAAACAAATCTAATTTATCTTCTCTCTAAAAATATTTTAAAAAAAATTCCCATGAAACTATTATATTAACTTATATTACTTTAAGTAATGCTACTTCTGCTACTCAGAAACATAGGTAATAAAATATTGTCAATCTAAATGTTGTTATTTTTCCCAATATGCTCCATTTCCCTGGGGTATAAAAATAGGGTTACATACATCAAAAATCCCTTTGTAATCCATTACCATGGAAAAACCTATAGTGACCTGCACAAAAATAATCATGAGGTCAAATTTAAAAATTATAGCCCAATTAGGGTCATAAAAAAAGTTTTACATGTCTGAAGCAGTTGGATATTTACTATGGTTAAATTTCAAAATTGCGTGTTAAATTGCACTTTCATAGCAACATAGCTGCACCAAGCATTAAGGAAGATTTTCCTGAGCACACCTATATTCTATATTATAGAATGTCCCTTTGATCAAAACATCACTTGCAGTAATTTTCTAGAGGTACCTCTTTAAATATTTATACATCTGACTGCTTTGACTGCTTACATGTTGATGTGCATTTCTCTGCTCTAGCTCTCCATGCCCTCTGATAAGTTGGAATCCCCTCCAGGAGGTAGCTGGAAGTCAAGCCCTCCATGCAGCCTCTCGGCCAGCCAGGAAAAGAGTCCAGTCTCACTGTCCAACCCCGAGCCGGGCGAGATGCTGCCCTATAGTCTGCCGCTGCCGTACTCGTGTGCACAAGCTCACACACACCTCCGTGAGGACTGCAGGAAGCTGCGGCCAGTGACCGGTTCCCCCGAGCAGGATGAGTGTCGGCTCCTCTCAGCCGCAGCGGTCCACAGAGACGGACACTGGAGCAACACAAGCTCCCCCAAACCCCCTTTAAATCCACACACACTCAAACCTTCTCTACACAACGGCAGCCCCAATACCTCATCGTATGGCAACAGTTATGCAGGTAAAGAACAAGAGAAAGACAATGTTCATATCAGCCATCTTGCTTCAAAAGGAATGATCTGGCCAATGATATAAATCAACCAGTTCTGAATGAAAGAATGGCAAGTGTCATGAGACTGTTTTAAAGCTCTGACTGTAAATTAGTCCGTGTTAAGTCTTCATAGATTGTAAATTTGAATCCTAATAATGCCACAGCCAGGAGTTCAAAAGTGTATTATTATAACTACAAATGAATTGGGAAAGATGCCCTCTGTTCCTCTCACTCTGTTGGTTTTGAGATGTTTTTATTTGTTGGTTTTCAACTCCAGCATGAGTTTTTACATGTTTATGATGTATTAATATTTAGTTTATGACTGATGTGACGGATTTAATCATTCTGTAATAGTACAAACACCCTCTATACTATTACCATCATTGTAAACCCCTGGGTCAGTTTGATACATCTGACCTACACAATATTCGCCAAAGAGACCATGTGGTATCAGCCTGCACTACTTCTATCAACAAGTGAAATAGACCACCAAAGGAGCACAGCTGATTTTGTTTCGAAGCAGCAGTGACACTGAAATGGTAGTAATATCAGTGCTGTTAGAACTACAGTGTATTGCATAGTTTCTGGATTTGTACATGTGCCTTACTAACTGCCTTGGTTCCTTTTACCTTGCAGATTGTGGCAGGAGGTTTTCCAACGATTCCCTCCATGAAAACTTCAGCAGCTGCTCGTCTTCCTCCAGACTCAGCAGCCGCTTCAAAGAGGAACCATACGAACATCTCTCCATCAGCCATAGCAGGCCACAGAGCCATCTTCACAATCCTCTACAAGGAAGCGCTGAGGCCAGGAAGCTCAGTAAAGACCCAGCGGAGAGGGCCGAGATGGCATTGTCTTGCCGGCTGTTGAGTAAGAGCACCTATGATCAGCCACGTGTGTGCCAGGGACTCCAGAACCTAAGCCAGAACCTTCCCATGCAGATGATGGAACAGAAACGCAGGTTGCACATAACCGAGACACCGTACATCCCCCAGGGGCAGCAGCAATCAGCTCGTGGGCACTGCGATGCCTCCAGGGCTGAGGAGAGAACAGTACTGAAGGGACAAGCTCCATACGTCTCTCTGAACCTTCACCACGTTCTGGCTAAGCACAGCTCCTTCCCAGTTGTGCCCTATTCACTCGGGCACCTGACGGACAGCTACAGTTATCGTGGGGAAGAACTCAATCCCTATTTGTACAGGGGCCAGAGCCCGCCCTCCCGCTCTTCCCCCGAAAACCATGGCCAAATTCAGCACTACATCGGCACCTCAGTCATTATCACCAACGAGAGGTGACATGCTCAGGGTCAAATGTCTGGGGACGGGTAACAAGGACGTTAAGAATCTTGTGCCAGCAGGTTGCAAGTGACCACAGATTCGGACACAGCTGCACTCATACAAGCCAATGCTAATCCGCATGGAGCAACACATTATTTCAGGTACTAAATATAATTCTATTTTTGCAAACCGCATAGCCAGTAGCGAGTGTCAGGGTGAGACGAGAGAGCCGGTGATATTTGAGGAATAAAATGCTGAGAACTGGTATGTTATCTGTGATCAGCATCCTAGTTGCTTAACAAACATGTAACTAAATATGCAAGAGCAAATCGCTCCACCTGAACTGAAAACTAATCTCAAAGTAGGTTTGATTTGACTGAAATCCTGATATTATATTTAAATCAAAGTCACGGTGCACAGACTGTTAACACCACCAACAACCTTTAAGAATTGTGATTTTTAAAGTTTACACATAGCATAATGGGTATGATATGTGAACTGTGAAAATAAATGTACTGATGAAGAAACAAAATCAAGCTCTGTGTAACCTAACAACCAATAACCCACAATGTTAAAGGGAAATAGCCTTAGATTGTGGCCAGCAAGGTGCAGAAAACCGATTCTGCTTGATCACAAAGAAACACTTGTTTATTTCTGACACTGCTTTGACTTATTTGTAAAAAAAAAAGAAGAAGAAGAATTACATCCAAAAGATATGGAAATCATATGGAAAAGACACTTTGAATCTGAATAAAAATTAAAAAATGTGACAGATGGTGTCCGTTCATTTTTGTCCGTTGTATCACTCAAGCCGACTTACCACAGTTCCGGGTCTTTTATAACACAGCTGTTCTCAGAGTGGGGTCCAGGGACGTCCTGGGGTCTGTGAAACTAGGGGGTCTGTGATTTGTTATTCCTTCCCTCTTTGTTACTGTAGCAGAAATTATAATCCACCATTCTAAAAAATATAAAACCCCCTGATTTAAAACGTATACTGTGATTGACATGCATCTGTTCTGTAGCGTTTAAGGCACTGAAGCTGTGCAAGATCACCAGCACCCACCGCTGCTACATGCACATGATCGGGTTTGATCCTCTATTATTGAAGCACAGAGACCTATAAAATTAAAGCCCTCCGTCAGCTTCACCAGAAGCTCTTTCATCAGTCTATTTCCCTTTCACTTCAGCTTTTATGAAACCTCAATACACATTATATAGCCAAGGTGTGAGCACACAGGGTGCTATGTATAGAAAGACTGCTTTATTTGTTTATGGAAGTTTCTGCATTTTTCCTTTAGAAAATCTGCGTGTTTGAAGGTGAGCCAGAGGCCCTGGCAGCCGTCTCTGGGGGAATTAGATTGAGATGTGAAATCATGCAGCCAATATTAAAAAGGATAGATCCTGCTTGACCTGTAAGGACCTCCCCACTGAAATTGTTTAATAGGATATTGAGGAAGTGGCATTTATGGATCTGAGTGGAGCTATTTGCTTAATGACCTTTCAAAAAACAGAAAGGATAAAACGGGGATTAGGTGAGGGTAATATGATATCTACCCTGTTTATGCTCAAAGATTTGCTTCTTTATCTTGCACATGCACACACAAAGCTCTCTCAGAGGATCACTGATAATTTACAACTGTTACACATTCTGTAAAGACAGCTTTCGCCAACAGGCATCTTTTTTGACTTACTGCACAGATTTATAAAATTCCATTTTTCTCTCGACGCTGAAGCAATTGGAGGAATACGGTGTGTTGATACTAGAGCGCTCTCCCTGGACAGCATGCCGTCTGTCTGTGTGCGCTTGTGTGTATTTGAGAATGTGGGAGTAATTGAATGGGCCTGTAATGAGGTGAAGGATCTCGGACAGTTTAGCAGGACTCAGGAACGTTTTCACCTCATCACAGTGAGGGAGGGTCCAGGCACAGGAGGTGTGAAAGACAGATGAGGTGATCTTTAACAGACCTGGATGAACCCAGTCAAGCGCAGGAAACCGAAACCCCTCACGCGTACACAAAAACACACGCGCTCAGTTCACCTGCATGCCCACCAGCCTCTAGCACACCTCATCACTTCCACACAGGCTGAAAGAAGAGCAGGAGGAGGAAGAGGGAGCAGTGGGACACAGTGGCCACACTGTAGCTGCTCACGAACACATGCTTCTAGGCTGAACACACACTTTTTTTTTGGCTTGCTGGCCCAAGCCAAGTCCATTTCAGATGTAAAGAGTGAAAATTATAGAGGCTGCCAAATAGAGGAGTACTTATTCTCTGCACTGCCTTACTCCAAATATTTGTGTTATACTGCAGAATTGTAAAAAAAAAAACAAATACTATTGATTACTTAACACTTAATAGAAATTTAGTCAATTCATTCTTTTTATTGGGGAGCGATACTATAAAACACTGGAATGACTTCTCAGAGACTTATGGAAATTCACATCTGTATACAAACGGTTGATCACAAAATATTGAGTACACATATTCTGTTATATATCGTCACAAAAACAAGTCACATTTAATTAAATATTCTCATTAAGTGCTGCAGTTTAAGTGTGTAAAAATAAGCCACTGTACCCAATTTTATTTTTTTAATATCCCTAAAGAGGAAAAGATTTTTTTACATTTACATACCATAAGCACATATACAGATTTGAAAAGGGGACAGATATGACATTTAAGTTCATGCCATATAAGTGATAGTTTCTAATTTTTTGTTGTTTCTCGCTTAGTTATGGAATTTTTTAAAGCAAACATGCACAATCTGATCATCATGTGTTGTAGCATGCTGGGAATAAACAACTTGCAAAATGTATATTTAGAAAGCTGCACTTTTTACAGTAAGCTAAAGCCTCTGAAATCAATACAAACAGAAGTCCCAATAAACCTATCAAACTTAACCAGACATGTTAAGATCTTATTTAAGTCAATCAGTGCTAGTCTTTTCTTCAAAGCAACTTAAGCAATCTAAGCTTTGCCTAGCAATAATTATAACTGTTGCTTTATATTAAAGTCAACACCATAATCCTAATCTGAGGTCTATTCAAGGCTTCCCTTATACATCTAATCCATTTAAAATCTGTTTTTTTTTTAATGGGATGACTGAGCAAAACAACATGAATGGTTACAGGTTACAGGCTTCCAGTATTCAGTTAAGAGTAACTCTTGTGCTATGGAGATTTCTTTCTTGCAGCTTATATGGTTCGGTGCAGTGTGAATCCACTGTGTGCGTATGTAGAGTCTAGTTGTGCTTGGTGACGACCAAGTTCCTCAGCATGTCGAAGGAGTTTCCATCAGGTTGAACAGTCACCAGACCCTGGTCTCGAGAGCTCACCTGCAGAAAGCCATGATCATCCAGTCCCACCACCTCAGCCTCAGGACCATCCTCACACCACAACCGTACCTTTGTACCTCTGCAAAAGGCAGCAATCGCTAATAAATATTTATCATGTTTAAAAATCTTATATAAGATAGAAATGTTCAGCAGGAATGGTAAACTCACCCATGCACCCATCTTTTGTAGTAAATGGGTAGAACTGCCTCAGGGCCATGCAGCTGAAAATCAGAAATGAGCTGCTCTAGCAGAGTGACAGAGCGGCCGATGAGCTGCGCTGGGCTTAGAGGACTCAGCTTGCTCCCTCGCTCACGATTAAGCTGAACCACTAGGTCATTAATGCAGATGGTGGGGTTACTGTTGCTCACATTAAACCCACAACCTAGCAGACAAGGATAGATGGGGAGATGGGGAGAGAGAGAGAGAGAGAGAGAGAGAGAAGACAGAAGAGCGAAATCGATAATGTTAAACCTGCAGGATCAGGATGGATGCATAAAGCAAAAAAAATGTTAAAATGTTACAGATAAATAGAAATTTACGCTTAAACTTTATAATTTTTTTCTGTTTCTATATTTCTGTAAAGCTGCTTTGAGACAATGTCCATTATTAAAAGCACTAGACAAATAGCTGAATGATAAATTCCTAATAAAGTGTACAATATGGCAGAAATATCATACTAAAATAAATAATTCCATACCCAAATCATTTGGAATAAAATGACTTTCCTATTTGGAGATATTACCGATGAGGAGGTGAAAGGTGGATCCCATCATAGTTGATGTGACCAGCACTCCACCGAGCTTCATCAGGTTCCCATAGTAAATATCATTGGGCCACTTCACCCTCAGGTCAATGTCCTAAACAAAATAATGGCATACTTAATCTGAAAGCATAATGTCATCTAAAAAGGTAAGTAAATTATGATCCTTTTTTAAACGTTGTTCTGGACGCATCTTACACAGATTAATCTGATAACCACCTAGGTATTATAGACATATTCTGGTTTTATTTCTATTATTGGGATATGTTAACTCAGGTACTGCTTGTTATTCTTACCACATCCCATAATACTTCCTGCACTATGGGTGCACACACAAACAATCCTCTGCAGAATAATGTAGGAGAGCTTGCAGCAGTGCACACACTTGCACACATGCCGCAGAGGCTCCAAACATCCAATACTCATGCGTGTTTCCAATCAAGTACTGACACAAACACAGGTCCGTGTGTGTGGGGGCCAATGTAAGGCCTCAAGCCTTCTGCTGCAGTTGACTATGACATTTCTGATTAGTAACCTAGACAGCAGCACCTGCTTGGGGGACCTTTCTGTGGGGCCGTATATTTCAGTATGTGTGTGTGTGTGTGTGTGTGTGTGTGTGGTATGATAGCGAACCTCATATCCAGGCAGTGTACGCACAGACTCCACAACAGCAAGAGCAGCCAGGTGCTGCAGGAAGGGGATTCTCTGGCCAAGTCGGGAGCTCACCTCTACCTGCAAGTGCAGCGTGAACATGGCGCAACCCAGCGGGCTCAACCACACGTTCCCTCCTCGCCCTGCAGTACAGTCAACAAACCTTTTACACACACTTTAATAGACACACAGACTTAAAATGGTATTAATGTGGAGTAATAATATAGCGCTGTCTGTGTACATGTTGCATGTGCATTAAGTTAAAAGCGGCATCAAGATTCAAAGAACTTTATTAATCCCAAGGGGGAAATTCCTTAAGCGTGTTAGAGATATTACAAATCTATGGATTCCTTTTCTCATTATCTCAAACGAAATGTCACATAAACACAAAAATCTTAAATAGTAGCTATAATAGATCCCTCATGGGATCTATCTATCTATCTATCTATCTATCTATCTATCTATCTATCTATCTATCTATCTATCTATCTATCTATCTATCTATCGCTAGTGGTATGTAGGCTACTTTTAGCATTATGGCACAAAATAATAATCAGTTATTATTAAAACTTTTAGCAAACAAGGGAAGGACAGGCAACGTAAAAACAAACACGATGAACGATTAACAATAATGAACTAATATTAATGTGAAATAGTTAAGAAAAGGAAAGAAAAGAAAGACAATAGGTTTTGTCTTTTTAAATGTGCCATGATTTTAAATAACAATAGCAATAACATTTAAACACTAATAATTTAATAAAGATAATTGGAAAAAATCTAAAAATAACTCTAAAAGTCATAAATATGGGGGAAAAATTAAAACAAAATTTGGATAAATTAAAATTGAATCCATAGAGCCCGAAGAGGAACAGTGTAGTGTACCAATGGCTGACCTTTGCCCTTAGTCTGACGGGCAGCCACAGCAATTAACCCCATATCCTCTGGTAACTGCAACATCAATCTATAATGAGAGAAAAAAAAATACCATACTTATATTAATAATACAAAATATGTACTTAAACAGAACTAGTCACATTATACCCCATCCCATTTTAACTGAATTTCTCCAAAAAAGATTCTATGCAAAGGGCAAATATGCTCTCAGCTCTCGCTCTTACTCTCTCACTCACAACACATGTGTTGAAAGAAGAGCTGACAGCTCAGCGTTGCTGCGTTCTCAACCTACTGGACTTTAATTGAACTTTGACCCTTATCTCAGGGTTTCTAGCCCAGTGCTCCCATCAAATAACACCCCCACTAAAGTAAACAAGCGTCCACTTGACCCTGTGTCACTCACACACACACACACTTCCTCGGGCCACACAGCAAGGTGACACTCAGGTGTCAATCTCGCTCTAATTGCTGAACAAACAGATAATTATTCTGCCAGATGCTACGATGAATTAGACACAAAGTCAATACACAGGAAACCTGCAAATTCAAGTAGTGGCTAATGAAACAATGTGGATTCTGCAATAAATAAATAAATAAATATCTTAGGTGTTTGGGTGTACACCATATCTATACCGTCTAAAAGAGAAGATGCTGGTCCGTTCTGGGTTAATATCTATTAAACAGTAGCTTGAAGTGCATATTTAGTTAAGATAGATTCAGACACCATTTCCCTCTCAGGGATAAACATTAACTGTGGGAATTTAACCCTTTATTGCTTTTTGCTAAATTCAGGGTCTTCATGGGAAAATCATAATAATAAATGTACACAGTTAGACTGTGTAAACTCGCTCTAATACATCTGAAACCGCTTTTCAAATTACTGCCCATGTTGTTACGCATCATTATGCATCTCACCACATTGGGAAAATAATGCGAAGCACGCAATACCACTATTCACCAGTGCAGCTGCCTGTCTGGTGAAGTGAAACCGTAATGCTGATAAAGGCATCCTGACAGTCTTCCTGTACAAAAGCATTAGCATAACTGTTAAAAGATTATAATAAATTCTAGAATCAGTTTTACCCAACAAACAAACAAACATTGCGGAATATGCATAATGTATGTGTCGAATATATTATTAATGTATTTATTTATATTTTTAGGTGAAAATAAAAAGTGGGGAGGAAAAATCTAAAATTAAATGACAACATTATTTGCCATCAACCATGTGCAAAGCTGCTATTAGAGCCACACATTCTCTGTCTAACAGATGGAAATGTGTCTTATTCCAGGGTGGCTAGAGGCAACACACCAGGAATCTGGAGGGAATCTTGGTGCGATCTGTCATTTACAGAAAATAAATTTACACAAGAGCTTAACCAGGGAGAACCTCAATTTCCTTGGCCAAAGCCTGGGAGGCTGAGACACAGGGCAGTAATTCAGGGCTTTCTGATGCAAAGAGACAGTGTTACAGAGACAGAGACTTTAAACAGCACTCCCATAATCCGATAAATTCCCAGACCAAACAGTCCCAGTGAACAGGAGGCTTGCAGAGCAACTCTATTAGAGCGAGTGATATCTTTATCTCCACTGGTTAAAAAGGAACACCAACAGTTGATAGAGCTACGGCGAGAAGAAACGACACTGAAACTACTTCTGGCTTGGTTGGACCAAAATTACTGCATGTGCGGCTCCTTTAATTCCACTTTCCTCACAGGCGAAGGAGCCAGACGTATAAAGGAAACACTCTGCTTTGGAGCAAAAATAATGTTACTGCTTACAGTAAATTGACAGTTTGGTAAGACTTATTTGAATAGCAAATGAATACTTAACCACATTCTTGGAATTTTACCTCATAGTACTATTACGTTTAGCCATCATTGCAGACAAATAGGTATTTATGAGAAATGCAGATTTAAAAGTGGCCAAGGCAGAAGGTGCAGGAAACCAAATGCTAATTCGTAGACTTAGGAATTTCTTCGCTCAAACTCACGCTAATTAAACTGGACATATTGTAAGAGCCCAACAGCCAAAAAGCCTCCATCATGTGCCACTAGCACAAGGAAAAAGCAACAAAAACACAGGACGTGGGCGGCTGTAACATCAAAAAAGACAAAAAAAAAAAAAAAACCTTGAGCTGCTCCTGGCACATGACCCGATTTCCGAACAATCCTTCAACTATCAACTGAACTACAAAAAAGGAATGCATGCTAGATTTAGGACGACTTGCAAGTGACTTCAGGTACTGAAAAAGAGCCAAGGGATAATGCTGGAAAAACAATATGGTGCTTTTTAACTGAATCCCCATCCTGCTTATTTGTTAAAAGATCTGGAATTAGAAACAAAGAAAGACAGTCAGACAGACACAAACAGATTTTTCCCATGTCTGGGTGTGGGGTGTGTGGTGCAGGCAGTAGGATCCTGACCCTGAGGCGGTGTAGGCCGGTTAGGCGGTGGGGCCAACCGCCATGGATAATTGAGAGCTTGCGCTGTTTGGCAGGACCACCAGAGAACCCCGAGCGCTGGATCGTGACGAGCGCCGCTGCTTTACAAATCAAGAGGCGACAAGGGTGCACGAGAGGCCCAGACGGCTCTCTGTGCTCCTTCAGCCAAGCAAAATGAACTTTTAATAAGAACATCAGCAGCTAACAGTGCGAGGAGAGCCAGGAGCGACCTCTCAGACTGCCGCGCCAGCGTACTTGTGCCAGAGACTAAATTAAGCACACCTAAGGGAGCGCATGATACAGCTCTGTATGTGTGCATGTGTGTGTGGCCAGCATTTCCCTTTTGAATAAGTAAAAATTTCCCTTTGAATTGGTATAAAACATAAAGGCACCACCAAATGTTAATTTAAACAATAATAATAATAATAATAATAATAATAATAATAATAATAATAATAATATTTTTTTTAAATCCAAAAATAATCATTCATTAACTGCAATTGCTAATTAAAATGTTCAAAATAATACGAATAAATTGTAAGCACTACAAGAACAAATTGAAAAAGGAATGCAAGATGGGATCTGAGCAATAAAAATAAGACATTCAGAATGGGCTTTCTCTCTTGCCCTTTACTCTCCCTTTCTCTGTCTTTGTCCAGTGGAAATCAGTCTTGACAGATTAGCATGCAAAGAGGCATCAAATTAATTTCTGCTACACAAATATGAGATCAGGCTTGGATCAGCTCAAACAACTCTCTCCTAAACAGAATACTCTTACTGGCTCAAAGAGGCACCTTCAATGAGAGCTGTGAGGCCGAAGGGTGTGTGTGTATGGGGCAGGGTGAGGGGTGTGAGGGGCTGAAGTGGGCAATCTATAATAAGCCAGAGCTCAAGTCTGTGAGCTTTGCAATACAGAGTCTAATGTATTCCTCCAAAGTTAATCTCATTTTAAAAGCATGTCCACCAAGCAGCTCAGAGGTCGTCCGAGACCGAGGAACCTGAAAACACATTAGAAAAATTCCCAATAACAACCACAAAGGAGAGATGGAGGATGGAAAAAAGGCCCACAGTTAGCAATTAGAGATTGACAATGGCCGAGTTTCACTGCAAATGCAGCCTATCAAACGCTGCCGTTCCAGCAAGCCCATCATAGGCTCTTCGCATGAGACAAAAAGTGGCATCCAGAAGTACAAAAACAAAAGAGAAAGGTCCAGGACTGACCAGCCTCAACAGAAGAGAATGTCCAATTTGCTCCATAGTGATTGATAAATAAATGAACTAATTAATTAATTAAATCCATGTATATTAATCATAGCAATTTGTATTGCACTCATTTCTTATTATTCTGATGAACTGTGTTAAGAAACATTCAATCATTTTTTCTTAAAGAGCCATCACTGCCTATAGAATGGTATCTACTGGGAATATATACATTTTCTGACCTGATATTCACTGGCTCTAATCATACAAAAGTATTTTTTTTCCCCCAAATATGGATCAACTATCATTATTATTTCTTCTGGATGATGCATGACAATGACATGAGAAACCAACCCACTTTAGGACACTTTTAGGAAAGGTGTCCACCTATGATGCCCACCAGTAGTCTCTGTTTAGAAAAGGAAGCCAATCGTGTCTTTACTCTGTGACAGACTAGCAGACATGCTGAGGATCAGATGGCCACTGTTTGGTCTACGTAGCACCGCAGGATGTGCACTAGGCACAACAGAGAACACACAGTTTCTGCTGCAAGACCATGGTCCGGAATCCTGGGTTTAACCACAAGGTTGCTCAAGGGTCATCTGGCCACCAACATCACAAGGAGAGCTTGTTGCCAAAGCATGCACATCTCCCACTCTTTCTGCTGAAGTGATCACTAGCAAAAAGCCAGTTTCAGAGAGACCCATTTGGGACTGATGCTGGAGAGAATGTGAATGATAACTGGAGTGCCTAGCCGTGGAAAGTCTCAAGTCTCTAAAATAAAGTAAATCGGCATTATGCAGATAATCTCTGGCATGAATTTAATTTGGCAAATTTATAGAAGTACAGGGAAGGGGATGGCATTTAAGAACCAGTTTAGCCCAGACATATTTAGAATTGGATGCACACCTTCTTCTGAACAAGAAAGTGCATTGAGTATCACCAATCCCCTGCCCTGTATAGCACATTTGATTATTGAGCTTTATATGGTGAGAACACCAGTGAGGTGATTTCTTTTAATATTCTCCATAAAATCCTTGCAGTGTGCAACCACTGCTGCGTGAGACTGCACTTCTTGTCGTAGTTATAGAAACTGTACGAGTGTCTTGACAGAGGTCAATCCTTTTCAACAATAGTTGATTTTAATTTTTAATTAATCTCCTGCTAGGTCTGGATACTCCTAGAAATTGGCTTTGGTTGCTTTTCTGGTTTTGTTCCTGAGCTTAGCATAGATGTAGGCATTCATGACTGGCAAGAGAATCAACTCAGCCATACTACCAGTACTTATCCACCAGCCTGCTAGCCTCAGAGGGAGGAGAATGACAGGTGAAATAAAGGAAACCAGATTCCAGTGCCATTATTCATGTCAGTTGAGTCCAACTTATAAGGCATGCCCAAACCACACTTTTGACACATTTGCACAAGCCTCTGGTCAGGATGTGAATGCTTAAGGAGATGGTTTCCGCCCAGGAAAACCAACCATATCAGAAGAATAGACCAGTAGTAGCTAACTCACAAACACTGAATTGAGTGAAGATATAAATTTTAGTGAATTGGTAAATCCAGTCAGCATGGCAGAAGAGATGATGACAGACTGTAGAAGCATTGACGTCAGGATACCTGCAGGTCAGACAAGGCATATCTGACCAACATACACAAGGTGAGAAGAAAAAAAGTGGCTGTTTGGTAGCAGTCTGTGTGTGTGTGTGTGTGTGTGTGTGTGTGTGTGTAGAAGTACAGGGTTATCAGCGAATGAGCAGCAACCAAGCGTCCTGAAAGGCAGAATTGTCTGGAAGCCTCTTCTGTCCAGCCATTGTAAAACTCCTGATTACAACACGCTCAGGACAAAGAAACACAAAAGGAGTGAAAGAGAGAGAACTCCTCAGAGGAGGGATAGCTTTCACTGCCGAGAGCACATCATGTGTGGGAGAATGCAGATCACAGGCTGCTGAGACCGAAGGGTCACTTACACAGTGACTGGAGAGGGGGTGAGGGTGAGGGTCAGAGAACACACGGCCACCATCACAGAGACATCAGAAAGAAGGACATACACACAAACAAAAGCAGGATTTGGCTAGCCAGGTCCTTACTCTTACTCTGCTAAAACTGATTTTAGTCTTTCACTCCTTATTAATAAGCTTAGATAACGTTGTCCAATCTGACAGGATAGAAGTGGTTATGTCCTTGCTGTAGGTAACGTGGTAGTCGTAAAGGATTTACTTATCACAACTCCTAACTCCCAGTGCTCTCTCTAACTAAAACAATTTATATTAAATTATGTATATTAAGTATCATCAGAAACACTTCTTGGTTACTAGCTTGCATCACCCACATATTTCTGTCTTGATCGGAAATTAAAAATCAAAACAAAAAAGAAAAGAAATGCTGATCGCTCTTTAAAAGTGGATTTTCCCTCACTTGGAGGAAATAAGGACAAACATATTAGTATTGATCAGTGCCAGGCATAAACGTGATGATCGATAGAAGAGCTCTAATCTGTAAATGTGATTAATTGGAATAATCCTGTTTTCTGAAGAGCTGCACATATTATCTCAGAGCTGATCAACCAGAATTTTCCACCGGTACTGGATCAAGTGAGACTCATGTCTCTCTCTCTTTGATTCAGGAAAGTTTAGTATGCAGAATGCATACATTTGTATATTTGCCTATAACTTTATGAATCATAAAATCACTTAAAATCGAGTCAACTTAAAATTTAATCGCTGCTGGATTAATGTAATAGCTCTTGTACGATTTTCGGCAATGCATGATGTAGTCTGAATGGCTGGACCTATCAGTGTGTGTCTCATTTCTTAGTCCAACCCTCTGCTCTAGTCCTCACTCTGTTCAGTGGTGATGTTAAACTCCTGGACCATCTGGCACTGTTGGAGGAATAAGAATATGAAATAAGGACTCATAGCATCTGCTTACAATTTTAGATAATTGGTCGTAGAGTCTGCAAGGTCAATTGGACCACTTTTGCTTTATGTACAAACCTGCTGCTTTAGTAACTGTGAACCTTTTCCTTCCCTCCCTCCCTAGCTCCCTCCCTCCCACTTCTTACCCAGCGTTAGTGTTTTTCACAGGAAACGGAGTCTAATTCCGCACAGTGTCCGTTTGGATTTCGGATTCGCTGTTAAAACAAGCGCTGATTGCAGCAACGGGGGCCAACAGCAGTGCCTCAGTCTGCAATGTGCGTGTGTGGGGGCATGTGTGTGTTAATTACTCTCGGATATCAAGAAGAAGGTGTTTGACTGACCTACTTATACGTTCACTTCTAAAATAGATACAGCCTGTTGAGTTATACTGCATGAGCAGCTCACAATCTACAGATTAAAAGACTGGAATATAAAACGGTTGCAGAGGAAATTAAAAATTATTTCCTTCCATGTAATTATAATAGTTCAGGAAAAGGATACTTTAAAATGGCCTTCTGGGTGACCTCTCTAGCTTCAGGTGAACTGAAAACATTTTCCTTACGTGAGGGGAGAGAATCAGGCTAGCAGAGAGCTTTAGGCACAAGAATCGGAATTACAACAGCAAGAAAATAATCACTGAGCAAATGCATATGTTGGTGTGTAGCTGTCTGCCAATTGACATGTAGAAGCATGATGTGTGATTGCTCCCTTGTGCTTTACCAATAAACACTTCACACACTTAACTGCCATGAGCAGCTGTACTGGTCAGTGTTATACACAAGACTTTACCTGAATCCCACAAAGCCACGTAAGTATATATGATACACTGACAGCAGGGATGGTCAGGATTGCAAACAATATATTGCAATACAATTTCATAATGCACAATATGTCATTTATCTTTTATCATGATTGAGCAGCTGTAGTTATCACATCTTTGATCAACCATATTCCTAAAAACAAGCAGTGCGAAAGGTTATATTAGTAACAGAAACTCAGCTAGTGCTAAATAGATGGGCTGAAGAGAAGAATCCATTATCATGGGTGTTAATAAGAGCAGGCAGCAAGCAGTGTTGTGCACACTAGGCCTGCTGGGAGATGCCCTTGCCCCATGGTCCATGGGGGCATTGGGATTCAGGCCCAGTTGTGACCTTGTGAGAACACTGGCCTGTCTCTCCCTCTATCTATTATTAGGCTGTTCTGGTCAAACAAAGCACTAATACTCTGGCCAAACATACCGCCCCCCCACTCTCTCTTTCTCTCTTGCCCTCGTATCCACACACACACACACAGTACCATCGTACCCCCCCCCCATACAGCTTCCCCCCTTTTCAGTTCAGTCTTCAGTCAATATAAGCATCTTCTCCCACAGTACAGAGCTCAGCCAGCACTACACACCCGACCAAAACCCAGTAGTGCCTTATTACTCTGTCTGGTATAGCCTTCTTAATCCTCAGAGAGAGAGAGAGAGAGAGAGAGAGAGAGAGAGAGAGAGAGAGACAGAGAACGAAAAAACTATTAATATCCAAAATTAAATTAAATTAATCGTTTAATATTGAGGTATTATCTATTTAAGAAAACTGCCATGGATGCATTAAAAAAAAGAGAAAATTATTCTACCTTTTCCTTTACCTTTGCTTACTGGAAATAATAAACTCCTTATAATAAAATGGATATGATTATTAAAGTAAGCACTCCAAACAATTATTACAAAATATCACAAACCTCATATATATCTATATATATACTGAAAAGACAACAATCTGTTGATACCACTACCATATGCCCCATACACTTTCAGCCAAATAATAGTAGGCAAACAGCTTTTTCTTAGGTTAGACTCACTTTTGATAATTGATCCTTTTTGGACCTTGACTGGAAGCACTACGTATAATATAGCGAGCTCCACGTGCTTTTAAAGGAAACTGATTTTACAACAGGCTGCGTGATGAACAAAAGCACATTCCTGAAAGACTTTAAATAAGCTATAATTTGCAATTATATATTTAAAGCTGAAGCAAAAAGAACAAAGCTGATGAAGGAAGAAGAAAGTGTCAACCCTCAGCACATTTATAGTGCTGTAGTGGTAATTTAGCTTATGAACTTCCACAGCCCTGTTCTTTTTCTACGTAAAATACAAAAAAGGATACAGAGCATGCTAAGGCACTTAGAGGATGTGATCTATAGAAGACTGTTAAGAGAGAATAATACTATTTTAATCAGGCTGTAACAGAGGACATCTGGAAATTACTCTCATAATCAAGCAGGAGGGAAATCAAACTGTAGCCATGTTTCTTTTTTTCCTCCTCCACCTTGCTTTTTTTCACTAGCCTACAACCCTAATGACAACACTGTCACTTCCAATCACTTCAGCTGCGCTCCAGAATCCATTTTTCAAACTTTATGACAGCTCTAATGGCTCCCACCTGCGCCTGTGATCCAGCCTGTTGACTGGCGAGTTTGCCGTGTTAAGGGGAGCCGCAGACAAAGAGCTCCATTAGGCGCAGCCGGCCCTACTGCAGTGAGCTCACTCATGCATTAAATCAGTTCCAGCTCAAATGTTCAATTGACGCCCCCCCTACCCCTAAATGTGGGAAGATGGATGCCTCCCCCATCAGCCTCATCAGTGCCACAGCAGCCACCACTGGCACTGCCACCATCCAAGGTTCTAGCACCAGGTGTTTAGGTATGACAATGCAATGTGGACTTTTCAGTCGAGGTATAAGAATTTATCATGGGCTAGGTTATGTGCTTCAAATACGTTTTAGTTTTCCGTGTTATAAAAAACTGCCTCTGGGTGCGGCGTAACCACAGCGCCGGACCACAGTCTGAGTTTTCCACTGCACAAATTAATTATTGGTTTTGACCCACTCTACGTCCGGTAAATGGCATAAATAGCTAAGAAAATGTGTACATATTTGTGGCACTTATTAACTGCTGACTCTTAGATCTTAAGGGAACTACAAGTGCTAAAGAAAAGCGATATTCTTTCAATAAATTGAAGCCACTGCAAACATTTCTCACTTCACTCGACATTTAATGTCATTTAATGAAAAAAATGCCAAAATATAGTGTTCAAAAACTAAACTGGTGATGCAAATAATTAGGTGATTAACCTGAGTTTCTATTTATGTAACTAAGTAGAAAACATGCCCGTTAAAAAAAATATAGCAAAAGAGAACCCATGGGAAGCCCACATGTGCACAGGGACGAGCAAATTATGCAGCTATTCCCATTGACACAATTAAAATCACATGTACATACCCCTCTAGCAGGTCCATGGTGGTAGGAGTAACATCAGCATAGAGCAGTGTGTGCCCCAGCCGTTGGCTCTGCAGGTGCTGGCTGTATGTCTCCATGCTGAAATGCTCAGAGAGGAATTCTGGGGCCTCGGTGTGCAGTGCGAGCTCTCCGTCACCTAACTCGCTTAGCTCCTCTTGGCCCCATATCACCCTCAGGCTTGTCTTCTGAGCACGCACAGTGCCCTTGCCATCCACATGCTCTCTCAACCAGCGCACAAATGCATTCTTCAGCTTCTACACAGGAAACACACAAAGATAGCTTTAGTGCTGCAGTTTTGCACTTCAACAGAATAGACTTATGAATGAATTTCCTGGTTTGTCCATAAAGTACACAGTTATAGAAGGGAATTATTGATAATGTCTCTCTTGTGTCACACAGATGAGGATGGGTTCCCTTTTGAGTCTGGTTTCTTTCTCAGATAATCACAGGGTGTTTGTCCTTGCCACCGTTACCTTCCTAGAGAATTCATACAATTTAAATGTATATATAATTCCGTAAAGCTGCTTTGTGACAATGCCCAAAGTACCACATAAATACAAATTCCAATTAAAACATGCAAAATCATCAAACATTTAATTCTTAGTATAAATCTCTGTTACTATTACAGAATTTTTAAATTGAGGACATTATCAACATTCCTACTGCATTCTGCTGAGCTCTAAAGCCACTGGAAGTGCTCTCTGAAAACGTCTGACTGGAGCTCATTCAACACTGATAAATAAATACTGCAGGAAAGCTAAATAATTACATTTACTACCAATTAATCTTACTAGCAAAAAAAACCCCAACCTTTTAGTTGTGATAGATAATTGCATTAATCTACATTGAATTGTGCATTTTAATGGCTGTTGCATCAGAACCAAAATGATCATCGTTACTCCATCTGACCCACTGAAAACAGAGCCAAATAATCAGGGATTCTTTAATTAAATGATCAACACACATGGATAACCAGTTAGCGAGCACATTGGCTTCATTACAAGGCTTTCCCCTGAGCAGTCTAGTTTGCTTGCTACTCCCTGATCAAACTCAATTAATCAGTAATCAGACCACACACTTCAGCTGCTTCAGTGAATTTTCCCAAGACAGATTCTCTCATATTTTTAAAGAATGCATAAGATAAACACAGGCTCATCTAGTGGGAATGTGCTCTTAGTCAAGAAAGAGGTTTCATTCAAACCCTTTTGTAAGCATATGATTAACTGTGGTTAAAGGTCTCACTGAATTGGGGACATGGAAATGGTGATGTATTTTGTTAAGCATGTTGATGCATATTAATATAGATTTGACAGACTCACCAAACCTGCACAGTTGAAGAAGGGAAATAAATATCTTCAGTTGTAGTTAGAGTTTTAGTGAGCCTGTGATCACTGTAGCCTGTTCCTGCTCTTGCCTAACGGAAGTGTTGTAGCCCATCTGCCTGAGGGCTTGACCTGTTGCATGTTCTTTCTGCTCACCACAGTTATGAAGAGTGCTTATTTGAGTTACTGTAGTCTACCGGTCAGCTCAAACCAGTCAAGCCATTCTCCACTGACCACTGTCTTCATGTTATTCTGTGTGTTGTGTGTACAAATTCCAGGATATCAGCAGTTTCTGAAATACTCAACTCCGTCTGCCTGCACCCACAACCATGCCATGGTCAAAGTCGCCCCCCCTCTCCATTTTAATATATGATGTAAATACTAACTCGAACTCCTAACCTGCATCTGCATAATTTCAGGCAATGTACTGCTGCCTCATTATTGGATGAAAGGATAAGCAGGTGTTCGGGTGCCCTGATTAAAGTTGACTGTACGTGTATATATATATAATATATACACACCAATCAGCCATAACACTACCTGTCTCCCACATGTGTCACCAAAACAGCTCTGACCCATCCAATCATGTATTCCACAAGACCTCTGAAGGTGTGTCATGGTACCTGGCACCAAGACATTAGCAGCAAAGTCCTGTAATTTGTGAGGTGGGGCTTCCATAGATTAAACAGGACGCAAGGCTTCCAAGTAGAACATTACCCAGAGCATTTCATGTTTCCGGCAGCTTGCCTACTTCCCATAGAGCATCCGGGTGCCATCCCTCCCCTAAGTAAGTGGCGCACACACACACACCTCTACATAATGTAAAAGAAAACGTGATTCATCATATCAGGCCACTGTCTGTTCTGATAGTTTTCATTTTTCATGCATTTGTATGTTAAAGCAGCCATGAAGCTTTTGGTAAAGGAATTATATTCACCTGAAATAATCCAAACAACCAAAATCCAAAATCATGCAGTGATCAGATCATCTATATATAAACCTATGAGGTTGTACCTGCCACAGTTAACTCCTCCACAGGATCTAACCATTTTATAAACTAACCTCAGACACAGAGCTAAAAATCTCATCAAAAATCATATTGGTAGTCTCCAGAATAAGAACATGCATTCAGACGAACTGAATGGTTGGGCTAGACTTGTTTCATCCAAGGCATTTCCTCAAAACAAAGCATTGCTAGTGGACATCTGGTGCCAGAGTCTGAAGAGATAATGCTGTAATTAGTGGGTTTAGAAATGAGTGAACGCATTGATGTTTAATCAATTAGAATGGCTTATCGGCACGTCTTGATTATGTTGACTGTAAGGAGGTAGGGATAACGGGGCCTCTGTGGGCCTGTTAACACAGACGCTAAAGGGGTTTCAGCACTGCACTGAATGTGGTTCTGCATTGACACAGATGCATCAGAACAACAAGGGGGCCCTGAATGTGGCTAATCCCCTCCCCCACGGAAACACACGCGCAAACCTCTCAAAATGGACCACTAATACACAGAGAATAAAGAACTGAACTGGGTAGCGTTTTAATTATGTACACTATTCAAGTAGTGATATGTAGTTTGGGTGGTCCTGTTCAGGCTAATACTGAAGCATTAAGACTATGGAGATAAAGGAGATCATGAAGGTAGGGTAAGAAAAGTGAGATGTCCAAAAGATATTGACAAGAGAAAGTAAAGCAATACAAGTGTGTGGAGGAAGAAAAACAGGTAATAGGAGAAGGAGGGTGGGTAAAGTAAGTTCTGCACTAGTGTGAGAGGCGAAGCCCCCCCCAGCTGTCTTCACACCAGAGCAAGGTGCACAGAGTGTGCTCTATTCCTCCTCCAATGAGCAACGGCTCCCGTCTGGAAGCAATCGCCTTTTCATCAGAAGCCTGCTTGTTGTAACGGAGTGGTTGGGACAGGGGTCAAATGTCACGCTCGAACCCAAACAAACCCCATCGAAATACTAAAATAAGAATTTGTTACGTTCTCAGAAATTCTATTCGGAGAGGCTGGCCGAGGCTAAGAGTACCGATAAATGACTAACTTGTCAGGAATGACTCAAACATCACATTGTAAATGATCTCCAAGCAGACCGCAGGAAAACCGAACGTAGATCCCATGTCCAAGGTTCAGTCAAGGCTTCAGAGTGTCCAAGGTTCAGTAAGCTGTAGCAGCTCTCAGCAGACTATGGTTTCCAAATAAAATGTGAAAAAAATACTAAAGAGTGATTTGGTCTTGAGAAGGCATTAAAAGTCTGGAAAATATCCTTAATTATTAAAATTACATAATTTTAAAGAAATTATGGGAAGATGGAATTTGGCCCTAGACACTGCTTAGCTCTATTTTTATAAAAATCACATGATTAATAGTTCTTTTCCACCAGAAAATATGGCACTGCTCTGCAAATTACCCATAATCTCTCCACACTGATACTGTCTTCACTGCCCTACAAACCGTGCCATACTCAGCTACCTGTGTGGAATTTGGTCACTATTCTCGCCCAGGAGCTGAGCCAGGACGTAGGAGTAGACCTAAAAATAGAGCAGGTCATCAAATGCAGTGTCCTGTTTAATGTCTCTGGCTGGAGTCACATTTCTAATGGCACAAAAATCTTCAGACAAAGTTTTTAAGAGACAGTGTCACACTTTTAAACTGCAGCTTAATTCAGATGACAGAAGCCTTCTATTATTATAAAAATATTTATCATGTGATAACCTTGAGAGAACATTTTCTACTGTTGGTGGAGAAAAGCTGTAAAAGAGCCCTTGGTGTCCAAGGAGAAGTTTCATGGTCCCATGCTGCCACATAGTGGCCACTTCTATATATTTCTCATTACACTATCCAAAGGGTATGTTCCGGTCTTTTAAACTTTCCAAACTCTCGGTGATGGATTTTCCTGCAATTCGAAAACCCTACCTGCAGCTTGAACTATTGATTGCATGGTTGGTATATCAGTAAATTAGACATTAGGACCAGGTGGAATTTGAAGGAAACTATGATGGTTCCTAAACTCAAAAGATTTAATTCTAATAAAGATTCTGTACAGATGAAAGACAGGACACAGAGTGTAACAAATGGCAGACTAGAATGTTGCATTTCCAGAAGAAAATGCATGTGATTGCGAAAAGCAAAGCGCTTAAACTATTGCAAGACGCTGTCAAATAAAATAAAAAATAGTACTAATAGCACACTTAAGCACAATAAGGGCAACATTTTAGCATTGGAACCATGTTTCTAGCTATTATCATTTAGGACTAGTAGAGCGCCCAGGAACCGTAATAATAATAATAATAATAATAATAATAATAATAATAATAATAATAATAATAATAATAATAATAAATAGTGACGATAACAAGAGTGTGTATTGCAAGACATTGTCAAATAATATATAAATACAACTCCGAGCGGGTCTCGAACCCAAGTCCCCGAGCTAACAAAGTGCCACGCTGCAAGTTTGTTCAAATGATTACAATTTAAAACAAATGTATTTAGCAGTCTATTCTGGCAGAATTAATTTAACAATAAATTAGCTATAATTTAGCTATATTGTTGTACTGACCAAGGTATAAAACTATCATGTGTACTATAAAACGGCTAAGGACAACACCGTAATATAATTTTTAGTATCTAGACTCTGAGTCTCAGTGAGAAAGAAGAGACAGGTTCCACATGTGGGAAACATTTCTGCTCTTTATTCATGTAAATGACCAGCAAACCATCTTTCTGTTCCTAAATTTAAATAATTCTGACAGGAGTGGATAAGAAAAGCAAAAAAAAAAAGAAGCCTAAGGACATTCATGATGAAGCAATAGACCTCTGCTTAGGTTCATATCCTGCATGGCCTTGTGGCATTCACAGAATCAAAACAGACTCTTCATTTTCCAGAATTATTGGCACCCCTCTGATCAAATCAAATAATCTCTGTTTTTATGGGGGCGAGAGGTTTCCAGAAATTAAGTAGTAGTTTCAGGGAAACTAATTATGCGTATAGTTTTTCTTTCATAAGATTTTCATAAGAACATTTCAATTATAGCATTTTCTCTTAGCTTCAGCTTCTTATTATTTGTGCTGTGATTGCGAACAGTATGGCTCACAACATGCCATGATCAAACCTTCAAATAATACTGTTTATATAGTATTAGTATCAAATAGTTGAAACACAACTAACTTAAGGGTTTCACAGCAACAAGGCTGAATACTAATGCACTCACAATCTCTATGCTTTTCGTTTGTAAATCATTTTGTAAACCATATTCATTTTCCCTTCATTCAGTTAAATGGACCAGTTTCATTTGTGCAGATTCATGATATGTAATACCAGTTATTATATTATGCTATTAGCTGGATATTCTGGTTTGTGGAAATCTGTCAATCTAGCAGCGAATAAGTGGATCATGGGGGTACTTGATGTGCACTTCTTCTTGTTAGAATTTTCACACCACTCACACTATTTATATTACACAGTGGCAAAGAATAGTGCATAAGTATATGATCTGGGATGTACCTACAGGCCACTTCTCTGAATAATCACTTTAAAGTAGGGCTTTTCCGCCTTGCTTCTGGCTCCAGCATCGACTGTGTATTCTTTTAACTTCTCTCTGATCCTCCAAACTTGATTAATCACCAGATAATTATAATGTACTTCACTCATTCATTCATTCATCCATCCATCTTCATTAAGCAGGGGGCCGGGCTGGAACCAGTCCATCACAGTGCATGCCACACACACACACACACAGACATGCACACATGCGCGCACACACACACACAGATGTGCACACATGCACGCACACACACACACAGATGTGCACACATGCACACACACACACGCATACACACTCACACATACACCCTCACACACATGCACCCCCACACACACACCCTTACACACACATCCTCACACACTGGCACCTGCACACACACACACACACACACACTCCTAAATGGCAATATGACAGTATTGTGAATATCAATCTAGGTTTTGGGGAGGTCAGAGGAAACTGAAGAACACAAAAAATAAAGCATGTGAGAAACACTAGGGGGCAAAGTTAAACAAGTCTTTAATTTTGTGTGTTTGTGGGTGCATAACACTACACTTAGGACAGCTTATTGCACAACAACAAACTTTTCTACGAACTGGTGTAAACCTTGATATAAAGTATTAGTGATGATGGTAAAGAGGGTCACCATGCAGTGGAAATCTTAGCGATGTCTGGGTCGTGTAACAAAAGCAATGTGTTATGTGTTTATAAACCACTCTTTGTGCATGAGTGTGCGAGTGTGTGTATGTGTTTAGGGTGAAACTTACCGACTCGGTGGAAAGAAGGTAAACGGGGCTTGGTTGAGGCACCTGGTTCAGTTCACAACTAAGGCATAGAGAAGTGAGGATTTCTGTTAGGACCTCATAGCGCTTTGCATTACTCATCTTCAGCTCTGAGAAGCCTCTACTGTCCTGTACCTGTTCAGAATCTGGAGCTGACTCCAAATGCACCTAGCAAAAAAAAAAAAAAAAAAAAAAAGAAAGAAAGAGAGAGAGAGAGAGATAGAGAGAGCAAGAAAAAAGGATAGTTACTAGCTGATAGATCAAACAACCCCATCCACTTCTGCTGAAGGTGGTTTTCTTTACCTGACACAGTACAGCTTCTCCACCATCCTCGCCATGAGTGACTCTGACAATAGCCATGTCCTTCTTGTCTTCGTTCTTGGCACTCAGCTCTCCCCACAACTCCACCTCTCCGCTGCTAGCATCATGTGGTTCACGTATATAAACTTTCCCGCTGGCTAACACACTTAGCTGTACATTCGTGCAATCAGATTTAGTGAAGTTCAGTCTGCAGATTTGGCCTCGGTGCTCTTCCCGGGAATGTAGCCTGAGCCCGGCTGGGCACAGTGAACAAGACAGGCCCAAGACTTTACCACCTTGGCCTAGGTATGTCAGAAAGCGCAGCTGCAGCTCGGGCGTGAGCACCTCTTCTGTGCCCAGCACCAAGAGCAGTGTGTTTTCTAGCCATGGCTCTTCAAGTGCCTGCTGCGGCCGCAGGGGGTAGATAGCATAGCGGTCAATGTCGACACACTCAGCCAGAAGTGAGCGCACGCGTCTATAACGGTCCTCACAGCCACCTGTGTACACAAGCACATTGGGAGGTTTGCTGTTTGTATTGTCAAACCTTCTCCAGGCCGAGACACCCTCATTTTCTTCCTCCTCTACATCAGTGTCCGTGTAATCATCAGGCAGGTCCGGGATATTCTCGACCGAGGCATATTTCACTGATTGGATGGTGCTGTTCTCCAGCTCCAGGCACTCGTGGCAGCTGGAGAGGTGCAAGTGGTGGCCATCCATGTGATGGTGATCAGTCTTGTGCTCTGGTTCCACCTGCTGGTCACACAATGCCCCACATGTGCTCTTCTGGAGATCCTGTGGAATATCTTCACCCCCCTGCTCACACGAAAAAGCTGAGGATGAAACAGTGTCTTTTGCAGTGCTGCTTAGAATTGGGTCAGGCTTTTTCTCCAGTCCTAACTGCTGCCTCTCAAGTAGTTCTTTAAGTGCAGTTTCCCTGAGCAACACCGCTACACAGGACACAAAAAGAAGAATTACAAATAAGAAAAAAAGCTAGTAATCTCAAAGTGCATTGAGACTCAAGAACTAAATGAAGCAAGCACTATTCAGAGCTCTTTTTATGTTTTATTTAAACAGCTATTTATGTAAAATTACACATTTTTTTCAAAGAGAAGCATTTTTCTACTAACAAACTATTTTTTCAGGAATGAGGCCATTTTCCATTTGCAGTCGGTCTTCCAGGAAAGCCACTCCAAGAGTGCTGAAGTTGTCCAGGCTCGCCTCAGCCACGGCCCTATAGGGCTGTCCTGGGCTGCAGGCCAGAGGAAGGCAATAGTCGGACCAATTGAGTGCCTGCAAACAACACAATTAGTCAGGTGTAAATCTAGACTGTATGTGTGCATTACAAGTACAGGTACTTTATTCAATTTAGAAACACATCTATAGTCTTCAAAACATTTTACCTTCTCTCAAAAAAATGAGGGCCTATATCATATCTTTAGGCATCACAATGCAACGTGCCTAACGTAACATTATGCTCAGTGAGACCGACTGCCATTAGTATTCACAATAAAGTAACAAAGTTGGATTCATCTAAAAGCTTTCTTGTTCTTTGAGGGATTCCAAAATGACCTTTAATATGTGGTGAACTCTTAAAGTAATTTCTGCACACCAGTGTCGAATCTGGATGCGATTTATCTGAATGTGGCCTGTCTGTTTGCATTCAAGATCCTTACCTTGACTTCTAAGATCCACACTGTTTATGTCCACAAATAGCAAAAAATCTTACGTGTATTTATGTCTAACAAACTGGCAGCTCAGGCCCATTCATGTCTTCACTCTGGACCTCACATACCCGGCCCACCCCCTCTTTGAACTTTTACCCTTTGGACGGCGCTACAGAGCAGTAAAGGTGCCAGGACATCCAGACACAAGAACAGCTTCTTCCCTCAAGCCATTCATTTCCTGAATAATTAATCTGTCTGCCAGTGCAATAATAATCTATATATACACATGTATGTATATAGGCACAAGTGCAATACTGTACATAAGTACCCTATTTATATTTTCATCCTACCATTATATCTGTACTTCTTATATTTTTCTGTCTGTGTATTCTCCAGCTCCAAAAAAACATTCCTTGTATGTGTGAGCGTACATGGCAATAAAGCACATTCTGATTCTGAATAACACATTATCTGAGTAAAACTGGACTGACATGAATTCCTGGCATTTTTCCATCTCAAACATGTGTCCAGTGATCACCTCTGATAAGAGTAGGCACATGACATAGCTGGATAGACGGGCGCTTTCGTATTGGAAAGGCATATGGAATAAGGCTGTCACCCTATATAATAATACGTATTCCAAAAGTGGTTTAAGGGATTAGATCACACCATCTGAGCCCATTCGCACCTGTACCTAAACTCCTCCAACTGTGATTGGATGTCCCTAGAATGATCATTTCCAGATCTGTGCAAAGATTGAGGGTGTGTGAGCGTTTAAATACCATAGATGACATACTTTCTTGTTGGGTGTTGGGCGAGAGTGTACAGTCTGTTTGGTTGTAGCTTCTATAATAAAAGCGATGTTCTCTAGTTTTGGAGCAGTGTCCAGAGAAGAGCCCAGCAACAAAGTCCACTTGCTCAGATCATCACATGCCTATGGAGAACATGCAAATTACACAGAAACACAACACACCAATCACAAGTATGAGTTGTGTTCAGCTTGTCTCTTCTCGCCCTTAATTAACAATACTGGAAACACTACCATGAGGTTATTCACATTAGTAAAGGTGCCTGAGACTGACCTGAGGCTCGGTGATGTAAATAACCTTGTTGCCCAGCTGGAGGAAGACCGTGTCCTGGGGTGAGGTGGGACTCTGCAGGCTGCTGAAACTCTGCGCGCAGAAGGCGAAGCTGCTCCGGTTTGCCCGCAGCCTAAACAAAACACTCCGAATGACCCCGGTGTAGCATTTCTGAAAACGCACCCAGAGATAGAGGTAACATAGGGTTATTAACATGTTTGCTGCATAGACATTGCCGTTATGGAGCCCGTGAGGCTTTTTCCAGCGGTCAGAAACTTGCCATCACCATATTCGCTTCCGTATTGTGTCAGGGCGATGTCCCACCTCTTCCGGTTTTCATTTCATGCGCGTGCAAATGAAGCTGTTTAACCTAACCGTGAATGAAATTTGGTTCCCGACGAAGCCCCCAAGAAAATGCTTTTAACGTTTTTCTCCTTAATCCGTGATTAGAAAGCGTCATTAATAAAATAAGCACACGACAAATAAATAGAAAGCTCTCTCCCACACGCGCGTGCCCAATAACCCAGGCACAGATAGCCACAAGGGGTATATTACAATAAAGTGATAATATTACAAATATCATAATTACAAAGTCCTTGACAGAAAAAAAATATGTTTATTTATTTCTCCTTTTTTTTAAAACTCATTATTTCGACTTATTAAATACAGTTTATGGATCTTTGACATTTTCCCAACAAACTGTGGAGACATCAGGAACTGGAATCATTTTATATAATAAGTTTAGATTACTTTTCTCTTTTAATTGTCAATTATTAGTGTATTGGCAGTTTAATCCTTTCTAACACACAAACATGTACCCTTTTATTTCAGTATGTATGTAAGCAAACAGAACCTTAAAAATGTATATGTAAATAATGGTCTGTGTTGATAGAATGGTATAATTTACAATAAAAAAAAATTGTCATAATTTAATACTGGGTTTAAAGCAAGATTTGGGTGGCTAGATTTTATTGGCTTTGACCTGAGAATTCTGTTCTATCTATCTATCTATCTATCTATCTATCTATCTATCTATCTATCTATCTATCTATCTGTCTGTCTGTCTATCTATTTTAAATGTATGTGTCTGGCTTGTGTTGTCCCAGTCTATGAGTCCATGAGCATGACGTAACTAAACGCCCCGCCCCCTACAAGAGCCTTTATAAACTCCGGCGCTCTCCACCCTGTCACAGCAGTCTGTTCTCTATAGGCAAGATGCTTCCTCCTGGTGTAGTTGCAAAAATCTCACCTGTACATCATACACAAGCCAGCAGATGCCATCCGATAGGACCCGGTGCACAACTCACTGGGTATAACTCATTAGTTATCTCTGTCATTTCTTGCTTTTTGTTTGTATTTATTTAATGTACTTACTGATTTGCTTTTCTGTTTACAGATGTCCTGTAATATGGAGACCATGGACTCTTACTATGTCAGACACTCAGCCTAAAAAAGTAAAAGTAAAGTCTTTCAGTGTTTAGAAATCATTATGTATATAGCAGTTATAGATTTGTCAGCTTTACAATGCTTTTTGTTGTTGTTTTTTATATATATAGAAAGCTGCTGGATCCAAGCAGGTGTCTGACATGCAAGGCTTTCATCATCCAGTGAGGTTCGTTTCCACTTGTATGTGTGGAAACTATCTAAACATTAGCACTATTTTGCAATAATTGTAACAGTTATTATTACTACTACAGGTGTTGTATTTGCAGCACCTACAAAACGTAACAATTTTAATATACCTCAAAAAGTTCATGCAACAAAGGTCAATGTTTTAAACTTTGCCCAACAGGCTGTTCATGCCCAGATCTAAAATCCAGGACTATCTGTCTCACCTGGGGAAGAAAGTTCTTGCCAGCTTTCCTGTTCAAGCCACTCTACACTTCTATAATGATGACTCCAGCTCTGAAGAGGAGGATGAGGATGAAGACGAAACCGAGACTTTTCAGTTTTCAGGTTCCTGTAAAACGAACCACATAAAGGAAGGATGCTTGATGCATGGACTATAGATGATGATATTTGACAAAGCTCCGAACAGCCAGTGGTTAGTGATCAGTAGTTTTTTGTGATCCTAATTACCAGCCAGAATTTCTGTTATGTTTGGCCTGAAGAATGTGCTTTGGAGAGCAGCAGGCTGTTTATTCACATAAGTATATTTCTACACTAAAGTGCATTTTCAGTGAAAAGAGGATTATTTATTTGTTTATTTATTATTTATTATTTATTACAGAATCTCTAGCAAATGTAATCTGGAGTGAACACAGCTGGGTTGTACTGAGTTGTATAGCTGTACTGTTTGCTGGATTGGGCGGTGGAGATCCAGCAAACTTCACTCCTGTTGCTGCTGTTTTGGAAACAAACTTATGAAAGAACAGGAGATCATGGTAGCCGGTCTCAGGAAGCAGGAATGGTGCACGGATACACAGCGGAACTGAGTCACGGAGATATGCAGCACTGGTACTGTTTACTTAAATAAAGCATAAACACACCTTTAACCTGAGCTAGTCTCAGACCTACTCCATCACATTCTCCTTCCTCCGGAGTGCAGATGATTATATTTAATATCACATACTGCATTTTCTTAAATCAAATTTGATTATAAATGTCTTAATAGAGTTGTTATACTATTCTGTTAAACATTTATGGAATTTATATGTATGTTTTTTTTTCTTATATATGTAATGAATAAAGATTTATTATAAAACCTTTTGTATTTTTGTTGTTATTTATGTTGTATCACCATACACATGACACGAACATTACAATCCATTTTAATAAACCTGTCAACAAAATATGAAGGGAAACTTGGTTATGAAATTGCGATATTGGATATGAAACCAAACGGGGACGAATAGTTATTGTTTTTGTTCACCAAAACATCTGAAACTATGATCTAACATTTAAAATAAACAAAGGATTTAGATAATCAGCTGAAAATGGCTTTTCAAGCAAGCTCAAGGCCACAAGCTTGAGCCTAATAGAGAAAAACAAAAACTGAGATACAGTTGAGTGCCAATGTTTGATTATAAAAGACACTGTGAGCTGTTTACAACTCATACTCTGTGACAGCTGATATAGTCGGGTGCAAAAGTTTACACACCCCTTATACGTTGGAAGTCTCCATGTTTCCTCACTAACTAAGTAACACATTAAAAAGGGATGGTGAGATATTATAATAAAACAGTCTAAAATGTGATTTAAAAGCTGACTATCAGACCATTTGATGTTTTGGGTTTGTTCGGTGTCTAGATGCCTAAATGAGGCACATTGAAATAAATAAATTGGAGTATACCAGCAGTGTTTTGAGCTTGCTAGTGAAGTTATAACACAGTCATTGTAATATTTGGGCTATGTTGTAATATGTTTTTTTTTTCTTACTAAACATGAACATATTATGTTAGCCCCCCTCCACCCCACCAGAACCCATGGAGGAGTGTAAGCCTAAGCACTGAACAAACCCATTCTGTGGAAACTCCGGAGAATTTTGTGTGTGAAATTCCCCTTAGCAGTTTTTATAATACTCAATCCAGCCCATCTGGTATTAATATCCATCAAAATCACACTTTTATTCATTTCAGCATGGTGTTTCTGCCTGTGGAACTATCCCTCCCTGGATTTTTTTAGTGCCATTCTGTATAAACTCTAGAGACTGTTATGTGTGAAATTTACAGATCAACAGTTGTACTCAAACCAGCCTGTCTGGCACCATCAAGCAAAAATTACCCGATAGTCTTGACCTGTATCTGAAAGATTTTATGAATTGTGCTGCTGCCACATGGCTGGCTGATCAGAGACCTGTATGAATGTTCCTAATAAACTGACCAGTGAATGTATATCAGCTGTCACAGAGATCAAGACCTGTGATTAGCCTTTTATAATCCTATTGAGCTCATTAACCTAATTAAAGGGCAGAGGATAACGGAGGCCCTGCACCACTCTTACACACGGTTTATTTAAGACACAATGCAAGGTCGATATACAGAATCAATTTGTTTTCCCATCTCCAGAGTCCAGCTCTGTGAAGGGCAGTGGAGCTGAAGGTAATAGTAGGGTTAAACAGTGGCCAGCCACTCGACACCAACTCTGTTTGTTTATGGCGGGTTATCTGCAGAGGTGGCGGCCGCCGACCCTTTACCTGTCTGCAGGAGGGACGAGGACAGAGGGGCAGGACGGGACAAGGGTGGACAGGTGAGGGCAGGAGAGGTGAGCAGACTGATTGAAGAGCTTCTGTGAAGTCCTGGAGATGGACAGATAGCCAGGTGACCATTTCACTTCTAGTCTGAGTTCAAGAGGTGAAACCCCCTGAGCTCTACAGTGACTCTGTACTTCTGATTTGAGCATGTATACACATAGGAACAGTCTAAACAGTAGCATGTTTTTTAAAATTATTATTATTTTTAGCAAGATTTGATAAACTATGGATTAAAACAGACAAAAGCATGGATTAATATAAAATATATGTGTTGTGTTTATATATACACCGATCAGCCATTATGACCACCTGCCTAATATAGTGTTGGCTCCCTTTTTGCTGCCAAAACTTGGCCGCTGTCACCGATTCACCACTGTTCCTTCCTTGGACCACTTTTGATAGATACTGACCACTGCAGACCGGGAACACCCCACAAGAGCTGCAGTTTTGGAGATGCTCTGATCCAGTCATCTAGCCATCACAATTTGGCCCTTTTGGTCAAACTCGCTCAAATCCTTATGCTTGTCCATTTTTCCTGCTTCTAACATCAACTTTGAGGACAAAATGTTCGCTTGCTGCCTAATATATCCCACCCACTAACAGGTGCCATGATGAGGAGATCATCAGTCTTATTCACTTCACCTGTCAGTGCTCATAATGTTATGGCTGATCTGTGTGTATGTATATACAGAGGTTGGACAATGAAACTGAAACACTGGCCAATTTAGTGTTGGAGGTTTCATGGCTAAATTTGACCAGCCTGGTGGCCAATCTTCATTGATTGCACATTCCACCAGTAAGAGCAGAGTATGAAGGTTTAATTAGTAGAGTAATAGCACAGTTTTGCTTAAAATATTGCAATGCACACAACATTATGGGTGACATATCAGAGTTCAAAAGAGGACAAATTGTTGGTGCACGTCTCGCTGGCGCATCTGTGACTAAGACAGCAAGTCTTTGTGATGTGTCAAGAGCCACGGTATCCAGGGTAATGTCAGCATACCACCAAGAAGGACGAACCACATCCAACAGGAGTAACTGTGGACGCAAGAGGAAGCTGTCTGAAAGGGATGTCCGGGTGCTAACCCGGATTGTATCCAAAAAACCACAGCTGCCCAACTCACTGCAGAATTAAATGTGCACCTCAACTCTCCTGTTTCCACCAAAACTGTCCATCGGGAGCTCCACAGGGTCAATGTACATGGCCAGGCTGCTATAGCCAAACCTTTGGTCACTCGTGCCAATGCCAAACGTCGGTTTCAATGGTGCCAGCAGCGAAAATCTTGGGCTGTGGACAGTGTGAAACATGTATTGTTCTTTGATGAGTCCACCTTCACTGTCTTTCCCACATCCGGGAGAGTTACGGTGTGGAGAAGCCCCAAAGAAGCGTACCACCCAGACTGTTGCATGCCCAGGGTGAAGCATGGGGGTGGATCAGTGATGGTTTGGGCTGCAATATCATGGCATTCCCTAGGCCCAATACTTGTGATAGATGGGCACGTCACTGCCAAGGACTACCAAACCATTCTGGAGGACCATGTGCACCCAATTGTTCAAACATTGTATCCTGAAGGCGGTGCCATGTATTAGGATGATAATGCACCAATACACACAGCATGACTGGTGACAGAGTGGTTTGATGAACATGAAAGTGAAGTTGAACATCTCCCATGGCCTGCACAGTCACCAGATCTAAATATTATTGAGCCACTTTGGGGTGTTTTGGAGGAGCGAGTCAGGAAACGTTTTCCTCCACCAGCATCACGTAGTGACCTGGCCACTATTCTGCAAGAAGAATGGCTCAAAATCCCTCTGGCCACTGTGCAGGACTTGTATCTGTCATTCCCAAGACGAACTGATGCTGTATTGGCCGCAAAAGGAGGCCCTACACCATACTAATGAATTATTGTGGTCTGAAACCAGGCATTTCAGTTTCATTGTCCAACCCCTGTATATAAACTGTATAAAATAATTTCCAGAAATGATCAATGCTTTTGTCTATATACATACATATATTCAATATCTATTTCTACAGAAAATGTTAAAAACATACAGTACTATGCATTTTTGTAATAAAAATGAAAGCTTCTTTAAAAGATAAGGAAAACAAATCTAAACAAAACAGATGAAAGGGGAAACTCCCCAATTATAAATCGAATCAACATTTGATATAAATTCTCTTAACATTCAAAGCTGTATCTTTAGTTTTTTGAGCAGATCAGTTACGTGACTTTAGAAGAACATCGACTAGCAGGTTGTTCTAAGCATCGTGAACAATTTCCATAGTTCCTTTATAGAACTGCTTCTTATATCTCGTTTTAATCGTGCACTGGGCTTCGATCCCTTTAAAGTAATCATGATTTTGCCGTCCAAAGAAAGATATAAAACATAGAATATTGTAATCTGATTCAATTTGACAATATTATTATTTATACTTTTATAAATAGTTTAAATTAACTGCTTTCAATCAGTCTTACAGCTATGACAGCCAAATAATAACCATAAAAAACAGCAGTTGATGATCTCCATGAATTTCATGTGATTTTAATAAAGGTATACAGTCATGGACAGCTTTCAAGATACATATCACAGAACCCTGGGAACTGGGAGTATTAATAAATTTATATTTATTTATTTATTTATTTATATTTTTTTTTACCAACACTTACAGAAAAGACAAATTAAATTTGTACAGAAGTGACTTTTTTTTTTTTAAATTCACATTTTAATATAAATAGTCATAACTGTAAATATAATTGTATAGTTCCACAATAAAACATGCAGACAGTATTCAGAAATCTTGCATAATTTGCAGTTTAAGCTGTACTTTCTGATAGCAGCTCCATCTATTAGCAAAAAGAACAAAAGTTTAGCTACACAAAAAAAAAAAAAACTACACAACACAAAGTTTATTTCTTGGCAAAAGTTCTCACACTGCCTTTGCACTCCTACTTTTACTTCCTCTCAATCAGCCCGTGAAAAGTCCGTCTACCTGAGTAGTTGTTCAGCAACCTTTCCCCGCTGCTTAGTGCCATGACTAGACTCCACCTCTAAGGGTCATGTGTTTACCATACCTTACGCTGAGAGGTCACCTTAAAGTCAAATGTCTGTGCTGTCGTGAGTGAGTGATGGAAAAGGTGCATCTAAAACCTCAGCAAACTCTAGAAGCCAGTGCTGATGAAAAGCAATCCTGGATGCTGGTCATCTGTATGGATCAATGCAAATCAGAAATCTGGAGGCATGAGGCATCATGCAAGGACACAGCATCAAGCTGCTAAGGCCTGGGGTCTCAGAGTTCATTGTGTTTGAGGTAGAAACGATGGTTGGCTTCACTAATGGACAGATCTCGCAGTCTAGGTATGGCCCCTTTCTGGCCTGGATCCTGAAGCTGCGTCTTGGCAAAATTATCTGACGAGAAATAGAAGTAAAAAAAAATACAAGACTTTTGTGAGAGACAAGTAACAAGTAACAGACTATATTAACAAGCATCAAATAATGTTAAGAAAATTAGCTATGTATTACTTAATTGAGTTGTACACTATGAGGATAGCCAAACATTTGGAACCTAAAAAGTAAGATACAATTTTCTAATTAAAATACGAATAAGGTCATGAATACCTAAGTTGTTTGATGAAAATAAATAAATAAATATATAAAAAAGAAAGAAATGAGCAGACATTAAAAGTTAGTACAGAGCTGCTGAGCTGAGGTTTGTTAAGAAGTTGTGGCTCCAAATTAATACCTTGAAGCAACAAGCTAAAATTGAAAGCCTCAGGCTAAGTATCTTGTGGCCTTTAATTATTAGGTCATGGTTATGAATCATGTAACCTGAACCCAGAACTGAACCTCCATTTAATTCTTTAGTAGGCACAAGCGAAAAGGTCTATACACACACTGAGAATTCATTTAAGGTGTGACAGTCTGATGGTGTATTTACGTCACAAAGCCAGTGAATCCATTATATTTTAATGAACCATGCCAAGGTTGGAGTAAAGTGGAAAATTCTCAATTATGTCAACACACATATACAGCAGTACACCAGCCGGGAGTAACATTATGACCACCTGCCTAATATTGTGTTGGATCAGATCATACGGGCCAGCCTTCACTCCCCACATACATCAATGAGCCTTGGCCGCACATGACCCTGTCGCCGGTTCTTTGGACCACTTTTGATAGATACTGACCACTGCAGACCGGGAACACCCCACAAGAGCTGCAGTTTTGGAGATGCTCTGATCCAGTGGTCTAGCCATCACAATTTGGCCCTTGACAAACTCACTCAAATCCTTGTCCATTTTTCCTGCTTCGAGGACAAAATCTTCCCTTGCTGCCTAATATATCCTACCCACTAACAGGTGCCATGATGAGGAGATCATCAGTCTTATTCACTTCACCTCTCACTGCTCATAATGTTATGCCTGCTCAGTGTATATTCACCCTATAGTGCAGAGATCACAGGTTCGAATCCCAAGAAAGTACAAGCATTCTTTAGGACATATGTGGGGTGGGATGTCACTCTATTTGTCCCATCAATCACAGTGACACTGGCCAATCATGATCGCATGGATGCGGAAGAGGGTGGATAGCTCTTTCCTTCTGGTGAGTTACGCTGCTCTGTATCACAGCATCAGCAGCCAAAAAAAAAAAAACACACAGTCATCTGGATTCATGTGTCACAAAGGCAGCAGATGTTAATCAAACTCTTTACCTCCAGACATCCGTAACCTTGACTCTCTGTCTATCTTTAAATCTAGACTCAAGTCTCACCTGTTTAAGCTTGCTTACTCTTCCTAAATCTTACTTGCCCTCTCACACAGTCACAGTTTTCTGTATTTTTTTGTTATTGTTGCTTGTTTTTTGTCGTATTGTTTCTATGTGCTTTGTTTTGTAACTCATTGTTCGGTGTCCTTGGGTGTTGAGAAAGGCGCCTATAAATAAAATGTATTATTATTATTATTATTATTATTAATCCCCCATTACTGTATGTTAATTGTGGGTGGGAATTAGCTAAGACCAAATTAAGAGAAAAATACCCTGTGGCCACTTGGCCTCGATATATTAAGCTGTGGTACCAATATATTAATTTGAAAAATAATAAAAAAATATATAAAATAACAAAGATCCCTTAAGATAATTGTATTTAATCTAGTTATTTTGAATAAGACTACATACAGTGCTGATGCAAATCTGGTGTAAAAGGGAAAAGCCATTAAAAAAAATTATTCTGTAGCTCTTGGGATCTACTTTTGTGCCCGGCGTAACTTTACACAAAATAACTTTAAAACTTTAAAATAAAGTGGTTCAGTGTGACCAGCTTCATTTCTGGTGAACTTTGTTATCTTATCCCGAGATTATTCTAAGAGAGTGAACAATGGGATGAAACGTTGCGCTTCAGACACCACAGTGTGGCAGGATTCAAGCCGAGGTAAGTAGTGTGATGGTGTTTAAAAAAAAAAAAAAAAAAAAAAAAAGAAGAAGAAAAAAGCAAATGTACAAAACGAAAAGTAAAGCACTAAATAGCATAAATAAATACAGAGAATGCAATAACTTTACAGAATAAAAGACCTCAACGTCATCTTTTTCATAACAGAAAGAAAAAGTTATTTGCAGTATAACCAGTGTTTGTATATGTGTAAAGGGATAATGGTACATTTTAAGTCACATTTCGTGGAATCTGGAAATCCTCCTGTGGATATTTCTGATTTCATTTCATTTCTAACATGCACTTTATTTATTCGTTCACTTTCGGTACTGCTTATCCTACACAGGGTTGCAGGGAGCCTGAAGCCTATCCCAGATCTCTCAATGTCTCTCTCTCACACACACACACAGTAATTCATGCCCAGTCACACACTACAGACAATTTAGAGATGTCAGTCAGCCTACAACACAAAATGTCTTTAGACTGAGGGAGGAAACCAAAGTAGTCAGAGGAACAACATGTAAACTTTGACATATGTATTTTAAAAAAAGGCCACAGAACAAGAACTGTTATATGATAGTGTTCTAAAGCGTTAGAACACTGAGCCTAAATCCCAGAGCCTGTGCAGCACCACGTATTATGAATCCAAAATACATATAATCAAACGGAGACACGGTGTCTTACCTGTGACGTTGTCCACAGAACAGAGCGGAGCTGTGTTTATCATATTGACTCCAAACAGCAGCACAAAACACACGGTTAAAGCAACCAGCAGATAAATCGGCAAGGCAAGAGCCCAATACCTGGAGAAAATAACCAGGAGTTCATTTTTGCACACATTTCACTTTAAGTATACCTGTCTAGGTTTTTTTTCAATTTGTAAATTAACTCTTTTTACCAAAGGACAAAAAAAAATAAATAAATAAATAAAAAATTGTCGTGCCTGTGATCACTATTGAATTTCTCTCTCATGTCACACTCCACAGCAGTGATTAATGATGCATATGAAAGTAGACACTCAGCACTTTAAGAACTTGTAGTTTTTCTTAAGTATTTCAGTTTTACCTTGCCTACTAGGGGCAATAAATTCCTAGAAAAGTTAAACAAAAAACCTCTGAAACACAAACATTTGTGTGTAAAATCTCTTCATAAATATATCTTCAGTAAATGTGATTTCTGCTCTCTCAGCATCTAAAATTTGAAAGCGTTATCTTCAACTACTAAAATGGTAAAAACATCTCACACTGAAAGCCAACAGCGTACTGACTAATTTTATATCAGTCTTACAGCGATACAAAAATTTATTTGTTTTTACTGATTAAATATATTCATTTACATTTTTCTGGCATTTGGCAGATGTCCTTATCCAGAGCGACTTACAATTTATCTCATTTTATACAACTGAGCAATTTGGGGTTAAGGGCTTTGCTCAGGGGTGGCCGCTTGGTGGACCTGGGAATCAAACTCACAATCTGATCAGTAGCTCAACACCTTAATCACTAAGCTACCACATCCCCTGATAGTGTGTGTAAATGATGCTCTGATTGATTTTATTGAATAATGCTTGCACAATGGTTGCAATGCTTTACTGCCATGACGTGATATTAGATAATACATATTAGGGTTGAGCAATGCGTTATATCTTATCAATGAGATAATAAGAACAATGTGGGGATCTCTCTCTCTCTATCTATCACACACACAGGTGCCATGTTGCCTCTGAATACCAAGCATAGCAAACAGTAAAAGAAAAAAATTGTAACCTGCTTGTTCAGCAAACAAACAAACAAACGAAAAAAGCCATACTGTTTTGTCATACGTCTTTTTGTGAGATTTGTATTTTAACTGGACAATGTGCGCTTAGTCTATGTACTAATTTACTAGTTTCTGCTCCAAAGGCAAAAAGCTTGCTCTGTAGATCATCCAGAACCCAGCACTTACTGTACACTGACTGATGAATACCATGTGCCTATTATATAAAGGCACACTATTTCATTTTCTCTCATTCATTCTTGGTTATCAAATAACATGGTTTACATACTTCTGGGGCCAGTAGGTCAAGCCGACAGCATGGAGCCAGGTCTCAGGAACATATGCCCAAACTAAATAAAGCACTGAAAACACACACACACACACACACAGCAAATTAGAACATCTGTAACCCCCCAGATATATGCAGTATTTATAATGACTGTGATTAGTTTAACACGTTAAGGTGCTTACAAAATGCAAAGTGCGAGCCCAGGAAGAGGACAAACCCATAGATCGCCCTCTCAGGCAGAGGCGAGGGAGAATTTTCTACCATGATGAATCTAACGATCTCACCTGTAATTCAGGTAACTAGCAGAGTTTACATTTCAATAGTGCATATGCTCATCTACGCAACGGATCCCTCCATAACATACTCTGTTACATGACTATATTCTTAACTCTTTAAAAAAGCAAATTTACTACATACCAATGTTTATATATATATATATATATATATAAATAAATATTTATATAAATAAGACACGATCGACACAATACTTCCCTTTCATGTGTCGTTCACTTGGTTTTCCAGCGGTTCAGAGTCTTTCAGTGCTACCGACTGCCATCTGCTGGTTTGGATCAGCACTGCATGTATGTCTGCTCGATTCCAGTCTAAGAATCGACTCCCATATACTCTCCGAGGTTTTTTAGTGGTTTGAAGTGTGTGTGTGTGTGTACACGTGAGAGTAATAGATAGATAGATAGATAGATAGATAGATAGATAGATAGATAGATAGATAGATAGATAGATAGATAGACAGACAGACAGACAGACAGACAGATAGATAGATAGATAGATAGATAGATAGATAGATAGATAGATAGATAGATAGATAGATAGATAGATAGATAGAAAGAACTAGAACTGGTCCCAGAGGCAAAGTTTACGGTTCATAATTCTTTGAAAATGACTCTCGTCGCCTTGAATCGCACAGTGAATCGATTCAAGAATCGACTCCCAGTCTTAAACCGTGAAGGAACCGAGCCCACGTTTTTCTTTTGAATTTCCGAAGAACGCGAAAACCCTCAAAAGACTTCTTGTTGCTGTTCCTCATCCCGTCAGCAGGGGGCGATGCTAAACCTGTTTTATGTTGCTAAATCCAAATAACCCATGCTAGAATAAAACGTACGTTTCTTTATGTTGCTGAAAATCCTTCTCAGCCCCGAGGAACCATGGAAAGGTTGGTGCCATCAGTCTTTTTACTTATTCACCATAATGCCTCCATAGCTGTGCCGTGACCGTGTGAACTGTGTTTTTGTTCTTTGTTATTTGTGAACTAGTTGGGCCGACCTGTTCTCCCAGACGTGGCTAAGGCTAGCGTCAAATGTATTCAGTCCAGATCCAGCATGTAGCACATTGACATCCCTTAAAGATGATCAATAAACAGCTTTTCTCTTTCGAGATCTATGATTTAATCATGTCTATTCTCTTTCAATTTTGTTAGGCATCACGCCTTTAGCCACATATTTAGTGAACATCTGTTAAGAGCTGCTGTACTTTTAAAAAACATTGTCATAACACCAAGGAAATAACTAACCCTCCCTTGGACATATTTTACAAGACCTTATAATAAACAGCTGTTAGAGTTTGTCCACCATTTAGGTTTTTCTACTACGTATAATCATCAAAATGCAAACAAACCAAGGGCGAGGTTATTTCCTTATCTTGTGTGTGTTTATGATCCTAAATGAGGTCATTGTAGTTTTGACTCTTATTCATAGGCATGTCATGTCATGTCTATTATTTTCCCTACAATTCGCCTTTGTTACCAGTTGTTTCTGAGAGAATTTTCGAGATATCTTGTTTTAAAAGTGTTTGTTCTATTCCAGACATGAAATGTTCGAGTTTGAAGATTCTGACATTGAGGATGGACAAGATGCGGGCCAACCCAAGACTAAAATTGTATGTAGAGGAAGAAGTCCATTCAGCTATAAGGTGACGTTCGGAAGAATTGATCATTGTAATGATTTGTTTTAATTCTCGTCGTAGATTTATCAGGACAAATTCCCATACATCCAGATGGAGCCACCTGGTAAGGTTACACAAATGAACAGTGTAAGTGCCACGTGAGTCGATTTGGATACAAGGCAAATGTTTTTCCGTTTATTTGTTTTAGACGTTTTGTACAAGCGGTGGGGTAAAATAAATCCCGAGCTGAGGAGAGAGACCGGACACTTGCTGCACATATCAGTGTTTTGGTGGTACATCCTGTACAGGCAACAGGACAATCACAGCACTACAGCCTGGGCTGTAGACATGGGCTTCTTAGACTCCAAGTAAGTTTTTGCTTCTGTGGTATAAGCACACAATTATCATCTTTTGAGTCACATATACCGATCAGGCATAACATTATGGCCTAATATTGTGTTGGTCCTCCTTTTGCTGCCAAAACAGCCCTGACCCGTCATGCACTGTGTATTCTGACACCTTCTATCAGAACCAGCATTAACTTCTTCAGCAATTTGAGCAACAGTAGCATTTGTTAGATTCATCATGTTAGATTGGATCACACGGGCCAGCCTTCACTCCCTACATACATCAATGACCACTTTTGTCAGATACTGACCACTGCAGACCGGGAACACCCCACAAGAGCTGCAGTTTTGGAAATGCTCTGATCCAGTCGTGTAGCCATCACAATTTGTCAAACTCGCTCAAATCCTTACCCTTGTCCATTTTTCCTGCTTCTAACACATCGACTTTGAGGACAAATTGTTCACTTTGCTGTCTAATGTATCCCACCCACTAACAGGTGCCATGATGAGATCATCAGTGTTATTCACGTCACCTGTCACTGCTCAGTATGTCATGCCTGATCGGTGTATCCTGAAACTGGTAATTTAAGAAAAAACAGACTGTAACAACATTCAGCACATTGAGCAACGCTCCTTTCATAAGCAGAAGTTGCCTAACCCCTGCAGGCTGACGTCTGCCTCAGTTTGCTTTACATTTAAATAAGGTTTCAGCAGGATGAGTGCAAGTGTGTTGTCATCCCTAGTCAAATTCCCCAACTCAAGTTTTGGGGTTATATATTGTAATTTCAAGAGTGTATTACAAAAAAAAAACAACAACAAACATTTAAAATGTTAATATAAAAATTCAATGTGATATGGGATAGAAGAAAAATAATAATAAAGTGGTTTATGATTAAGCACTTGCAAAAAAAAAAAACAGCTCAAACTGACAGCCGAAGCATTGAGTTAGGAATATTAGGAATTGGATGTCAATTTCTTAACAGTGACATTGAGTAACAAGAAATCGAAGGAAAACTACAGCTCTGTGTGCCTTAATTCAGTAGATAAGTTCACCTGGATTCATAGGATCAGAACAACTATGATGAGCATACTAAACATCCTTTTATCACATTCAGCACATGACGGTATTCAGTTTAATAAGACTAATGATTTAGAGGATTGTTTTTTTTGGGTGGGTTTTTTGAGTCAGTCTTTCTTCCTCTTTTCATCGTTCCTCTTTATGCTTGCTTCTGGTTTTTGCTCCTAAAGATCTAAATGTGAATCAACATCTGGATTTGTCTAAAGCTGTTTATTGTGATGATGCTTAAAGTGTAATTTATTATACAGTTGTATTTTGCTGCTTAATAGTTTCTCAGTGCTACATTTGTTACTATAATTCGTTTCGTCTGGGTAGATACGACAAGATGTTTTTTAGTACTGAAGTTAGTTTTATTGTGAGACTTGTATATAGCTTGGTGACCAATTAAAGGAAAAGAAAAAGTTTCGTATTTTGCTAGCACAGCCACCTGGCCATTTAGAGGGACTTTCTCACCTGTATCCCAGGATGGAACATTTCTATCCTGATGGGAGTGGGCTCTTCCAGGATGGTAATGTCTCCATCTGCAGGGCAGAAGGTCTCACTGAATGGATTGATGAGAATGGACAAATTGTATGCTACGTCCTTTTATAGTGATGTGTTCGAAAACGCTCTTTCATGACCATCCTGAAAACACCAACTGAGTAATACATCAAGAAACAAATGGCGTTCATTCCTCCAGTACAGTTCCCGAGATGGTTGGACCTTGATGAAATGACCTTAATGTTAATGTTACAGGCTGCATTTTAATCTAATGGGTTTTTGTGTGTGTGTGTGTGTGTGTGTGTGTTTTGGTCATTCACAGTGTTTCTAATGATTTGAGTTTGAAAAGGCTGCAGAGAATTGAAATCTTGGAGCTCATTCTTGACACAGTGGAAAAATGTGTAAGTATTACGTTTCTCTCTCTTTTTTTTTTTTTTTTTTTTTTACAGTGCAGCTTGAAATCTCTGTATTGTCCATCTCACGAAAGTGTCTTTGCAGTATTTTGTGTCAGAAAATACACTTTTCTTTTGTTTGTTTGACTTTATAGCTGGCAGACATAGATCCTGAGAGAAAAGCAAGAGAGCTGGTAATGATTAGCATGTCTCTTAAAATGGTAAGTCTTATAAAACTGTGCACTGACTATATATATAGGCTATAGTACTAGTATTAGATAGATAGATAGATAGATAGATAGATTTGCAGTTCAGATCCTGTGAGTGAAATTACGTTACCACAGCAAAACACTAACATTTAAAGCTAATACAGAGCTACCCAGACCTCGCTGAATATTACAACATTTTAATAAGTGTAATAATAAACAAAAGAAAATATGAGCAAGTGTACAAAAGTGCAATAGATCCAACATGTGCATGATATAAACATTTATGTACAGATTGTTGTGCAGGAGTGTTGTTCCTCAATCACACAGTGACGTTAGACGGTATTATGTTAAAAGATAGTGATTTCCTTTAACTTTCTTTATGAGTCTGTAAGAAAATGAGCTCGGCTCTGTTTGTAATTCATCATGGAGGGGGTGGATGGAGAGCTGTTTATAATTGGATTTGTTTTCCTGCATTTATGGTGATGGGAGGGTGCTTTTTACATTACGGAGTGATTTTCTTGAAACTCTGACATTGCTTTAATGTACAAACAGGACAGATATTGTGAAAGAGACTGAATGCTGCACGCATTTGAATGAGCTCAGAAGTAGGAAAGCGGAACACTTTCGAATCATTTCCGAGTGTGTGCTGTAACAAATGCTGCATATGCATCTCTCTCTCTCTCTCTGCACAGGAGGAAGAAGGTCTTACGAAGGCAGTCAACTGGTTAAATGAATGTGGTCCTCCAGGTCTAAGCAGGAAGATCCTTCATCTTGGATCAAAACAAATACGCCACCAAGTTCTAGATTTTGTATTTTCTGAGTGTAAGTCTGCATGCGGTGAATAACTTCTTTCACCCCGGTGAGACTAGTAAGCTCTGACAGCAAGAGCAGCATTGTTTCCTCTGAAAGTCTTCAATAAGTTAACAGACTATACAGATGTTCAGTTCTTTTCTCATTCAAAGCAATCTACTCAATAGTTTGTGTTTTGAGGCACAAAATCTCTGGGGGAAAAAAAAACACCACAATTTTCCCCCATTAGTTTAATTTAGTTAACTACCCTTTCTTTACTCATCAGGCAGCTCTTCCCTTTACACAACAGCTACCAACCAGGAGGGCGTAGGCCATGATGTGTGTGAAGCATGTGCTGCAAAAATCTTTAGATCTCTAGAACTTGCCAAGACCTCTATACTTAAAACTTGAGCTGAACATCAACTCCCTGGGGAGATATTTTGCTGCAAAATGTGTCCATGTTTTGTCTTTTTCAGATTCTCATTACATACAGGTGATGTCATATAGCAAAAAGAGAGCATTCATGGAGTTGACATTCAATCCAGAGCCATGGTGTTTACAGGTAAGATTCCAGCAAGCTTGTTAGTCTAAAATCTAGTTTATTTGTATTCATCTTAAATATAACCTTAGTGTTTAAAGTCAAATCCAACCACCCCTCAAAAAAAAAAACCCAGCCTCATTCACTCTTCACCTGTTTATACAGAAAAGTGAAGAAATGAAGAACAAAGGGAATGAACAGTTTCAGAAGAAAAAGTATGAACTTGCAGTGAAATGGTACACAAAGGCCATTAAATATCAGTAAGTCCCCAATACTCTGACTGTTATGTAAGAGCAGTAATTATGAACTGTATTTCAGTCTTATATATATATTGTAATTTATTGTGTTTTAGTACCAACAACCACTTCTTATATGGGAACAGAGCACTCTGCTATCTTCGTTGTGAAAAATACCTGTACGGTTTCTTTTAATACGTATAAATATTGAAATAAATATTCTTTCAATTCAATTTAAGCTTTATGCAGCTTATGAAGCAATATTTATTCGAAAATCTTTGCAGAAAAGCAATGGGTGATGGTAAGCGAGCTGTTCTACTTCAGCAAGACTGGGCTAAGGTAATCCACTTCTGTTATTTCAATATAGATTATTCCACCATGCACACACACACACACACTTCTCAGTTTTCACTTCCCTAGTAATTTCTCGTTTTTGGTTGTTGATGCGTTGCAGGGCCACTATCGTTTCTGCGATGCCTTATTCTTCCTTGGAGCTAGAGAAAAAGCATTAGAAGCCAACCTCACAGCTCAGGGTTATTGTAGTGCTGATCCGGAGGGAATGAGAGACCTCCAGCAGCAGCACAGTCGCTTTGTGACTGAGATGTCTGAGGGCAGGAGTAAAGGCAGAGCCCCAGCATGTTCGGAAGGTGATCCAGCACATTTCTATGGGTTTATGGGTTCAGTAAAGTCTCTGAAGATTAATCTCAGTAACTAGAAGGATAACTCCATAAACAAAAAAGCATTTTTCCTTATCTAATTCCCTGTTAAATTTATACATGTTTCAAGCTGAAGGAAAACAGAAGAAAACAGAGGCTAAGAAAGGATCCAGTAAAAGGTATACTTTTTTTCCATTTGAGTTTTTAATCTGCAAAAGGAAGTGCTTTTTTTTTTTTTGTTTGTTTGTTTGACTGGTGTTCGATTTCTCTAGACCTGACGAAGCATGTGCAGTAGATCCCATGGCCCAGCATTTTCATCCAGAGAACGCCCCAGAGGCAGCTCATAGCTCTGAGAATAAGGTGAAAAAAAATGAATGGTTTAATAATGTGGTCTCACAAGTACAATACATACTCACTGGACACTTTAATAGGAATACCTGTCATCTATCTAATCATTTAGTCCTGTGGCAGCAGCACAGTGCAGAAAATGACGCAGATATAAGCCAAGTGGGTTAGATGGTGTTCACAAGAGACATCAGAAAAATGGGATCTTGTGACATGCTTGACTGTGCCAGATGGGATGGTTTAGATTAGATAAGGAACTCAAGAAAATACAAATAATATGAAAATCTGCAAATACCGAGCTGTGAAAGTCTTCATCATCTTAGCCTTGGCCTTGTGTCCGTAGCTCTTTCCGTTCAATAAAGGCATGACTGTAACTTCATCTTATGTACCCCCCCCCCACCTTCTGCATTGGTCTTGCCTTTGCCTTCTCTCACTAAAGGTCTACATCACACACAGTAGATACAATAGGCTTCTGTTAGCACAATTAAATGTGGTGGGTACAGAGTATAATGGAGAATTACCTAAAAACTAATAGAAAAATCATTAGCATTTTAATATAGATATGAAAGTAAATCAGGGCTCATAAATATGGTAGGTATATAGTAATTTGGAGGTCTGGAGATTTATCTCTCTTATATACCGAAGTCAGTAACACATGCGAGCCTGCCATATCACTAGCAAAATCTTATTGGCTGATATTGTCTGAAGTCATCCATAAAAACCTGCTTATAAATCGGAGAGGGTTTGAGCTTTGTTAAATTACCTGAGGTTAAGGTCTGGCCCAAAACCTTTATTTTCCTGTATCAGTCAGTCAATGATAAACCAAGAATCATAAATAATATACAAGACCTACTTTCTTGTAGGCACAGCACAAACAATCTTTTTAGTATATTCAGCTAATTATCCAATACGTTAAGTGGGAAATTTGTGTCACTTTTTCTATGGGCGCAAAGGAAGTATGGGCCAAGAATGAAAAAATATCTAGCTTTTAGAAGGCGCCATGATCAGGCTGATGGAGGACTTCAAAATGAAATGGACAATTGCACTATTCATCCAAACCTTCGAAGTAGTGTCTTCAAAATCTGAAAATTCTTTAAAGAATGTTTAAGCTGTTTCAATACCAGTGGACACAAATGAAATCAATGACAGTTATTTATGTAGATTTGACCATTAGTATACTCCTTTAACTAATGTTTTACACGACAGGGATTTTTATTCAATAAAACACAAAGTCTGAGTATTGCGTAACTTTGAATTATGTTCTTATATAGCAGAGCGCAGAAGACACAAAGCAAGAGGAAACATCATCAACTTTAGGTGAGTCATATTTACGTCAGTGTACAATTACGATGCTCAGATTTGTACTGAATAAAGGGTATAAGATAAATCTTTGAGAAAGTGAAACCTTTTCAGAAAGAAATGACAGAAATGTAAAGTTAATAATCGAACCAAACAGTCATTTCTGAAGTTTATGTAGGCTGTGCTACACATTTGTACACAGACTCCTTTCACAATCACGTTCTAAACAATAATAATGGGACCTGCCTCAAAAACTACCTGGCGCTGTTCTAGCCGACATGCAGAGACCTGTTCAATCAGGATCAGGCTGACATTTGAGATACCAGAGGAAGAAGTGTGTTAAAGGCCCCAAAAAGTCATGATTTTAAAAAATCGTAATTAAAAATAAATAAATAAAGGAAATGCAAAAAAAAAATAGTAACTCGTGTTGATCCAATATTTACTTATGTTGATTTAATACGTCCTTTTTATTCATTTTGAAGAAATATATTTTATTGTTTATCCGCACAAACAGACCAAACGTGTGAATGATCTGCAGTGATTTATGATATATGCATAATAATTGTGAGTGTATGTCTGTGTGCAACTTCTGTGCGCGATTGTTAAAAAGTCTAGTCAAAAGTCCTTAACTGACATTTACTTGTCTGGGCTGATTTGTTTAAATGCAAAGTTAAGTTTTGGTGCAAATAACATCCTATGAGCTGTCCGTTCTTAAAAGATGTCCATGCAGAGTCCAAAAAGTTCTGCATTGCATCTGAAAAATAAAGCAGATGATATAACCAGTGATCATGATTTAGGATATTTTGGTTTGGTTTATTAAGCAAGCTCTAAAATCTAACTTGTGTGCCTGTTAATAACAGCTGATGCAGTGTTCACGTGTTGAAACATGGAACTGCGATAAGATTACATAGGCTATAAGCAGTGTATATACACTATCTTGCCAAAAGTTTTGGGACACCTCTCCAAATCATTGAATTCAGGGGTTGGGCTCGGCCCCTTAGTTCCAGTGAAAGGAACTCTTAATGCTTCAGCTTACCGAGACATTTTGGACAATTTCACCTTTCGATTTTTATCATGGCGTTTAATCATGTTTGGTATGAGTATCTGTTTGGCACATCTTGACGTGGCAATATTTTGCCATTCTTCCTTTCCACTTCAAGTCTTTCCAAAGATTTTTGATTGGATTTAGATGTGGATTCTGGCCGAGCCGCTCCAAACCCTCAATCTATCAAGCTTTGTAGTTTTGTGCCTTAGTTCCATTTGACAGGATGTTTCTGCCACCATGCTTTTTTTTTTGGTGATGTGCTATTAAACATATCCTTTAGTATTATAGCCAAAATGTTTAACTTTTGTCTCATCAGTCCATAACACATTATGACAAAGTTTTGGGAGATTGTATGGAATGGGTTTGGCTGAAAAATTCAGGAGCAGGGAATCCTTGCCAGAAATTGCTGCAATATTTTTTAATGTTTCTGTAGGCCTCACCTGACTAGATTTTATCTGGTCTCCTCATCAGTTTTTGAAGATGCATTGTTCTTGGTAATGTAGATATTGTGCCATATTTCCTATACTCGTTGATTGTCTTTAGAGTGATTGTCTAATCCTCTCCTGAGTGATATTTTTTAACAATGAGCTCCTGTACATGCTTTGTAAACTCTTTTGCAGCTCATGGCTTTTCCAGCTGGATGTTACCATGAAGATGTCAGGGAAAGCTTATAGGAACAGCTGTACTTTATTTGAGGTTGATGTGTCACTTTAATTGATGTACTATACTAATTATTATTTAATGTAATCTATACAAATTTTTTATTTAATGTGAGTTTGAATGTGATTGAATTGTAATTCTAAGTTATACCAGGTGTCCCAAACTGTATGGGGAAAATTTATACTTTTTAGCAAAAATGTCCTACATTTTAGAAATTAGATCTTTTTTTTTTTTATTGATTGCTTTTAAGAATGCCTTCGACAAAAGAAGGCCATGATGTATTAGTAAATGATAATTTAAAGGAATGCATTTGACGTGTGACTGCATGCATACCTCTGGATAAGTTAACACAAGTTCATCATGAGAGGGAGAGATTATTCCTTGTGTAGAGGATGATTTGGATGCACACTGTAAAACCTGGGTATTGTCTTTTCGTTTCCTTTTCACATCTAAAACATTTCCGACATGATTTATATTTGTTTCGGTTTTTATAGATTACTAGACAAGTTTTTCTGCTTTTTAAAAAAAGACATTCACTCTAAAAGACAACATTTTAAACGCTGTATTTTGGGAAACATGTATTTCATGTACTTCTGTTATTTGTCATGGAAATTTTAAAATGAAATCAAGTTAAAAGGCAGAAATCACCAGAGGGCACATTTATTTTTAGACAACCGGATAGTTCTGTCCTTCCTTCTCGAAAGTACTCCTTTGCAATATTCACATTCTTCACGTGTTTGTGAAGTCAGAATGCCGTCCTTACAACTTTGTTTCGTTTTTTCACGAGACAAAACCTGCCATTTTAAAGGGAGTGTTTTAGAATTCAGCCATTACATTATGTTGCGTGAATTATACTGATCTCATCATGGCACCTGTTAGTGGGTGGGATATATCAGGCAGCAAGTGAATATTTTGTCCTCAAAGTTGATGTGTTAGAAGCAGGAAAAATGGACAAGCGTAAGGAATTGAGCGAGTTTCACAAGGGCTAAATTGTGATGGCTAGACCACTGGATCAGAGTGTGTCCAAAACTGCAGTTCTTGTGGGGTGTTCCCAGTGTGCACTGGTCAGTATCAATCAAAATTATCCTTTAAGTCCTGTAAGTTGTTAACAGCTTGGTGCCAGATACCACGGCACACTTTCAGGGATCTAGTGGAGTCCATGCCTAGACGGGTCAGGGCTGTTTCGGGACCAACACAATATTAAGGCAGGTGGTCATAATGTTATGGCTGATTCGGTGTACGTTCACACCGTAGGCAAAAGATTAATTCTTTATCACGAAGTTATGGAGTAACACAAAACAGGTTGCATGTTTGCTCAGCCCTGATCGATTTGTTTAGGTGTGACCAAACAGGAGCAAGCACTACAGAAGGAAGTGGAAACTTTCCGCAATTTGCCCACACCGAATAATCACGAGAGGTTAGAAAAATGCGGGTGGAGACACAAGTCACGTGACCCGTTTCAGTCGCGCCTACACGACCAATGAGGAAGCTGCAAATGTGTTTTTAATGTATAAGTTTGTATGTCCAGTGACTAGAACTGCTAATGACTGTATATGTCACGCGCTCTCTCTTTTGGCTTTTGTGTGTGTCCGTGAGCGCGCGCGCGCGCGAAAGAGAAAGACTGAGCGCGCGTGCGCGTGTTTTTAAATTCCTGTCCTGTTGCTCAAGCTTCGCCACTTCTATTGTGTAGCGCTGAGGGTTTGGTAGTTTAGTGTATGGTTCACAAAACTGAACTTTCTGATTCCAGGGAAGCCCATAACTGACCCTCGAGGTGAGGACAACGGGAAAGACGCTAAAAGGTAACATTAGCTTAACCTCTCTCTCTCTCTCTCTCTCTCTCTCTCTCTCTCTCTCTCTCTCTTCTGAATACACTTAGTGTTAGAAAACTTTCCCGAATTCAGGGAAACACGTAACTTGATCTTTGTCAAACAAACAAGAAACATCTTGTTTCTCACAATGAGGCGAATTTAAGGTAACCTCTGTGTTTGTGTAATATTGAGCTCTGTGGTAACGGCTCTCAGTAGTGTAAGGTTTCAGAGGAAACTTATTATAACACTTAGATTTGCCAAATCGTTTTCTTTTTCTTTATAAATTTCATTATTCAGTGCATCCAAAAGCACTAACCTTTTCTAGTTTGTGTTTAAAAATGTGTTTAATGTCTTATCTATCTCAGTAGTTTCACTTTTGTTTCTGTCCCCTCCTCTCCTCATGTTGCGCTTTGTGTTGGTAAGACTGAATGTCAGTTAAAGGCGCAGGTTTTCTACTTCTTTATTAATTTATTTATTTCTCTAAACGTTTATTTGGAGTAAATTCCTTTCTGGAGCCAGTTTATTTTAACTACATTTCAAAATAACTTTTTTTTTGTTGTTGTTGGTTAAGTTAATATTTAATAAGTGTGTGAATGCTGGGGGTCTTCAGTATTAAGTAGATAACTAGGCATGTTTTTCTGTTAAAAAGGAAATCATGAAAAATGAGACTATAAACATTTTTCATGTCTTTTTCTATTTTCCTTCGTTCAGTCCAAAAGACAGAGGAAAATATCGTGTGTTCTGGGAAAATGTGCACCACCTTCTCAGATACTTCTGTCATTTGTCATAGAAATTCCTCCCAAGGCTGAAATCACTTTAAAGAGAGAGATGCTTTCTCAAAACCTTAGTCATAAACCTTAAGGCAGGGATGTCCAGTCTTATCCGCAAAGAGCCGGTGTGGGTTCAGGTTTTCATTTAAAGTGAGCAGAAGTCACACCTGAGTCTACTGACAGGCAAGGTCGGGTGTGGCTCCTGCTTGATTGGAATGAAAACCTATAGCTACACCGGCTCTTTGCGGATAAGATTGGACATCCCTGCTATATAAGGCCTCTGACGCGCATATAAGCACAAGCCTAATTCCTTTACTCGTTTAAAAGAAACAGAATTTTCATTAGCTTGTTCTTGCTGTACGCCTTCTTTCTCTTTATGTATATGTAGAGGATGTGCTCAGTAGGGGAAAATCATTGCTAGTAACTTAAGTCAGCAGCAAATCCGTTGTTGGACCGCAACGAGCTCAAAACAGATTTTGTCCTCATACGTTATTAATTCTCACTCGTACGTTATTAGTAAGCTGCTGTACGAAACTTGATGTGTCGGAGGTCAACAAGTTCAATTGAAATAAATCCGTTGTTTTGGATTTGTCAGCAGAGTGAGCTCACAATGTACAGGAAAGCTGTGGGGTTTCACAAAGTATATTCTCTTGTTATGAAACTTCGTCAGGGATTTTTTCTTTTTTCTTTTTCTTTGTATAAATAAACTTCGAAAACATAGCCAACTAACACTTCAATTCAAATTATTTTATTGTCATGCTTGGCTAGGTCCGCAGCTCAAAGCTCAGAAAGTTCAGAAGAGCTCTCTTATAGTTTTTCTTATAGTCCTATAGAGTTCTCTTATAGTTATCATTATCTAATCTAGTCACCCAAACTCTATCCAAAGTTCAGAATACAGGACAAAGCATACAGTGAAGACCACGTGAGCGATGTACTCTCCAACATACACTGAATTTTACAGTCAAGGATGCCACAAACGTTTGAAGATTTAAAGCATTCATTCAGTTTCGTTATCAGTCAACTGTCTTGACAGCTTCAGCATACCTTGTTATAGGAACCTGTTCCTTGGGGTTTTCCTGTTTGCTATAAAGACAGTAGACTAGCTGTGAATTGAAGAGAAATTAGGTTAGAGTTACAGGTCGTGATTGTCAGTGAGCAGAGTACCAGAACAAAGCCAAATGAAACGACATTTAACCAGTACGAAACGGCAAGTCCCATTAAGTGCAAAGAGACAGTGGGGTAGGTTGGCAGTACAGTGCCAAAGTGGCATGCAAATGGAATATAAGGCCTGGGGAAAACTGTATAAATGGCATGATGTGTGTGAATAAGTCTGCAAACACTAAACAATGGATGTTGTTGTGTATGTAAGTTGAGTCCATATCCAAAATATGCAATATGCAAAAATTCCACTTCATCAGGCACAGGCTGTACAAATGGCATAAAGAAATTAAAAAAACCTAATTTCGTACTTGATAATGTGTTAGTATAATAAATGATATTCAGGCAAGTGGAATACATAACATTTACCGTATATGTTTTGACCGACAAGCTATGCTGTTTGCTCACCTGTTGTATTATGATTGCCAGAGCAAACTATTTGTACTAAGTGTATAATTTAACAGCAGCTTCATCCCGCCCCTTATTTTTTTCCCCGAAGCAAAATACAAAAACATTGCTGCCATTCTTGATGGTATGCTCAGCAAAAATGTAGACACCAGTGACAGAATATGAAAAATGTTTCCCTCTCAAAAAAAAAAGTATTATCATATGTATTTTAGGCGTACATTATGGTTTTTTTTTTTTTTTTTTTTTTTTTAAATGTACTGTAAAACAAGACCGAGCAAACATGTTAGTGTGTGTTCCTAGCTAGCTAATGAATTTCTAATTTGTCCAGCCCTAAGTATGTATCTTATGTTTGTACACATTCTCTCTGTGTGTGTTCTACTTTTAGCGAAATGGGGGACCGAAAGGCCAAAAAAGCAGCATCAGGCGTTCAGGAGAAGCACTCTGTAAAGAATAAACAGCCGCCTACACAGGTAAATGTAAGCGATCTGACTTCCGTTGACTGTATGATTGTAGGAGTCATGTTTGTCTGTATGCTTTTATGCTGTAGTTTTGAGCAGTTTTAAGTGTTCTCAATGTTAAATATTGCTTTTTCTAAAGACAGGACACTGCCGAGAATTTCAAATGCATGAGAAATAGGCAAACATTTGGCATTTTTATTTGTAATTTATGTATTGAGGCAACGCAAAAAACAATCCTATTCCTTATGTTTTTGTGTGTCATGTAAATTTACCCGTTTACATGTGTGTTTTTAGTTAGAGACAATGAAAATGTTGTGAACCCCAGTTATTTCATATTAATGAAACTGAATTAAATATGAAAAAATAAAGAAAGCAACTCAAATAGATTCATCAATGAGCGATAATAAGGTCAGGCAAATATAGTAAGCCACTTTATAAACATACATATACATTGCTTCTTTTTGCCGCATCTTTTAATGCTGTGCAACACTTTATCAGAACCAGCAATAAGGGATTGATAATTGACAAATCTGGTAAGCCTCAAATCACCGTGTGATATATTCAATACTCAGCTGCTTACTCACTTGTTTCCCAAAGACACGTGCCCTTCTGCTTTTCGACCATGACATCAGGAAGGCTTTAGATTTCTGTCCAAGAATAAACAAAAAAGGATGAAAGAAAACAGCCATTGAACATTGCAATTTCTTTGTGTGATATGATTGATACCTGAGTACAGTAAATATATTTTTATTCTTTTCCTTTTTGATGTCAGACCATTTTTGGAGGGGTGTTCCTCCCTCAAGTGGAGGAGTTTTGGGGTTTTGTTTACGAGTGAGGAAAGGATGGAGCGTGAGATTGACGGACGGATTGGTGCAGCGGCAACAGCAATGCGGTCTATGTACTGGTCTGTTGTGGTGAAGGAGCTGCGCCAAAAGGCGAAGCTCTCAATTTACCAGTCAATCTACGTTCCTACTCTCTCTTATGGTCATGAGCTTTGGGACCAAAAGGACAAGATCCCGGATATAGGCGGCGGCCGAAATGAGTTTCCTTCGTAAGGTGGCTGGGCGTTCCCTTAGAGATAGGATAAGGAGCTCTGTCACCTGGGAGGAGCTGGGAGTAGAGCCACTGCTCCTCCACATCGAAAGGGGCCAGTTGAGGTGGCTTGGGCATCTGTTTCGAATGCCTCCTGGACGTCTCCCAGGGGAGCTGTTCTGGGCATGCCCCAACCGGGAAGAGACCCAGGACACGCTGGAGGGACTATGTCTCTCGGCTGATCTGGGAACGCCTTGGAATTCCCCCGGAAGAGTTATAGGAAGTGGCTAGGGAGAGGGAAGTTTGGGCATTCCTGCTTAGACTGCTGCCCCCGCGACCCGGCTACGGATAAGCGGGAGACGATGACATGATGACATTTGATTGACTTTTTACGTAGTTTGATTTTGGCTTTATCGGGTGCTTTTTTTTGGCCAGCAGATTGGTGGTCGTTTTAGTCCAGTTTTGCTTACTCATGTACATGTACACACAACTTTACTAATAGATTGATAAATAAGGGCCAATTGTTGTGCTTCTGTCAATTTGTTAATATTTATTATGAGGAAAACCATTTCTTTGGCGCTAATGGTATAGTGTGTTCTTTCTAAAGCCCCAGAGCAGCAGCAGCAGCAGCAGCGAAGTGTGCAGTAAGGAGCAGTTCTGTGCTGCAGTACGGGATGCACATGTAGCCCTCAGTGACCAGCGTTGCCGCAACGCAGAGCAATCTTTCTCCGAGTCTCTCAGGATCTTGGACTCCATTGGAATCAAGGTGAGCTACGCCTCACTCTGACATGCAGTTTTAATATGGCAAGAAGGATGAATTTGTTTGAATGCAAATTTTTCTTTTATTTATATGACCTTTGTTATTCTCGCTAGATATACATGTGTATACAGATGGTGGCCTCTTCAAGTACTACTTTGTACTAAACATTTTTCCTGTTTGTTACTTCCTGTGCTTTCTAATTAGTATTAAATCACATACTCACTATCCCTTTTAAACAACTTCCCATTTTAAAAAAACCCAAGTATTTGTTCATGACATAACAGATTTCTTTACACTTATTACAGAATAAAAACAAAGGAACTAAATAAAAAGTAGTATCCTTCAGGCCTTGCTTCATGTGCTCCACACAGCTCTTAGATTGTAAAGTCTTTATTTGTTCTGTTGGACATACTGCCATGAAATGACAAGAAAACAAGAGGTCTCTCTTAACACATCTCAAATATCAATAAATTTTATTAAAAATGTACCCTGATCAGCTATTCAACATTATGTGCCCTGAGAGGTGAAGTAAATAAGACTGATGATCTCCTCATCATGGCACCTGTTAGTGGGTGGGATATATTGGACATCAGGTGAACATTTTGTCCTCAAAGTTGGTGTGTTAGAAGCAGGAAAAATGGACAAGCATAAAGATTTGAGCGAGTTTGACAAGGGCCCAATTGTGATGGCTAGATGACTGGATCAGAGCATCTCCAAAACTGCAGCTCTTGTGGGGTGTTCCCAGTCTGCAGTGGTCAGTATCTATCAAAAGTGGTCCAAGGAAGCTGAACCGGCGACAGGGTCATTGATGCACTTAAGGGGGCGAAGGCTGGCCCATGCATGACGGGTCAGGGCTGTTTGGGCAGCAAAAGGGGGACCAACACAATATTAGGCAGGTGGTCACCCTGTTATGCCTGATAGGTGTATATATAATCAATAATGTTATACCTATTAAGGAGACATAACTGATATTTGATGTCATAGATAGATTTTTTGGATATAGCTTTTTAGAATTGAATTTTGTCTCTGCTGTTCTCCATTACAGCCCATACTTTTTGTCTCCTGGCTGCTGGTTATGTAGGTGTAAACTAGGAAAGAGAGGTGTTTTTCATCCTTTCAGACAACCATACTAGTTTTTGTACCTTTTGAAATACATCTTTAAATATAAATAGGTACTTTTCAACATTCATATCAATTCACCTCCCAAGGCTCAATGATTTAAGTATTGTATTCACAATCACTCTGTAAAATTGATAAAACACTAAATTGGGCAACGCGTCTTGTTGTGTTTCCTTCCTTTTTGCTACTGTTTTAGACCAGATTTAGTCAGCCTTGGGAGAGTGCATGCAGTAAGGTGTGTGAAACATAAGGCTAACAGATTAGGCTAAGCTAAACATAAGGCTAAGCTGCTTTGTCATCATGACATGACACGGGTGTAATGTGGTCATCAAGTGAACTGTCTCAAATTATCTGGGCATAATTAGAGTACACTTTAACGGAACCTCAGTAGTGTTTCACAATGCTTATGCTTCATGACCTATTCTAGGAATGTGAGTAATAAATCCCTTGAAATGAAAATGAGTACTGTTACCGCCTATTAAACCGGTGCTCCTCAAAGCAGTGCAAGTAAGGTCAGTGTATGTAGTAAAAGTTAATAAATGAGTAAGTAGTGATTGAATGGAAACCAGTGTTTAATGCAGATTTTATTTTCAAACATCAAATTTTAAAACCATCAAACTTCAAAATGTGAACTTTAGAAACCATCAAAATGGTGTAATGTGCAACTGTTGATCTGTAACTCTTACTCTGTTGATGACTGATGCTAAAGTATCCTGCTTTGTGTTGATGAGGGAGAAGGAAGAGCTACAAAACCTCCTCACGGTTAATGTCTGGGCAGATGCATGATCAGATGCTTTGCATTGCTTTTTACATTTTAAACAGGATAAAATAATGTATTGATTTTCTCTTTAACAATATATCGAGCCAGTTTTGCAACATATATGATGATTTGCATCAGCATTTCAGTGACGCTTCTTCCAGCACTCCTCCATGTTTGTCAAGCTGGTATTTTACACCGGATGCATACAGAGGGTGCACTGTCGCATTACTCATATTTCTGCTGTGAGCAGAATGACTGCATATTTAGTTAGAAACATTACAGAATATAATACCCATGTTCTAAAATTAGCCATATTTCAGCCTATAACAGTTTGTACTTGGGCATACTTGCCAAGTGTGGTGGTGTGGAAAAGTGGATTAATGAACATTGTGATTTCTCACAGCGATAATGCATTTTTATTATAATATGACCGTCATAAAAGCTTATAAAATGAAGGCGCAAGATAAAGACCTGAAACGAGGTCAAACGAGAACAAACCTTCTATATTTGAGCTCAGAAATCCCCAAAGTACGATGGTGAATTTCCTGACAAAAATGTGGTTTTATTGGGGGTTTTTGTGGGTTGTTTTGTTTTTACTAGGACTGATGAAACACGAAAGTATCTTAAAGGGATTTTTGTATTGTTCCCACACAGGATCTCGGCATATCTGAAATGGACAGAACTTTGTTAATCTATGGATATGCTACAGCTCTGATAGAAATTGGGCAACCTGAGGTAACTAAAAACATCCAGTTTCACCCTGATACTACAAAGCTCTAATCTTTGTTGTAGTATGTATTTATGACAAATGTGTATATTGAAATAAAAAAAAAAAATAAAAGCCTTTCATTTTTCTTAACTTTTGTATGTTTAAAGGAATTGGCAGAAGCTCAGCGGCAGTTTGAAAGACTAAGCTCTACAGCAAACAGAACATTCCAGTCTTTGGTTCATTATGGTTTAGGAAAGGTGTTGCTGAAAGAGAATAAGTAAGTATGCAGTTCTTTATGTAAAATTTATGACTGGGAGTAAAGAATTTAGTTTCATGCTAAAAAATTCTACTTTTATTTACTATTTACTAATCTCATTTCAGATTTAGCAAAGCCAGAGATGAATTTTTGAATGCTCTGTTGATGGTTCAGAGACAGATCATGCCGGGAAAGCTGACATGGCCAACTACTAAAGTAACTGTTGAAGAGACCTGTCCAGAATATTTAAAAGTGAGTTTTTGCACCCTAAATAATGTTTGTTAGTGTTATTTTCAACTTTTGTTGTTATTAAATATAATACTATTAGTCAGTGCTCTTATTGCTCGATTTCTTCTGTGGTGTTCTAAAGGAGCAGCTTGAGAATTTTATAAAGATCTGCAAATTTCCTCCTAAGCCGGATGCGGTTTGTCGACACTGCTTGGGACAACCCCTTATCTATTTCACTGACCCAGACTTTAAGGTAAGCGTTAGCGCACTGTGGCTACTTTTCGGAGTACGCACTGTGACACAAAATTGGCTGGAAAATCGAAAAATCTGGAAGGAACTGAATATCCAATATCTCTCTCTCTCTCTCTCACATATCCAAGAATATCTAATATCCAAGTTTTCTCTCTCTCACATATCCAAGAATATCTAATATCCAAGAGAGCTGTCTGGCTGGTGGGAATTGGGCAAGACCAAATTAGTGTTAAAATAAGGGGGTTAAAAAATAAACCTCGAAGCCACTGTGTTACTGTCCTGCTAGCATGTCATGACTTTGACTAAACAGTCATCCTCTGCTTTAAACTCTGTTAATGCACTTAACTAGCTAACTATTTAACTAGCTGGCCATGTTATTACATTTATGTTTAGCCTAGTAAGTTTTCCATACAACCGGGACATGGGACTGGGCACCACACTGGACCTTCCACTGACTAGAAAGGCTAGCAAAGGAATTATTTGCCCAGCTTCGATGATTCACTTTAAATTCCTCACAAACTCTGTCTGATTTTTTATAATGGCTTCTAAGCCAGTGAAACGGTTCAATATTGGGACTTTAGTAAAGTTTCTTGTTCATTTTTTTTGTCTTGCAGGGCTTTATTCGGTTGTCATGCTCTGAAAGCTGCAAGGTGGAGTATCATATCAGTTGCTGGAAAAAGTTCAAAGCTGCTTCGTTTTCAGACAAGAACGACAAGGTAATGGGTGCAGATGAAATGAATATAGCTTGTCCAACACATTACTATGCTCTTCAAGGGTATTGAGTGTCTTTCTGTCTGTCTTTCTAGGATTTCCTGCAGGATTTGTGTTTAACTCCTGACTGTGCTGGTGCAATTTGTCGAATTGTAATATTTGACTCAACCGGTCTTATTAAGTGTGAGGTGAGTTTGTCACTCAAACATTGTATAAGCTCTGTATATCTTAAATGTCCTCAGTTTCTAATGAATGCTGCCTTCCTTTGCTGTTTAGTTTAAATCACAAGTTTCTAAAAGCAAAATTCCTGGGATGAGAGTCAAACAGAAATGTACAAGGTAAGCTGTAGCCCCTGGGTAAATTTATAATAAATAATAGTAGGAGTCATAACATTTTCACCAATAAATACATTTTCATTTTTACATGTAGTTTATTACAGACATCTATAATGCGATTATTGTTATTATATCTAGATCTCTGTAGTTATGGTGACTGTTGCCTCTGCGTTTCCTTATCTGTTTACAGTCTTAAGAAGTTGAAATCTAAAGAAGAAAGAAAGCTGTTGCGGACACAAAAGAGGGAGTATGCATCCAACACCAAGAATGAGAAAAGCAATTTAAGAATAGAAGATGAAACTGAAAAAGGAGCAGAAGGCATTAAACAATGTAAATTCACTTGATTAATATTCAGTTTATGGAGCTTAATATAAAGTCAGCTTTAGCTCTTGAAACCTATTGTGAAAATAATGGAAATAACTGTCAGACCTAATGCTTGTTCCCCCACCCCTTCCCTTACCCCAACAGCTTTTAAAGATTGTGTTGTACATGGAGATCGGGTTTTACACCAAATCGATAAAAACAGAGATCTTTTCAACGATGAGACCCACAGTATTTCTGGTATGCTGCTGTGTCTGCGACCATGGATGAAGTTGGATGAGGATAAGGGTAATGCAAGCGTATTGAAGGACCGTGCCGAACCACAGGTTCTCAGGGACCTAGTGGATCTGCTGTTGGAGAGAAAGAACAGGGTTTGGGCCAGACTCTTTCTTCATAACCTCAGTGGCTACCAAGAAGTCAAGCCTGAAGTTCATGAATGGGCTCAGCAACTAAACAATGCTGGTAAAATGCAGTTTTCTACAGTGGTCATACTATACTCATTTATCCAGCTGGATGAATGCTTAACAAAAAAAAAAAAGTTTTTGTAGGTGTTTTAGTTAGTTCTGAAAAACATTCAGATCCTATGAGCGCTCAAAGGGTTTATGTAAATGTACCTGTTAGAAGACTCAATTGTGTGAACCTTGATTCACACGTTTCGTTTAAAAAAAAAAAAAAAAAAAAAAGTGATATTCTGTCATTTAATGTTAATGACTATAAAACCAACCCATAAATTAAGACACATAACACTACCCTCTAAAGGTTTGGGCTCCAAAAACATTTACACACAACTTAAAAGTTGATAAATGAGGCAATCCTGATTTGGCATGGTGACTTGTAGCATGCTACCAACAGCACACTCTGCATGGCTTTTATTCTGGTTTACCTGAATTTCACTGTGCTATTCTTTACCTCGGAGAAGCCTATGTGTAAGCAGATTGATTCAGCATAGATCAGTTGGTCATAAGGTTTGTGTAAATGATTCCCATGTAGGTGTCATTTATTTATTTTGTGGGTTTTTTTTTTCTGTGTCTACAACACAGGACTGAAAGCTGCTGAGAACTTTATTGGTCAATTTGCTGATGATCTGGAAAAATTGGATCTTTCTTCCCTGTTGGAGTTTCCGCCACTACATGATGCATTTCATAATACAGGCTTCACTGTAATAGAGTACCTGAGACAAGCTCCACCACAGGAAATGCGCCTCTTTATTTGGACTCTGGAAGAATACAGAGAGCACTACCCCTCTTGGTTCACTATCCTTGATGACTATTTTGAAATGGGTATGTAGTACACATAGGTAATTGTGTGGAAATTAAAAATAAATATGCCCTTGATGTAAGTGTAATTTTTTTTTTTCCTTCAGATTCAATATGTTTAGTGTTAAAGAAGACAGAAAAAGATGACCACTTAGTAAGTATTGTTTAAGTGTAATAGTTTGTATTTTTCGATTTTGCCTGTTTTCAGTTATGACACCACTGCAGTCTTTTTCTAATTTTTCTTCTGAAATGATCTTGCTGTTTTTCAGCGGCAGTTTGCTTGTCTCATGTTGTAATTGATTGTCTTTTTTAGAATTCTGTTTATAAGAGTAAAAACAAAAATCGGAAAAAGAAGCAGAAAGAACCGAAGGTGAGTGGTTACATCTGACTCGAATGAACTAGGGCATCTGCTTTTGTATGGTTCTTTTAGTATAATAAATACATATAATAATTTTTTTTGTGTGTGTTTTTCAGTCTGTCTTGCTTCTATCAGGGAGTAGAAGAGAGGAAGAGGACAGTTTCTTCTTTGAGGAAGATTCACTGTAATATTTTTGTTTGCTTGGTTATTACTTAAATTTACTTTTGAAATGAATAATGGGAATTTACATTCAAGTCTCACTTGAACTTCTGTCTCTAGGAGGCTTCTTCATGGTGGTGATCCCTTTAGTGTTCCAGATTATTTGAGAGAGCAGGTTGCAGAGTTTGAGGGGCAGTATGTCAAACCAGGATACTCTAACTACTATAAGAGATTTTTGGACAACAACCCAGATCCAACTAAAGAGAGTTTATATGAGTAAGTAATCAAGGAGTGTTTACTTGTAAATAATTGTCACTACTATCATTTTTGGACATTACAGCAGGGGTGCACAATTGCTAGGCCAAGTGCTTGGGACAAACTGTCAAATATGAGTGGGTGGATACTTTTTTAGGAATATAATGACTTCACATTAATTTTAAATAGGTCCTTGAGTACATATAAAGGTGATAGGCTGATCAGGCATAACATTATGAGCAATGCCAGGTTAGGTGAATAAGACTGATGATCTCCTCATCGTGGCACCTGTTAGTGGGTGGGATATATTAGGCAGCAAGTGAACATTTTGTCCTCAAAGTTGATGTGTTAGAAGCAGGAAAAATGGACAAGTGTAAGGATGTGAGCGAGTTTGATGAAGGTCCAAATTGTGATGGCTGGACGACTGGATCAGAGCAATCTCCAAAACCGCAGCTCTTGTGGGGTGTTCCCGGTCTGCAGTGGTCAGTATCTATCAAAAGCGGGACAAGGAAGGAACAGTGGTGAACCGGCGACAGGGTCATGGGTGGCCAAGGCTCATTGATGCACGTGGGGAGCGAAAGCTGGCCCGTGTGATCCGATCCAACAGACATGCTAATGCTGGTTCTGATAGAAAGGTGTCAATACCTAGTGCATGGTGGGTCAGGGCTGTTCTTGACTGACACGATATTAGGCAGGTGGTCATAATGTTATGCCTGAATGGTGTAACTCCATCATTGTGTGTAATTAGACAGTTAGTCACTCTTCCCAGAGATTCAAGTATTAACCTATTTTCCATAGTCTGTATTAATGCACATAATTAGCTAGCCATGCTTTTAACCTGAAATGTACAATTTCATTGTAATAGTTCGTTTGACTATCTACAGCTGTGCGCAAGCGTTACTCAGGGCTTGAACTATACAAACAAGACAAATCGTATTTTTTACATTTTTGGAAACAATTCAACATTTCCTTTGTGAATTAAGTTTTTGTCTTCTTTCCCATTCCTCCTCAGTTACTTTGCACAAATTCTAGAGGAGCATGGCCCGCTTGAGGTCTCTCACCCACTGCTTGTGGGCGAGTTGCCGAACTTTCCCCAGGAAGCACTGCAAAAGATTGAAGCTGCTGGAGGACTTAAAAATTTCCTGCTCGAGTCTCTCAGATTTGCAACGGTGTCCAAAGAAGGTCTTATCGGACTGCCGTTGCATGCTGTGTACTTTCAGCACATGGATGATGATGATTCCTCTCTGTCGGCCAACTTCTCTTATACTTGCAGCATGGACGATTCAGAGGCTAAAGGCTCCTCCCTTCTCAACCCTGCCGCCAAAGAATTCCTGCCCCAGTCTAAACATTTGGCTCCGAATGACAATAGTGACTCTTATGACCATGCTAGTTGTCCTGTTCTCCCCAGTCCTTATGATTTAATACCTCAGAGTTCTCAGAATGCAAATTATGCGTTTGGGATGCAAGATATACCTGGAACTGTAAAACCTGATGAACAAGCAGCAGGGTATCATGATTACTTCCCCATTCTTCCACTGAATGCATTTAACAATGAGGTTTTCAGCTCTGATAATAATTATATACATTTTAATGAAGACCTATGTCCTAAAAGTAAGACTGTTTTTGTTCAGGTAAGATCTTTAAATAAACACTTTATTGTGTTGTATTCTTTTTAAATGTTTTCAGCAAATAAGAAATCGGTTGTTAAAAATTCTGGTTTATTCCACTCTCCACTCAGACGCTTTGGGGTAACAAAGATACCAGAGATGATGTTGCCATTAATACAGAACCATATGAGGAGTTTGAAAAGAACAGAGTGAGTTTCACCTGTTCATTTTTCTTGCTTTTTTTTTAATCTGGAAACTTAATTTGCTAGTGCTGGTAGCAGAGTCTGGTTGTGTTGTTCATATGAACTGGTGTTTTCTAGAGATTAAATACCTTTTTTCAAAAAATTATTAATGGAGTTCTAAACATGACATTGAAAACCTCTCTCTCTCTCTCTCTCTTTTCCTCCCCTTCTTCCCTTTCCTAGGGAGATATGACCCAAACAGAAAAAAACAACTTAAAATTTGAAAAGCGCATCCAAAATTTGAGGGAAATGCTTAATGATTTTCACAACAAAACAAAAAAGTCATGTTCTGATCTTGACACTGAAGTGAGAGACCTTAATCAGCACATAGGGGTAGAGATCACACTGCACTTTTCTTTTTTTTGCTTCATTTTACATGTTCACATGTCTAAAATCTCTCTCTTTTTTTTTTAAAAAAAAAAACAATCCTATCTAGATTTCCAACATAGAATTGACTATGTTCCAACAAAAGCTTGAGGATGAAATACGGAAAGCTCAGCAAGAGAAGAAAGATCACCAAGAAATGCTGAAGGTTTTGAAGGGTGAAATCAAGGAGCTGGTGGATTTTCAAGAGAGGTGATGCATCCAAAAACCACGTATGGTTTTAATGGGCGTTTTTTGTTTGTTTTGTTTTTAAATCTTTAATCTTTTATGCCATGTTGGAACAATTTCAAATTGGGTGTGCAACAGAAAAGCTGGGACAAGATTGCAAACTTGAATCCCAGTGACGCTTGTGGTATACTTTCTCCCATGTCAGAGTGATACTAACCATTCACAAGCAGCTGTGAACTTATGTCTGCTGAAGAGGTCAGCACTTTTCTATGATGGGAGAAAACCGGGTTATGAAAGATGCAGTCGGACACTCCTTTATTTCGGTTGAAATATGGCAGAGCAGTTGCTAAGTCACAAACTCGGGCTGTGTTAAGCCTGCTTTGGGAGACAAACACTACTCACAAAAAGTTAAGGATATTTGGCTTTTGGGTGAAATTTCAGGATGCACCTAAAATGCACTATAACCTTTACAGGTGAACTTAATTTGACCTTCTCTACACTTTTGAATGTACATGTCCAACTGTTCAGCGTTTCAGTACTTTTTGCATAACTTGCTGTTCTCTAACAAGGTGCTTAACGGCAAAATTCACAACTGGCGTTTGATCCATGAATCGACCAATACGTTTTCTGGTTCAATTAGAATTGGTATTTAAACAGTCCTCTTCGTCATGCTGTTCACATTTTGACATCATGAGACCAAGACCACACCTAACAATTGATCAACAGTACCTCGCCATTGCGAGGCTTCAAACAGGATGTTCTCAGAGGGCAGTGGCCACTGAGCTTAGAGTGTCAGTGTCATCAGCAGGTTGCGACAGAGATGCAGAGAGACTGGAAGAGTCACAGAAAGGCATAGAAGTGGACGTCCTTTGGCCACATCCCACTTTGATGACCGCTTCATTGTGAACAGTGCCCTGCGGAACCGGATGATGAATGCCACTCAACTCCATGCACATTTAAGGGAGGTGAGAGGCACCCAAGTGTCATGTCAGACCATTCCAAACCGTTTACATCAGCGTGGTCTGCGTGCTAGAGGACCTTCAAGGGTACTCGACCACACCACCAGGCACAGGCGTCATCGTTACGCTGGACGAGGGACCAGTGGGCCTCAGTGCTGTTCTCTGATGAAAGTCGATTCATGTTGAGCAGAAACGATGGCCGCCAACGATGTTGGAGACGTCAAGGAGAGCGCTATGCATCAGCCACTGTTGTGGTGGTACAGTCTGGGCAGGTGTGTCTACTCAATACAGAACTGCCCTACATCTTGTGAATGGTACAGTGACAAGCCAATACTACCTCATTAATCCAGTCATTGTGCCCCTGCATGAACAACACAGGCCTAATTTCATCTTCATGGACAAGAATGCTCCAGCTCATCGAGGTCGCATCATTAGGGAATGGCTGCTGGAGGCTGGGGTACCTCAAATGGAGTGGCCTGCACTTTCTCCAGACCTGAATCCCATAGAAAACCTATGGGATCACCGTGTAGAGGCTCGTAACCCTGCACCCCAGAACCTCAATGACCTGAGGGCCACCCTTCAAGAAGAGTGGAAATGCCGTGCCTCAGCAGACAATAAGTCGACTCGTGAACAGCATGAGACGTCGTTGTCAAGCTGTAATTGATGGTCAAGGGCACATGACAAATTATTGAGACACTGACATTTTTTGTTGTGGTATACCCACCACTGTTGTTGGCTTTTGTTTCAATAAATTGTTTGAGATGAGGAAATCACCATTGCATGCTTCTACTTAAATGCCCTACTTTCATGATATAATATCATTGTAGAGTGAGCTTTTTACATTTTCCATAAATTTCACCCAAAAGCCAAATATCCATAACTTTTTGTGAGTAGTGTATACTCGAGGTTTAATGTGGTACTTATATTAGTGAACATTTTTATGTAATCCACACACTTTTTGTTTTTTTCTGTGTTTCATTAACACTGACTGCTCTGTTTCTGTCCTGCCTAGTATTTCCAAGGAAATTCATGATAAGACTGTGGAATATTCGAAAGAACTGGAACATTTCCTTGCAATAAGGCAAGTAATCATTTTGGGGTTTTTTGGCCCAACATTTTTTCTTGATTTGTTGAGAATTCTGTTTTATGCCTCAGTGAAAGTGTTCAGATGGAATGGTTTTAATTGTGATTTTCTATATTGTTTATCGTGAAGTAACCATTCGGCATCTGAGAAGATGATTTTGGAGGAAAGAATAAAGAAATGTAGAGATCTGTGTACAAAAGCAAACAGTCGATCCCTGGCAGGACAGGTAAAAGCATTTCTGCATTGTACCTTAATGGACTAAAAGCCAAATGTTTTAAACCTGTATATAACGACCTATTTGCTGTGTGTAGGTGTCTATCCTGAAAAATATGCAAGAGCATGGGCTGCGTGGCTTGAGGAAGTTCTTGACAGATGGGAAGGCAATTCTAAAACACCTGACCGAGAGATCACCCACGTAAGAACACTGATCAAGTGCATGTTTTAAAACGCCAGAGGTGTTCTGTAAAGGTGTAGAGTGTTGGTTTCAGTGTGTTTAGTTTGGGGTTTGTTTTTTAGGGGGAATTTTTCCTTGTAAGAAAAAGATCATCCAAAATGGGTTCATTGTTTGCCTAATGAAAACAAACATTCAAATATTTTTATTTAATTAAAAAAAAAATTATGACTAGTATAAGAATCGTTACAAACACGTGTGTGGTGTGTATATATAAGGTTGGCCTATTTGTTTTAAATGATCCCTAGCTCTGGCCATTTTCCTTTTCAAAATTGAGTGATTTTTGTCTGTAAAGGATTAGAAGTAATTATCACCCAACCCTAATACATGCTCGTACTTAAACGAGAACGACTCTGCAAAACAATGCAACTTGTATCATATTTTCATTTACATTTACATTTCTGGCATTTGGCAGGCACTCTTATCCAGAGCGATGTATAAAATAAAAAAAATGTACATAGGACAATATATAAAACAAACAGGGAAAATAAGAGCTAGTTTAAGTGCTTCAGGAAGAGGTAGTTCTTCATCCATTGTTTGAAGACAGTCAGTGACTCTGCTGATTGTCCAGGGTTGCGAGGAGTGGCTGAAGGGGAGATCATGGAGTTCTTCAGAGATATTTCAAGATCCTGGGCTTGGAATGAATCACCTGGGATAACCAGCAGTTCGGTTTTGCTAATAAGCATCCAAGATAAATTGTCCACCAGACACGCTGAGATCCCAGCAGAAGCCACGGTATCGTTGGCATAGCAGTGGTATGAAATCCCGTGTGAGGATATCATTTTGCCAAGAGAGTGAGTATAGAGGGAGAAAAGGAGAGGACCAAGTACTGAGCCTTGTGGGACACCAGTGGAGAGTCTGCATGGAGCAGATGTCAGTCCCCTCCACGTTACCTGATATGAGTAACCATCCAGGTAGGGAGCAATTCCAAGACTCCTGAGTGACCGCCAACCTCAAACACGGAACGCCAAACTTTTTTCAGCACATCAGCTGCCCCACCAGGGGTGAAAGGACTCTGGACCACTGTTACACAACAGTTAAAGACGGCACAAGGCACAATCTCGCCCCTCCGTTTGGGAAATCTGACCACGCCCCATCTTCCTCATGCCAAAATATAAACAAAGGCTCAAGCAGGAAGTTCCGGCTCAGAAGGTGGCTGCGCGTAGGACGGACCAATTGGTGGCTGCGCGTAGGACGGACCAATTGGTGGCTGCTCTACAGGACGCTTTGGATGACGCAGATTGGGACATGTTCCGGCGCAGCTCTGATGACATCAGTGTGTTTATGGAAGCGGTTGTGGGATTCATCAGGAAACTAGCAGATGATACTGTGCAGAAAATCACCATCAGAACGTTTCCCAACCAGAAGCCGTGGGTGGATAAGACCATCCGCGACGCTCTGAGATCTCGCACCACTGCCTACAACGCGGGACTTGCATCGGGTGACATGGACTCATACAAGGCTGCATCATACAACATGAGGAAAGCGGTGAAGGAGGCGAAGCAGTGCTGCGGGAGGAAACTAGAGTCACAGCTCCAACAGAGTGACTCTAGGAGCCTGTGGCATGGACTAAGGACAATAACGGACTATAAAGCACCAACATCCGGTATGACGAATGCAGAAGTGTCTTTGGAAGACGAGCTGAACACCTTCTACGCTCGCTTCGAGGCTGCAGCTAACGATGCTAATGCTAATGGCTGCAGACAGGAAGAGACTGCCAACACTGGAAATGCGTTCATCATCTCTGAGCATGACGCGAGGAGAGCCTTTAGGAGAGTGAACACCAGGAAAGCAGCAGGCCCAGACGGATTCGCAGGCCATGTCCTCAGAACCTGCGCTGACCAGCTAGCACCGGTGTTCAGACATATTAAGACTCTGGAGAACTGGTGCCAAAGGAACAACCTCCATTTTAACATCAGCAAGACTAAGGAGCTGATAGTGGACTTCAGCAAAAAGCAGGAGAGGAACTACCAGACCCCTGTGATCAACGAGAGCCCAGTGGAGAGAGTGAACAGCTTCAGATACCTCGGTGTTCACATCATGCAGGACCTGTCATGGTCCTGTCACATCAACACCGTGGTGAAGAAGGCCCGGCAGCGTCTCTTCCACCTCAGACGCTTGAGAGACTTTAGACTGCTCGCTAAGGTGCTAAGGAACTTTTACTCCTGCATCATAGAGAGCATCCTGGTTCGGGAAACATTACAACCTGGTTCGGGAACAGCACCATGCAGGACGGACAAGCTCATCAGGGGGTGGTGCGATCTGCTGAGCGCATCATCCGTACCAAGCTCCCTGACCTGCACTCAATCTACAAGTGGTGCTGGACCAAGGCCAGGAAGATCGTGAAGGACCTCAGCCACCCCAACAATGGACTTTTCTCTCTATTGAGGTCAGGGAAGTGCTTCTGCTCCCTGAAGGCCAGCACAGAGGGACTGAGGAGAAGCTTCTTCCTGCAGGCTATATGGTCTCTCAGCCAGAACTCCACATAGGACTCAACTGACTGGACTTGCTATGCTTCCTACACACGTGTTGGAAAACACCAAACCAACCACACTGTACATTTGCACATTACAGGACTGTGGCACACAATACACAAATGTACATCTGCACATTTGTGCACGTGTGTGTGTATATGTATGTGTGTGTGTGTGTGTGTGTGTATGTGTGTATGTGTGTGTGTATATATATATATATATATATATATATATATATATATATATATATATATATATATATACACATATATACATATACATATATATATTGTATACACATACCCTATCTTACTTTATTTTTATTTATATTTTATTCTATTTATATTAGATTTTATTTTTATTTACCTACGGTGGACTTGTACTTTTTATAGTTTTTATATTTTATATTTCGTATTTTTATATTTTACATTTTATCCTTGTCTTTTTTTTTCTGTCCTTAATTCTTTTCCTTTTTCCTTTTCAAGAGTCAAAGAAACAGTCATGTATGCATTTCACTGCATATCATGTTGTGTATGATTATGTATGTGACAAATAAAATTTGAATTTGAGTGTGGACAAGACAGTCTTGTGGTTGACTGTGTCAAATGTTGCAGAAAGGTCGATGAGGACAGATGACACCTTGGCTGATCTAGCAGCATGTAGTTTCTCAGTGACGGCCAAAAGGGCAGTCTCTGTGGAATGTGCTGCTTTGAAGCCAGACTGGTTGGGATCATGGAGGTTGTTCTGCAAGAGTGTCAGACAGTTGATTATAAACAATACATTCAAGAATTTTAGAAAAAGAAGTGATGCTGGTCTGTAGTTTCTGACATCTGAGGGATCCAGGACAGGTTTCTTGAGTAATGGGATAACCCTAGCTTTCTTGAAGGCAGTTGGTACATGGCCAGATGTTATGGATCCATTAATGACTGGTGATGAAGGGCAGGAGGTCAAGCTCCTTTGTCTGGGGCATAATGGAAGGGATTGGATCCAGTGGACAGGTGGTAGGATTGCAAGACTGGATGATTTGCAAAACCTCTTCTGCTGCTAAGGTTGAGAAATGCCTCAATGAAGGAGTAGAGGAGTTCTGGCTGTGTAATGTAGATGAAGCTGGGGCAGAAGCGAAAGTCTGGCAGATCTTCTCAATCTTCTCGCAGTAAAAAGTGGCAAGGTCTTCTGCAGTCAGGAAGGATGGAGCAGCCTACGGATTGAGTAGTGAGGAGATGATGTGGAGCTTTCGAGGATCTTGTGCAGAAGCTTCAAGCTTTTCCATGTAGAAGGAAGTCTTGGCAGAAGTCACGCACAAAGAGAATTTAGACAAGAGCATACTGTAAGAGATGAGATCTGTGTCGATTTGAGATTTCTTTCACTTCCTCTCTGCTGATCGTAGTTCTCTCCGAATGTTGCGCAGCACATCTGACGGCCAAGGAGCAGGATAAGAAGTCTTCCTGTGTTTAGTGGACAGGGGCGGAGAAGGTCCATGGCTGAGGAAAGAGAGGAGAGAAAAGTGTCTGTAGCTGAGTCCAGGGGTAGGGAGGAAAAGGAGTCGTGGTCAGGAAGAGATGAAGGTGTGCAGGAAGCTATAGAGGAAGGGGAAATAGAGTGAAGGTTTTGACGGGTGAGAGACAGATGCTGGGAGTGACGTTTAGGTAGGACAGGGAGAGTGTGATGATCTGAGATGTGAAATGGGGTAGCAGTCATGTCTGAAGCTGGGGAAGGACAAGTGAAGACCAGCTCCAGGATGTTTCCTCCCTTGTGTGTGGGAGGGCAGCTGTTGAATGACAAGGAGAATAAACTCAGAAGGCCAGAAGACTGAAGCTTGTCGGATGGGAGGTTGACATCTCCAAGGACCGTCAAAGGGGTGCAATCATGAAGTCTTTCCATGAAGTCTCCTAGGGGACCAGGAGGATGGTAGATGCCAATGATGAAGAGATTGATTTGGAGAGGTAACCCCTGCCTGATTCCACATGGTAAGTGAGAGAAAGCATAGACAAGAGGATGAAGCAGCCGGTGTAGCAGTGTTATGTGGGAATATCCAGGTCTCGGTTACTGTCAGAAAATCAAAGGAGTAGTGTGAGCCTAAAGCTGATATGAAATCAGCCTTCCTTACAGCAGACTGGCAGTTCCAGAGCCCACCTACCAACACTGTTTGAGACTGAGACAACAGAGGAGGATAGATGAGATCTGAGCCCTGCCCACAATTCACACCCAAAGGGAGACTGAAACTATTCTTGATTAATCACCTGAGACAACTAAGAAGCATAGACCAACACTATAAGGTCAACAAGCTATACAATAAAACACAGTTCAAATAACACCACTCTAGACCCAAACCAAGATAAACAATAGTGCACAAAAGTCAGAATCCTACCTTGCTAGATGAGAACAGATTCAAGATAAACAGCTAAAGCACACATTTTCACAAATCCAAAACAATCAGACTGAGAATTTATCATTTACTGTTTTGGTCTTAAAGTGAGACTTTGATATAGACATTTTGCACTTCATATTATGTTCATTTGAATTAAATTGTTTATCCTCCCCCCCAATAGGCATCTATCTGCAGGTCTCAGTTACATCATTGAGGACTGGAAATCATGCATACAGGAAGTTGAGGAGAATATCAAAAGAACCGAGGTTGGACTGCCATTATGTCTGTAATAGTTGAAAAAAATTGTAAATTGTCCTGTAAAACATTGCTTTCATGTTGCTGCTTAAAGTGATTTAGAAACTCATGAATTCCTTAGTCCCACTGCACCTGAAAAATCAGGCCTAGACTGTGCCACTGCTATCCTTTTGCTCATTAATTTCAAGGCTCAATTTTTAAATTTTGCTCAATATCAGACTGTCAGTATAAGGCCTAACCTCCAAGAAACTCTGTGTGTCTGTCTGTCTGTCTGTGTGTGTGTGTGTGTGTGTGTGTAGATGCAGTATGAAGAGCAGATAGAACTTGTGAAAAACGGCACTAGTCTGTCTTCTCTCCAGGCAGTTGTCATACCAAGCACCCCTGCTCCACCTGCTGTTCCGGTAAGTGATAACTGTTATTTTAATGCAGTCCTGCTTAACAGCAGTTCCAAACTAATGTTTCATAAATTACTTTACTTTCTGTGTATTCTCTTGCTTTAACACATCGTCCAATCTTAGTGTCTAGGTAGAATTCTCCTTTTTGTATTGTGGTGTCCAATGATTGACCCATCAGAACAATATCCAGCATGTACTATGGATATACCTTCAGCACCCACTTTATTAGGAACACATGCATGCCTGCACATTCATGCAATTATCCATTCAGCCAATCATGTGGCAGAAGTATAAAATCTAAAATCTTGCAGATACAGATCATGAGCTTTAGTTAATATCCACATCAAACATCAGCATGGTGAAAATGTGATCTCCGTGATGGCATGGTTGTTAGTGTCAGCTAGGTTGGTTTGTGTATTCTCAAACAAAAACGTCCAGTGAGTGAGAGAAGACTTTTCTTGTGGAGTTTGTCAGTGAGCCACTGCGCACTGTAGCCTTAGATTCCTGTTCATGGCTTATAAAGTGTATTGCTGCTGTAGCTCACCTACCTTGAGCTTCGTCATGTTTTGCATTCCGAGATGCTTTTTCTGATCATAACTGTTGGGAAAATTTGCGAGTTACCATAGTCTATTTACAGCAGTTTGTCCATTCTATTCCAGGCTCTCTGGCTAACAAGGTGTTTCTGCCTTCAAAATGGCCATTCACTCAATGTTTTGTATTGTTGTTGATTTTTCTGGATGACCATCAAAATATGGCATTTTACTTTGAAGTAACATGACCGAAGAATCTGGAGACCAAGAGCCATGTTATAACAAACAAGATGGTTTATTTTGGGCGTAAAGACCTGGGCGACAAAAAATTGGACACAGCAGGCTCTTTATACTGGTGTGTGCATACATTTACATTTCTGGCATTTGGCAGACGCTTTTATCCAGAACGACGTACAAGAGTGCTTTGAAGTCTCTATACACACATGCAGCAATACCATATAGATAATGCCCAAGGTTAAGAGAAGATAAACATGAGCAAGGACAGAATATCATGACCCAAGGAACAGACAGAGGTAAACTGTGTGAAAAAGACTTACAGAAATCACACTAAATTGAATTATCCCACAATATTGTTCACACAATTCTATGTAAACTCCAGAGTCTGTTGTAGGTGACAATGTCAGGAGATTATCACTTTGTAAAATTATCAAACCAGCTTGTCTGGCACAGACATCCATGTCATGTCAAAGTCATTGAGATCTCATTTTATTTCCCTGTTTTGATGTTTGGCGTGAAAGCTCTTGACCTGTATTTGCATTTTCTGCATTGTGCAGCAGCTACATGATTTAGCCGATTGGATAATTCATTAATGAGCAATGTATACATGTGTTCATAAGAAAGTGGCAATAGTGGTTCATGTGGGGAAAAAATCAAAAGATAACTTTTGCTATAGGACAGGAAACAGATAATGTATACTTACTATTGTGCAGCCGGTGTTTATTTTTGCTTTCAGATCTTCATCTGATCTTAATGTTAATGCGCTTCCTATGTGATTCTTCAGTGTGGACTTTCTAAGGTGGCTCTGTTGAAGCTTCATATATATTTTACACATACACACCGTCTGAGGGGTTGAAGCTGACTGTCCCATTTCTTCTTTCTGGGTTCAAGCCAAAAGCAGTTCATCTGACTGTAGTATCAGAGTCAGGAAGTGAGGCAAGAGCAGGTAGCTGGTCGCTACAGGTGCTTTCACATATACAGCATTTAGTGTATTTGAGTCAAACCCTGATGTGCTTCCCTGCAAGTTGCAGTTTGTTTATGCAGGTGAGAACACAGCAGTTGTATTCAGGTGTGGACCAAAACAACTGGAATATTAATTCCCAGTGAACGTCAGAGAAGTTTGATTGCAGGCAGTTGAACTCCATTACCAAAAGTAAACCAACTGTACTGTGTAACTTCCACCCCTCAGGTTGTGAGCTACCTAAGTGAGCCACAGGATGGAACCAAAGTACTGCAGAAATACAACGTGTTTAGGTCTCCAAACTGAAGAATAAAAAGCTATATTTTTTATATTATTGTTTAATAATTTGCTTATCTTCATGTTTGTTGGATTTGCACAAACACTGACGGAGTTACATGTGGCTGAGGAACTCAAATTGACTTCATTTTCTTCAGAAATACAAGGGGAAAAAAAAACAGAGCGTGTATGCAGCAGTAAATCAAAGAAATTTACACAGTACTCTGTGTGTGTAGTTGAAGTTACGATGGGAAAAGACAGCAATGATGTACTACTCAGTGAAAACATGGCCTAGAAATAGCCCTGCACTAGGTTTAATCTTTTTGACACTGTTTTAATATTTCCACTCATAATGCCATGCAGATATTTGTCACAAAGAAATCAATATTCAAATCAGTGGTTAGTGTTCTTTTTTTTTCCCTCTTTGTGTGGGGCTAGTTAAGTGTTAGTTATGCTTAAATTATTTGTGTCCTGCAGACCTTTCTTCATCCTTTATCCAATAAGAAGCCAGCTTTGCTGCAGCTCCCTGTGCAGCACGCACACCCACACACCCCATATGGAGTTCAGCAGCATCCTGCCAGACCTCAAACGCACATGGCAGTAAACACTCACCATGCCATGCACACACCTCCAGCAGCCAGCGAGAACGTTGCTGCTCCAGCACCACCTGCAACCTCGGCTCCAGTTCATCCTCCGCAACCTCTCGCTGTATTCGAGAGGATCGTAGATCGTCTCAGCTCTATGTTCCCTCACTACAGCAGGTGAGACGTGCACATCTGTACAAATCATTGTTACTGCTAGCCACTTTTCAACTTAACCACGACCCACCACATCTGTAGCCAGTGCGCCATCAACATAGGCAACAATATCAGCGCGTTTCCCCGAATTGTATTGAAGGGGGGAAAAAATTAAAATGTTGATAAACATGCAATCTGCTGTAACTGTTATTCTCAACCAAAAAGGTTATCGAATGGACGCAGCGAATGAACACAGGTTTTCCTGGGTCATTTTATTTTACTAAACAACATTTCCATAGTATTAAGCACTACACTATAGAAACAAGCATTTGGCTTTATGCTTTGTTAGTTTTAATCTCACATTTGTGAGTGTTCCTGACATAATCAGTTTATGGTTTTACTACAGTGAAGCTTCCTATATATCAGGTCAGACCTTTCTTAGGCATAATGATTAACACAAAGGTTTATTTGCTTGTGGTGGGTAAAAATAAGTCGAGCTTAATCGTGACTTGTCATATGGGATTCCATAGAGGTATCTATGCTCACACAATTATTTAGTAACACAGTAAAGCATAATTCATGAACACCTTTGCCTGAAGAATTCAGAAGTGGAAAAAAATTGCTTTGCATAAACATGAATGAATGTCCTCGGGTTATCACATTTTGAGTAACTGGTGTCATTGTGAAAAGTTATTTCTGTATTCTTAATTATAATGCATAATTCTTTAAATAACCAGCTGTGATTTTTCAGTTGTGGTTTAGATTTTGGTTTATAATTTGAGTATACAGTCTGGCACTCTAACCTGAAAGCTGCTGTTTTTGAGTATACATTTTAGCATGCGAAGCAGTCTGGTTTCATGTTTGTTTGTAACTTGTATGTGCGTCTGTGTGTGTTTCAGACCGGTCCTGACGAAATTTATTCAGGAGGTCCGCTCTATGAACGGTGGCAGTCTGAGCATGCTGACGTATGAAGAACTGATTACCAGGGCTGCTCAACTCATCCTCGACCATCAGGAACATTCACAAGTGAGAGACAAGTTCTTGAAACCTATAAAAAAAAAAAAAAAAATAGCCTAACAAAAATTACACAGCACAATCCATTGAAGGAAAGAACATAGTAAAGTTCATTTGTGTGAAGACAAATGAAACATGAAAATGCACATGCTTACAGAAGCCTGGAGTTTTAAGAACAATTTATCAATGGTAATTGTGAAAGTGTGTATGATTGTATTAGAATTTATTTTTGGAAATAACATGCATTTGCTTTTCACTCAATTCTGCCTTTTATTTTGCATTGTGCAAAATGTTTTTTTGCAAAAGACCAGTAAAACACAGGTGTTTCATGCAAAGATACATTTAGTAATAGCTTTATATCACACACTCCAGTTCCTTTTTGTATAACCTGTAAAAAAAAAAAAAAAAAAGTGTAACAATGGCAAAGCTTATTAACAGTGGTGTTTTTTTTTTTTTTTAAAGGAACAGATGAACTTGGCAAACAGGGAGATGGCTGGACTGAGACACACACCAGTGCCCAGTCCAACGCCTCCTCCCACTAACTCCTCCAGAGCTACTTCAACTGCTTCACCTGTACATGTATGGAAGAGCGTGTCCTCTCAACATCGCAAGTCTTCCCGAGCTGTAAGAGTTTATAGCATTTTATACCACCTGACCCCTTTTCGCTACATATACCCACCCCTTTTCGCTATATATTCTTACACTGCCCTGAAATATATTTCTCTCTCTGTATCATAGCTGAACATGGAGGACCCTTGCATTATTTGTCATGAGGACATGATGCCCGAGGACCTGTGTGTGCTGGAGTGTCGCCATAGCTTCCATAGAGAGGTGAGATTTGTGACTAAACAATGAGTATTTCAGTAAAGCATATGTACTTATATTGCTTATAAATCGATTGTGGATCGCTCTTTTAAGTTTCTTTTACTAAAAGAAGATTTTAATTGTATTTGTAGTTTTTGTGTTAATCTATTTGTAGATCAGTGAATTGTTTCTTTCTTGTGTATTAGTGCATAAAGTCCTGGCTGAAGGAGCAGAGTACTTGTCCCACCTGCCGAGAGCATGCGCTTTTACCTGAGGATTTCCCCATGTTGCCTGGACGGCATCGACGAGGACACCTGCGTGCAGCGACCTTCACTTAAACCTTTACTATTATTGTGATCCATCTGTATACATTAATCTTTACAATTATTATATAACATATAACAGTTATATAGAATTTAATATTAATTATGACATTATATAGAATACATAATGTGCTATATAATGTGATAACCAAAAGAAAGCAGTTACTGAATCTAGACTGTATATGGGTGACTAGGGCAAATATATATCCATTTACTGACCCCAGTTCTGGTTGGAAGGAGGTGGTGGTGGTAAGAGTGTTGTTTTTATTTAGAGAGTTGTGAACTTAAAAAAAAAAAGCAAAGTGAACAGTTCAGTGATTTGATTTTGTTTGCCGGTTATGATTGGCTGGCATTAGTTTGTGAAAGTCTTAATCCTCAATTAAGGACCAATCAGTATTCTGTTTTAATGGCTGTTTTAATTCTATCTTTGATTGCACTGTTGTTCAGTTTGTGTTTATATAATTTTAGATCTTTCATTAAACAAGAAATTGAGAGAGGAAAATAAGATTTGTTTTTTCTTCTGTTCTTGGCAGATTGTTCTGTGGCCTTAAGAGCCATTTCAGATTCTGCCAAAATTTAGGGTTTGTGTTTGCATTAAAATAATGCTGTCTCCTTACAGAAAGCAATACAGGGTACCAAGTGATTTTGTAATCAAGGAAATTGTGTATTAAACCTATTAATACCCAAAACCTGTCTCAAATTGGTGTTTGGTGATTTTCTTTTCTTGGTTATTAGTATTCATATCTGGAGATAGTAGGCTGTAATTATTTTTAAAAAATGTGCTCTGTTAAGGTGTTCCTCTTCTTGGTCAGATTTTAATCCGGGCTTGGTACCGGCACTGGAGAGTCATGGCAATGAGAGTGTGGGATCCTGCCACTGGACCACCAGAAGGCGTGTTGGTGTAATGTACTAAACTGGTGGGAACAAGAACTGTCATCTTGCATACCTTTTGTCACAAACGTCAACACACACAAACTAGATATACATCACATTTATTTTATACAAATAATAGTACTAATTTATCCTAGTACTACATGGTTTATACAAGGGACACAAAGCACAGAAGGTTTTTCACCTTCAAGCAGGTCCGCTGTTTGCCATATGATACTATCCTGTTCTTGCTACTGGTTCGATCACATATGAGTACTTGATGTCCTAAAACAAAAAGAGGGAACAAGTGCACTAGCTTTCTGACGACGATTCTCAAAAATCTGAATCCGTGAACGCCAAAAATGGCATGTATGCAACAATTAGGTGAGGCTGCAACAAAAGCCATCCCTGGCTCATTCCTAACTGGCACTTAAACAGTTATAAGGCCACTCCCAGAGTCTTCCAGAAAACATCAATGAATCTGCAGGCTCTGATCTCATACTCGGCACAGCTTCAACGGGAAGTTCTCCGTTATTAAATGATCGTCATGAAAAACAATCACCACGTTCACCTCAAACTCTGCGGATAAAGAAGTGACGCTCTGTGAGTTAACACTCGTAGAAAGATGGAAAATGATAATTTGACTGCTTTAGTATGTAAATGTGGTATATACAGTACATGAGTACATGACACTCACCAACTTTAAAGTTTGTGGTTTCGAGGGTAGGGCATGTGAACAGCCTGGGGAAGACCATGTATATAGGGATAGGGAGGCCATGACACACATCTCCCTCTGCTATCTGGATGTTCTGAATCTCTGTCGCATCTCTGGCATAGCCTTCAGCACAGCCTGCACCCGTAATCCACATTAAACAGAAACAAAACAATTAATCAAATATAACAAAGCGCGCAGACAGAATGGATAAATATTGTAATCATTAAATACTGTACATGCACATCATAAGCCATTTCTTTCTTCCCAACACAAATGATAGCCACATCTTATACCACATATGATGTACTTCACCAACATCCTGCGTTATATCCAAAACAAAGCTCTAAATCGCCACCTGACATTTTCATGTGTGCGCTCACTCTCCCTCACCGCACGTCTCAACCCGCACTAGCTGCAGCTCAATGCTTTTGATGGCGACCTCTGAACTCTCCACCACCAGCTCCCCTGTGAGCGGCTGTGTGATCACACAGTTAGTGGCATCGAGGTGGCCTCTGATCAGGAACTTTGGGAGAGAACTCTTCTAAGGAAAAATAGAAGTACATAAACAAGACTTTATTTTAAATAGCACCATGTCGTGTTGATCCAGTGTCGCTATACACTGTTCCAGACACTGTTTTTATTGCATATTGCAAACTCTTAAAGGAGTTTTTTTTTTTTAGGTTAAAAATCATTATTTGTCAGCAGATCTAAAACTCAAAACAAACAAAGCCACAAATTCTCAAAGGAATTCAGATCTGGACTTTGACTCGGCCACTGCAGAACTTTCAGCTGTTTGTTTTCAACCATTCTTGTTATCTGGGCCTTGCAAACAACAGTTTCATTTTTTAGCAGTTCTCTCGTCATATCCCTTTGACAATTCTGCCTTCAATTTTAACAAGAAGCCCAGGTTATGAGAATGAAAAGTGCATGATGCTGCCACCACCATGTTTCACTGGAGGGATGTTGTTAAATGAGGTAGGGCATGTGTTAGGCTTCCACCACACACAGCTCTTTGTATCTTGTATCTTACTATATCTAGTATCTCCATCTTTTCAGACCACAAAAAAAAAACAAAAAAAAACCCACGTCTTCACTTGGTGACCCTCATGCTTTAATATAGCTCTTTTCAGAAACAACTTTCTTTCTAGTCACCCTCCATTAGTCTTCAATCATGCAAAGCTCTTGAAATGGGGGTCTGGTGCACCTTTACTCCACTCTCAGCCCGTTCATAATGGCTGTTGGATTTACTGTGGCTTCCTTCACTTGTCTCTATCTCGTTTTTGTGCTAGGTTTGGAGGGAGGGCCATGTCTTAGTAATGCTAGGGTGATGTGATACAGTTTCCACTTCCTCACTATTGATCTAACAGTGCTTTCTGGGATGTCCAGCCTCTTAGATATAATTTTACACCCCATTTCTAAGTAATGAAATTCTATTATCTTACCTAACTTCCTTAGAATGCTCCTTAGCTTTCATTCTCTCTCCTTTCCTTCAGACTGACAGACTCTATTCAGTCACAGGTCAACTGAGGTGGGTTTTGCTCAGAAAATTTTTCCACAATATTTCACAGGTGAACACCAATTATAATTGGTTAAATGAAATATTAAAATAAAATATTTTTCGTCAGGAGCTTCCCGAACTTCTAGCATTTTTTTTTTTTTTCGGTTTTTGATTTTCTTTAAAAAAATATTTACTGACCAATCATTTATTTTGTTGTAATATAAAATACTTCCAGACAAATCCGATCAATTTCGGGAGGTTTGATGACTTTTTGTAAGCCAATTAGTTAAAGAATACATTTAGGCTTCATTAAATGGAGCTTGGAAGCTGAATATGAATTTAGTATGTCTGATTTATATATACACCAATATATATAAGTGAAATGTGCATGTGAAGGTAAAGCATCTGGGATTTCCAGGGGAAAAGGAGAAGCATTTAGAGTGGTCTACATCAGCATTTAGCCAATCACAGTCATCTCTCACATTCACGTCCATTAAGTGAAGTGAAGAGACGTGGAGTTAAGTGGAATCAAAACGGAAGATATGAACCGTAATGAGGTAAGTGTATCTGAAGTTATGTTCAGCTGAAAGAGATAAACTCCTGTTAAGCAGATAACAGAGAACAAGCACGCTAATGCTAGGCACAGACTAGAACTTTTGCATGTTTTAAATCACTGTAGAAAACCCATTATTTGAACAGAACATAGCAGCTCTGCAAGCAAAAACGTTTCCTTGGGAATCCCAGGTACTCCAATTTTGACCTGATTTACATAAATATATACATTTAAATATTATATCTATACATTTTCTATATTTTTGAGATTTCATTTTTTTCAGGTTTAGATTTTTTTGTATTAATATTTTAATCTCAAAACAATAAACTGGCATTGTGAATGATATCTTTTTAAGGGCAAATTTACTTTCTTCATAGAAAATCCGTAGCAGTAGTATAAATGTTTTAAATTCACTACAGGAAAAGAAAAAGTGTGTACATAATTAAAATATCCAAAATTTACTCTATCTTCAAATACTTTTATCTGCTTCTGAGCTCCATATCAGTAGCAAATTTTCAATACAAAACAAACACTTCAGCTTTATCAGAATCACAGCCCTACTAACGGTGTGGTCAATTACACAACCTAGTGTTAGTCAAAGCGATCAATCAGTGTCTATTGCAAAACACTAAGTGTTGCATGAACAGGCTGTTAAAGGAGTCTGTGGTATGGGGGGTCTTCACCTCTCTCACATTCTGCAACGTCTCCGGCGTGATGGTGAAATCGACTGGAGTCAGCTGCACTTTGGATTTCTGTGGCTGCAGATCATGACCACAGATAAAGATAAATATTGTTTGCATTTCTTGATTGAATTATTTCACAGAACGTCAAAACAGAAGCTGAGAAACATCTAACCTGACAGTGAACCATGAATTCACAGGTCTTGCTCAGATCTTTTGCCAGCAGAGGGCGCTTCATATCACATCGTAGAGTATACTGGGCACAGGGAGAAAAGGGTGAATACTGCCCAAGAATGAGTACTACACATTTTAATGTATCAAAAATATGATATCATGATACTTAGATGCATCATTTCTATACATTATACATATTCTACCATGTAGGTTTGCCAACGAAACTATAGAGCCACGGTTTTTTATTCTTACCAAAATATAAAACACTAGTATACAAATACTCTAATCAGTTAGATCAAACAAGTCCAATAAGCTACTTGTCATTAGTTGTAACAGTGGAGTCAGTCGGAAAGGTGATACTCGGGGTATGTTCAGATCCTCGAACCTGACTGAACAGAAGACGTTGCTCTGACTATAGTGCTAATTGCAAGGCAATCGACAGGTTTATGGTTGCTTGCTTGCTTTAATACGTCAACACAGGGACTTATCATACTCATAAAATGTGTAGAACTCTTCATACGGTGAGCTTTTCTGTGTGGAGACACCTATTTATCATCTTAAGTGTCAGCAGCACAGTGTAGCACTGTAACTTGTTGAAGACTGTGAAGTCTTCAGGAAGGAGGACTTTGTGCTTTGTGGCTTCTTAGTAGCAGGACAAACAGCATTTATTTGTCTTATTAGCTTAAAGAGAGAGAGAGAAAAAAAACAACTAGTGAGGGAATGGCTAATGGGACTAATATGGGCTAATACGTTTGTGATTGTTAACTGCTGTGGTATACAATGAATAAAGCAGTACAGAATGTGCTGTCACTGGGAAATATTCTCATAAAAATAAAACCTCATCACTCATTAGTTTCCTATAACAGCATGCGATTTATTCCTTAGATTACCGATCTGTACACTTCGGTGGCTACTACTCCTACTGCGAGACCTTACAGTCTGGAAGAGTATGAGAAATTCTCCAGCTGCACATGAGGCCAGTTATGTAATTTCTCAGACAACTCTGCAGGGCTTTCTCCAGGAATTATCGGTCCTCTAGCTCACATTAACTAGTAGTGATGTGCAACGTAATGAACATTACAGTCCAGTCGGCTTGCCATAGAAATATTCTCAAGGACCACTTTCAACTTAAAGCTTGTTAGCACATCTGAGCCTGAAACTCTGAACAATAGAAATGTAAAAGTGAATTCTCTCTCACGGTCTCCTCTGCATTTTGAGGCAACTCAAACACCATTTATGTAACAGCTGGCTAAGTTATGGTTTCTAACTTACCCTTTGAAAACAGTTACCTGAATGTTGACAAAAACACCATGGTAGGTTTCGTACAGCACTTTATTTCCTTTTGCTTGCAGGGGAAACTCAAAGGGGATTTCGGTTTTGCCTCCTGGCACCTTGCCCGGTTTGGCCACCTCGATGTTACTGCTGATCAGCTGAATGGGCTGTGAAGTGCAGAGACACATTAAACAAAGCGCAGACCCTTTCTGTAAAGCCACCTCTCATTTTTTACCATTTTTTCCTGTAGGATAACTACGATACACTTCCATGATATTAGCAAGCCACAAAATAAAAATGCATGTTATCACAAGATAAAGAGATTAGTATGAGATTTGTTAAGGATTTTTCAAAGAGTGCAGCAACATCTTGAGGATGTTGAATAAAAGTGCACTACTGATTCCCAGATGCAATCCAAGCATATCAAACATCTGGGGTGCATCAGATGCTGAGCATGGTTCTAAAGTAAAAATACTAATAATGTATTGTGGAACTGTTTACCTTGACAGAGTTGTAAAAAGCCTCGAAGACTCCAACACTCTTGGAGCTGAGCTGTAGGTTAACAAGACCCTCCATGGTGAGGCTGATTCCCTGATGCTGGACAGCTTCCTTACTGGTGATCACCACCACTCCAGCCAGGGCCTCCTAAAATTAGGATGGGGACACCATACAAGATAAGAAATAGAAATCTCTGGGTAAATGCAGTGCATAGTTCAACAACATATGTCGTGTAGCAGCTCTGTAGATTTAGATCTTCATAGAGAGTCCTACATGAGCTGCCTTAAAGATAGTACAATGAGTATTAAGGAGTTTGCATGTGTCTACATTAGACAGCATGAAAGTCATGTTCTAGCAAATAAATTCATGGCTGATTTCTGAAATTCCAAGTCGTTCATGAGGAAATGGTTGTGAACTGAAGTCTGTTGACTGAAACATAAATATCATAATTAACCACTCCCTCCATTTCAGTAACACTGTATTGGCGAAGCACGAGCTACAGAAACCTCCAAAAAGCTCAAATGATGTTAAAGGAATATCATATGAAGTATAACGTTACCCCTTCATGATACACTTTGTTCGCACGCTTAAGCCTTAAATCCAAGGAAACACTCATTTTCTCAAACTCTGTGCACAACACCGTGCTTTCTCTAGCGTCCCTTCCTGATTATCAGAAGCACGTGACGATTTTCTGTCACATGACTCGGTTTGTTTCTGCGCGCGCAGATCAGAGTCTGCGCAGCAACACGCGAGCGGTGCATTACTGGGAAGAAATGGTATAAAAGGAAAGGAAATCGAAAATTAACCAGCAGAAATTAGAGTTAAAGCCGGAAAATAAAATATAAGAAAAAGAAAGGGATAAAGAGGAATAGAAAACCTGACAAAGCAGTGATGGGAATTCTGGCTCTTTTCAGTGAATCGAATCATTTGACTCAGAACATCAATACGAACCGACTCATTTGGCTCCCAAGCGACTCATTGTGATTTTTTTCTGTACTGTACTGGCTCTTTGCCATTTTTTATTCCTGTACAGTTTGCGATGAATGTACTCTTTTCTTCTTTGCCTAACAATAGCTGAAATTGTTCCACGTGTTAATCAACAAAATAACATTGTAATATCTTTCTTTTTTTTAAATGTAAAATTAGCGAGGCACCACAAATGTGCCTTGATAAGTACAGTGATCATCTCTGCGTTCATGTTAGTCTGTTTTTTTCTTTCAAAAAGATGAATTACTATTCATTGTGATGACTGATCATCTGCCCTGTAATACACCGAGTAACATGCAGCAGGGCAGCGGATCCTCCCTGTGAATCAAACACACACCTTATCGTCATGCTATCAAACAGTTCAGAAGAAAAAGAAGAAGGCTGGGAGGATTTCTATACAACACTTGTGATTCAATTAAGAGTAATCACATTGTCTGGTAGAGAACTGGTTTCTCTGTTGTACTCACTGTTGAGTACCAGGAGGCTTTAAACAGCATAAAGGGGGCAATGATGAAAGCTTGAAACTGTCAAAATATGTTTATTACAGTAATATTGTTTATGTGACAATATATGCAATGTGCATCATGTTTTTTTTTTCCAGAGCTTTATCTGAAATAAGATCCAGTGACTGCCGCCATTTTATTAGACGATAAAACTGTATAAACTGTTTGCCCTGAAACTACCGGTTGCCCTGAACGTATTCTTAAATTTAGCCACGCCCTCCGAGAAGCACAATTGATTGGCAGTTTCTACGGCAACTCCAGGAACGTGTCTACGTCATGAGGTCATCCGGGAACTTGGCGGTTTGATTGACAGTCGTCATGGTAACGCTCTTACTCGGCTTCCATTTTGTTCCTTACTTTTTCTTCCGTGAAACATTTGAGGGCTGATTGCCGTTGTGGATATTAATCGCCTCGGATATATCAATCCGTTTGAATATCGAGCGAATCCACATCGCCTTTTTTTTTTTAATCGGGATGAGGTAGGGGACTGTAGTTCGATTACAGCGGCTGAAGCGGTTGGTCATGTCTGAGGTCCGCCGGGCCGGTCCGCTGCGCAGGTTTGGAACGCGCGCCATTTTGTAAAATTTACACAAAAAAGGAAGAAGTAGCTGGATGATGATGAGATCTCCCCCAAGAGACGCAGCTAGCTCGCCGTCGGTTAATATGTTATTTACGGTAATTATGAGTTTGAAATCCGTGTGTCTTGTAACGTTATTACGCGACGCGCGTCACTGACAGCCAATGCCTTCTCGACGAGGGTCAAAATGTAGCTGTATTTCTGATCGGATAAGTTTGTGTTGACGGAGAGGCGCTGTTGATTTGGAAAGGAGTTGACACAAAGTCAGACGACTCAGGGTTGAAGCTTCGTCGAACAATTAATACACGGGATTGTAAAAGAAGACCTCGGATTCTTCGCGGGGATCGTGTTTTAAAACATATAAGGATATTTTTTCCTCTCATCCACAGAGGGACACGTAGCAACAAGGTAAGTTGTGCTGCATGAGTGATGAGGAGCTAAAGGATGTTAGCAAGCTGTGTGGTAGCTCGCTGATTCCGATACATTGAGAAGAAGCAGAGAGCTAATGGTTTTTTTTTTTTTGCTAAGATTTCGCTACCGGGCGGATCAATAACTCTTCGATCTGTTTGTGTTTGTCGGTATGGCGCGAGCTTGTATCGAAATTACAATTTAGCGCAACATAAGCAGGATATGTGTCGTGGACGTTTATTTTATTATAAACGGAATGGTGTGGATTGTTATATATAAATATATATATAAATAAATATATATATATATATATATATATATATATATATATATATATATATATATATATATATATATATATATATATAAAATATTCCCCAGGCCGAGGTGCTGGTAACATTCATTAGCTAGCTAACGTTAGCAAGCTCAAAATAGCCAGCTAATTGTAACATTTTAGCTAGTTTGACTTTGTTTAATTGACCTAACTGTCATGACTTTGTGAAATTTGAGGTTTAATAACCGAGAGCTTGCTCCTCTGCGAGGCTGAACTTATTTTTTGCGTTAGCCTTTTGAGCGCGGTACTTAGCAGCCTAGCTAAGTTTAGTTAGCTAGCGTACTAGCTGAAGCGGGATTTTAGCCGGAGCTAGTCATGCTACCTGTGTGACAGCTTTCCTGGACTCACGGTAGACTGACGCGCTCAGACATTTACAGCCACAAACACGAATCAGGTCAGTGATCATTTCAGCAACCTGACTAATCTTGTAGGCACCTAGCTGCTGAAGATGTCGATGCTGTGAAACAGATTGGAACACGGCAAAGTTAAAGGGAGTTGTGAGTTTGGTGGTTGCAGGCTAGCGTTAACAACCTTGCCCGTTCCGTGTTGTCCAAATCTCGGTGCATTTTGTCCGCTATTCTTTTTAAACATATCCGTATGATGACTCAAATGTCGACATGGCTTAGTGGCTGTAACTACATTGTGCGTGTGTATTTTAACTATTTAGGAGTGTGAACTATGTGGATGATGCGATGTTTCGTTGCTTGGCTAACTGACCATCTGTGTGCAGCAGGTAGTCCATTTAAATTTGTGCTTTGGTTCAAGTCAAGAATTTGTATAATGATGTTCGTGCTTGATGAAAGTAGCTTAAAACGTCCTCAGGATTTAACATTGTGCTTGTTGCACTATGTGACCACACTCCTCGTTAGATCCCCTGTGTTTTTGTTTACATCTGGATCAATGCATGCAATCAAAGTGGAGGTTTTGTAAATGATCGGTGTGAGTCACTGCATTACTGAATCCTTCATCATCTCCAAATGATGCACTTTGTTTCTTCAACAGTGTATACTTCTGTGATGCTGATGTGTTTAGCAAGAGCTCACAGGCATTATTTTCATCCATGTGAATGTTAGTCTGCTAAGTTGCTTTTGCACAGCAAGTCTTAAAATAGTAAATATCCAGTGTAATACATGATATTCCTGCCGGGATATAGGGTTAATGTCTATTGCATAACACTTATAGGCGTTGCATAACACAACTCTCCCCTAACTAACTCAGGTTTGCTCTGTAGAAAGTTAGATTTGTAGTGCACATGCAAAGTGTCATGCTTGAACATTTTTCCAGCTCTACAAACGCACTTATTGTCCTAACTGCTTCTAAAAACACTTCTTAGTACTAATAGCTGGTTTAATACATGGCCCGTTCCATATTCCTTGCAGATCCACACCAATGATCGTGCAAGTTGAAGAGAAATTCGAACATCGACCGTTGAAAGACCCTGCTGAGGCATCAGGGCTTTTCTCACGTATATACAACTTCAAAGTTGGTTCAGGTACCCTGGGTTTCTTTTTTCCCCCCTCTATTTTCACTGAAGTAAGTCTTGAAATTCCCATCTTTAATAGGAAATGATGAGTTAGGCCTTTTATATGGTGCCATGAAAAAGCCTTCCTAAAAGGAATTAGAGGGAAATGTGATATTTAATAATATTTTCTGTTTTTCTCTTCTAGTGAACTGTGGTTTGCAGATGGACTCCTCTGCCAGGATGATATGAGATTTGCCAGAGGACGATGCATACAGGTTAGCCAATCTTCCTTCTGGTCCGTCGCGAGGCATCCTTGCTGCTAGTATTGGGATGGGTTTGTAAGGAGAATCTGTGCATATTTGCTTTCCCTTTGTTATTAGACCACGAGAAATATGCAGTGAAAGGACTTTACAACCGCTCAGGTTAAGTTTGCGTCCGTAGAACAGGATCAGATCCATGTGTGACTGTGATCTGTGTAATCACACAGGGGTCCTCATGGGTTTATACCGAGTCTAGAAAAGAGATTTCTTTTGTACGCCCAAAGCTGAGCATGCATTTGCCAGCCTTTTATTATAAGTGTGTGTTGGTGCTTGGGAGAGTTGTTAGGAACATGATGCCAGGTTTCTTGTGTTCAGATGAATCTGTGCCACTCAGTGTGCTATGTTGTTTGCTGTGGAAGCATTCAGAGATGCAGCCTTATCCATGCTGGACTTCCTGAGCCTTATTTAAAAATGTCCTGGAGTCCATCCAGCCTATCAGACCATAAATGTCTCTTTGATTAGTAAAAGAACTGCAAGTGTTACTTATTTGTGATCAGGGGGTCATTTCTAGCTGTAGAGTAAATCAGCTTTGCATGAAGTTCTCTATTTAGGGCAAACACACTCCTCAACTATAAATGTTTAAAAATATAGGCCATGCTCCCTCCTGGCAGCTGCCGCACATTTTCTGCTCCTGTCTCCAGGGTCAGCTATCCCGAGTTCCTTTCTCGGAGAAACTGATTCCGGGTTCCTAACCCGTGAGCTTTTCTGTCAGCAAATACTGTGTTAAACTGTGCTGGGAAATGTGTCAAAGTGCAATGCAATTTCATGCCTGTTACCCGTTTTCCTATTGGTTCGTGCGCCGGCGCTTTGCCCTAGCAACAAAAGTGGGTTATTTGCATACGCTTTCCCGATTGGCTCCCACTCCTGCACGGCAGCCAATGGCTCTCCGTCTTCCTGGTGGTAGGCTATGCTAATGAGGCACTGTTGCTGGGGGTTGAGAGGCGCCGGTTGCCAGTGTGCTTCTGGTGCATTGTGACTGCCTGGTGAGAGACGGTGATAAATGAGGACTTAATGATCTGCACAATTCCCTTTCACTGCAGACACGTTCAATGTTTCAAAATGCCGCTCTTGACAACGTACGCCAGAGTGTGTGGCTATGTTAAATCGAGCAGGTGAAATCAGATTGCTACAGACCGACCACAGGCAGTCGGTGAACTTCTTGTTTTGTTTCATTGTTTGCTTTGCGTGATTTCTCGCCGAATCCCCCTGTGCTCAGCTGAAATACAGACTCCCTCGCAGCTCCTTTTGTGCCCCCTTCTTCTTAAACAATATTCAGTTCAGAAATACATATTTGTTGGAAGCTCTTCAGTAAACCTAACAAACATCACCTCTGAATGCCAGGTGACTTAACTGTTAACGTGTATGGCCACGCCATCTCATTTGTGTGATACAGTGTGCTTCAATAATATGTAGGAATTGTAGGGATGCTGGAGGATGGTTCGAGCTATGGGCGGGTGTGTGTGTTCGTTCCAAGTATAGATCCTGTGGTACTGTTGTTGAGCTCTTTGGTTTGGAGAGTGATAGAGAACCAGCTGAGTCATACACACACACACACACACACACTTCGCTCCAGTTGCGCTTGCTCTCTCCCTCATGTTATACAATGGCACCTGGCAAAAGAGTGTGTGGCTGAGAGTGTATGGTTTCTCTTGTAGAAACTACTCTTTATGCTGTTCATATAGACTGTACTGTCTGCCTCCAGTATTCTGACCGTGTGAATACGATATGAACAATTATTAGACGTTAGTTTTATATGCTTAACATGCCAATGTGCAATACTTTATCGGTCTTATATAAGCGAACTTCCCATGTTTCTTGATTTACATGCAGTTTAGGCTATATGTTGGTAAAAACCTCATCACTGCTAACGTAAGATCCTTAAGGAATACAGAAAAGTATTGAACCTGTTCACAAAAAAAGTAAGGATTAAAGTAATGTTTAAGTAAGCTTATTTTTATTCTGTTCACAAATTGAAAAATCAGTAGTTTCTGAAGGCATGCACTAAATTACTTAAATAAATATATATATTATATATATATTTTATGTATATAATGTATGTATATGTGATGTGCAGTTTGGCAAAACCTTTCTTGGCTCTAAGAACCACAACCAAAAACTACTTCTTGGAGCCAAGATAACTGCACCTCACCTTTTGTTTTCCAGGTGAAAGTGAGCTTTTTTCAGACTTTCAAGACAAGGTTTTTCACTTTTATCTCATGACCATTCATAAGTTTTCATACTTGCAATTTTTATATATTCGTAATAAGTTACAGGCGTGTATGCGGCCAATTTAACGTTTACTATTGGTTGAATTGAACACGTAAAACTTTTTTTTGTTGTTTTTTAATGTGTAGATTTCATTTTGTCAAGTAGTTTGTCATCATGTTAACACTTAAAATAGCATTTAACTCTGCTTTATGGGTTTTAAAAAAATGCCAAATGTTTGTGAGCAAATGTAAAATAATAATACAGATGTTTACTGTAGAGATGTCTTCAAATATCGCAGAAAATGTTTGGAAAGACTTTAAGAAATGATTGTTTCCTTTTTATGGAGAAAGTCCCAGAAGTCTACAGTTCCGAGATTATTTAACTTGTCCATTCTTCATTTTTTGGTCTGAAGTCTCATCATATGCAGGTGACTGGGGACATAATAACCATGAAACAATTGGGAACAAGTACTGATCTCGGATTTCTGTAAGGAAACTCGTGTTTGGCTTCTGTGTATGGATTTATCCTTGCTGCCATACGGCAATATTTGAAGTAATATTTGAAGCTGGTGGCTAGGTTGACATTCACATATAGTAAATGTTGTAAATACATCTCCTCATCGTGGCACCTGTTAGTGGGTGGGATATATTAGGCAGCAAGTCAACATTTTGTCCTCAAAGTTGATGTGCTGGAAGCAGGAGAAATGGACAAGCGTAAGGATTTGAGCGAGTTTGACAAGGGCCAAAGTGTGATGGCTAGACCACTGGATCAGAGAATCTCCAAAACTGCAGCTCTCGTGGGGTGTTCCTGGTCTGCAGTGGTCAGTATCTATCAAAAGTGGTCCAAGGAAGGAACAGTGATGAACTGGTGACAGGGTCATGGGCGGCCAAGGGTCATTGATGCATGTGGGGAGCGAAGGCTGGCCCGTGTGATCCGATCCAACAGACGATCTACTGTTGCTCAGATTCCTGAAGAAGTTAATGCTGGTTCTGATAGAAAGGTGTCAGAATACACAGTGCATGATGGGTCAGGGCTGTTTTGGCAGCAAAAGGGGGACCAACACATTATTAGACAGGTGTTATGCCTGGTCAGTGTATATCTTTGACATGTGGCTTGAAATGTACCAAAGTGGCTTTAAATAGCAAAAGTTACCCCCCACCCCCTTTTTTGTAATAAACAAACTCTTGCCCACCTTGGTGTATATATTTGGTAGTCACATTATTAAAGCATAATGAGTGGTTCTTTGGTGATAAATTGTTAACAGTTTAATACTTAACATTCTTTGTAAACAAATGTTGATATAAATGTTGACCGAGGAAATGCAGCATTAATTACAAACTCTGTATGTAAGTAAATGTATTATGTTTAGTTTTTCATTTATTTATTGAATCTTTTCTTTTCTCTTCTGAGACTCCTATATCAGTTTTCTATCACACATGAAAAAAAATAAGTAAAAACGTGTATCGGATCTGCTTTTGAGGGACTGAAGCAAATGCTGGGCGTATTCTTGTAACAAAAGCATGATCACACACTCCTGTTTTAGGTCTGTGTTTTTTTGGATGTGCTGTAACCTGATCTGTAGTTACGGAGGCAGACTCGTCTCGCGAAAGAACATATTAGACCTTCCCGGCATTTGGCACATAGCACGTTCAATTATGTTGTGATGTAGCGTATCTTTGGTCTGTTTCAAGCGAGGAGTTATGAGAGATGACAATAGCAGCCTTCATCTTAATTTTACCTCTAGAGGGCACTAACTGGGCTTTATGGCTATTGTTTGGGTCACCATAAACCCATACTATGTTGGTATAGCGATTTTGTTTCTGGATTGCCTGGGTTCCTTGCTGTGATGCAGGTCATGAAGGACTGGATTACAGGCAGTCGGGATGGTTATTAGAGTAGGAGGGAATACCCAAAACATGCAGGTGTGCTTCAGGAAGGAACAGTACATTAAGGCGTGTAAGCTTAAATATATAATTATTTAATTTAGTTTTTTTTTTCTTGCAGTCACTTACATCCTCGTATTCTGGTTGTATTTAAGGCCTCAAGTTGTTTTTTAAAGTATATAAACGGGGGGATAGTAATACCAATTTTCTATTGTTATTGAGGTATTGTATTCATCTGCAGTTCAGCTGACACCGGCATAATGTTAAGTGTGTTAGTGTGTTTTTGGTAATGTAATACTGATAATACACAGTGTGATTGTACTTATTTGATCTCTTGGCTCCATTATCCTGATTCTGTAATGTGTGTCATTATAGGAGGAGAGACCTCAGCATGCAAACCCTCGTCTGTCCGGCTTGCTCCCTCGTTTTCGTTCAATGCGGCAGATGTGCAGATGGCTGCGCAGACGCCCCATTCTCACCCGCCATTCAGTGACGGCCACCAGGCAAGCGCTGACGCGCCGGCCCCCGTGCTGCCCTACGGCCCACAGGCCCCGCAGCTCAACACCACCCAGGTACACAGATGCACCACATACATGAGGCCTTTACCACGCTGATGTACTTACTATACATGATTCTATGATAATATATTTATGTTCAGTTTTATATGATTCAAAGTCTGTGCACTTAGACCAGGTTTCCAATTCAGCACACATTCCCTGTGATGTGGAACTACACTCACACAATTAATCCATTCTGTAGCCCCTTATACATCTCTTAATTAAAACTACCTTTAACCTTTTTTTTTTTTTTTTAACGCTGGAAAGTTTGATATGATGAGTGTATGTCTTTGTGTGTGTTATTGATCAGGTGACTGCTGATGTGGTGATGTTACAAAGGCGGATCCCCCAATGCTTTCGGGATCCAGCCACAGCCCCCTTAAGAAAGCTCTCTATTGAATTGATCAAAACTTACAAACACATCAATGAGGTGAGGGCACTCCCCAACACTACTCACATGAATATGAAAGGCATATATATTTAGCTAACGTGGATTCTTTCATTTTTGAAAAGAACTGTAAACGTCTATATGTGGATTGGTGATTAGCTGATATGGGTATTTCCTGCCTTCAGGTTTACTATGCAAAAAAGAAGCGGCGGCATCAACAGGGCCAAGGGGAAGATTCAAGTAATAAGAAGGAGAGGAAAATCTACAATGACGGTTATGACGACGATAACTTCGACTACATTGTTAAAAATGGCGAGAAATGGTTGGATCGCTATGAAATTGATTCATTAATAGGCAAAGGCTCCTTCGGACAGGTGGGTCTGACTTATGCAGATTTCAATAGAAAGACATGATTCAGTAGTACAGGATAAGCCAATTTTGCATGGTCATAAACCAACTTTCACTGACTCTAGTATTTGTTTCCTGCTGGCAGGTTGTGAAGGCCTATGATCGCTTGGAGCAGGAGTGGGTTGCCATCAAGATTATAAAGAATAAAAAGGCTTTTCTGAACCAAGCACAGATTGAAGTACGGCTCCTGGAGCTCATGAACAAGCATGATACCGAGATGAAGTACTACATAGGTAATGAATGTCATTGTCATTATCAGTGTTATGTACCCCATGCTGAGAATATGCACTCTGAGGTGACAAACTGTAACTAACTACAGTATTAGATAAAACTACTAGATACTGTTTTATTATAGGCAAAAGAATATAAGCTTAGCTAAAAATTTTTTGATGGCTTATGGTGCCATCTAGTGTTTGTGGTGAAAATTTGTGCACGAATAGGCTTGGTCACCAAGTGTATATATTTTAACTAACCATTTGTTGTTTCTTCTATAATTTAAATAATTGTCTAGATTTTCTGTGTAATATATTTATGATCAAGACATTGACATCCATTTTCCGCCATTGTTCCATGTTTCTAGTTCACCTAAAGCGGCACTTCATGTTTCGTAACCACCTCTGTCTGGTGTTCGAGATGCTGTCCTACAACCTGTATGACCTGCTTCGTAACACAAATTTCCGTGGGGTATCGCTAAACTTGACGCGGAAGTTTGCGCAGCAGCTGTGCACTGCACTGCTCTTCTTGGCCACACCTGAGCTCAGCATCATCCACTGTGACCTCAAGCCTGAGAACATCCTGCTCTGCAACCCCAAGCGATCAGCCATCAAGATCGTTGATTTTGGCAGCTCCTGCCAGTTGGGACAACGGGTGTGTGGCTAGCGCCTAAGGGGCATTGGTTATTTTGTTTATTTTTATATAATCTTATTTATTTTTTATTTATATGTATTTTTTAATATTTATTTTGCTTTTGCCAGATTTAACCAGTTTGCCTTTGTCAAGTGCTGACATACTAAATAATGATCAGAATTAAATGGGTAAACTTCAATAGACAAAGGGAAACTTATTTGTTCTAAATTAACGTAATGAATTTTTTCCTATGGCCTCAGATATACCAGTATATTCAGAGCCGCTTCTACCGCTCCCCTGAGGTGTTGCTGGGCATGCCATATGACCTGGCTATAGATATGTGGTCACTGGGCTGCATTCTGGTGGAGATGCACACCGGAGAGCCTCTGTTCAGTGGAGCCAATGAGGTACACTTTATTAGAATGTGTATGTAATCTATAGGGACTGTAGAAAGGATTAAATGTCTTAACATCTTGTTCACTTTTTTATTTAGTATGTTTGATTGGTGAAGTAGTTTATTCGCAATATAACACAGTCATCTTATTTCTCTCTCCACCTCTTCAGAAACTATTATCGCTGTACATTCACATTTCTGGCATTTGGTTGATGTACTTTTCCAGAGCAACTTACCTTTTATCGAATTATTTTGTACAACTGAGCTCTTGAGGGTTAAGGACCTTGCTCAAGGGCCCAGCAGTGGCAGTTTGGTGCCAGTCCAAGATCTGCAAATTCTCCCATAAGTTGCGCATAGTGTTTTATGATGTATTTCTTTGTACTGAGGAAGAAAAAAAAAACATTTACGTGAGAATTACTTGACACGACTCTGTTAAAACTACTAGAGCTACACATTATCGTTAAACCACTAATGAGAAGAGAGACAAAAGGGAATGTGTCTCTGAAGCTGTGTTTATGTAGCTTTACCCAGCTCATCAAAACTGGAACAGTATAGTCAAGTGTTTCTGCAAAGTACATTCGTACCATAGATGTAATTTGCCAAAACATTTGACTAATAAATTACTGAATGTGTTCTGTAAAGAAACTTCATTTGGATTTTCTAGCAACTAAACTTGGACTTGCATTATACGTGAGTTTTGAGTGAACATGTGTTTATAGTAAACACACATATACTACAGACAAAGTAGATATTGGTGCTTCCCCTTCCCTCATTTATTAGCAAGGAATGTTATTTTCATAATGCAGAAAATGAAAGTGGTTCTTTTTTTTTTTTTTTTTTTGGCAGGTGGACCAAATGAATAAAATAGTGGAAGTTTTGGGGGTCCCTCCCAGTCATATACTGGACCAGGCGCCAAAAGCAAGGAAGTTCTTTGAGAAGATGTCTGATAGCACGTGGTGCACAAAGAAGACCAAAGATGGAAAAAGGGTGTGTTTCCCATCAAGTGTTTCCTCATATATGAAGCCATATTTCACGGATGACTTTACCTAGCTTATCTGTAGCATTAGAGGCTTTCAGACATCACTGATCTTTTGATAATTGCACACATCTGTTTCTTTTTTACTGAGTGCTACTTCTGTGTTTTTGAATAATAACTCTGTAATAATAACTTTTTGTAGTATAAGCCGGCAGGCTCACGTAAACTGCACAATATCCTGGGTGTGGAGGCCGGGGGCCCAGGCGGCCGGAGAGCAGGCGAGTCGGGCCATGCTGTTGCAGACTATCTAAAATTCAAGGACCTGATCTTGCGGATGCTGGACTATGACCCGAAGAGCCGCATCCAACCATACTATGCGCTGCAGCACAGCTTCTTCAAGAAGACAGCCGATGAGGGCACCAACACCAGCAGCAGTGTGTCCACAAGCCCTGCACTGGAGCAGTCTCAATCCTCTGGAACCACATCCAGCACCTCCTCCAGCTCCGGTACACCATTACAGACTTTGCACTCATTATTAGTATGGCTTTCTAATCCGACTCATTTAAGGTTGATCCTGCACTCTGGTGCCACATTCCGACTGATAAGATAGACAAAGACAAAAAATCCAATGTAAGACGGCGGCACTATATACGCTCATGTTTACTGACATGAACTCGTGCTTTTGCCTTTACTGCAGGTGTCTGTCTTGTTCTTTTTTTTGCTCTTTGCTGTTGTCTGATATGACAACTGTTGCAGTGGATTTTTCTGACAGTGTATTATACTGTGTCAGTCTGTTATCTTTCTTCTTTGACACAGATTTTGACATTAACCATCAGTTTTTCACTCTAGTGTGTTTGAAGACTTCAGTGAATCAAAACTAGTAAGGATGTATTGTCTAGCTTGTACAGCATGCAACAGGATCCATGTCACTGAAGCCTCTAGTGCCTTGTCAGTTTCAGTGTTTCTAGAGCCCAAAGAATGTCAAAGCTGCATTCAACAGTATCCCATTTGTATCCATTATATACAACATCTAATTTGTCATAGCCTTTTATGAATCTAATGGGTTCCACAGAGAGTTAATTGTTTTTGATTCATTTGCAGGAGGTTCTTCTGGAACGAGCACCAGTGGGCGTGCCCGCTCTGATCCCACCCATCAGCATCGGCTAAGTGGAGGCCATTTCAGTGCTGCAGTAGGCATGGACTGCCACAACCTCTGCCCTCAGGTATAAACGTACAAGCACACACTTCTTACTTAGCCTCAGTGATCATGGTCATGACTTCAGACTCCCATTATGGATGCTAATTTAATTGATATCAGTTAACTTGACTTGATATTGAGTATTGTAATAGCAAGGCAGCTGGACTTGTGTTACAGTCTTAAATATGTTGTTCCACTTTGGCAATTCACAATGAAGCCTTTTGGATTTAAAGAAATCTGTAAGAAATGTTGTGCACAGATATAAATGGATAAGAGGCAGATACAACCATGTATAATTATTCGAATATCGTGTCAGGATAAATGTTGTTGTTAAACCAGCTCCAGTTTTCTGTTGATGGCCTAATTTTGTATTTTTATTTTGTGTGTGTCTCAGGCAAGGCAGGCGTTCGGGCCCTCCTTGGGTTGGGTTGGTGGAGATGGGCTCCAACAGGCAGCCGGAGAGACTCATCCAGTCCAAGAGACCACGTTCCACTTGCCTCCCCACCAGCCCAAACCTCTCCACCCACACAGCTCTCATCACCATCACCACCATCCCCATGCCCATCACGGCCAGCACGGGCAAGGCCCGGCACGCCCACGCCCTCGCATCTACTCGCCCTCACACAGCGGCGCCTCCACGCAGGACTCCATGGAGGTGTCGCATGGCCACCTGTCCATGACCTCGCTGTCTTCCTCGGCCTCGTCCTCATCTACGTCCTCATCGTCTACAGGCAACCACCACCATCACCACCCACACCAGGCCTACCAGAGTCGCCCGCTGCCACTGGGCATAGGCTACGGGCATGCCTTTTCCAACCCACGCCAGGAAACGGGCACAGCCGGACACGCTGCATACCCACTCTCTACGAACTCGGGCTACATAGCCGAGACTCATATGGGCCTGCGCCAGGGCCTGGACCGTGAGGACTCACCCATGGCTGGTGTATGCGTGCAGCAGAGCTCGGTGGCCAGCTCCTGACTACGCTGAGAGGACCGCTTTTTCCCCCCTCTGTGTGTGTGGTTTTTAAAAAAAAAAAAAAAACGCTGGTGGTTTTTTTTTTTTTTTTTTTTTTTTTTTTCCTTTCTTTCTTTCTTTTTCTTTTTTTTTTTCCGAAAAAGTGCATAGAGATTAAAAAGCTGCTGTAAAAGAGAAGGGAGATGACGACTGACGCCACATGTGCGCTCAAAACTCCTCTCTGCTCACTTGCTGGAGGCCTCTGTTTCAGTCAGTTACCAGTTACCTTTTTTTGTTTTGTTGGGTTGGAATGTTTTTCAACTGAATTTCATTTTATTATTAAAAAAAAAAAAGATATAATCATACATTTATTCCTTTTCACTCAGCTCTTTTTAAATTGAGTATTAACATATGCACCTTCCTGGCAGCCAAGAAATTAGGTTTCCATTTAAGGTCTGGAAGAAGGTCCAGTGGTCTTGGAGATGGACGTTTCTCTGGCTGTAGTCACCAGAAATGCAATGTGTTATAAAACAAGAAAAAATCTTCATCTACGGTTACTCTTACAACTGCCGTTTTGTTTCCTTTTTTCTTTTCTTTTCAACAGGCTTGTTTGTTGGATGTCATTTTTCCCTTCATGTGCAGTTCTCTGATTTGAGTTTAGCAGAGCAGCAGCACTAGAGAGAGCAGGCATGCTGTGTAGAGGGTGCAGTCTTGCGAGTGTCTCCTTTAAAAGGCAGAGTGTGGGGTGTCTCTCCCATAGAGGGTGCAGTTTTGCAGCGCTCCTGAGCTGTGTGTGTCCCAGAGCAGCAGTGTTCGCTGGTGTTTCTGTGCGGTGACGCGCTCTAGAGTGGGCAGTGGAGGGGGCAGGAGCCTGGTACTGGGCAGCGGTGGACAGCATGTTTGAAAAATGGCCTTATCACGCACTGAATGAAGAGAAGCTGGACATTTACCCTTAAACTGGGGAAAATAGCTTTCCTGTATTTTTTAAAATCTGGAATAAACATAAGTCTTTACACACGATAAATAGGAAACAGAGTATGAGAATGGTTATTCGAGGCCTTCCTTATCTAGAAATCTACTATTTGGGAGTCTTTTGTTTTGTTTTTGCTGGCCTTGTGAATTCACAGAAGTAGTATTGCAAGTTGAATGGAAACCGCTACTACCGTGTCCCTTACTGCTTTTTTTTTTTTTTTGGCCTTCCCTTCTTTGCTTTATTTTAATTTTGTTGTTTTTCGGCATGTAATTTACTTTAAAGCCTCTGCACATTTCCCCCCACCCCACCCTTGAAATCTTACCATGCAGATGTTTGTGTGACTGCTTATTTTGCCTCACAATTATGCTGTGAATTTTAGGAGAGTTTATTTTCCCTTTTGATAATTTATTGTACCAAAGCAGTTTTTTTATAGCACATAGATGTCTGTAACCAATAATGTAGCAGTTGTGCACTTTGAAACAAGGTGTATCAGATTTTTTTTAAATGTCAGTAAAATGGCTGTATCTATTGCTTTATTGAAACTGGAACTGTTGTTAATGCGGCATATTTACTGAGAGCTGGATCCCGAACAGTATCCATATTTTTTTTTTTTTTTTTGCGTTCCTTTTTGAAACAGGAAAACAACGTAATACAACTGAAACACAATTCTTGTGTTGTAGAATTTAGTTTTGCTTCATTCTGTGAGGTGGAGGGAGGGTCGATGCCCATGCCGTTGGCTGCTCTGCGGGTTCCAGAGCTCCAGGGTGGCCACTGAGCAAGTCAACGTGAGGACAAGGAGAAGCGGTGCGCTTGCGTAATCCAGTTAGAGGTGCCTCATTATCTGGGTTCCACTGCCTTAAGTGTACAGCACCGTGCTCTCATGAACAAACTGTGCGGAAAGTGTACCGAGCAAAACTCGCAGCCCCTGCCTGCTCAGCACGTGATGTGTGCGCTCAGATCCAACAATCGCAAGCTCAGATGAAACGAGTTATTCCCGATCGGGCTCTAGGTGGCTCAGGAGCTGGGGTTGATCTGTGTGAGCACAGCCTGGTCTACTAAAGTCGTCTCCTTGTTGCTCTTACTTTTTCTTTTTCACACTTTCGCTGAAGGTATCTTCATAACCCCGTCCTGCTTTCATGCTCCCTCTCTTGCTCTCTCCATGTGAGTGTGATTGATGCCTATAAATACAAGGTAAATGGTCCTATAGGGTTCTTGTTCTTGGCCAGCAGCAAAGGACAGCTAATGGGAGGAGTCCATGAAAAACCCAGGCTTCAGGTGTTTACTTTGTGACCCCATTTTAATAGCTGAAATAGAATTTATGTACATATTTATATTTTTTTAAATAAAGGAAGTTTAGAACTCACTACTTTTTTCCTAATGGTATTTTGAGTACATTTAAGTCAGCTTGGTGACCATGCAGTGGAACTCTGTGGTAGTCAAATGGGTATCAGTGCTTCCAGCCCAAAGTAGTTGACAATGCCAGTACAAATGCAAAACTCTAGGGTTTTAATCTAACAAGAGAGTAGATCTTCATACCTTAAATGTAATAGACAGGGTATAGTGTGTGGATGTGTGTCTACAAATCCGAATGACGGCAGTGTTTTCATATATTCGTATACATAAGAGATTATGTATGCCTAGTACAGGAGATATTTTTGTTGTGTTAATTTGGCACACGCTTCAATAAATGGGTCCATGTGAAAACTGAATGTAGGCTATTGCTGGAGGTGCATGTAGCAAAGTGCACAGCGGTCTTTTTCAACAGTCCGAACCGCGCATCCTCGAAAAACATCGGCTCTTCACTCCGAGTCCCATAACTGCGACTACCCCAGGACGAGCGCCCCACTGCGGCTTTCCCCTCCCTGCCCCGATCCCTGGCCCCCAGGCCTCCACACCCACTTTAGAGTCTCCACATCTCCTCCCTTTGGTTCCAGGACATCTGGTGTGCACTGCAGAGCTGAACAGCATGACAGAAGGATAAGTACCTTTTATCCACAGATTGTACTATCAGGACTTTCTGTGTTAAGTAAAATGTTACTGAGAGGCAAAAATGGACAAACCCTTTGTACTATATTCAAGCGGTCTTATGTATGACATAAAAAAGTTGCTTAACTTTTGCTTGTCTCTTGTTTTTCTATTGTGCCTAACTTTTAGATTCAGATTCAGATGTTTCTTCTAGTGGTCTTTGTAACAGCAAGCAAGAAGAGACCAGGGTCCTTGGAGGCCTACGTTCATTTTGCCTGTGATGTGATGTAAAGGATATAAAAATAATAGGTTGATCCTGGACTGCCATTCTTCACAGGTGAAAATCTCTAAAAGGGTCATTAAATTGCAGGATCATTAGTATATTGTTTTAAAAGTGTTATTTTTATCTTTTAGCAACTTGGTTTCTACAAAATCCTTCTTACTAACTTAAAATATTCCTCAGGACTTCCCTGAGGTGGCAGAAATGTGTTTGGAAGGGGGGTTTCCAGGTTTAGAGCTGCAAACCCATATAGAGTCAATTCCGTCAAGCTTTCAAGGAATTCTACATGGGGAATAAAAGCACAAGCTATATACTTGCTGAGCAGTCAGTGATGTAAGATGATATAGAAAGAATATTTTGTAAAATATTTGAATATAGCAAACCAAAGTACCAGGTTTGTCTGAACTGCTTTCACAACACAGGATGCAGTGGTCAAGATGGCAGATATCGTAGACAATTTGTTTTAAAGAAAACAACCACCATTAGATAGTTTAAAAAACTCACTTGCATACGAAAATTTCTATAATGCATCTAAGCTGGCAAAGCTGGATTTTTCAGCTGAGTCACATAACTCGCTTACTTTTCTAAAGACTTGTGTTGAATTTGAGCACTTTGGAAAATTAGAAAACAAGTGCATAAGTTTGTGCATTTGTTTTCCTTCTGCTCCTCGATCTTAGTTATGCTGACTTGATTGTCTGAAGTGGAATGGGGAAAAAAAACAATAAAGTGAAATTAAACACAAGATGTTAAAGTAAGGGGAAAGCCCAGAACAAGGCGATGAGAATATTCCTTGTGGGGAAGTCAAGAAGGCTTATGTTGAAATCAGTGATGAGATACTGTTTCCACATTGCTAGAAATGTCTCTGAAGTGGGTGAGCTCTCTCAGTAAAGAGTATAGACTTAAAGAGGAGCTTAAAGGACAGCAGATGCTAGATACCCACACTATCCTGAAGTGCTTTTTACCAGTCATTCAGATGGGAACTTGCTATCCATCTTTAAAGGACAAGGCAAAAGAAGATGAAAAAACAAGACCTGAGAAATGGTAGACACAGATTCACCATCAATGGCAACTTATTATACATGCACACACACAAATATGCTGTGTGTGTATATATGTGTGTATATATGTGTATATATATATATATATGTGTGTGTATATATATATATATATATATATATATACTGGTGTAAAATAGAACATCATAGAAAAGTTGATTTATTTCAGTAATTCAATTCAAAAAGTGAAACTCATTTAAATTCATTGCACACAGATATATTTTAAGTGCTTATTGCTTTTAATCTTGATGATTATGGCTTACAGCTCAAGATTCAAGAAGCTTTATTGTCATTTCAACCACATATAGCTGACGCAGTACATAGTGAAATGAACCCAAAATTCAGTATCTCAGAAAATTTGAATATCGTGAAATAGTTCAATATTGGAGACTCATGGTAATCAGCTAATTAACACAAAACACCTGCAAAGGTTTCCTGAGCCTTTAAATGGTCTCTCAGTCTGGTACAGTAGGCTACGCAATCATGGGGAAGACTGCTGACTTGACATTTGTCCAGAAGACGATCATTGACGCCCTGCACATGGAGGGTAAGACACAAAAGGTCATTGCTGAAGAAGCTGGTTGTTCACAGAGTGGAAATCACTCTGGAGTCTGGAGGAAGAGAGGAGAGGCACAGAATCCAAGTTGCTTGAGGTCCAGTGTAAAGTTTGCACCATCAGAGGTGGTTTGGGGAGCCATGTCATCTGCTGGTGTTGGTCCACTGTGTGTTATCAGGTCCAAGGTCAGCACAGCCATCTACCAGGAAGTTTTAGAGCACAGTTGCCCCCACTGCCGAAAGTACTAATACCTGGTTTAAGGACCATGGTATCCATGTGCTTGATTAGCCAGCAAACTCGCTTGACCTTAAAATCCATAGAAAATCTATGGGGTATTGTGAAGAGAAAGATGCAAGACACCAGACCCAACAATGCAGAAGAGCTGAAGGCTGCTATCATAGCAACCTGGGGTTCCATAACACCTCAGCAGTGCCACAGACTGATTGCCTCCATTCTATGTTGTATTGCTGCAGTAATTCATGCAAAGGGACCCCCGACCAAGTACTGAGATCGATCTATCTATCTATCTATCTATCTATCTATCTATCTATCTATCTATCTATCTATCTATCTATCTATCTATCTATCTATCTATCTATCTATCACATTGAGCAGGCATAACATTATGACCACCTGCCTAATATTGTGTTTGTTCCCCTTTTGCTGCGAAAATACAGCAAACTCTCATGCACTGTGTATTCTGACACCTTTCTATCAGAACCAACATTAACTTCAGCAATTTGAGCAACAGTCTGTTGGATCGGGTCACACAGACCAGCCTTCACTCCCCACGTGCATCAATGAGCCTTGGCCGCCCATGACCCTGTCACTGGTTCACCACTGTTCCTTCTTTAGACCACTTTGGATCGGTGTATATAATCAATAGGCTTTGACACAACTCCCTTATTCCAATCCGACCCAAGTTTACCACAACACCAGGTCAAATTTTTCCCACTAGTCCTACGATATCTAATGGGTAAAAACAACACAAGCTTCTTTTACACTTCATGCTATCACATTGCTTTTTTCCCCTCTACGTTTGAACTGTTACTTAAAATCAAACTAAAGTAAAATGAAAATTTGTAACAAAGAGAGCCAGTTTCCAAATTAACCACTAGGTGGCCTAATTGTCAAGTGACTGAAGCCTCACGCTGCTCATATTACAGGCCATACCGCTGTAGTTTTCTATGTATATAATAATGATTTTATTTGATTTTTAATAAAAAACAGATTTTCGTAGCTTGTAAAATATTTATTTTCCCCATTTATTTCATGGATCTTCATCTGGCTGAATGCATCTGTTTAAATGACCTCAATAAGTATTTGTCACAGTGTGTTCGAATACACAGCACAATAACATCTGCTTGTAACAGTTCCACTAAATAAATTTTAATTACATTTTATAGGCTTTTAAAAAATATCAATGCTTTTAATTATATTCCCCAAACATGATATTTCGCTGTATTAAAGACTAGGATAACATTAGAAGCTTTAATCTTTGTTGCTGGTCTTGTTTTGCTGCTCATGTTTTCAAAGAATTCTGAAAAACCAGTCATAGGTTACAATAATTTGTTAGGATTTTTAGATGATCAAAAGAGTTTATGTAGATTTATGCAGGCCCACATGCACATAATGATATTGTTCTCTGCTTTTGGCCAGCGGCACTGGTCACACCATGTGTCTCTGCAGATGCTGCCTTCAGAAGTCTAAAACAGACTCGAGTGCCCAGCCAAAGTTCTAGAAAATTCCTGGAAATCTATAAAGATCTACTAGAAAGGAGATTCTGGAGATGGTGTAGAAGTTAAATCTCTCTTGTCTAGCCATTGGCTTGCTGCATTTTGTGTATTTATTCATTTCAAATTTTTAGTGTGTTTACTTTTTGTAATGTTCTTATTTCCTATTCGGCCTCTAAAGTACTGCTTATCCCCATATTTACAGTATAATAAAGGCATCGCAGACTGTATGTGAAGGTCAAAAACCATCAGAGACAAAAAAAGAAACCCATTCTTATGTCAGGGCCTATAGAATATTAACATGTACATTTAATTATAGAGCAGAAGCTTTGTTTTATTCACACTGACTTTGTCATCCGAGCACAGCACAGTTGGTTTATATATATATGTTCTGGGGATTCAGTAATGTATCCTATCGAAATGTAATTAGAATCGATTGTTAGGTGAAAGATTTCCGAGATCAGCTATGAATGTGTCAAATCAACCGACACCACAGTGCAGTGAGGTGTCGCAATGCTTCAACTGCAGTTAGTATAAAAGAAAGGGAATATAACGCAGCCCTGGAAAGTGTTAAGCGAATTGTTTTTAAAACATTTTTTTTTTTTTCTTACATTCAAGGTTTTCAAAGACAAAGCCACAAAAAGACAAAACATTTTGAAGGTACTTTATAAATAATTCATTTCAGAATATTATTTAAGATAACAGATGAGATCATTTTCAAAATGTTTGTTTGTATTGATGTTTTAATGCATTTAGACTGACCGGTTTTATCAGCGCAACACAACTAGCTTAAGTAATTAATAACGACGTCTTCAAAATCTGAACACTGATAGTGAAAAGTTAAATGACTGAGTAAATTGTTAGCTTAGTGAAAAGTACTAATTTATTTTATTTTTTTAAATAATTATTAATTCTAAGTTTTAAAGTTGTCTGTTGGCTAGCTAGCTGCATCATCTCTAACATAAGGTCTAAGTATTCCTCCGAGATAATCACTTAATTTCCACCATTGCGCGTTCGGGGAATAAAATGGCAGTTAATGCGTCTCAGTGAATATGTTTGTCTCCTTAACCAGTTTTATAACGTGCTACAAACACATATGACAGGAGAGCTTTTTCATTCCTCTCAAACAACTGCCTGTATTTGAGTAGATGCAAAGTTGTGCATTTACGAAGGATACCGATTAAAAGTTCAACTGTTTGAAGCAAAAGTAATAAAAATGTAGTTTTATTTAATTATAGTTTTTATTGTTTTGATTAATACAGTGCTCAGCGTAAATGAGTACACCAACTTCGAAAAGTAACATTTTAAGCAGTATCTCAATGAACACAAAAACGTCGAATCTCCAAAATGTTGACAAGATTAAGTTTAATATAACATCTGTTTAACTTATAACATGAAAGTAAGGTTAATAATACAACTTAGATTACACCTTTTTCAGTTTTACTCAAATTAGGGTGATGCAAAAATGAGTACACCCCACAACAAAAACTACTACATCTAGTACTGTATGGCCTCCATGATTTTTAATGACAGCACCAAGTCTTCTAGGCATGGAATGAACACGTTGGCGACATTTTGCAACATCTGTCTTGTTCCATTCTTCAATAATGACCTCTTTTAGAGACTGGATGGAGAGTGATGCTCAACTTGTCTCTTCAGAATTCCCCATAGATTGGGTTCAGATCAGGAGACATACTTGGCCACTGAATCACTTTCACCCTGTTCTTCTTCAGAAATCCAACAGTGGCCTTAGATGTGTGTTTAGGATCATTGTCATGCTGGAAAAGTGCACGACGACCAAGGGTAGCATCTTCTCTTTTAGTATAGAGCAGAAATGCAGCGCCCCGACACCAGCAGCACTCATGCAGCCCCACATAAGGACACTGCCACCACACTGCCATCACTGTGGGCACCATGCATTTTTCTTTGTATTCCTCACCTTTGTGACGCCATACAGTTTTGAAGCCATCAGTTCCAAAAACATTTATCTTGGTCTCATCACTCCAGAGTATAGAGTCCCAGTAGTCTTCCTCTTTGTCAGCATGGGCCCTGGCAAACTCTAGTTGGGCTTTTTTGTGCCTGGGCTTTAGGAGAGGCTTCTTTCGTGGACGGCACCCATGCATGCCATTCCTCTGCAGTGTACGCCGTATTGTGTCACGGGAAACAGTCACCCCAGTTTGGCTTTCTACTTCTTTAGATGACTGCAGAGAACTTGCATGCCGATTTTCTTCACCCCTTCTCATCAGAAGACGCTCCTGTCGAGGTTTTAATTTCCGTTGGACGACCGGGACGTCTCTGTGAGATAGTTGCAGTTCCATCTTTTTTAAATGTTTGTTCCACTTTTGCTACAGTATTCTGACTGATGAGTAAGGCTTTGCTGATCTTCTTTTAGCCTTCACCTCTCTGGTGTAAAGAAATTATTTTCTTTCTCAGGTCTTGTGACATTTCTATTCCATTGCTGACAGCATGAAATGAGAAGAGGTTTGCTTTAAGTAACACACTTTTATAGTCAACTGTCTGCTGGACACCTGTGTATTGAATGATTAGACTGACCTGTGGTTGGATTCTTGTTAAATTAGACATTTGTAGTCTAAAATTTACCTTTGCTCCAGAGGCTTTCAGTGGGGTGTACTCATTTTTGCATCACCCCAATTTGAGTAAAACTGATATCAGTACTTAAATGCTGTTTTTGTTTGCTTTAAGCTTTATTTCTCAACAATGAAGGTATTTTATGTTGCCTAAAATGCTGTTATTATTGTGATACTTTGCTATCATGAGGGTGAGTGAAATGAAATCCCTAATGTTTTATATTGCACTGCCTTGCAAATCGGTGTAAAAAGCGCCTAATCTTCCTACATAATCCCCATTTTGTTCAGTGCAAGTGTTCCAGCACTTAAGCGGTGTCTGCATTTCTCTGGGGGGGAAAAAATTCGATTCAGTTCTAATTTATGTTGTACTTTTAAGATTTTCATTTGACTCACCTTCATAGTATTCCCTACAGCTTTAGGAAAAATGGTTCTTTGGATAGTAATGGGTTCTTCTAAAAATTTGTGCCTGGAGAACAGTCTGAAACAGGAAATCTCTTTTCAGCGCTGTTATAAGTCAAGAGACCCTTAATGGCAATTATATTTTAAATAGTAATTAAAATTGTCATCAACTATCATTTTATTGAAGTCATTATTAATTTACTTGAGTTTTAAAGCCATGCTTGAGCCTTGTATGCTATGAAAACAGCACAATATTTCACAATGTTTCTAATATAACCCAATGCAAAAATAGCTCTGAAATGGTCTTAATATTGAACCACAGAATAATGTTAAATACACTATATTGGCAAAAGTTTTGGGACACCCCTCCAAATCATTGAATTCAGGGGTTGGGCTCGGCCCCTTAGTTCCAGTGAAAGGAACTCTTAATGCTTCAGTATACCAGGACATTTTGTTCCAACATGACTGCACACCAGTGCACAAAGCAAGGTCCATAAAGACATGGATGAGCGAGTTTGGTGTGGAGGAACTTGACTGGCCTGCACAGAGTCCTGACCTCAACCTGGCCTGTGAGCCAGGCCAAAACTGGGACGTCTGCCTTTACATGCACATGAATGTTATATGGAGATTTCAACAAGGTTTAGGAGTGTGTTTTTGGGAATTTTTGACCATCCCTCTAGAATTGCATTTGTGAGGTCAGGCACTGATGTTGGACGAAAAGGCCTGGCTCGCAGTCTCCGCTCTAATTCACCCCAAAGGTGTTCTATCATGTTGACGTCAGGACTCTGTGCAGGCCAGTCCAGTTCCTCCACACCAAACTCACTCATCCATGTCTTTATGGACCTTGCTTTGTGCACTGGTGTGCAGTCATGTTGGAACAGGAAGCGGTCATCCCCAAACTGTTCCCACAAAGATGGGAGCATGAAATTGTCCAAAATGTCTTGGTATGCTGAAGCATTAAGAGTTCCTTTCACTGGAGCCAAGGGGCCGAACGCAACCCCTGAAAAACAACACCTGAATTCAATGATTTGGAGGGGTGTCCCAAAACTTTTGGCAATATAGTGTAGTTCTGTGAAAACTCTGATTGTAAGGAAAACTGTTTTTCTGAGTACTAATTCATTGTTAAGGATGGGTTTAATGCAATCTTTATACATATATTCTTCAAAGCACCGCATACAGATGATGTAGTTGCATAATTAAGCAGTTCTTTCTAATTACTATGTGAGAGTATTCCAAGTCTATGCCCCAGGCCTAATTAAAATCAGCTCTCTACTGTTAAAGTGTCCGAGAGCTAATGAATGGAGTTATTAGTACTGTAGTGCAGTGCGTCTTTAGGTGGGTGCAGAAACCCTCTCCCAACACTCTGCTCTGCCGGTTAACTGTCTTATTACAGCTGTGTGGAAACCATGACTGGTATTCGATCAAGCAAGGTATGTGAGCTAGGAAGTATCGCTGTATGTTTTCAGTATAATACTGTATCTGCCTGTGACATTGATTATCACATGTAATGGTTCTTTGTCTTTTAACACAATCAGACCCCATATAAAAGCATTTCTAAATAACCACACCAACGGTATTTCCTATAGAACCTTTAGGGTGCCTTAAACAACCAGGTTTTATTTAGTTTCCCTTGGATCACAGTGCTGATGATTCTGTCTCTTGATTGTGATTGGCCAAGAGAATGTTGATTAGTTTTCTATAACAACAAATTAACCTTCAGCAAATTGCTGTGGTGTAAAAGGGATAAATGTCTTTGGGACATGCTTTTATAGGAAAATAATCCACTTTGTGATGAAAACAACATCAGCTCCAGCTCCAGAGACAGGACACAAAACATGTGAGCCCATAACTACTTTTTACAGACTTTCATAATCATGTAACGTAAAGCCCAACTGATCCAAAATCATATCACAAATAATGTGGTCTATGTTTATCTGTGTGTTTTTTCTTCAGCATCTCTTCCTGTTCTGTGAAGAATTAAAAAGAGACTGTGGATATCTGCATCGTGGATGTGAATAATAATAAGGGGTTTTACTCCTCCCATTCTAGAAAAATGTAATTTTTTTGATTTCTTCAAGATTCTGTCATTAAGATTTCAGATCATAATCCAAATTGTAAAACGCTATGTGCTCTAAACAGGAATTTATTGATTTGTTAAATTTTTGAATCCTTAAACTTTCTACTCTCGGTACATAAACACTGTTTTAACATACACTTTCATGCTTTTTATTTTACATTTTATTTTATAAGCAGCGTTTTCCCTAACTTGCGACTTCAGGCGTCAATTAGGCTAATAATGCATATAGAAATTTCCTTAAAGTAAATGACTATATATTTATTTACTTGGATGTGTATAGTTATTTTAATAGTAAGTTTAAAAGTAGTTGGCATTTAGAAAGAAAAAAATCTTTACACTCTTCAACCACGACAAAAAAAAAGTGAATTATATCGTAGTGCGTCTTTGTAAAGGCTCAGAGAATAAAAAAAAAAAATAAAATGTCGGACTGAATAGTGTTCAGTTTGACCTTAAGTACACAATAAAATTCTTCCACTAGTGTGGATCGACTGGGATTTTTCATTAATCTTAGAAATCAAGACAGAAATAAAGACAGAATACTATCGTCTTTAGCAAACACAAAAGGAATATTGGGATATGGTTTATTTCATGAGTATTTATAGAAATCAACAACAAAATCATGATGAAATACCTCTAGAAACACTAAAGATGAATATTGTACCATAGTATGGCTTCTTAGTTATAAGTTTAAAAATCAATATCTAAAGGAAACAAAAGGAGTAACTAAAGTAAAATATGTCCAGTGTTCCTGACAGTACTTCTCCCTAGAAAATCGAGTTACAGAGGAGTCAATGTGCCTGTGAAGATGAGCAGAGGAGCTGAGATATAAAACCTCAGCCACTGGCTCTGTGTGTGTGTGTGTGTGTGTGAGAAAGAGAGAGAGAAAGAGAGAGAGTGTGTGTGTGTGTGTGTGTGTGGGAGGTTGTCTTGCCCTCTGGATGGCTTGCTTAAAAGGAGAGGGGTCCCTCAGTCTGTCGAGGAGCACAATTAAAGGGCACTTCAGCAAATATAATGTACACTAAGAGTGGTGTACATTGCCTTTCTGATTCTATACTTCCTAACAGCCTTACAACTGTTCTCTTAAAACGGGTCAAAATGCTTCCCCTTCTGTATGTATACTTGGCATGCTATTATTCTATATAGACTTCAAGCTGCAGGTTAATATTTGAAGTTGAAAATACACTTATTTATGCCACTGATTTCAAATGCACCTTCGGAAAGTTTAACAATCAACAAAGTCTATTTTCTTGAAGAAGCTGGAAATCAATAATAAGCTCCTGGAGGAGTGATGGTTGTCCTGTGTGTGTGTTGAGTTCTGGCTAAACATGATTTACATTTTTTTTTTTTTTTTTTTTTTTTGTCTTTGAGAAAAATGTAAAGCCCTTCAGGTGTGACAAATTTCAGCTCTACCCTTTAAAACATCCAGTTAAAAAGAAAAAGACGGCTTCCGTTTCCATTCTCAGATTGCTTTAGTGATACAGGGCTTGGTCTCTTTGGTTGCTCATGTTTAGGAAAAAAAATGTAGGTTTAATGAAAAAAGAAATTCTAAGATGTTAGTGCTTGAGGTAAAAGCCCCAAATCCCCCAGATGTACAGCAAACTATACTGTTTCGTGAAGGAATATGTGAATAATACACATTTCAAATGTATAGCAATATACTCTCGTTTGGAATGTCAATCAAAGAGCGATAACGTTTTACCTGAGGGGCCTTAAGGGGAAAAATGTTTTCATTTATGACTGCCAGATGAACAAATGACAATTAAAATAGGAAATGTTTCTCAGTATTCAGGGAGAGCATGTGCAAACAGCACACCAGGAGTCATCTGGGAGCTACACACTCACACAGCACCTGAGGCTACCTGAGGCACACACACACACACACATGCACACGCCTTCTGTTTAAAGGTGTGAAGTACTAAGAGTCTGCAGAAAGTAACGGAAGTCTAAAGGGGGCTGAAGGTGAACGTCGAGGTTTAGTGGGATATCAGAGCAGACATGCAGAGTCAGGGCCAAACACATCTTCCATCGGAAATCACTCGCACACTCCAGGCTAAAGCTTTTGCATCCAGTGAAAGATCATTTGCGCCTCACCTACAACTACCTACCATCGTTTATATACATCATACAGAATAAATCAACTACAGTTAAGGTTTGTACATGCGTAGATATATACATATATGTTTCTGAAAACCCAGAAGGTAAAGAAATCCTCTTCCAAAAGGCAGAATATACACACCTGGTCCAAATCAATAGTATCAAACAGCCACCTGTCAAATGTTCACTCATCTCAAACAAAACAGTTATTGAAATATATGTACAAAAAATACAAATGTAAATGCCCTAGAATATATCTATGTATTCATATACATATATAACTTTTAATCTTTCAATTAAAAATCTGAAAATAATGTCTTTTTTTTTATTTTAAAGAAAGGAAATGTATTATTTGAAATCATGCAGTTTTGCCCAAGCCTCTGAGTTTGTCCAGCTTTTTTTTAGTCTCTTTGGGGCACGAGAGACATGGAGAGCAAGGAAGAGGAAAAGTGATACAGGGGGTTGCAGGAGGCTGTGTGCTCTGCCCGACTTTTAGGGCTCTTTCCTGAGCTGATCTCAGACTGGTGTCCAGCTATGCAAAGCAGAGATTGACAGGAAGGCAGAGAGATTGTTTAATATCTTAAATGAGGGGATTGAGGGTGTGCAAAAAATGTGTGACTGTGAGAGAATGTGCGGTAAGGCCGTTACACATGGAAAAGAATCCGTGCCAGGTAGAAAAGCAACCAGGGGGAAAACATGAAAAGCAGACAGCATGGCATGAGGACAGCTGACCACAATGAGAAACCCTCTTACATCACTTTTAAGAAATTAATGATGACTTCACATAACACGGAATTCCTTGTGGGATTCCTTGTCACATTTATCTCTGCATTGCAGCACTGAAATGCAACCACTATCCATCCATAGCACTAAGACCTACTGTGGTGGGGGTCAAGGAAGGACCTGAAAGCATCATTTTCCTGTAGGTGTTGCTGTTCATATTGTCTTTATTTCTACTTTCTTACTGCATTGATAGATCTATTAGTAATAGATGATAAAATTGTTGACATGACTAAAGCAATTACAGCTCACAACAAGAATTATTAAGTTTTTTTCTGACAAAAAGGGGGCATTTGTTAGATACTGTAATAGTGATTACATAATAATAATAATAATAATAATAATAATAATAATAATAATAATAATAGTGATTACACTATAATAATAATAATAATAATAATAATAATAATAATAATAATAATAATAATAAAAACATAACTATGCATGACTGTTCTGCTCTCTTCTGATTGATTCTGATTCTAGGATTAGTAAGTAACGGAGAAATATCGCCACCTACTGGATATTTCAGATCAGTATTTTATTCACATGTAAGATACAGTACTACAAGCGTGGTATAGGAACAAGATTGAATCAATGAAATTCCTGCTTCAGGACAACATCACTCCTGCATACTGCATGCACTTTCTTTTAGGGGTTTGCACAATATGATCAGCTGCAAATATACACATAATGCAACAACATTAAAAAAATATACCTATACACATATGCTCTGTAATAAATACCAATTAGGAACGTCAGCATGTTGGAGTCCTGAAACACAGCAGGAAATTCAGAGGCAAATGTTACTTCTTGTTCCCCCTACTTCTTGTTAACGGGATATTTATATTTATATTTATTATCAATATTAATAGTTTAATCACATATTGCAAGTAATAATGCTATAAGATCTTGGTAATTAATGGAGTATGAATAAATTAAAAAAAGAGCCTGTGAGAAACTATAAAGGATTTTATATGTATGCAAACACCCAATGGAAATTGGAGCTTAGAGGTCAACCACACCCCTGAATGCAGCTTCAAGCTGTGAATGGACAGTGTTTGGATTTCAGTGTGGCATGACTGAAAGATTACAGGGACTTACATGTATTTCGTTCCTAATAAAGCCATCCCCTGGTGATTATTAATGACTGAAGATAGAAAGTGCTGTAATGTAATGAAGGTTTTACTTGTTAACGTGGCACATATATAAAGCAATACCACACGTGTATTCGATTTCACAGCGCAATTGCTTTCAATCTGGCACGAAAGTCTTCTCCACAGTGACACACCAACCTGACTTTGAAACACTAGCACCAACCGAAGCTGAATAAAGATCGCCTTGTGTCTTTTTTTTTTTAGGCAGTATTATATATTAGTAATTAAAAAAGAGAAAACTCGAACACTAAGTATTGCATGCCAATTTACATATTACTGTAAGAATAGTACAACATTTATCAGTATATAGTTTCAGAAACAGTTTATATGGTCTGCCTGTAATTAAAATTACAAGTTAAGCTAGTAATAACAAATAAGAAATAATAACTTGAGAGTATAATTTTGTGAGTTAGAGAACTCACATGCTCACAACATGTTAAATTGGCACTGATCTGTGCTAACAAGGGCCAAAACACTACAAAACTACAGTCATTTAGTTGGCTGTCAGTCAGATTGGTGTGTCAGGGCACTGAGAGAGAGAGAGAGAGAGAGAGACAGAGAGAGAGAGAACCTGGAAAGTGTCTGGGCAATATGACGATATAATATCGGCATGAATAATCGTCACTTATCTGAGATTGCGGATATCGTCAGTAATTTTATAACAACTACATAGTTGGAAGCAGATGATTAGATATAAGACATTTGTTCTATTTGTTTATGTTGTAAGATGTTAATATTTTCGAAGGATTTTTTTTTATTTCCCTCTCTTTTCATTTTCATTAAATATTATGGCTTTAAATGCAACACTACTGTTTTACTGGCAGTTTGCTATCAAGCCTATATACCGTGTATCGTACAAATGTCTTCACGTATTGTGCTATAATTTTGTCATATCGCCCACCTCTGTTGAGGATGTCTGATAAATGTCTGAGAATGTATGTGATTTTTGTGTAATGGAGCGAGAGGAAGCAAACTCTCTGCCCTGCCTTGCTTGTTCCACTTTACACTTTGGACTCGTTCTCCATGTTGGCAATGTCACCATTGCGTTCCTGCTCTTGTGTCTCTCTGCTCTCTTTCTCCTGCTCTTCCTCATCATTGCGTGAGTCTAGCAGGCCCTGCTGGCTCAGTCTGCTTGCCACGGACCAGGAGAGGGGCAGGCGCGAACGTGCGCTCATCTCGGTCAGCTCGCGTGCACTGCAGCTCGGCGTGTTAGTCTCGTAGATCTCATGGAAGCTGTTGTAGTCGACCTCATAGAAGCCATCCTCCAGCGTGAGCACGGGCATGAAGCGGTAGCCCCACTTGATCTCGCTGGCCACATATGAGCTGCGAGCCTGGCAGGTCATTCCTGAGAACAAAGAAATAACACGATGATGAAAAGTGCACATCTGCAAGACTTAAATTAACTGAGAAAAAAACCACCCACACCACAACCACAGATTTTTTTGTTCATTGTAAACTGCATTACATTCTTTTAAAAACAAAACACAGCATGTACGACTGAATCTCAAATTCTACCTTTAGGTAATAAAATAATCAAAATAGGAATGCATATGAACACTGATCTCTTAATCTTTACTAAATACATGTATCCGCAGAAATGATGTTCTTTATAAGAATTGTATTAATATCACATTCCCCATTACCTGCCATTGTGTAGATGTACGTAGTAAAGCAGTCTGGTGTGAGCCTCAATGAGCCATTTATCACTCTGATACAGGGGGAGCAGTTATTCACCAGGAAGACGTGTGTGTGTGTGTGTGTGTGTGTGGCTCTGTACAATGAATACTAATTTAGAGGTGAGAGATACAGTTCTTTTGGTCATCTTAATCATTATCACACTCTCTCTCTCTCTCTCTCTCTCTCTCACACACATACACACACACACACACACACATCTAACTTTAGCAAACAAATGGAAACCTTTCTTTCTTTCTTTCTTTCTTTCTTTCTTTCTTTCTTTCTTTCTTTCTTTCTTTCTTTCTTTCTTTCTTTCTTTCTTTCTTTCTTTCTTTCTTTCTTTCTTTCTTTCTTTCTTTCTTTCTTTCCTTCTCTCTCTCTCTTTCTTTCCTCATTGGGACTGCAACAACATCGAGCCTGTCCGATATGCCTGTCCATGTGAGATATAAATCATGTTCACACACACACACACACACACATACATACAGGCTACACACAACCTAACCAGTCTCACACAGAGATGTCCACCTACCTCAGCCTAATTAAATGCAATTACAAAATTACACAAAATTACAGCTTCAGTACACAAAACTACCCTCAACAGGAGCACACCATCATCAGTGTTAAACATGTGCTTTGTTAACAAATAGCTAACTTCATATTACATGTTTACGTGTAATACACAGCATTTCATAGTGGTCATGAATCTCTCACACTGACAAATTATAGCAAAAACTTCACCCTGACAGGTTCCTTCTTAACATGGAATCTTTTACTTTTCTGGCATTTAGCAGACGCCCTTATCTGGATCTCATTTTATACATCCGAGCAATTGATGTATTATAATTATAATTTGATGTAACACTTTTTTATTTTAAATTTAGACATTACTAACTAACTAGAATACTAGCCTGGTCCTCAGAGCATTAGCTTCTGCTGCACATGAACACGGAAACGTTCCGTCTGAGCTGCTCAGTTTATCCCTTCGGTTTAAATCCAGATCCTTTCTAGTCGCTGTTTCTTGTGCCACGTGCATGCAAACAGTCAGCTGGCTGATGCAGGAGCAGTTTTTGCCCTTTATATCCTGGTGAATATGATTAGAAGGAGAGGAAGAGCTGATCCTGGATCAGCAGGCTGATGATGTTAAGCAGGGAGAATATGGTTTGAGGATTAGTGTCCTGCGCTGCTGGAGTGAAAGAAACTTGGCAGGTAGACGTGAGAGAAGGGTCAGTGTAAGGAGTGATCAGTGTTCCTTCTGTTATCAGAGGCAAACACATGTGTGGCACAGGAGTTCTCCTGCCATGTAATTCAGTCAGTGAAGAGTAGCACCGAGTATTTTCCTCAACCATTTTAACTGTATCGACTGTATGTATTTATTAATCATTTATTTCTTTGGTCATTTATTATGTACAGCTACTTTATCTGTCTATCTATACATCATGACTGAGACGTATGTGACCATGTGTAGACATGGCCTCGCTCTCTCACACACACACACACACACACACACACACACATGTATATATACACTACTCACAAAAAGTTAAGGATATTTGACTTTTGGGTGAAATTTATGGAAAATGTAACAAGTTCACGCTACAGTGATATTATATCATGTAAGTAGGGCATTTAAGTAGAAGTATGCAGTGGTGATTCTGGGGTGCAGGGTTACGAGCTTCTACACGGTGATCCCATAGGTTTTCTATGGGATTCAGGTCTGGAGAAAGTGCAGGCCACTCCATTTGAAGAACCCCAGCCTCCAGCAGCCGTTCCAAAATGATGCGACCTCGATGAGCTGGAGCTTTGTCGTCCATGAAGATGAAATTAGGGCTGTGTTGTTCATGCAGGGGCACAATGACTGGATTAATGATGTTATTCAGGTAGTATTGGCTTGTCACTGTACCATTCACAAGATGTAGGGCAGTTCTGTATTGAGTAGACACACCTGCCCAGACTGTACCACCACAAAAGTGACTGATGCATAGTGACGTCTTCAACATCGTTGGCGGCCATCATTTCTGCTCAACTTGAATCGACTTTCATCAGAGAACAGCACTGAGGCCCACTGGTCCCTCGTCCAGTGTAAATGCTCCCTGGCCCATGCAAGACGATGACGCCTGTGACTGATGGTGTGGTCAGGTACCCTTGCAGGTCGTTTAGCACGCAGACCATGCGACCACCATGTATTGTCTTGGTCTCATGATGTAAATGTGAACAGCATGATGAAGAGGACTGTTTAAATACCAATTCTAAATTTATTGGTCGATTCATGGATCAAACACCAGTTGTGAATTTTGCCGTTAAGCACCTTGTTAGAGAACAGCAAGTTATGCAAAAAGTACTGAAACACTGAACAGTTGGACATGTACATTCAAAAGTGTAGAGAAGGTCAAATTAAGTTCACCTGTAAAGGTTATAGTGCATTTTAGGTGCACCCTGAAATTTCACCCGAAAGCCGAATATCCTTAACTTTTTGTGAGTAGTGTATATATGTGTATGTTTATGAATATGTGTATATAGACAGGTGAAGTGAATAAGACTACCCACTAATAAGGCACCTGTTAGTGGGTGGGATATATTAGGCAGCAAGTGAACATTTTGTCCTCAAAGTTGATGTGTTAGAAGCAGGAAAAATGGACAAGTGTAAGGATTTGAGCGAGTTTGACAAGGGCCAAATTGTGATAGCTAGACGACTGGATCAGAGCATCTCCAAAACTGCAGCTCTTGTGGGGTGTTCCTGGTCTGCAGTGGTCAGTATCTATCAAAAGTGGTCCAAGAAAGGAACAGTGGTGAACCGGAGACAGGGTGATGGGCGGCCAAGGCTCACTGATGCACATAGGGAACGAAGGCTGGCCCGTGTGATCCGATCCAACAGATGAGCTACTGTTGCTCAAATTGCTGAAGAAGTTAATGCTGGTTCTGATAGAAAGATGTCAGAATACACAGTGCATCACAGTTTGTTGCTTATGGGGCTGCATAGCCGCAGTCTAGTCAGGGTGCCCATGCTGACCCCTGTACGCCACCGAAAGCAGCAACAATCGGAATATGAACATCAGAACTTGACCATGGAGCAATGGAAGAAGAATCACGTTTTCTTTTAAATCATGTGGATTGCCAGGTGCATGTGCATTGCTTACCTGGGGAACACATGGCACCAGGATGCACTATGGGAAGAAGGCAAGCTAGTGGAGGCAGTGTCATGCTTTGGGCAATGTTCTGCTGGGAAACCTTGGGTCCTGCCTTCATGTGGATGTTGACATGTGACACGTACCATCTACCTAAGCATTGCTGCAGACCATGTACACCCTTTCATGGAAATGGTATTTCCTAATGGCTGTGGCCTCTTTCAGCAGGATAATGTGCCGTGACACAAAGCAAAAATGGTTCAGGAATGGTTTGAGGAGCACAACAAAAAGTTTGAGGTGTTGACTTGGCCTCCAAATTCCCCAGATCTCAATCCAATCAAGCATCTGTGGGATGTGCTGGATAAACAAGTCCGATCAATGAAGGCCCCACCATTGATAAAAGGATCTGCTGCTAACATCTTGGTGCCAGATACCACAGAAAAACTTCAGGGATCTAGTGGAGTCCATGCCTCGACGGGTCAGGGCTGTTTCGGCAGCAAAAGGGGGATCAACACAATATTATGAATCATCATGAACGGTTAGACATAAAAACAAACAGGATATATATCCTTTTGTGTTTTAACCCAGTGTTTAGTGCTAGCTGGGGAGAACACCAGGAATGCCAGTGGCTGTGAGGTAAAAGTGACGAAAACATGAATTATGTAGACAGGCTGCTGTTTCTCCTGTTTCGAGAGAATGCTTTTCCCACCTCGGGGTGTATGAGGTCACATTAAAATGACATACAGTATGTGCGGCATTTTCCCCTTTCTCTTCGCCATAGCAGTAGGTCAACCATGGAAGATGCTGCCAGCTGTTATTTTTTCCCCTTTGCTCCTGTTGACCTCGCTGACTCTCAGTATGGCCACAGTACATTTTGTGTTTGTGTGTGTGTGTGTGTGTGTGTGTGAGTGGCATACAAACAAGCAGCACGCAGATCTATGTACATGTGTGTCACGTACGACAATACTCATGGGTGTAACAAAATAGTGCTGAATTACAATGCATAAAATGTTCTCTAGATTCCATGCAAAAATAAATGTCATATAGAAATGTCATGGCACGATAGGCATGTAAATTCAAATGTTACATTCCAGCCGTCCCTGGTCTGAGTATATGAGCAATGGCTAATAATGTAGGACTAAAGGGGAAACAAGTCTAATGATTGTTGTTAAGCATGTAAATAATTGAGTAGTAAATCAATAAATTATTAAATGCCCGATTAATCGGATGATTAAATGACAAGACCAAAATATACATAACAAAGGGATGAATTAATTACCAACATTAGCTAAGCACTATTACTTTTCATACACCATGAAAGCACAGTTGATCTATAAATAAGTGGAAATGTAAAGCAACAAACAATAAAAAGGTAATCTAACTATTCATCATATTTGACACTATCCACCTCTACTCATATTGTGGTCTTACATAAGCCACTAGCTTTTTCTTGGTTTGTGGCTATAAAAGACATCACTTTGATCAGGAATAGAGGGAGAGCAATTATTTTCTTCAATTCTTGCTTATAATGAGGAATGCAAGGACAACACTGGATACCAATTACTGCAGAACTTCCTCTCTTTGATGCTAGAAGCTTCACTAATCCTGCTCTGTGCTGAAAAATGTTAAACATCTACATAGCAGCCATTAATCTGACCTAGCTGTGAAGAACAGCACCTAGACCTCTTTTCTGTGTAGACTGGTGATGTGCACCAGAAGTATCAATGTCACTAAACCTGCGGCATCTAGCTTATGTAAAATAAGAAAAAAAGCTACTAACTGTTCTTTGTACAACACTTCTCTTTAAAGAAAGCTTAAAGCAGAACAATATAACGATCTAACGCACTGTTAAAGAACCTTGTTTCCCCGAGAGTCTAGCTTTCGTTGTCAGAGCCAGAACCAAATGTTCTAAAGCATGTGATTAACACTCAGTAAGCATTTCACACAGGTCTGACATACCTTTCAGCAGTGTTAGCATTATTTTTACAGATGCGTTTAAGTACAATTTATATTGTTCAAATATTACTGATAAGCACTAAAATTAATTGATGTAATGTCTTACTCTTTCCTGGAGCTGACAATACAAAAGATTTCTTTTGATTACTGAATGCAATTTATCATTAAATTAATATTCACTTAAATATTATTGGGTTATTTTTACATTTACTACATCCGCCTTTTTTTTTTTTCTTTTTTGGCAAGTGATCAAATTTTCATCCACTAGCTAACTCTGCCCTATAACACCAAAGCTACTATAAACCAGGGTAGAGTGAAGTCCTGCATGTCCTCCCTTCAAGAGACATGAAGCTAGTGCATCTTTTCCAAATGCTACACACACTACATTCCTGGGCAGCTGAACACTTGAAAGAGAGCACTAAATGCCCTCTCCTGTATACATTAGCTCAAAGAGCTGTTTTTGGTTGCTTGAAACCCTGACCATAGCTAGCAATGACATCGTTAGGACTTGGATTCTTTCTTGATAATATGGCAAATGCTGCCAGTGGTATCCGTAATATTTGAACAATATAAATTGTACTTAAACACATCTGTAAATATCCAGCTAATGCTTATGCTGAAAGGTATGTACCTGTGTGAAATGCTAACTGAATGTTAATCACATGCTTTAGAACATTTAGTTCTGGCTCTGACAATGAAAGCTAGCCTTTCTGGGAAAAAAGGTTCTTTAACAGTGCTTTAGATAGTTAGATAGGGATCTGGATGACTGATCAGACATTGGTGAGTTCTAATGTGGTACTGTATACTGGTGCAACCAAGCTGCCACTGTTGGTTCCTTGAGAAAGGTCATTTCCCTCATCTGCTCAGCACAATTCTAAATTACTTCAGATATACAATAAGCCTGCAAAATGAAAACTGTTTCACCACTCAGGTAATGTATTTAGCTTTTGTACTTAGAAATATCTGTTACAACATTTTCCAACTTCATTAAAGGACATTAAACCTACTGTAGACTTCAGTATCATTTCTAGCAATGAAAGTAAATTAGACAAATTCAATAAAACCTTTGTCTAGTTAATAGAAGCCCAATTACTTCAAATCAGAGTTGCTTTCCAAGCATATGGGTGCGAACCGAAATCATATAGGCCTTCCAACCATGACATAACCTAAATAAAATTCTAAAAATAAGTGTGTTGCTGTAATAAACCATGTTTCCACGGATGTGAGGCAAAACCTCCATGTTGTGTAAGTTGTTGTGGTCAGGATTATACAAAAGTGACGTGTCTGCAATAGAACAAGCCAAATAATCTATTTATCGTTTCAGTAATGTGAACACTAGAATTAGTAATTAGAATTACTCAGTATGGACAAGCTTAGTATGAGCTCAGCCACTGGATTGGTATTACATACTGTCCCTCTTTAGGTGGCACTTCTTACGCATCTGTAATGTGATGCTCCGCTCTACATATTGTTCTACTGGGATTTGCATAATAGTCCTATTGTTGTGCGTAGCTCGGTTGCTACAGAATACACCATAGGCTTTCTGACCACTCTTTTCTGATGCATTTTGGAAGACATTTCTTGAAGACACAATTCATTAGTAGGCTTTGCCTTTTATCTTATGTTTGATCAATACAATGCAAAGATGTGCATTACTGTTGATTTCACACCAACTGACAAAAGCATTTGTAAGTGCATTCATCAGAGATGTTGATGAATAAACACCATGGGTCAATGTGCAAAATTTTGCTGTGTGGATGTGGTTGTGAATGTGGTCATTTTATCATCCACATGTCTTAGCAGATGGATTCAGGAGCTAGTGGGTTATTATTCTAGTCCCATGAATGACTAAGATTTGCTGTGTGACATTTTCCATCCAGCTCCAACTCTCGTCTCTTGCCACATCTGTTTTATGTCAGAAATGATCTGTTGAAATGGATTTTGTCCCAAAGTGCAGCAGCAGCATGAATTTCTCTAATCCAGCTTCTCCCTCTCTGATAGTGATATAGGTAACATTACCTACAAAATTATTTCCTTTAGGTTCTCAAGAGTTTGCCCTTATCCTTATCCAGGAAAGTCACATCGTTGTGGAGTATGTCTAAGAACTCTTGAAGCAGATTTCCATTTCTCACGGTGTTCCTGCAACATAGTTTTCATAATTCTGCAAAATCAGGCACAGTACAGAATCTATACATTCTATATATCTTTGGAGTTGACTCATTTTTTCATTTAGGCCTGCTGTTCCTGTTTGTTGAGGTGAAGCTTCTTGGGGTATTGATACTTTTAGCTAAGTTTAAGATGCCATCTGAAGTCCTTCAGTCAGTGAACTCAGGTTATTTGAACTTAAAATTCTACATTCTCTTTGACATGCAAATCAGTTTACAGGTCAAACTTCTGGTCATTTATGAGTCTGACTCCAAGTATCATGGTATAAGGACTGGAAATACTATCTCCCATTATACTGATATTTGGCACTTCTAAGCCTGTTAACCATCTTCTTCATTTGTTTGTTAAAGCCTTGTTCATTGTTTAAAGGGCATGACTTGAGTAATGTCCCAACTAGATTTTAAATCCACATTAAACTAGCAATGAGCCTCACTACCACGTAAACTACTTTTCTTTAGTCATGGGCCACATCCTAAAACAGCGTGATACATTTTGCTGAGTAATAACCCGTTGTGCTGGTGAGACAGCACTGCTGTCAAGAAGTCATCGAATTTGTGCAGTGTGCAAGGCACACTGTGCCTCGAAAACATGTGCTTCACACAGAGCCCTTTTTGTGGTGTGGAATTCAGTTTGTCTTCCTCAATAAGAGAAATTTTCTTTAGTGTGTCATTCCTACAGGAATTTATTAAGTTAATAGTACAGAAGTCCACACAGACACAGCTGGAACTGCACCGGCCTAAAAATGATCTTAGATCATGAACAATTATATATATTTCTGGTATATCACCATTGTTTGCTTGAAATGATTATACTTTTCTTTGTCAGATTCAATTTAATGGTGTTGCCTACATATGATTTCAGACTATTGTTTCCCATATCTGTCCTAGGCAGGAATAGAAAATACTCGAGCAATTGTACTTTGTTACTATAAATACACTTAAACACTTTGCATAGATTTAAAGGCATATTTGGACTTGAGTATTACTGAAACTGAATACTTTTATTTAATTACTTTTCAAAGAAAAAACTCACTTTTCACTCCAAATATTTTTTTTTATACACTTAGACCTACTTGTTGCTACAAAACAGTTATTTTCTGTACACAATATATTAATTCGAATGGATTTAGCTTAGAATTTCTAGTACATCAATATAAAATGTAGCACTGTATCATGCTGTGATAAATCATCTGCTGTGACCTTCTCATGTTACACAGTGGATTTAGCACTAGCTATACATGCACATCGGCCAATGGATAAACTACTGGACTTCTGGCCATACCTCAGTAAAATGAGAAGTCTTTTTTTGTCTCGGCATAAACTCCAACAAATAAAAAAAGCATGCAAAAAAAACAAGCATTTCATTACGTAAATAGCCATATTTAACAAAGTTAGCCTGGTTTCTTTGCTAATGCCTGGTTAGACTAGCAGCTAATGTTAATATTATTCATTTAAACATTTTTAAATACTTTTAAAATACCTTTTTTTAGTGGATTTCTGCCTATCTATACTTTCACTTAAATATAATTTCTCAGTATGTTTTCCACCTTTGGTCCTGTGCAAACCTGGATAAGAAAATATCTTTTTTCTCTCCACTCTCTCTGCTTTGGGACACACAGCTTCAGACCACTGGCAGATTGCTTTGAGCCTTCAGTGAAGCTGGAGCCAGCCATGTATACACGATCCTTCCAGACTTGTCTAAATCTTTATTCATATTGTCCGACAGTCTCACTAGGCTTTGGGCTGCAGCTACAGCCCTTAGAGCTGTTAATTTTGCCTCTATATTATCACTGTAACGCTCAGAAACATGTGCTAAAGGCTATCTCTGCATGATACTGTAATATTGGAATTAACGGTACGAATACTAGGAAAAATAGTGCAGCAAAATCAGCAAAACATATTACTTTACTCATAGTGGAATTTCCAAAGCATGTTGGTTTACTCTGAACTTAATTCCCACAAATGCTTTATTTGATTTTGATGCCCGTCAAAATCAAATAAAGGAGGGTATTTATACGCTGCATTATAACATCAAGTAAACTACTTGTCTTTATGCAATACAATTCTGTGCAGCATAATATCCTACTATTATTAAATACAGGTATTGTTTTTATGTCTGTATAGATATAGATCAAACCTGATAAATGAAATCTCGGAATATTGAATAACACCAGAGTTGTTGTCATGTTGTGGTTCTACAGTGTCTGTACACAAACAATATAACTTTTTGTGTATTATTTTAAGAATAAGCGCAAACTCTGGTTGCAAAAAATCTGAAATCTTGACGCTTAAATACTACCCATGCTTATAGACTAGTGTTTATAAGCAGAAAATGATGCATGTGAAGCCTGGTTGCCAAAAGACCTGAGAAGCCACAACAAGAAATACATATTTGAATTGGTTTAATATTAGCTGAAATGTTATCCACTTATTAGCATTATGGGTTACCTCTAAAAGACAGGAAATGCTATTTGGCTAAACTCACACTTTCAAATGGTGTAACTGTAGAAGATCCTTATGGCTTGGCACTCTTGTCTGTTGCTAAATGATCCTAAGTGGTGGCCAAGCCTGTAATGGCTGGACATATATACATATCTTATAGAAACAAGAGTGAGTAAACTAGAGAGAAGTTGAAGGCATAGATGTCTCTTGTTGCTTAAAACTTTGCTTGTGGGCACATTCAAGATGGAATGTTTTATGACTGAGGACGTTGTGGTAACGAAAGCTGGGGTGCTGCCCAGCCAGATGCCCTAGCAAAATTATTTGAACAAATTAGCTCAGTAGGGATGTGACCTAGCTATCTAACATTAGCTAGCTAGTTTCTTTATCTAGATTTTAGGCATCCTTATACATATCTTATAGAAAGTCTGAGTGATTAAAGTCTCCTGATGTTTAAAACTTTGGTGCTTGTGGGCACGTTCAAGATTAAAGATAAAATTTTTTGACTATAACATCGAGGATGTTAGGGTACTGAAAGTTGGGGTGCTGCCCAGCCAGATGCCCTAGCCAAATTAGTTGAACAAATTAGCTCAGTAGGGATATGACCTAGCTATCTAACATTAGCTAACTAGTTTCTTGATGCAGATTTTACCCATAACCTATTTCTACATAGATTAGCTAAAGCTATATAAATTTTGCATATGAGTTGATGTGTGTCTCGTTTTCTACCCTTTCCGAAAATAGATATTAAAACAGTACTCTTTTTTCCCTCTTGTCACATCCCTGTATCAAACACCATCTGCGTCACTGGATGCCTTGATGTAATCACTGGGGAAGTGGTGTGTGTGGGGGTTGTGAGTGTGTGTGTGTGTGTGTGTGGGGGGGGGGGGCTCACACTCAAAGACACACCACATTATGTTTTTGCCAATAGAGATATGTATTTTGTTCTATTTCACAGCTCAAATACTCATCAGGCAAAATGAGCATCAACCCATTGTGTTTGCACCCTTGATAAACCTTATGGCATGTTCTGCATAACAGACAATTTTTCATGTCTTTCTTGTTGCTCTTCAGGTGTTTAGAGCTTCAGAATGTAACATTTTCCAGTCATGGAGGCAATATTCACAACAATATAAGTTGTGAACTGGGAAGACGTTCTCTCCTCTCATGAGGCTGACCAAGCTGCTCCAAGAAAATTCTCCTCTGATTCATTTTTGCCACTGTTCCAATTACTGTTGATTTCACACCAACTGACAAAAGCATTTGTAAGTGCATACATCAGAGATGTTGACGAATAAACACCATGGGTCAATGTGTAAAGTAAGTCTAAATTGTCTGTCTTGTCTTTCACATTCTTTTTCCATCTTTATGCATCGTGCTCATCAAGAGGTCATTTAGGTGAGCTCTTTATTTCCTTTCTTTTTTTTCACCACAGCTTTTTTTGCAGGCATGTTAAGCATATATGCTGACCTTTTCCTCTGAAACCATCCAGACATTCATTAATAGAGGAGATGGAAGGGTCAACGGCTGAACCTATTTATCTCAAACATGACTGCCAGGCTGTCATCTTCCCTTCTACATTTTTTTGTATGATTGAGAAGAGGACATGGATGGCTCATTGCCCAACTAGTATCACTATTGCTTCATCTTTACACCTGTACTGTAGGCTCATATGTATGTCTTTCTAGATTTCTTCATACAGTGTCTCTCTTCTGTGGTTCTTAGCTCAAAAAACGTATGAAGGTCAGTGGAGAATGAGCAGACTGGAAGTCTATAGCAACTCATATAATGACTCTTTACAAGTGTGGTGAGCAGAAAAGCATCTCCGAATACCCAACACACCAAATCTTGAGGTGGATGAGCTACAACTGCAGAAGACTTCAGTCAAGAACAAGAACAGTCTAACAAGGACACAGACTCACTCAAACTGGACATTTGAAGATAGAAGAAAGACCGGGTGATTTCTTTTTTCTAATCTTGATCTGTTTGGTTGTTTTTTGTTTTTTGCACCCTTTTGTGTATAATCTATAGACTGCACCGACAACTATGATGTGGTAAAGGTCACAGAGATTATACTTTGTCCAGGTTGTGATGTCTGATGTGAACAATAACTGAAGTTCTTGAACTGTATCTGCATGATTTTTGCACCAAATGACTGGCTGATAAGATAACTGCATGAATGTGCAGGTGTAAAGGTACGCTTGGTGTATGTTTGTCTTGTTCACGGCATTTGTGAAGTTACAATTTTGCAGTGTTGATATCAGGCCTGTTCATGTTTGGTGTATGTGTGTGTGTGTGTGTGTGTGAATTGCATAAGTATTGGAAATATTTTCATAGAAAAGTTTTAAAAACCCCAAACCACCCCCCCCACACAAATTTTATACATTCATGGTAAAAGGTGATATCAAGCCCATTTCTACTCTCTGAGGTGCAACAAGTGCTTCTTCACAAGCATTTACAATTTGAAGGCATTATCTTCAACCACTAAAAGCAGAGGTCTGACACTGAAAGGAAACGGTGTCCTAATTATATATCAGACTAGTGATTGAAAATGTCTGATTAGGATTAAAGGGATAAAATAAGGATAAAATAGTTTTATAATTTAATTTAATAATTTATTTTTATTTCTAGTTATTTAGTTATTTTTATTTATTTATTTATTTACTTATTTATTTATTTATTTCCCCCCCTCTCCTTTCTCTGTTTATCTTCTTTTGTAAAGCTACAAATAAAACTGAATTGAATTGAATTGTTCCATCAGCAACGAATGGAACACCAGTGTACTGTTGAAAAGGTCTAAACCCCAAACGTCCATCTCGTGCCACTCTAACAGGCAAAAGTTCAAAAGCTTGATGCAGATTCATAGATTTGATTTCAACATCTTAGCTACACTGTATAGAGAAATCATAGAGTATCTTTCAATACTCAAGAAATGTCAAGGTTTCTTTCAGAGTTCCTTCAGGTTCTATAGAAATCATCTGTTTAGATGCTGTTTGAGATTTTTCTGAAACCATTACAGTGATGGTCTACATGTGCTCTTTTAAGGCCCAGCAACTGAGCTGTGTTATGATCTGTGGCGCTTCATGGTACTACACAATGCTTTATTCTTTTATTTAAAAAAAGGAAAAGAAAAGAAGAAAAAGATACAGTTTTAAACATAAGGACTACCAGGAGCCTTATATTATAAATTAAGATGAAGATTTCTGATCCCATTGACTTAAAGAGATTACAGTTAGTAATGTATTTATCTTTATGCTGTAATAATAATAATAATAATAATAATAATAATAATAATAATAATAATAATAATAGTGATGTTTATGATGGTGATGGTGCTGGGCTGTTTAGATAACAGACTTGTGTAACATCAGTGGGTTTTCCTGCCACTCTCTCTCTCTCTCTCTCTCGCTCACACACACACACTCTCTCTCTCTCTCTCTCTCTCTCTCTCTCTCTCTCTCTCTCTCTCTCTCTCTCTCTCTTGCTCTCTCTCTCTCACTCTTAACACCATCTCTATAGCAACCACTCTCACAAACCACTCAAAATAGAATCACAGTTGCTGGAAAAGCAGAAATTTCGACTGACTGTTCCAACCCAAGATGCAAAAATCCATCATGTTCAGCCTTTATTTAGTTCCGTAGTCAAGTGCTTGTGATGATCGTCCTGCTAAATAAAAGCTCTGGGGCAAAGAGGGTCATCTTTGTTCTTTGATTAATGAAGGTATCAGCTGGGTTTTCCGACATTGGCAGCATAATGAGCTCTAAAAATACACCTGCAATAAATATCATTATTTTGCCATCATTTATGAAAACTGTCTCAACGAAAGCTTGGGGCTGATCACAGAGGCCTTTGTCATAGTGTTTCCCCCAGTATAATCAGCATTTTAGGAGTATGTGTTATAGTGTATATATATATATATATATATATATATATATATATATATATATATATATATATAGAGAGAGAGAGAGAGAGAGAGAGAGAGAGAGAGAGAGCACACAAAAGAGAGGACACAAGTAGAGGACTGACTCAGGCGTGACAGCTGTCCATGAATTCTAAAAACAGCTACAAGGACACACAGGAGCAGCAGCTTGGAATGAAAAGTCTAGACTTGCCAAAACACACACACATACACACACACACACACACAGTTTACATACTATTCCTGTGAGGACCTTCCAACAACATAATTATTAATGTGTAGGGTTAGAGTTAATGCCCACACATACACATAACCCTAACCTCAGTAACCAAAAACAGAGCAAAACATAAATAAATAAATAATAATAATTTATATAAGTATATATATAGCGATAATCTTCATATGATAAGTCTATCCTTGTAGTGAAATTTGGTCCGTGCAAAGATAAAGCCCCCGAATGGCCCAGATCTTCCCCCCTTCTCGCCAACCCCAACCTCCCGCCAGTATCTTATTTTACTGTTAAAAGTGTTAGTGTTACAGAAGAGATATACAGTAGAGATCTGTAGTCTGGACTACCCAGTCATACAGAATGCTTTTATGGTAATCCTGTTAGACATGCATCGAAACTCCTGAGCTCTTTTTTCCATGCCACTCATGTGTAGCACAATTATTCTGCTCATTTGGAAGGAAAATGCTTGCAGTGTTATCAAAAATAATAAATAATGAATTCTTACTTAGGTATCGGCTCTCTTCTTCTCCAACACACATAACAATCAAATATAGACAACCGCATAAAAAGGACACTGCAGACTGCAGGAAGGTTATACATTCATAAGCTCTAAAACGCTGGAACTCACACAGGGCAGGTTTGTCTGAGTGTTCCCTATGGACTAACAGTGTGTGTGTGTGTGTGTGTGTGTGTGTGTGGTTTTGCAGAATGTTGTTAAATCCTGTGGGAGTAACCCACTTGAATTACTCTTGCCTCACTGACTCAAGCAAGCAACTGCAACATCATCTGCCCCAAAATAGGAAGCGGAGACGCTGCCCTCCTGCCACACAACCTCAAACTCTACCTCCTAACAACTTATGCAAGTACAATTTTTAAAGGTCTAGCTTCGAAAATCCCTTACTTAATTGCTGGTTGCTTCCTGTTTGGGGTCACTACAGTGGATCATCTGATCCACACATTTTGATTATTCACAGGTTTTATGCTGGATGCCCTTACTGATGCAACCCTCCCATCTTGGCTTGGGACCAACTCTGAGACTTAACCCCTCAGTGACTGGGTTGGTTCCCTGCCTGGGAATTGAACCTGAAGCTGTGGTAGAGAGAGCGCGGAATCCTGATGCTGGATCACCAGGGACGAAATCCCTTACTAAACTAGATATTATGTAATCCTTAACCATTATGTTTATATGACAACTTTAAGGGGTTATGTTTTGTTTTGTAATGGTGCTTCATGTTACCTATTTTGACTATTTCCAGACTCATCTGTGACAGAGAGTTGACAGGTGAATAAAAGGACTAATCAAGAAAGCCATTAAAAACATTGCCTTGTCTGCTCTTTAGCCCTGTAGCTAGTCTCAGGTCCAATTAGTTGATCAGATGAGGATTTGTTACACAAACTGAAGCGTTTACTGTTGCTTACACAACCTGTTTTTATATGTTTATTAGTTCTACTTTTTTTGGTACTCGGGTACTTTGGTCCACTGAAAAACTTTGTTGTGCTTTGCCAGTTGATGACTCTTGCTCTAGAACTTTAAACGACACAGCCTTAAACATATTTCTCCCAACCTCAAATTCTATTTCCTTTATCTTCAAAACGAAGACTTTTCTTAAAGAAAAGAGGTATCCCCAGAGAACCTCAAACAAATGTCACTATGCACGACTAAGACCTCAAATTTTTGCCCCCACAACTTCAAGCTGTCCACCTCTATACAATCTCTCCAGTCTTAGATCCACACCACATGCAGCCTCATGGCTCACAGTATGTTTCTTATTCTATAGCTCATTTAGTCAACAACTAGAAATTAAAATGAGCATGCCCAATAGAGCTAGCAATTTCTCCTCCAACTGCTGATCATTCTATAGTCTATCATTTACTCCCAGGCGGACAGCTTTGCCTTCACCTGTGCTTAACAAAGCTCGGGCAGCTGCGGCCTCAGCCCTGTGGCTAATGACAGATAATCTGCATTCCTTGCACTAGCACAGCTCCACTGACTAAACGCCTCATAAAATAGTGATCTGCAACAATTACCCTGAAAATCTGACTTGGTCAAATGCTGCTTCCAATTAGCCCGGCTTCTGCTGCCCAGAGAATAACCTGTGGTGGCTATGGAATGAACGATGCTCAGTTTTCAATGAGTTGTATGTATCTTGCATCTGAACCAAGTGTGAGAAAGAAATCTAGAGGGAGTTCTGCCAGATGTAAACGTGGTAAGACTCTTAAAAGGCTCAGAGGTACACAACCAAATTATTCCACTGTGCACTGTGCTGAACTCACCGGCCCGAATATTCTGCTCTCGTTTTGAAACACTGCTGCTTTTATCTGGCCATGTTCCAAAGTTGGGCTACAACCTTACAGGTTAAGATCTATGAGAGCCAGGATTAATGCTGAACCTCCTCTTTAGATGACCTTGTTCACCCTGGAATGATCTATGACCATGTGCCTCTCTTCTGGAATAGTCTAGATCGCAGTGTTAAAATGTTATTTACTTCCTGCTCCTGATTTCCTGATTTCACTGATATTTTTATTATTATTATTTTCTTTCTTTTTCTCTCTCTCTTTTATTTTTTGTCATTTTAGACATTTTGTCTTTGGCATTAACCACTCCCACACATATGGCAAGGTGAAATCTGATGCACCTTTCAAGCTGTTGACATCTTTCTTCATCTCCCTATGAGTAATCTTTGGAAGATATGTGTTTTTACAGGCTTTAATCCAAAACGCATCGGCATTTATACATACATTAGAATGTTATCAACTCAGCACTAGTAATGCTAGTAATATTAGTACGCTTGGGTTTTATAGGGAGCAAAGTTTTTGAATGGCTGGAGAAACTAGCATGTAAAATACTGCAAGCGCTAAGATAAAAAAAGGGTCAAACTTCATAACTGACCCTTATATAATTGTATAATTCACAATTACTTTGCATGCTGGGAATACAGACTTTAATTACACTCTTTTCCCCTGTTTACTTTGTGCGGTGTACAACTAATTGAAAAGAAGAAAAAAAACTTTTTTTAAATTTCTTTTCACGTAGATTTTTGTCTTTCCTCCCAAAACCACAAGAAATCATCAATTTTCAATCAGACGCTAGCCAGTGGAAATTCTTTAGCCACTAACACTGGATGCTAACATCTTTGATAGTATTGCTATGGATTTTAACCTGATTCGTCTCAATTTTGATATGACATACTTTGTCTCAGATTCCGTAGTATGGTCTTCCTTTTCAATACCACTCATTGAACATCGGAATTTGTTATTAGTTCAAGCATTAAATTTGATTTTCAGATCAGGCAGATAGGAAATGTTGCTCTGTTATTGCATACACCAATTAGTGATAATAGCTCACCAATTACATAATTGACTACAATAACAATACGCACTATAGCATTTGAATGGAGATTCGAATGGAGCTGTTTGTCCTACTACAAGCAACACTGTTGTCTCACTGCTAATCCACTCTACATCCTCTACATGATTGCCATTTCTTTGTAAACATGGGCAGAGTTGTCTCTCTCACTCGCGATGTACTCGTGTTAGCATACGAGTAACACAATCTGGTGGTATGTGTGTAAATGTAAGCTTTGAGAATTTTTTGAGAATTGAAAGCCATGAGAATGATTTCAATATGTTCCTCTTTAGTCAAAGGAATTCTTAAAGGTTATCTGGGGAAAAACATATACTTTAGTGTCTATCGATCGGAAGGTTGTGTTCCAGGTCCACCAAGCTGCTGCTGCTTGACCCTTAATCCTCAATTGTTCCGTTGTATAAAAACAAATGTAATGTAATGGATAAGGGCATCTGCCAAATGCTGTGCATGTATATTAAGTATGAAACGTTTTGCTAAAAAGTGGTAATTTCCCCATAATACTTTAGTTTCCACCCTGTCGTTTTTTTGTGTATCTGAAAATTGAGACAAGGAATTAGGTGAATGTTTCAGGTACCTTTTTCCTCTCTATTTGTAAATAAACATATAAAAGCTCGACATAAATTAGCTTAGTCAGAACGCTCATGCACAAAATATGTGTCATGACTGGATAGAAAAGATAAATTGAATTTGATTGGATTTATATCACACAGGCCATACTATGGAAGACTTTGATTCATGAGTAAGTGAGTGTATATTTTGTTTGTGTATATGACCCAGTGTGATGTATTTTCCTCTCCTTTAATGGCAATGACTCCTTTCCATCTAATCAGTGGAATCTCTGTCTGCAGAGAGCTTTTCTCTGCCAGCCAGACAAATTTTATTCTGTTGCTAATGAAAGATCATCTCATTTACACTCCCCAGTTAGACATATCTGACCTCATACACAGGCCTTCATAGGACTCACAGCTGACAAACATGATGCAGCATTTTTGCATAAAACACACCAGGCACAAAAACAACTTTCAAAGGCACTAACTTTTATATACATAGAGGTCTTTTTATATGACCGCAGAGGAGCTGTTTTTTCTCTTTGAAGCCTATGAGTCTCTGGTTTACTTTCATTAAATTATTTGTGCTTTCCTACCTGTGGCCTCCACCATGCCTTCCAGAATCACAACAATCTCCAGCTCCTCCTTAGCTAGGTTGGCTTTGGAGATCTCCCAGAAGGGGCTATGCTGGTTGATCTCGTGGCAGATGATGAGTGGGGACACAAGGAAGAGGCGGTCATCGCCTGTGTCATAGCCCACATTCATGTCTGTTTGGTTGAGGGGAATAAACTCCCCCTCCTTGGTCTGTTTGGACTTGATCAGCTTGGCTCGGATTGAGGCCTCAACGATGTGTGAGTTCCTCAGGTCACCGACGCGGAACATCAGACAGAGGCGCCCGTCACGCATTGAGATGACTGCGTTGGTGGAGAACACCAATGTCTCTGCACGCTTCTTAGGCTGCGAGATCTTCACAAACATGCAACCCACCATAAAGGCATTCACAATGGAGCCCAGCACTGACTGCACTAGCAGAAGTATGATGCCCTCGGGGCACTTGTCTGTGATCACCCGGTACCCATAACCAATGGTTGTCTCAGTTTCAATGGAGAACAGGAAGGCGGAGACAAAACCCTCCAGGTTGTTGACACACGGTGTCCATGTATCGTCGCCTATGTGCTCCAGGTCCCCTCGAGCATAGGCAATCAGCCACCACATGAGGCCAAAGAAAAGCCACGTAACTGTGTAGACCAGCACAAAAATGAAGAGGTTGAACCGCCACTTCAGGTCCACTAGCGTGGTGAAGATGTCTGTGAGGTAGCGGTAGGTCTCGCGAACGTTGCCGTGGTGCACGTTGCACTTGCCATCCTTGCGCACATAACGCTGGATCTTGCGCTTGGCTCGATCGCTGTCCTGAAGCTGCTTGGGCAGGTCGTCTCGTGCCTGTTTGGGCAGCCGTGGCTGTCTCACCGTGACGGGACTCTCCACATCCTGCTCCATTTGGCCTTCTGGAAGGGTCTGGGCCTAGAGGCAAGATATATGAGATTAGATCATCCTACATACAATACAGCTTGGATAATCAGATAATTATAATCATATTATATGAATTCTGAATTAACTGAAATGACTGAACTAGACATATTGTGTATTTTGGTTTACAGGGAGAGCCAACAGGTGAGACTCTGCAGAAAGTTCTAGACATTTGGACTAATGTATAAAAAGAGAAAATAAAAGGTAAAAGCTTGCACATATGATTTAAACTAGTGATTTCTATAGTTTTAATCATTTATTAACTCCTAGGTTAACCTAAGTGATTTTTGAGATCACCGTTTTTCTGACCAATTAAGATTTAAAAGTATGTTGAAATGTCAGCCATATTCATCAAAAGTGATGTTTTGTGTTTTTGTTTTATTTAATTATATGCAGCATGAAACTAAACTAAACCAAGTAGCAAATGACCCAGCCGTTGCTCAGATTTGGACTCAACAAATGGGTTAATAGGTATGAAAGCAAGCTAAACCACATGCAGTGAATATGTTTATAAAGGGTTTAATATTTGAGGTTATTTATTTGCTAATTCAAAGCAAAGAAGAACCGAGATTTATGGGCCAGGACTGGTGCAGTAATGAATGTCTGTGGTTGTCTATGATCAGAGTTTACTGGGTCTGGCCATTTATTTACACCATTTCCCTCTCCTTTAAGCTAGTTTTCCTGTATTCTGCAAACCCAAAAATCAGATAAGCCACGCTGTTTACACTGTTGATCGGTGGATGGGTGGTACCATGGGAGCTCAGACCATCTCATCAGTCTCTCAAACCAATATTGCCCCACTGTGGCTTTAACCCAGGGTTACATATTACAGCGCCCCAGTTTTGAGTGTTCCTAATGATCCCTGCATGACTTACTGTCACAGCAAGCTGTTCACTAAACAGCAGCAAAATGATCCTGAGAGGCATTCTTCTGCTGCTTGGGAGGTAGATAAGGTAAAAGCAAGCACAATAAAGTCTTTGTGTCGTAATGTAGAGGAACATGTCATCACAGCAATACCATTGTGGCGATGTATAGAAAAAAAAAACCTTTCAAACCAACAAATAAGTAAATAAATAAATATGCATTGCTCAGCCGTGCAGAAAAGGAATAACCACTGAGAGATGGTTATACTGGTATATGCCCTTCATTGTTTAGGATTCTCAGGAAGGCAATTGATATGAATTTTTAATTTATGTCTATTTCCGCATGTCTTGACATTTCTCCTTCTCGCTGCCTATTCAGGATGACCTCGTTATGCTGTTCTGTGCTGGATCATCACTCTCCAATTAACACTGCTACAGCAAAATTCTTTTTAAAAAAGTGAAGTAGGAATCAGCTTGTCGGTGGAATTCACTGCAAATGTCTGTGAAAATATAATTAAAAAAAACAAACATGTATGTGCATGTAATACATTACATAATTAGAACAAAGAGGTCAATACTATATGCAGTTTGAAACAGCTGTATGCTTTAATCAGTCTTTAAAAGATTCTCATATTAGTTTTTCTTGTAGAGATACTGTTTCGAAAAGAATAATAAATTCATTTATTCGGTTATTTTTCAGTAACCACTTTATCCTGGTTAGGGTTGTGGTGTGTATTTTGGCAGAGAAAGGAAACCACCAGCTAAAGGAGACATGAGGAGAACATGCACATAAACTCCACTAGACAGTAACCTGAGCTCGTGATTGAACTGGAGACCCTGGAGCTGTAAGGAGGCAACACTACTTGCTGCACCACCATGCTCTACGAAGAAATAAAATAGAAACTGCAAAGTGGCAGAATTCCACTGCCCAATAGCCAACTGAAGCAGCTGAATGAAAGTAAAGTGCAATGTAAGTCCTAACCCATATACATAAAGAACAAACTTGTAAGTACACCATACAAATAACTGACATCTTGTGCTGTTTAGATCAAACCTCTGTTGAACAGACTGACATTTTTCACACATCCCATCTGAAAAAATAAAAATAATGAAGCGGCTGCAATCTGCATTTCAATATGATGAAGAGTAGAAGAACGTAATGTGACATTAACAATAGCATGTTAAAAATCATTTGTGATATAACCTACCTTGGCAATTTGATACTATTCAGTACGTTTTGCGCTAGACAAGAAAAGAGCTAGATATATTGACATCTTATACATTAAATATCACATTTATGGTGTATTTCTGTGTGTTGGCCTCCTCATTATTATGCTGCTCATAAAATAAAAATAAAATTATTGTTGGCACAAATTCCCCGTACATGCTTGAAGAAAATCACCTAGCAGTAGTAGCTTCTGAACTTATGCAGCGTATGTATGAAGAATTATCCTTCTTCTGTCTTTTACTGGCTGAAACCGAAATGAAGACACCTTGTGTAGATGTGTGGCTTTTGGTTTAATACTGTGTCCAATGGTAAAGACCGTCAAAGCTTACATCATTTACATCGCACAACATGAGTCCTTACTTAAAACCTCTCTTTCTACCCCATCCCCTCTCCACAGCATTCCGTTCTCAAAGTGCTGTCAGAGTTGATTCTGTTCCTACAGACACACGACCATGAGGCAAAGTGCTGCTCTCTTTCTATGTTCTGCTTACAGCGACTTTGCTGATTAGTCACACACACAGAGGCGTTTCACTCCCTGACCTTGCTAGCTTATTCAGCATCATCAGTACCGAAAACCACGAATTCTGCAAAAGCCTTCAAGCATCAACAGGCAGTGCGTCTACAGGAGCTGGAGAGAAGCATTCCTTCTTGAACAACTCGGACAGCTACAGGATGGACAGAGCTTCGTCAGTGATGCTTTATTTGACCGTATATATTCATGGTAAGATGCAGCACAAATAGATAGACCAACTAGGACGTAAACATTGGTTACAGTGTACTAAATGTGGAAATAATACTATATACAACATTCATGTGTGTCACTTATCATAATCATATTTACAAGTAAATAAACTCATTTCATTTTAGCAGTTCTCAATATGTCATGAATCTCCCATTATTCTCCCACTATTTCACTTCCACTTCTGCTCTGCTTTTGTTTTGTTTCTTGACTCCGTCCTATTCCGTCATTACAAATACGTTTCCTGCATTTCTCCTTATTACCTGCAGCTTTTTTCTTTAAAAAATAATTGTTCAGTTTCTTTGTGTCCTTGCGAGCCTGCCTTTCTGACGTAGATTTTCCGTTTCTTTTCTTTTTTTCTGACCACAGTTTTTGCACAGCTTGTATTGCCATGTTAGCTAATTGTTCTGTTCTGTCCCAGCTTTTTCTTATCTTTAGTTTGGATAGTCCACTGGATGTGTTCCTAATATTCTGACCTGTTCCTAATAAACTTGCATTTCGTATCCAGCTTCCGATTAATTATGGAATTTTAGTTGAAAATAAATATTAATGAACAAAGAAAGATTTTAATGTCTTTTCTTTTGACTTTGAGGTAAAAGATCAATAATCAATAATCAAAAATCTAACGAACTTAATCATTTCATATTGTGCACGATTTGGCAAATGTAACCAATATACTAGTGTGTTAAATATTACAAGACAAAATACAGTTAGGGCTCTAATAGTCTAGAAATCACAGCCATTGTGTGACATGAATATTATAAAGATATAGATTTTTTTGTTGTTAAAACAAGAACCTAAGTGAGAATGAATCTTGTTTACTGATTGTTTACTAGCTATATAGACTTACATGTAAACATACACCGATCAGCCATAACATTACGAGCACTGACTGGTGAAGTGAATAAGACTGATGATCTCCTCATCATGGCACCTGTTAGTGGGTGGGATATATTAGGCAGCAAGTGAACATTTTGTCCTCGAAGTTGATGTGTTAGAAGCAGGAAAAATGGCCAAGCGTAAGGATTTGTGTGAGTTTGATGAAGGGCCAAATTGTGATGGCTAGACCACTGGATCAGAGCATCTTCAAAACTGCAGCTCTTGTGGGGTGTTCCCCGTCTGCAGTGGTCAGTATCTATCAAAAGTGGTCCAAAGAAGGAACAGTGGTGAACTGGTGACAGGGTCATGGGCGGCCAAGGCTCAGTGATGCATGTGGGGAGTGAAGGCTGGACCGTGTGATCCGATCCAAAAGACGAGCTACTGTTGCTCAAATTCCTGAAGAAATTAATACTGGTTCTGATAGAAAGGTGTCAGAATACACAGTGCAGGACGGGTCAGGGCTGTTTTGTCAGCAAAAGGGGGACTAACACAATATTACGGCTGATCGGTGTATAATTGTGAAATCCCAGTCATCTAGATCAATCGACTTGATGATTAGGCCTAGTTATAGCTCATATAGGTATAAGTATGACTTTATATCAAGTTGTGAACTTAATCTAATGTAGCTTTATAGAATTCAACGATATAATTAATATTATTTTCATATTCTAACAGGTTGGAGTGTGGTTTAGGGGAAATCGGAGGAAAAAGATGGTGATTGGTGATTAGGGTATGAGATACAGATATAATGACAAATGTGGCGCATTAATATGATCTCTGTTTTCTCTTTCTTTTTACCTCCCGGAGCATTGCGCTGAATGTGAGTATGTGGTTGTGCGTGGAGCAAAGCAGAATGTGATGCGTGAGCTGGAACGCTGCCAAGCTATTTGTGTTGAAAAGTTTTCCATTATTGACTGACTAGCATGCCACAGACACATGAGCTGGAATAAAAACCCCAAATGTGATCTTACACTGGCTTGGCTGTGTGTCTGAGTGGTGTACTGCCAATCCTGTTACACATAAGTAATACAGTGTAATTTTATTTATAGCAACACAGTTCCTTGTGCTGAGAAAAAGGGCTACGTTAAGTGCAATCACCCCATCTCACACCTGAATAACAGACAGTCTGGCAAAAGCAAAAGAGTGAAAACTTCTGAGTCATATCAGGTGTTAGAGCTGCCCCCCCCACCTCACAAATATCTTGCTGCTTTTGCTGTGTGCAGCTGATTTGTGTCCCCTGATGTTCTGTACACATGCAGGCCAGAACAAACTGCGCCACTTATAGATTCCGGTTAAAGACTCGAGACTTGAGGGATTTAAGTGTAAGAACACAAACATAGGTATGTTATCCACATATATTCTTTGGTTTGTTTGGGAGAGGAAGCAATATTTCATTTCATTTCATTGTCTGTACCACTTATCCGATCTATACTCGGGTCACGGGGAGCCTGTGCCTATCTCGGGCGTCATCGGTCATCAAGGCAGGATACACCCTGGACGGAGTGGCAACCTCACAATCACACACTACGGGCAATTTAGAGACTCCAATCAGCCTAGAAGCATGTCTTTGGACTGTGGGAGGAAACCGGAGCACCCGGAGGAAACCCACCCAGCACGGGGAGAACATGCAAACTCCACACACACACACACAGTGAGTGGGAGCGAGACTCGAACCCAGGAGGTGTGAGGCGAACATGCTAACCACTAAGCCACTGTGCCACCGAAAGGAAGCAATATGCACTCGTTTATTATTAATTCCTGTGGTATTACAGACAACACGTAATTTAATTATTGCCATACAAATAGAGAAGAAATATCATCAGAAGCCAAAATTTCTGTTTAACCTGTTTTGCAAGTCATGAATTCGTTATAGATTTTGGTCACTGTAAAAAAAATGACAATAAATAATATACAAAATGATAATAAAAATATCTTTCAGCATCTTTACAATAAAGTACTATATTGTTTTACATCGTGTAAAATAATAAAGTAACACTAATCACTGAAACACTTTTGGCAGGACACAACTGAGCTGAAGGTTAAGGGTCTCGCCCAAGGATACAAACAGAGATGTTCGGTCCTGCTGGAGTCTTCTAATCTGTAACCCAAAACTTTAACCAATAAACCACCACAACTAGCTTGCAAAAAATCTGTTTAAATCCCAGCAGCACCAAAACATTTGCCTTGTTCAATCTGCAAACTTGTCCAAGCCTGGAGCAATTATTGAAGCAAATTAGTTAAATTATTCAAATAATAAATAAGAAAGTATAAAAATATATAACAGTCTCTAAGACACTGTGAGTCGATTTTTTTGGTTAGAATTCAAAGCAGTATGTGCTTGGATTTAATCAACAAAATCTAACCCTAGTTTGAACATAGCTTTTCATGTACACTGAGTCATGAGAACTTACCAGTACTGAAATAATAAAGTCTCTCTCCATGCTGTGAGTCTGTTTTTTCTATGTTTGTATGATATTTTTTATTGGTTTATTTATTTATTTAATTTATTTTCAGTTTGGCCTTTTCAGGCCCTTGACCTTAATGTGACCAGTGAGCCTGAACACTCGGGCTCGTTCTGTTGCATATATTTTTGAAGAATGATTAATTTTTAGAATCCAGTTCTCTTGTACTCATATTACATTAGCTCATTTGTCTGAAAGTTTTGTTCACAATTTACAATTAAAACAGGATCCGGGTGATTGATGATAATCCTATTCAGTGAAATGCAAGCAGCAAAAATTCATACTAGCTTATTCTTCTAGACAGGGTAGAAACAGTAAAAATCTTGGATTTATCCTGGATTAATTTAATTCACCTACTAATCCATTTGCATCAAACTTGAATACTTCTGCATATATACAACCATTTATTTTTGGTTTTAGTTTTCCAGTAAGCTTAATCCAGATTTCATTTTAAAATTCAGTTTCAGTGATGGATTCATTTCAGTATTGCATTTATTTGTGCAAATTGCCAGCATATATTAAACAAAATATTAGAGTTTAATTTTCAGTTGGAACAAAATATTTTGATAATGGTTAATCCCAAGAGTAACATGTAAACAAGCGTTTACTTTTTAGACTTGCAAATCCATCATGGTTGACAATCAGACTTAACCTCAAATCATGGTTTGAATCACAGTTTAAGCTTTAAGTTAAATGATGCAAGAAGCTGAAAAGTAAAACTTGTTTAATCCTTGGGTTTGTCACATTTCTCCTGTCTGTAGAGGAAATGTCCAGTTTTGCAATCCTGCTTGCCCCTGTGCTGTATGTTTTGTTTAAATTGGATTTTTTCATTTCAGCACAGCCATCCACAAGGACAATGGGATAAGTTTGTGGACACCTGACCATCACAGCTAGTTGCTTGTTCACTATCCCATTCCAGATTTAGCCTCTCTTTGCACTTTGGGTTTAGATGTAAGTGTGATTTATGTCACACATAGCAGTCAAGGTGTTGATTTGAAGCACTGTGAGAGCTTTCGCGTGCTGTACAGTTGCGGACGCTACACTACGGTGAGAATTTGCAATGTGTGACTAGTAGATACTGTGGGCTGCTTCATCAGCAGCAGGCCGTATTTGGCCCATAGGACTGAAATAATGTACTTGATAATGAAAAAAGTTTTAAAAGTAGCCCCGTTCCGCATCTTCCCCAAATCAGAGAATCAGAAAGGGTTATTCTACTAATAAGGAACACGTTTCTCTATGAGTGTAGCTCTGTGCTCATATCTCCTCTCTGTACAATTATTATTGGCAATCATTTCATTATTGCTCTTTTCTAATATTACATTACAGTCTGGGGCAGACTAGTTATAAAAGGATCAACACGGATACAGAAATCTGATGAACTGGGGGTGTTGTGACCTTTAAATGTGTCTCTTAGAACAAGCCTTTGGAATGGGGAGTTGTGGGTGGTTATAGTTCAGGACTCTTTAAATATCCCTTATATTATTTGCTCAGCTCTGACAGTAGTCTATTCTGCATAGCTCTTTCATAGTTAACATTTCTGAACATGTCAGGATGTCTTCAGCGGGCATTAAGCACTTCAGAAGAGGAGAGAAGATAGTTCGGTCCTGAATGCCTTAAAAGAACACGAACATTAACAATGCTACATGATGAAGATGTATGTATGCATGTATGTCAAGTGTGTATTTTGTGTGCCACTTATTTCTACACTTGGTTCAGTGATGCTCCTGAAATGCTGTAACCTCTGATCTGATGAAAGTTAACACAGAGCATCAAAACCTCTGTTTTCAAGTCAATTGAAATCAAGTGTGGCATTATGTTTGAACTGTAAGTTCCTTGAGTCAGTATTCAGTCTGCACCTCCATTAGAGACATACAAAGAAATAGCCACATACATCAGTCCACCTACACACGGGCACACACACACACACACACAGAATCGCAGTAGGGGTTAAGCCACACTTAATGTCACCTGGTGTCTCAGCACTGTGTCTGAAGGACATGGACCTTTACACACAAACACACACATACACACACTACAAGGATGGCCTCTAAAAACAATGTTTCTGGAAAGGTCACGCCATTTCACATGGCAATCAGATTGCATTAGTGTGACACTGTTTCCTGCTGAGAGACCTTATGATCTCTATTTTGTCATTCAACTCAATGCTGCAGGCCCACCCAAACCCCCCAAACACACACGCATGCACAGACTTAATCATCCACTAATCACTCTGCCTTCTAGCTCAGGGAGACAGTCAGCACTATCTGTAGGTGCCACCTTTTCCTACTCAATCAAACCCTAGCTTATTGGACCCAAGGTACTGAATATTTAAAAATGTTTCAAATATGAAGTTTACTCAGATCATCACCATGACCTAACGCAACATCTGGAGCGAGACGTCGGACCGAGACCATAGCTCCCTTCCCCATTGGCTCATTTCCTTCCTGCTTCTTCTAGGCTTTTCTATAGTGAGAACAACACGCTACATCAGTAGAAAGAAAGAAAATACTAAAAACAAATTTCTTCAGCTGTCCTCAGTCCCTGCACTGTTCAGAATATTTGAAATAGCAAGTAACAAGTGTCTAGGTGAGCACCAGACAAACAGTGACAGTACTGTATTTAATAATTCAATAAGCATATGAACAAGCTAGCTAATAGAATGTCTTAGAAAAAGAGCGAGATGTGCTCACTTTGCTTGGATGCAACAAAGGCAATTTCTTGAGGCTGACAGCTGCTAAATGAGAAAATTGTCTCATCAAAAGCAATAATGCAATTGCGCTGTCTAAAGGTAAGCAGATTTCCATATGCTTTCTCTGCAGAGTATCACAGCAGTCATCCTGTATTATAACCATGTGCCATGAGTTCAGTCACAACCACAGTTCAGAGACTGTAAACGAGTTGATCTATGAGAATGTGTGTAAGCAGACTGAAACAGAAGTACAAAATCAGACACCTTGTGGCATTTGATGAAGTTCTACTCAAACTCCTGCAATTTTTTTTATTTCATGTTTATGCAAATGAAAAAGTCTGGTCTCTATGTCAGCCCTAAAACCTCTGACACCAACCTCCAACTAATCCAACAGCAACCAAGACAAAAAGTTATCTCCTTTGGAAAGCTTTCCTTTCATTGATCTTACTCAATCAAGTCTCTTTACTTTCCTTCCTTCCTTCCTTCCTTCCTTCCTTCCTTACTTACTTACCTCCCTCCCTCCCTCCCTCCCTCCCTCCCTCCCTCCTGTTTCCATTTGTAAATGATCTAAATACACAAGCAAAATTAATTTTAATGCAAACACAAAATATTTAAGACCCTGCTTTATTCATTCAGACTAACTTGGTGATTTATCCCCCATGCTGTGTTCAGGTCAGTCAAATATATTAAACCACAGCACTGTTGAATTCTCCAATATGATGGGCCAACTGCTGCTATCACATGTGTAGATATGTTTACAGATCACTTTTCCTTTCACACTGTTCCATACACACTGTATACTGATCGGTGCTATTTTATGTTTCGGTCCAGTAGAGTATTGTATTGTCTGTCTGCACTGTTTGCAAGATACTTTATGCAGCTAGGCTAACTTACTTTTTTAGTCCTTAGCTCAGTGTTGTTTTATGTAGCAGCAGGGCCCTGGAGGAACATTGCTTCATTTCACTATGTACTGTGTCAGCTGCCTAATATTGTGTTGGTTCTCCTTTTGCTGCCAAAACATGCACTGTGTATTCTGACACCTTTCTATCAGAACCAGCATTAACTTCTTCAGCAATTTGAGCAACAGTAGCTCATCTGTTGGATCAGATCACACGGACCAGCCTTCACCCCCCACGTGCATCAATGAGTCTTGGGCGCACATGACCTTCTTTGGACCACTTTTGATAGATACTGACCACTGCAGACCGGGAACACCCCACAAGAGCTGCAGTTCTGGAGATGCTCTGATCCAGTCATCTAGCCATCACAATTTGGTCCTTCATCAAACTCGCTCAAATCCTTACACTTGTCCATTTTTCCTGCTTCTAACATCAACTTTGAGGACAAAATGTTCGCTTGCTGCCTAATATATCCCACCCACTAACAGGTGCCATGATGAGGAGATCATCAGTCTTATTTACTTCTCCTGGCACTGCTCATAATGTTATGGCTGATCAGTCTATATCGTTGAAATGGCAATAAACGTTTCTTGACTTGACTTGAAGTCAATGCACAGGTTTATATTAATGTGTTTGTTTTAATACTTTATTGTTTCTGTAGTAACAACTTACACAGAGACTATAGTACGACTACATGATCTAAGACTAAGAATAATTGAATTAAAATGTGCTTTTACTGAATAATAGAGAAAAGGTTGGGTGAGGGTTAAATGCTAAGTTGCACAAAGTAAGTTGTCTACCGAATAATCCAGTTTTGTAATTCTTAAATCATGCCTTATCCTTTAATGAATAAAAACTGAAATTGTCAGCAAATTACTGTGTTGTAAGAGGTATAAAACACGACAGGACTCACGCATTATCACAACAAGCAATGTATAGTATGTTAAACTTATTTATATACACAATTCATTTTTGTATCACATGGATCACAAGCTGGTTAGGTCAGACCTCTATGTGAAGGTTTAGGCAAGATTCAATCATATTAAAAAGAAAACTGAACAGTGCCAGTAAAAATAACTAACTAACCAACTAAATAAACAAATGAATAAATAAATAAAAATTTAAGATTCATTTGCAAACCTAACAAATGTGTAATCATGCATACAAGTGGCAATTTGTACTCACAATGATGGGTGAACGCCAAGTACTTATATAAAATATAATCAGAAAAGCGGTGAGGGAGAACATGAAACATGGTGAGGGAGAAGACAGAGATTGAGAACCCAGTAAAGGAGAACATGATGAAAACATAGAAGAGATGTGCATTTGTAAGTGTGTGTGTGTGTGTGAGGGAGAGGGAGAGAGAGAGAGAGAGAGAGAGAGAATTTATATCCTGCATCTTTTTATATTTTCACCCATTAATTTTCCATGGCTGGTCAGATCTGTCTGGAACACCAAAGATGTAGAAACAGACTGTGCAATAACATGTTCTCTATGTCAGACCATATGAGGTAAACCCTCTAACACTACGCACTACAAACTTACATCATTGTTTAAATAAATTACTATATTCTACTCACCTCATCCATCAGCACTAGAAGCCTATACAGTAATGCAGAAAATGTGGTTGCATAAATAAAACATTTTTTTTATTTCTAAGGGCATTTTTTTGTCAATTAACATTTTTTTGTTTACATTTTGCCATTGCAACCATCAGTTTCATATGATCCTGTTCCATCCTCCTATTGGTGGATCTTGTGTGTAGCATTTGTAGCAGTTGTCACATTCAAAAGTTTCACTGTCTTTGGTCACAATTTCACTATCCAGTATCAACCAGATGAAGATAGCTTCCCTTCTGGTTCCTTCCTAATATCGTCCCAGGAAGTTCTTCCTTGTCAGTGTCACCTCTGGCTTGCTCTTTAGGGATAATCTGAAGATTTTATACATTGAATATGTATACCCTGAGAAACATTGCCTCATTTCACTATGTACTGTGTCAGCTACACACCAACTAGGCATAACATAATGACCACCTGTCTAATATTGTGTTGGTCCCCCTTGGGGTGCCCTTGGGGCGGTGGTAGCTCATGTGGTTAAGGCTCTGGGTTGTTAATCGGAAGATTGGAGTTTAAGCCCCAAGCTTAAACCCACCAAGCTGCCACCGTTGGGCCCTTGAGCAAGGCCCTCAACCCACCCTGCTCCAGGGGTGCTGCATCATGGCTGACCCTATGCCCTGACCCCAACCCTCCAAGGTTGGGATATGTGAAGAAAGAATTTCACTATGCAGTAATGTATATGCGACAAAAAAAAGGCTACTTCATGTGTAATATTAAACGTTCAATACAAATAAAACTGAATGGAATTGAATTAAATCTGCTGCCTATGAGCACATGAAATTATTTGTTCTAAGAGTACTGATCTCATGTTATGGCCGAGGAATTCTTTAATGATGTTATGATTTCTTCATTTAAATTTTTTATAAGATTGCTCATTTGCATATTTGTAAATGATAAATCATTCTAGTATACTACAATGTTAAAATGCTATGTACCTACGCAAAAGGTGTAAAATGTTTGCAGGTCAGTTAATACATGCCCAGCGTTAAATATTTTTCATTAAAAAATTGCAGCAATCATTTTTCCTTGATCTTGAATGGGAACAAATGTCTGATAAGAACCAGAAAAGACAGATAAACCTTTACGGTGGAGCGAACGAAGAGTTTTGAATCATATTGTGATATACTGAATCAACTCCTGTTTGTAGTTGCCACGTCATAGCTCCAGCTAACTTCCACCAAAATCACAGATGGAAGATTCTGTCATAAAGATATGGCTCTGTCTACTGTCTGTCTCTGAGCTGAGTGGATGATCGAATCATCTCATGCGGTTACAGTGTCCTGAAGGGCCCAAAGACATATCAAAGCTTGCTAGCATCCATAAGCCATAACACCTATTCACACCTGTTCATGTACATGAATATACATTGAGTGGCACAGTATGACATGGAAAGACGATGATCCATGACACAAGCTTCAAACTACATTGTCTCAGGTTATATCTTGAACATCTGGAAGGCATCATTTGGCTGCACTCCAATCGTTTCTGACAATGCATTTACCTGACAGGACAAAAAAAGGTCTTTAACTGGATATTACCTGTCTACTTAAATGTCTCATCATGTCATAAGGTTTGCCAACACTGTGTCCCTGTCTGTCTAATCACTGCCTCTTCACATACAATGGATGTAAAAATCAATTTTAAAGATTAAATGCAACAAGACACAAAATAATGGAACCAAATACCAACAGGTGATGAGTAGTTTTTTAAGAACTACTTGTGTTACATGCCACCTATGCATGGTTGAACCTAATGCATCACAAAGAGAAATATCCACATGTTTAATGTTTCATAATAACATTGCATTTCACTCCTGCTTTGTTCCAGGCTCTTGAATTTTGAGAGAGGAGATATTTCAGCATCATCTCACAGTTACACATTCGGAATAATTTGCATTTGCACTTGTGTATGAAAATGGTTAATGATAGGTTGGCTGAGCTTAGCGCTTATCATTTAGTTTACAGCGTTAGTTGGAAATCAAATGGAAATTGACCACATTGCACTTATTTATTTGAACTTACAGTATGTAGGTCAGCATGGGTCATTTTTTCATGCTCAGTTGAACTTTAAACCTGAAAGCATATGACTGCTTTACTGGCTGTGAATAATTCTTGCTGGGAAAGAACATCACATGTACACTGGTGTCTTAAATGACATCAATAAATCCAAACCTTAAGCCAATATTTAAACAGGAAAAGTTACTTATTTTCAGAAATGGTTTAAACGTCTGCTTAATTTGAGTGAACCATTCAGACTATGTAAATTAGAAGCATGTAGTTCACGCCAGAGCAGATGTGTCTGGGCAATATTTTTCATAAATACTGTCTAGACCACTGAAAAAAAATTCAAGGATAGTAAACATGGACTAAAGAACGAATAACTTTTTTCCTTTCCTCTCAAATGTAACACAAAATAACAAAAGCAGCTTATGAAATAGCACTTATTTTGCACATTTTATATTGTATGTTATCTGCTACATGTACAGCCCACTATAAGTAAAACCATGATTTTATCCATACAATATTCAATAAAAATCTGTGTCTCAGGTTAAGATGCTGTTTCCACTGATGTCATGGACTTTAAAGGAAAGATACTCAAATCTGAATGGCCCAAAGTGGACAGAAGGTGAAAGAAAAATGATGACCTGCATCACTCTGCTCCAGAATAATATTTTAAAGTCCAATCCAATCCAAATAATCCTCACAAATGCGTTTTATACATTTGAACAATCCGAAGAGGAAATTTCTGCACAGTAACCCCCAAACATTCAGTTTGAGAAAGTGATAAGATTCTAAAGTTGATCATTTTCGTTCTAGCATTACATTTCATTAATATCGACCCCCTTTTTATTCCAACTGAATTTTTGTATGGATTATTAGGGCATCATTTTCAGCCTCCCATTAGCTGGAAAATGAGATCATTATGAGAGAGTAATTTAGCTGGAGAAACTTAAAAAAACATCTACCTGAAGGTGATTTCATATACTATTTAAAATTAATGGTGTCTATAATTTATGTCATAGTAATTAATTGGACCAACTTGCGTGCACACACACACACACACACACACACACGCCAGTATTACTTTACATCACTGTCTCTGCGCCAAATAGTAAAACAATTCTCCCAAACCAAAGTAGCCTCTGGAGACATCCAAACTTACTATTAACACTGGAGACAGAAGAAAATGCACACACACACACACACACACACACACACATTTGAGCAGACATCTGTGTGTGAGTGAGATTACACAATGAGTGAAGCTAAACATACAGAAAAAGGTCCTGTAATATATCAGTGTGTAAGTCACAGCATTCACACACATTATTAATGTTTATCTGGCATAAATAGATTAAGATGATAAAAGCCCTTGCCACAGGTTTATCAGCTTCTCGGCTCAGATAAACAGAATGTTCCAGATGCCCTTACGGAAAGACACTTTAGGCTAGCCTGTTCTCTGACAAGCTGTGCCATATGTGTGTGTGTGTGTCTGAGTGAGGGCTACATGGCAGAAACAGAGACAGATGTGTAAACATTTACTGATGTGATTAATCAGCTCTCTCACTGTCTCGCCACCCAGTGCACTCTTTCTTTTTTTTTTATCTCCTCCCTTACTCTTTCATTTTATCCCTTTCTTCTCGTTGCTCTTCTGAAGAAGGGACTGAATGCTGAGTCACTTCCTAACGGTGTCAACTCTGTTACTGCCCCCTTCCCTAATAATACTCTAAAACTGTGCTCTGTAATCGCGCCCTAATAATCCCTTTAGCTGCACTCAACACTGAACAGAAACTGTTCTCTAATAGCATAACCCTAATAGCATCTAATAGCTCTGTAACAGATCTCCGTAATTCCACTTTGTAATACTGCCCTGTGAAAGACGTACGTAGCACTAATATGTAATATCTGATATCTAAAAGCACTCAGTGAGTTCGTCAATCCTGAACAGCACCCTAAATAACTGCTCTGCGGATTGTCCTTAAAAATATCGTGTAGCGACACCGCATTGTAATTACACTTTTATGTAACTATGCAATCTTTGTGCCGTTATAGAGTTAACTCTATTTCACACTAAAATGGAGGTAAATAGCTAGATTGAAAGTTTTGAATGTTTTTATTTGTGTTTCTTAAACTTGATTCGGTTCTTAATGTACTCCAAATGAATACTTGTATACGTTTTTATCTTACTCTTACTCCAAAAAATGATCGAGAATTGAATTAATCAAAAGTTTCCATGGTTGTTTTGAAGGGAGTTTTTTTTTTTTTTTTGCAGGGTATACTGGGCTATAAAAAGCAACTTGTGCAACTCTGTGCAGCTGTAATCACATTTTTGTAGAATAATTGCTGCTGCGCTGTGGTGCGTCTCTTCCATCTTGACCATGGCAGCGAGTGTGATGCATGATGGGAGTCACACCATGTAAATCTGATTGGCTGCCAACTTGCAATTTTTGCTTCTCACTTGCATAGACATGGGAAACGTTTCACCACTCTCATCACCTGATGCATGCTGCTCCCTCTCCCACAATCCTCAGATTTTCAGCTGTCTCCACAGAAAATAAATGGGGGTCAGGATGAAAACGACTTTGCACTGCTGCTGCTCCATCGCAATAGCTCTGTGCAAGAAAAGTCTAAAATCTATTCAGTTATTGTACCCTGAAGCATGGTGTTACACTGATCAGATAACATTATGACCACCTGCCTAATATTGTATTGTCATCCATCGTGATGTAGAAGAACACATGATTCATTAGACCAGGTCACCTTCTTCCATTGCTCTGTGGTCCATCAGAACCAGCATTAACTTCTTCAGCAATTTGAACAACAGTAGCTCATCCGTGGGATTCATCAGTGAGCTTTGGCCGCCCATGACCCTGTCACCGGTTCACCACTTTTCCTTCCTTGGACAACTTTTGATAGATACTGACCACTGAAGACCGGGAACAGCCCACAAGAGCTGCCGTTCTGGAGATGCTCTGATCCAATGGTCAAGCCATCACAATTTGGCCCTTATTCACTTCACCTGTCACTGCTCATAATGTTATGTCTGATCAGTGTAAAGTACACTAATATGAGATGATGTATGACAAAATCACTTTACACTGGCTAAACCTCCATTGTCCTGTAGCGAAAAAGAGGACTGAAATAATGTTGGGTGATGCCATAAAGTCATTGACATACATTTCTCAAAACTGTATCCAGAATAATCTGCAGTGGCATTCGATAGTGCACATTGGCAAATTTTCCTGCAGCCTGCAGGCTTTTTCTCACCCCTGGCATATGTTACCTCAATCATGGTGAACATGAGACTCCTATTAAAATAAAACACATAGCCTTCTCTTTCTATAAGCAGTATAGGAGGTTGCTTAGAGCCCGCAGATCACCAGGGAGCCCCATTTGTTTTTAAAACACAGGTTACTCTCATTTGGCAAAAAGATTTGTATGGAGCAGTCACAGGGGGATTCCTTGACATGGGAAAAGAATAGAAACTGCAATTTATGTATGTCTCTGTAACTCTACTTTTTAAGAGCTCTTTGTTGTAATCTACATTGCAATACAAGAATAATCATGCAATAATCCTTGAATTCATGTTGACATATATCGCATATACTAGTCACAAACTAATGACCAGCTAACCTTAATTCTAATGAATTCATGAATAACGACTACCTTAAGTACATGTTAGTACATGGCCACACCCCCTACACTAGCTTCCAGTAGCTGCCTACAGCAGATTTCAAACACTGATGCTTGCCTACATTGAAGGTATGCATCAAGGCTATTCTTTGTTCTAGATAGATAGATAGATGGATGGATGGATGGATGGATGGATGGATGGATGGATCAGCTCAATCACTAGCTGTCTTCAAATGACATCTAAAGACCTAACTGTTTCTGATCCGTATTTCAATTAGCACTTAAGAACAAACTTAAAATGGTTGGTATTCTTAGTCTGTGGTATTCTTAGTTAGTAAGTCGCTATGGAAAAGGGCTTCTGCCAAATACCATAAATGTAATTGTACATGTTTGTGAGTTAATGTTTTGATTAACATATTGGTTAAGGGCCAAATCAAATCAAACATGCTCTGTATAAAACACTGGGCAATAATCTTACAGAACACTGTCTATTAATATTAACAGATATTAGCATCTTCTAAGAGAATAAATATTACTGTATTAATTTTACCCTTGTGGGTTAAGGCGCAGATCCCTGATCCCGAACCCTAGTACTACAGAGGGAATGAAACTGAAATGTATGGAACAGGTTGAGATTAAATTAGTGGCGTTTTTGTTATTAGTGCATCTTCGTACATTTGATTTAGAGTATCAGTTTAAATTATGTAAGAAATCCAGTCCTATCCACTGATGTTTGTGTACACAGCTGCATATGGTACATTATATAAACAATTTCAAATGTTGCATGCACAGTTCATATTCTTCCTTATAGAGCATGTTCATTAACACACAAACCTATACTAACATGCAGGTTGTCATTATTCACGCCTAAGACTTGCATCATAGTTAAGGGTAGAGCTTCATTAGTACGTGATTGGTGCATGCATTAACTCATCAATAGTTCATATTTTAGCAAGGAAATTAATTCAGGTATTTGTGCAGGATTATTCATGTACTGTTAACGTAAAGTGTTACCCACATTTTAATAGCAGTTATCAACATTTTCATGATTGCTCATAATTATTTCTCTATATTCATTTTATGATAACTGTCTATAATGTGGTCTGTATCAGTTATGCAACATCCCTCTGTCTCTACTCAGCTGATGTCTCAGGGCATCAGTCTAACTCACCAACCAAACAAACAGACGTGGACTGACACTTTCTCATATGTGGATTGACAGATCTGAATGTTCATTCCTGCTAAGCAGAAGAAAGCCAGTAAAGGTTTACAGGAGCAGTATGTATTGCTAGTTAAATGTATATAATAATCATATACATTTCAAAGGTAACTTAGAAAACAGAGATTCACAATATTTCCAGTGAATGGATCATTAACTAGTTTCGTTACTTCAGGCATCTGTATATAACCAGCTGGTCTAGTGTGACATACATCAAGCTAAGCACACCGCATGCACTGCGGTCAAGCCAGCTGTTGTAGAAACTCTAGTGCACATATGTATATGAGCATCAGATGGAGAAAAAGGTTGCCGATTGTCTGTTTTAGCTGAGCACCATGAGATGTGATCCCACACACTCTGTACGAGTGCTACACTATGAATGTGTATTCTGTATAGTGTGAAAACATTGAGCAACAGTGCACTATATTATCTTTTCTGCATTAATTATTCTCAATTTCATGTGGGCCTAAATTGTGTTAGCTGGTTAGTGACTATTTTTTTCCAATTTCAATTGCATCAACAAGCGGATGCAAAAGAAAAGAAATCACTTCATGATTGCCAATTTTTCATCATTTTCTGATATGAGTAATGTGAACTACCGTTTCTTTTCACACCACAAAGGGACCCACTGTAACTGCATGATATATAAAGCTCATTGCTTATAAATATGTGCTTTTTTGTATTTATATATACAAACATATCTATTTTAGAAAATCACTTATGGCAAAAAAAGCCCCTGTGTTTCAGAATTAGAAAAGAGTTCAGAAACACATTCTTTTCACCGCGTACTATTGTCAATAGTCTGTTGAATCGGACGTCTTTCCATGCCAGGAGAGGACAGGGTTACAAGCAGTCAGGAAGAGCAATTGCTCAGAGGAACTCCTGCCTTTGCAGTGTTCATTTTATCTCGGATCTACCTATTATATCAGTGTAATTGGTTTGCTAACTAATAATTTAACATTTAACCTTGCTAGTTAACTAGCATGCCTCATTTACAATGTTGAAACAAACCTACAAACCACATGTTAAATGTATCTCAAGAAACTAGGTAGCCAAGTGAAGATAGCTTGGCCATGCTCTTACTAAACTAAAAATTGACAGTTATCTTAGTACAATTAATAAGCATAATTAAGCTCTGATTGTGCCCTCAAACAAAAACTTGTACGCATCAAGAGATGTGCCTTCCGTTTCTCTTGAGTATAAATGTGAGAGTTTCTGAGACGTGTCTGACCGTTACAGGATAGACCATTCCTTAGGATCATTGAGCAACTGATAGCCTGCCAAGGATCTTCTAGAGTTACACCATTTGAGAGTTTAGCTAAATAGAATTCCCGACCTTTTAGTGGTAATCCATAATAATAAGTGGATAACATTTTGAGTGGATAACAATGCCAATCGGATTCCTAAATAAAATTTGTGATTGATTCTTCAGTCAGTATAGCATCAGGTTGTGGCTACTCAGGTTTTATGCAACCAGGTTGTGTGTGCATCTATTTTTGTTTTTACAAACACTAAAGGGGTCTATAAGAATCTGATTACATATACAGTCAAATGTGTCCACTCATACATGTTCATTTGTTTCAAGTCATCCTAAACTTAAAAAAGAACAACAACAAAAAAACATATTTTTATAATTGTATGCTTTTGGGGGATTAATATGAGTGAGAAGACTGTCGCTGCAGTAGTACTGCCATATTCCTTTAAGAAATTGTTATATCACAAAATATTAGAGCCAATCAGGATCAAATGCAAATACAGGTCAGGAGGATATATGAAACCTTTCAACAAGAGACTCTGCCAAAATGACAGATTGCATTTGTAGGGGTGCAATCCAGCACCTGGGGCCTCATTCATTTATCTGCCAAAGGGTCTGGTGTTACTTATTTACAAAAAAAATTACATTGTGTATGATCTACCATGCTCATTTAATCTTCAGTACGTGATAGAAAAACTTCAAATACTCTTGCTTAATGCAAACGTAATGCTTGAGCCTGCTGAATGCACTGTGGAACACTGCTTTTGACACTATAACCCTGCTTTATAGCAGCATGATGTTACGCTTTTATAAAAGCACTCTGTAACACTGTTTTGTAACAGCACTCTGTCTTACAATGATAAACACTGCAGTCTTATAATGACGTTCTGTGGCAGTGTTTTGTAACAGTACTCTCTAACACTGCTTTATAACAACATTTTATAAAAGCTCTCTGTATCAGTACTATAAACAGCACGCCGTAGCACTGCTTTAAGACAACATTCTGTAATGCTGCATTATAGCTGTACTCTGCAACCCTGTTTAATAACATCAAGCTGTAAAACTGCTTATAACAGTACTCTGTAACATTGCTTTATAAGACCACTCTGTTTTGTACCAGTACTTTGTACCATTGTTTTATAACAACACTGCTTTATAATAGCACTCTGTACCATTGTTTTATAACAGCACTCTGCTTTATAACAGCACTCTGTACCATTGTTTTATAACAACACTGCTTTATAATAGCACTCTGTACCATTGTTTTATAACAGCACTCTGCTTTATAACAGCACTCTGTACCATTGTTTTATAACAACACTGCTTTATAATAGCACTCTGTACCATTGTTTTATAACAACACTGCTTTATAATAGCACTCTGTACCATTGTTTTATAACAACACTGCTTTATAATAGCACTCTGTACCATTGTTTTATAACAGCACTCTGTACCATTGTTTTATAACAACACTGCTTTATAATAGCACTCTGTACCATTGTTTTATAACAACACTGCTTTATAATAGCACTCTGTACCATTGTTTTATAACAACACTGCTTTATAATAGCACTCTGTACCATTGTTTTATAACAACACTGCTTTATAATAGCACTCTGTACCATTGTTTTATAACAACACTGCTTTATAACAGCACTCTGTACCATTGTTTTATAACAACACTGCTTTATAATAGCACTCTGTACCATTGTTTTATAACAACACTGCTTTATAATAGCACTCTGTACCATTGTTTTATAACAACACTGCTTTATAATAGCACTCTGTACCATTGTTTTATAACAACACTGCTTTATAATAGCACTCTGTACCATTGTTTTATAACAACACTGCTTTATAATAGCACTCTGTACCATTGTTTTATAACAACACTGCTTTATAATAGCACTCTGTACCATTGTTTTATAACAACACTGCTTTATAATAGCACTCTGTACCATTGTTTTATAACAACACTGCTTTATAATAGCACTCTGTACCATTGTTTTATAACAACACTGCTTTATAATAGCACTCTGTACCATTGTTTTATAACAACACTGCTTTATAATAGCACTCTGTACCATTGTTTTATAACAACACTGCTTTATAATAGCACTCTGTACCATTGTTTTATAACAACACTGCTTTATAACAGCACTCTGTACCATTGTTTTATAACAGCACTCTGCTTTATAACAGCACTCTGTACCATTGTTTTATAACAACACTGCTTTATAATAGCACTCTGTACCATTGTTTTATAACAACACTGCTTTATAACAGCACTCTGTACCATTGTTTTATAACAACACTGCTTTATAACAGCACTCTGTACCATTGTTTTATAACAACACTGCTTTATAACAGCACTCTGTACCATTGTTTTATAACAGCACTCTGCTTTATAACAGCACTCTGTACCATTGTTTTATAACAACACTGCTTTATAATAGCACTCTGTACCATTGTTTTATAACAACACTGCTTTATAATAGCACTCTGTACCATTGTTTTATAACAACACTGCATTATAACAGTACACTGTAACACTGCATTATAACAGCACTCTGTATCTCTGCATTATAACAGCACTCTGTAACACTGCATTATAACAGCACTCTGTAACACTGCATTATAACAGCACTCTGTAACTCTGCATTATAACAGCACTCTGTAACACTGCATTATAACAGCACTCTGTAACTCTGCATTATAACAGCACTCTGTAACTCTGCATTATAACAGCACTCTGTAACACTGCATTAAAACAGTACACTGTAACACTGCGTTATAACAGCACTCTGTAACACTGCATTATAACAGCATTCTGTAACACTGCTTTATAACAGCACTCTGCAACACTGCTTTATAACAGTAATCTGTAACACTGCATTATAACAGCACTCTGTAACACTGCATTATAACAGCACTCTGTATCTCTGCATTATAACAGCACTCTGTAACACTGCATTATAACAGCACTCTGTAACACTGCATTATAACAGTATTCTGTTACACTGCTTTATAACAGCACTCTGTAACACTGCATTATAACAGCACTGTGTAACTCTGCATTATAACAGCACTCTGTAACTGCATTATAACAGCACTCTGTAACACTGCATTATAACAGCACTCTGTAACACTGTGTTATAACAGCACTCTGTAACACTGCATTATAACAGCACTCTGTATCTCTGCATTATAACAGCACTCTGTAACACTGCATTATAACAGTACTCTGTAACTCTGCATTATAACAGCACTCTGTAACACTGCATTATAACAGCACTCTGTAACTCTGCATTATAACAGCACTTTGTAACTCTGCATTATAACAGCACTCTGTAACACTGCATTATAACAGCACTCTGTAACACTGTGTTATAACAGCACTCGGTAACACTGCATTAAAACAGTACACTGTAACACTGCGTTATAACAGCACTCTGTAACACTGCATTAAAACAGTACATTGTAACACTGCGTTATAACAGCACTCTGTAACACTGCATTATAACAGTATTCTGTTACACTGCTTTATAACAGCACTCTGTAACACTGTATTATAACAACACTCTGTAACTCTGCATTATAACAGCACTCTGTAACTCTGCATTATAACAGCACTTTGTAACTCTGCATTATAACAGCACTCTGTAACACTGCATTATAACAGCACTCTGTAACACTGTGTTATAACAGCACTCTGTAACACTGCATTAAAACAGTACACTGTAACACTGCGTTATAACAGCACTCTGTAACACTGCATTAAAACAGTACATTGTAACACTGCGTTATAACAGCACTCTGTAACACTGCGTTATAACAGTATTCTGTTACACTGCTTTATAACAGCACTCTGTAACACTGTATTATAACAACACTCTGTAACTCTGCATTATAACAGCACTCTGTAACTCTGCATTATAACAGCACTCTGTAACTCTGCATTATAACAGCACTCTGTAACACTGCATTATAACAGCACTCTGTAACTCTGCATTATAACAGCACTTTGTAACTCTGCATTATAACAGCACTCTGTAACACTGTATTATAACAACACTCTGTAACTCTGCATTATAACAGCACTCTGTAACTCTGCATTATAACAGCACTCTGTAACTCTGCATTATAACAGCACTCTGTAACACTGCATTATAACAGCACTCTGTAACTCTGCATTATAACAGCACTCTGTAACACTGCGTTATAACAGCACTCTGTAACTCTGCATTGTAACAGCACTCTGTAACACTGCATTATAACAGCACTCTGTAACTCTGCATTATAACAGCACTTTGTAACTCTGCATTATAACAGCACTCTGTAACACTGCATTATAACAGCACTCTGTAACACTGCATTATAACAGCACTCTGTAACACTGCATTATAACAGCACTCTGTAACACTGTGTTATAACAGCACTCTGTAACACTGCATTAAAACAGTACACTGTAACACTGCGTTATAACAGCACTCTGTAACACTGCATTAAAACAGTACACTGTAACACTGCGTTATAACAGCACTCTGTAACACTGCATTAAAACAGCACTCTGTAACTCTGCATTAAAACAGTACACTGTAACACTGCGTTATAACAGCACTCTGTAACACTGCATTAAAACAGCACTCTGTAACTCTGCATTAAAACAGTACACTGTAACACTGCGTTATAACAGCACTCTGTAACACTGCATTAAAACAGTACACTGTAACACTGCGTTATAACAGCACTCTGTAACACTGTATTATAACAGTATTCTGTTACACTGCTTTATAACAGCACTCTGTAACACTGCATTATAACAGTATTCTGTTACACTGCTTTATAACAGCACTCTGTAACACTGTATTATAACAACACTCTGTAACTCTGCATTATAACAGCACTCTGTAACACTGTATTATAACAGCACTCTGTAACTCTGCATTATAACAGCAATCTGTAACACTGTGTTATAACAGCACTCTGCAACACTGCTTTATATCTCTACTCTACAACACTGTTTGATAACATCATGCTGTAAATCTGCATTATAAAAACACTTTGTGTCTATGATTTATAACAGTACTCTGTAACACTGCATTGTAACAGCACTCTGTAACACTGCATTATAACAGCACTTTGTAACAGTGTGTTATAACAGCACTCTGCAACACTGCTTTATAGCTGTACTCTGCAACCCTATAACATCATGCTGTGAATCTGCATTATAAAAACACTCTGTAACACTGCTTTATAACAGTACTCTGTAACACAGCTTAGTAACAATAAACTGTAACACTGCTTCATAACAGCACTCTGTAATAGTGTTACAACATACTGTTACAAATCAGTGTTACAGTATCAGCTACATTATTACTGCTTTGTAATAACTCACTTTCAAACGTTATCTCTATCACATCCCCACAACATGTTTCTGTACCTCATCTCGTATATCGGGGCAGTTTTCCTGCAGAGAGCACATAGCAAGCAGATGGCAGACAAGTGACAGATTCAAACCTCACCTCTGACAATTTATCATGTATGTATTATTACTTCAAATGATTTCAAATTTCTCCATCTTTCCATGGACGAGATGATTAATCCACAACAGCTGGAGAACGAGCAGAACAGCTCATGAGCAAGGAAAAAGAACCACATGGTGCTCACAAGGCCTCTTTTCCTAACATTTTATTTCAAAGAACTGGCGTGTTTATTCAGATTCGGACAATATGCTTTGTCTCGGCCGCTTAGTCACTGTGCTGTCCAAATGGATGGCATAAATAATAAAAAAAAAAATTTGCTAATATTCATGAAGCCACTGAAAAGGTGCGGCCAGATGCAGTGAGGAGAGTGAATGAGCACATTTCCATAGCTGTTGTCTATGCAGAAACAGAGGAACACACTAGCACGCTGAACACATGCTGTAATTGCATTACACATGCAGTCGCTCTTCTCACACTCATAGGCACACTCATACAAACAAATAAAAAAAGGTACAAATGTTCTTCATTCCAGAAGCTCCCAGCCTCTCTTGTGATTTCGGTTATTTCTCTGACCTTCTGTGTTAAGCAGAAGAGTCCATTCAACTTACATCTTACATCAGAGCTGTTGTTCTGCCAGTGTGGACATATACAGATATATTTATCTAAAGCAGGATAGAAATCACTGACAGTACTGTGCAATTTTTGTTCCTTTTTAATTTCAGATTCAATTTCTTGCCCCGTTGGCCGGTGTGTTCCCAGGTAAAATATTGCCACTTTCAGTGAACCTTTCTGAAGGCTTAAGCTGATTGACGGTGGTATTGGGGATTGCAGATAAATTCACTCTGGCTATTCACATTGGCTATTTACATTTAAATGGCAGAAACCAGTCTGCAGATTTAAAGGCGTCCCTGCTCTGATCTGAATTCCTGCTTATTGCAGGTTTTTCAGGGGAAAATACCTTGTGTGGTATGAAGTCAATTATGCGCCAAAAGCATTAAATAAACATAAGATCCACAAGGAATATGTTAAATATCAAGGTATCAGAATTGACAAATTCAGAAAATTGTAAGAAATATAAAAAGAATGTAAATAAATAAGAAATAGTATCTAAAAAAAATTACCTGCTCCTTTAACACTCTATTTTAATTTTTATTTTCATTTTACAATTTTTTTTTTTGCTTTAGCAGTTAGCTTTGAAATCTAGAAACAATTCATCAGCCATAATAGCAAAACATTTAACAATAAATAAATAAATAAATAAATAAATAAATAAATAAATAAATAAATAAATAAATAAATAAATAAATAAATAAATGTTTTTTTTGCGATTCATGTTTCCAAGATATTTTAATAATCAATATTTTCTTTATTTCTTCTGGCATAAAAGTAACTCCATAGGCTAATGAAGTTGAAAACTTTTTATTTTGAATCATTTCTTTGGGCCAAGCTCATTTACTTATGTTCCTAATTTTCATTCAGTTGAATGCTAATATTTTCCAGTACCTTCTCTACAACCAGTTAATGAGGTAAAGCTAAAATAAGATAAAGCAATTTCTGCAGTTTGTACAGCATGTAAAGACTCAGGCAATGACAGAAGCCATTGCTGGATTTTCCAGCCATGTTAAATAATGATAATAATAATAATAATAATAATAATAATAATAATAATAATAATAATAATAATAATAATAATAATAATAATAATAATAATAATAATAATAATAATAATAATAATAATAATAATAATAATAATACCTCTCAGCTCCCTGTGTATTTCCTTATCATGCCCAGTGTTTGGGATACACACTTTTTAACCTCAGGTAAACCCTATACCACCCACCTTGATGATACTATGTATGATTGCTAGAGGGTGTGATTGGGTGATGGTATATTCACAGAACGTCCCATATACTTTTCAGTTAACTGCTAATTAGAAATATGTTCATGCAACCTGGAGTAAAAAAAGAGTAATTTGATTGCCAGCTAGATTCTCTTCAGTTATATAATTGGCTGGAGTGAAATGGCATACTTGAAATATCATCCCCCACGTGCAAGGCTGCTGCCAGTTTTAGTGCTGCAGTGAATCAGAAATCACGGTGGGCCATAGAACAGCAAAAACTACATTGCCTTACAGAGGTATACAGACATATGTGTGAGAACAGTCAGCAAAACAAGAAAAGTAGTGCAGATATGATAGAGAAATACTCCAGATATATATATGAGGTACATTTGAGTTACTCTTATATATAAATGATAATATTACGCTATAGATACACTGTAAAAAAACGCCTGAGTTTTCTTTCTCTAGAACAACTGAAGAAGATTCTACAAACAGGAGGCTTCAGAGTGAAATCTGTTCAGAATCCATTAACCTGGTTCTTTTCTGTTGAAGCACACACATTGTCATTCTAGGCTGGACGTAAAATAAAGTCATGTGCAACACTCTCTTGATTTTTTTTGGTCCTGTGTTTGATACAAAACATTTCTTATCAGTATAATCAGATTTATGATGAAATTTCAAAACCAAAAGGGTGCTGCCATATGACACTTATCACACTTTTTGGTTCTGTCAAAAACAGATAATAGCAAGCCTGCTCCAGCTGGGCCAAGCTCATATTGTAGCCTATTGTACTGAATTGTTTCATTTGATCTCAGAAGGGATCTCTGAAGGGATCCATAGGACCACATATGACTGCTGGGTTTCATCTGATCGGCTGTTTAAACAGTGTGGACTCTTCCTGTGAGGTGTCACTTGGCCCTCAAAACTGTGAGTATGGATGTTCTTATCAAAACATGTCTGAAAGAAAATGTAAAAATGTAATATAAGGATACAAAAACTAACCTTTGTAGGTGCCCATGTATGTTCTATCTAGAAATCATACATTTAAAAACATAAATGTACCAAAACATAAAATGCATTATAATCTGAGGCTCTCTTATATCGTTTGCACATTCTCTTTATAGCTTATACATTATAACAGGCATTTGCATTTTATATCCAAACAGTGAAACAGGTTTTTGTCTTTTTACATTCCCCAGCTCTGGTGCTTCCAATATAACCAAAGACCCTTGCTGCTGGTGTAAGAATAACAACTAAATTCAGTAGACAGATTAATGTTCTCCAATTATCATATTCAAATGTAGTTGCTTCATGGCTGCCTAGCTAATAGGTCTCTGTTGTGGGCTGCTGGGGATCTTCCATGTAATTAATCCAATGTTATGTGTTTGCAAATAAATCTGAGCTTCATAAAAATTGCTTTTTCATTTCCCATTTGTTTTTGGATTCCAAGACAAGTTCATGTGTTTAAAGGTGATAACCTTCACATAACAAATCCCATCTTGGACACTGCTACTCAATAAACATAGAGGTGTGAAATGCATGTCCATGTACATTTACATTTATGGTGTTTGCCAGATGCCTTTATCCAGAGTGACTTACAAGAGGGCTTGATCATTGCAGATGATTTGCAAAATCTGAATCTGATCAAAAAAGGAAAAACAATAAATAAAGTTAAAAAAGTAAATAAATAAAATAAAATTAAATTAAATAAATTGAATAAATAAATTGACCATATGCAACTGATCTCTGAATATGAGTAATATTCCCAACATAAACATTAGACTTAAGTTTCAAAGATAAGTACAACCCTTCGAGTTTAATTTTGTGTTAAAAATTACTCATGCTTTCCATCCAAACATGTCATCTATTTAATCAAATATGGGTAGGGTAGTTCTATCTAGCTAATTTTGACTAGTAGTTAATGGCTCAATTTGGTTAGAATGTGTAATGTTTCACAAAGGCTTCAGTGTATATTCATTACGTTTTACTTCCAAACAATAAATCCATATACAAAGCCTTAGCACATTTATTGTTTATTATTTATCATTATCATTATTATTATAATTATAATAGAGCAGTCACTTTGGTGATCCAAAAAGGACATAGATTTAATACGAGCACATATCTAACTATAGATCCCACCACCAGATCACTAAAAGCTTAGTATAAATACCATAGAATAAAATCTCTTAAAAGTTAACCATTGTTCTTTCCTTAAATATTGAATGGGATCAACAAACATTTGCTCCCATTTATTGATTTGGTTCAAAAGCATTGGAAAAGGCTCACATGTAGTCTCTCTGTTTTGGGCCACTTTCTCTCCAGATCCTAATTTGCACAGACCTGGCATGAGAGAGCAAGAACTCTAATAGTACCACTGTGGAGCTTGTGGTACAGAGAGCACTGCATTATGTGATCAGATTCTTGGTGTTTTTAAACACTCTTGGAACAAATAGGGTTTGTTCTATCTTGTGTTTTCTTACTGAAAAAGGGCTGTTTATTTTGAAGTTTTATTCTGCCTATGCTTAGACAGTATATGGTGCGTGTACAGTGTATGGTGCTCATTGTGAAGAAAAGTATGTCAGTCACTGTAGTACTGTGTAACTGCTGGTACCAGGCTTTGAATGCAGTCCAGAGAGTTTTATTGAGGACCATTATTTTGCCTTAATGATGGACACTGGGAGTATGGCAGCTTGTTGAATGGACCAGCAGTTTCATGTGCAATTTTCTCCAATCTCTCTAAACCAATCCAACACATAGATATATTTACACTGCAGATACCAACCTCTAGCCATTTCCTCATGCAGCTCTCAAACGCATAGCTATAACCAGACTGCAGCTCTCAAACGCATAGCTATAACCAGACTGCAGCTCTCAAATGCATAGCTATAACCACACTGCAGTTCTCACGCTCATAGCCATAACCACACTGCAGTTCACACACTCATAGCCATAACCACACTTCAGCTCTCAGACTCGTAGCCATGACCACACTGCTGCTTTCAAATCCATAGCCATGACCACACTGCAGCTTTCAAACCCATAGCCATAACCACACTGCAGCTCTCAAACCCATAGCCATGACCACACTGCAGCTCTCAAACCCATAGCCATAACCACACTGCAGCTCTCAAACCCATAGCCATGACCACACTGCAGCTCTCAAACCCATAGCCATAACCACACTGCAGCTCTCAAACCCATAGCCATGACCACACTGCAGCTCTCAAACCCATAGCCATAATCACACTGCAGCTCTCAAACCCATAGCCATGACCACACTGCAGCTCTCAAACCCATAGCCATGACCACACTGCAGCTTTCAAACCCATAGCCATAACCACACTGCAGCTCTCAAACCCATAGCCATGACCACACTGCAGCTCTCAATGTTATAGTCATAACCACACTGCAGCTCTCAAACCCATAGCCATAACCACACTGCAGCTCTCAAACCCATAGCCATGACCACACTGCAGCTCTCAAACCCATAGCCATGACCACACTGCAGCTTTCAAACCCATAGCCATAACCACACTGCAGCTCTCAAACCCATAGCCATGACCACACTGCAGCTCTCAAACCCATAGCCATGACCACACTGCAGCTCTCAAAGTTATAGCCATAACCACACTGCAGCTCTCAGACTCATAGCCATGACCACACTGCAGCTCTCAAACCCATAGCCATGACCACACTGCAGCTCTCAAATGTATAGCTATGACAACACTGCAGCTCTCAGACTCATAGCCATAACCACACTGCAGCTCTCAAACCTAATGTGTAGCATAACCTCACTACAACCTTCAAATGCAAAACTATTCCCAGAGTGCAACTCTCAAACCAGCAAAAATGAAGACACTGAAACTCAAAAGACTCTTTCCTACAGAAGTACAACTGATTATTGGAAATTCATATTATAAAAAGCGGTAGAAAAGCTGGCTTCTTATAGTACAAATCAGGCCATGGACATTCAGGGAAAGAACAAATAAACCAGGCTCATAATCGAATATATGATCAAACGCAGTCTTGGCCAATCACAACAAATATTTGAGGTCAAAGGTACATACACATATGCCATTGTTGCCTTGGAAACACTGTCTTGCCTCTGCAAATCACATGTTAGTTCTGCACACCACTGAACTGATATCTAATATCTTTTTTTTTTTTTTTTACTGGCATTTATCTTTTATACACGTCACTGTTTTAAGAGAACAGTGCTCTAAGGGAGCCATTAAAAACAACCTTGAAAACAGTAATTGCCTTGAACCAGGTTTAGACCTGTACATTACCAAAATTATCTTTACTTGCGAGTAAGAAGAGAAAGGAGAATGCATGCACATTATTAAAATCTAATAAATTTGTGTTATCTTCATGGATACTTTCTCTGACACTATTCAGTCTCTGGGGTAATTTGAGCTTCTAGAAAAGAACACAGTGAAAGGGTTTCCCCAGCTTCCCTTCCTGACCTGACCGTTCTGTCCCTTCCTCTAAACCATAAAGTTACTTATTATGCTGGTGATTCTCTCTCTTAACTGTGCAATACCATTATAATAAGAAGATTTATGGCTTATGGTGATTGTCTTTTATGAGAAGGTAAGGTACTATGTGCTCTCTCGCTGTCAAAGACAGTGATGACTGAAGGGACAGAAGAGATTTCATTTCCAGTTATTTTCTAGTAATGTTTTGTATAACTCCTGTGTCTTGAAACACACTGAAATGCATTGAAATACACAGGCATGCTACCTCAGGCCTATGGTTCATACCAGCTTTACGCCAGAAGAGTCACTAATCTCAACAAAATTCTATTGACCCGCTGTTCTTGTATGGATCTGTGTTTTCATGCCCTGATTAACTAATGTGCAAATATCTGTACTGACCATTGAATTGTTAATATTTGTGCGTGGAATTTTTTGCAAATTCAGTGAGAGGTTATGCAGTTGCTTGAGCCAGATTTCTGGGCACCCCATTTAGATTATGCAAATCATCTGTGTGTAGTTCACGCCTCTGAGATGCCAGATTTCTCTTGCGTCCATAACAGAGTTTTCAATAGTGTCTAGACCACAGCTTGTGAACACAAACACTGGCCTTTAAAAGGAGAAAAAAACAGGGAGAAAAAAATAGAGGGAGATGTTTGTTGTAAACTGTAATAGTTTTATTTGTAATGATCACATTAATTATCTCTGCAAATGTGGTTTGTTTTAACGTTATGGTTCCCAACCTCATTAATCTGTCATTTGTAAAATAACACATGATCCACCAATTCCTATTATTTAGGGGTTTTTTTTAATACATTTTTTTTTATTATCGTGTAAATAGTTTCTTGTGTGGACAATTTAATGATGCCATGAGACTCGAGATCTTGAAATTGTAATGTGTACACAGAATGCAGTTTTTACAATGCTTATATTTTGAGACATTATGTTAATAAAATAATGCCAGTGTTTTTGTCTAATTCAGTTCATTTCTCTGTAAGGAAAACATTCCTACGGTGTGAAGGATCACAGCAGAGGTTTGGACAGCTCACATAAGCAAGTCCAGAAAAATATTCATGTCTTCTCCCGTAATGTCCTCCATGTGTAAAAAAAACATATTTTTGACTTTCAGTGGACAATATTACTAATTAATGAATAATCTCTTATTCATGTCCTGAATATTGGCATCACATGGAATTATGTACTTTTCTGAGTAAATTTTTAGCCCGAGAAATACATTCAGCATGTTATATTGTGGTTATATTAAACTGCTTTAAAATGGCACCGGACTTAATACCGCTTACCTTACTCGAGCTGATATAGCACAACGAAAACACGCTTAAGTCCAAGGTCAGAACTGAGCATAACTGGGAGACGCCTCTGCTTTCGGCAAACTGCTCTGTGAGAGCAAATCCCATTGAAGCGTCTGAATAGCACAAATGTCCATCGTTATCTCTGAGGTCTGAATACCTACGTGTGCAATTTTGGTGTTAAATCATCACTTTGCGAGCTTAAATCAACTGTCTTTAAAGCCCAATTTCTCTGCATTAAATCCGTCAAACACAAACAACTGCCACCAACAGGAAGAAAGTTCAATGGCAGTGGAAAAGTGATACTTCATTACATCACATCTGAAGCATTTTTCCCTTCTTTATCAATTTATTAAATCTTATATGATTTTTAGTTATATTTACATTGATCAAATTCTGTATATTTTTTTTCTTTGAATCATAATAAACTCTGGTTCAGTTAAATAGGATTTAACCTCATACTGTATATTTCCCACTACAAATCTCAAATATAATAACTAGTCCCGTTCTCGCACTCACCTGGGTGATTATCTACATGCTAGAGAAAACCTAGAGTTTGGACTTGTTTGCACAACACCCACTACATCAGTCTGATATTGCACAGCATTACATTGCATAAACAACTGCACAAATTTATTCAAAATAAATCATACTCTTTCTGCTACTGATCTTAGTATCTCGTATATTAGGTTTTGAACCTACACAGATTTTTATTTTGTATTGTGTATGGTTGTGTATGTGACCAGTAAAATTTCTAATTTGGGAATTTGAATCTATTAAACCCTCAGCCATGAACACGCTATAGCTGCAAACACCATCATATATTTAATGTGTGTAACAAATTAATCTACTGTGTGGTTAAATTTTATGATGTATAAAATAATTTAAATCAAAATAATCATTCAAAAATCAAAAAATTCTTGAGTTACATAAAAGAAACCAGATACACAATATTTATATCATAAATAGTTCAAAAATAACAGTTGTGAGCATCTACAAAGTGGTACCTCTGACCTGGATAAATATTAATTAACCTTAAAAATACACTGTATGGCCAAACGTTGACCATCACACCTCTTTGTGGTGTTTCAACATCCCAGTCTTCGCCGCTTTGCTGTTAAAATAACATACACTCTTTTAGGAAAGATATTAAGGGATATGGTTAAGGCATTGTGCTACTGATCAGAAGGTTATGAGTTCAAAAGGCCCTTAGTTGTATAAAATGTAAATTGCTCTGGATAAGGGTGTCTGCCAAATGCCATAAATGTAAACATTTTGTAGTGTGGCTGGTGTTTTTGCCCATTTACCAACAAGAGCACAAGAGATTTATGTGCTAATGTGGGGTGAGGATGCCTGGGGTGCAGCCAGTGTTCCAGATAATACCAAAGGTGTTTTGTTTGGATGAAGTCAGGGCTTCGTGCAGGAGTTTTTCCACTACAACTTTGTCAAACCTTGTCTTCATGGAGCTCGTGTACAGGCTGAGCACAGGGGCTTTGTGATACTGGAACATGTTTGGGTCCCTTAATGAAGGTTCACAAATGTGTGGTAACAGTTTGGGACCGATCACTCATGGACCATATAGTGCATAAGGCCTATATTTTACTCAGCTTTAACTAAATATTTGCTAAGCATATTTGCCACTAAGAGGTTTTTTTTTTTTTGAAACATCACTAGAATGCATAGAATAATTATATATGACTGTACTTCGAAGATGTTCTCCTCAGTTGGTCATTGTACCTCTGCTTATGTGCTATGAAAATTGCCTTTGAGCAAGACTTATTCCTGTCATTTTTATAAGCCATGCTTCAGTGATTAAGCCTGCTGTTTTACAAAACGTAGCTGACATCCATTAGCGGACGAAATTATGTTGCCAAGTAAATACCAATAAGGGTTTATAGACAATTAACCATCACACCTATATGTGGTTCTTCCCCAAACTTTTACCACTAAGCTGGAAGCACATCTTGGTATACAATGTGTTTGTATGCTGCATTATTACAGTTTCCCTTCACCTCTCAGTTTTCGAACTAAGAGGCCTGTTCCAGCATGGCAATGTCCTTGTGCATAAAACAAGATTTTCCAAGGAGTGTAAGAACTTGTGTGGCCTGCACAGAACCCTGACCACATCCACACTGAACACTTTTGAGATGAACTTTCTTATTGATGCATGGAAAGCCATCCTGGAAGTGTTTAAAGTATTATTACAGAGGGGGAATAAATCTGGAATGGGATGTTCAAAAAGCACATATGGGTGTGATGATCAAGTGTCTACACTGTTAGCCATATGGCCTTATCCTACACTACAATCTTCACAAACCCTGAGCCATTCTCAACCCTACTGTACATCTCTGCAACATCTCTACATCTCCAGTCATCCACAGCCTATAGCTTTAAACTGCAATGTTTACATATTTAATCAACACACCTCTGTGTGTGTGTGTGTCTTAATTATCTCAAATGTTAATGCCTATGTTTAATCTACACTTCTGATCAATAGAACACGACAGCTTTGTTTTCTTCTGCCTGGAAGAGCCTTTAACTCAGGCCTTCGTGAACAGAGAGATAGTGTGCATAGAGTGGTTCAATCATAAAACCGGTTGCATCTATATTAACAAAGTGCCACAGTCAGGACCCTCTATCTGATCTCTGAAAGAGCTCATTCTGTTTCTGTATGCACGTTCAATAATCACACAGGGGGGTACTGGCTGTAACAGTCCGTTAGCTGATTGCCAAATTGTGATGGTGAGCCTTTTTGTTATGTCGAGTTTTTTTTTTTATCTTGTCTCGTTGTCGTGTTTTTTTTTATTCACAAATCCTTACTCCTCCTGCTGGGAAATGACCAGGTTAATATTCTGCATTACGCACACGCTGGTCATATCGGCTGCTCCCATCTATATTACAATCTCCTCTTCTTGATTCATGCAGTCCTACTGACTGAGACAGCTGTGCACACAACAGCACTGAGCTATGACAACCAGCAACAACAACAACCAAAACAAACGCATAAGCAGGTTGATGTTTACATTCAGTCATGTGTCAGACACTTAAAAAAAAATACGCAAGCAGTAAAAGGTGAAGTGATTGCATAGTAGAATATCAAATTCTTCAGTAGAATATCAGATTTAGAACTGAAAATCAAGAGTCGTATCAAGTGAATGATTACAGGAGTAACTTTAGGCAGGGAAACATTTCATAATGTGAAATGTCCAGCCGCATTTACATGTATGATATGGGCATGAATTTAAACAGAAACTTTTACAGGCACAAGAGTCACTTTTAAGACATGACTGTTTTTAGATTTTAGATATTGTACGGTTGGAGATGTTACACATAATGTATAACCAAATAAAGTGGAGATATAATCACTGTTAAATAGATGTTAGATTCCAAGTAAGTAATAAATAACTGCTGATGTCAGTGTTCTAATTCTTGTGTTATCTAAATCTGTGTAAGCCTTCAGGTATGTAGATTTGGATAGGAAGTTCAAGGGGACAAAACGTATGAACACAAATGTTGTCGGCCTTAAAATTTTTCAGCGCACATGCATGAACACACACACACACACACATGCACATCTCAGATTTCTATTATAAGTGACTACGGGAGAATGTGGGTGTATGTGTTCTTGCTTGTGCATACACTGTAAAAAATAGTGTATGCCTATATGCATTGTTTATTGTCTTTGGGTAAGATATGCATTTACCTTTACTTTAGAGAAACCAAGAGATAGGCAGATAGTTTTGTCTGGCACCTTTGCATGAATTGCAAGAATTTCTCCTTTCCGGTAGTGAGACACTTCAACAGTGATGGACATAACATTAATGACATCTCAGTTTGCATGGGAATGTGTTGTAACAAGAGCAATGATGTAAGGAAATGTAAGGAGAAAGCACTCATCTACACTCTAGGAACTTTAGAGCCCCGGTGAATTAATGGACCAGCGCACATACTCCTACTAACACACCTGTACATACAGACACAGACCTGTGAACACCTGCTCCTGTGTGCAACAGGTACTATTTATCAGAAAGTATGTGTGTGTGTGTGTAAGTATGTGTGTGTGTGTTTTCACCTGTTTTAGTGTTAATTCCTTTTCCCCTCCCCAGCTGAGAGAGTGCAGAGGGGAGCCTCTCTGCGCAGTGTGTACTAATCACAAACTGAGAGACTCTCAGACAAGAAACATCAGCCATTTAATCAGAACTATCACCTAGACATGAGTCATCACTGCTTTAAAACACCTTCACTGGTCTTTATTCATCAGGGTCTAAAAAACAGGTCTGGAAAAAAAAAAGCCATAATTCAGGCTCCACTGCTCACTCATCCAGATCTGCCTGAATCAGCAGAAACAGATTGGAAATGTCGAGCAAGCGGCCACATGGAGCTGAAAACACTGCCAAATAGGCTTTCATCACGAAACAACATGCACATCACAGAGGTCGGGCGTGTATGGAGCGGCATGACGACAATGCATTCGTTACATGTGCAGATCTGTCACGGCTCACTTCCTTCATGCGAGCAATAACATGGTAACATGTAACGGGTCAATGCTGTGGTCAGCAAAACAAAACGAGAGCTGTGGAATCATCATTTTGACAGGTTGTAGATTATAATGCAATGTGTCTTTTTATTATCCGAATGCAACCTTTGTGTACTTTACTAACGAGCAGTTGACGAAAATCTCTGCCTCGTTCTCTCTCTCCCTTTCAGTAGGTTACTGTGTGGTTGCTGTGTTAAATATTGATTATGAAACCATTCTTAGTGTCTCTGTGGTATTCTGGTCAAGGGTTCAGCAGCATTAGGGGTTGGTGCAGGAATCTGTGTTCAGCCGGTGTATGCCACTGAGGCAACACCACACTAACAAACAGTTGATGTTTTCACGGTCAGCATGTTGTTATTATCTGTTGTTACATGGCCAACTTGAGCAAACATGATACTAGATTAACAGAATCAGGTAAACCACAGCCCTGATCTGACACTCATAGCAAGTGGTGATGTTTAAATCTAATTATTATTGCAAAACTGATCAAGGTTCTGAGTATTTTATGCAAGTTAGGCTACTGGAGCTGCCTGCGGTTGGTTACAAGCTACTATTTCATACAAATGCAGACTCAAATGCAAACAAGTATGTAATAGGATAACAGTAATCTCTCCCTGTTGAGTAGACTCCCATCAGTCGCCTTTAGAGAACTTGGCAAGTTTGATAGTCCCACATGTTTCCCCTGCGTCTCGTTCACTGGACGGAAAATTCTCTCCTTCACTGGGGAACGCAATCCAGGCAGCCATCATCTCCATGGCAACACCCAGCTCAGCACGCAAAGCGGCAGATGCACAGTGTGCAGTGTGAAGTGGCGCTTTACGGCCGTAGGCTCTCCTTAATGGCTATAGTGATCCAGAACAAGCAGCGTTAGTACAACAGCATTACGTTTAGATTCCAGTTAACTCAAATATCAGGTGTGTATATAGTACCTGTTTTGAGTATGGTCTTAAATTTTTGATCTGACTTTTTTTTTTTCTTTTTATATTTTCTCCTAAAAGTAGTCACTGTTACTCCCTACAAGAAACCCTACTGTAAGTCTCTTCTTATTGCATGACATTGACAGAAGTCTAACAAGCAATTCATCCAAAATGTAAAGCCATCCAATTAACTCTTTCTAGCTGCTGCTCGTGTACCATCATACGGCAGCGGAATGCACTCGGAGGAGTCTATTAACTGCCATCATTATGTAAATAGGGAGATACCTGTGATTGGCTAGATCATTAGTTTGAATCAATGCCACAGTGATCCATGGGTGGCATGGCATTATTCTTACCAATATCACTAGCCAATGGATTAAGCTAGTGGTTAGAAATAGGCAAAAATACCAAATTTTAAGAAAATAGGGATAAAAATGGTTTTGTTTCATATGTTCCTGTGAAATGAAATAAGATACAGTATATATACTAATTTAATTTCCCCAGACTAAATATTGCAATGTTACATAATACTGAAGACTAACCAAAACTCCTTGCAAATTTAAGATATTTTTTTCCTCTAAACTTTGTGTTTCAGCATCTTTAATGCTCTGAACCTAGATAAACACTGTGTTAATTCAACAGTGATGGAGCTGTTCTGCAATTTAAAAGCCTGAACACACAGGGGGAAACATCATGCTGCATTGTCTCCTTTCATGACATAAAATAAAATAACAATCCTGTCAACTGTGCATGCAGCTATAATATGTGACTTTTCATTTTAACTCCCATTATAGCTTGTCTCACAAGCACATGAGGGAGATGTTAGCACGGCAGTTCACATTTCTCTTTATTTAATTATGAGTAGGTTATTCCCATGGGAAGCCTGTACTGAAACCTGGGCCTGTGTGCATATCCCTTAAGAATTGGACACAGAAGTCCAGTAATAGAACAAGCTGCCTAATGTCTAATGCCTAGGGTAAATCCAGGGAACATGGAGGAACCTGAATAAATGGCATGTTCAGTAACAACTGAAACGGCAAACATGTGAAATGTGAAAAGGCAAACCAACCATTATCAAAGTGCTCAATGACACAGTGCCTTTTCTTTTGGTCATTGAGCTTTTTTTGTAATGAAAAGGCCAAGAGGAAATCAGGTACAATCAGATAAGCAGGCACTTTCACTTTCCTGCAATGTTTAAGTACACACTGTAATTGTGGGAACAAAACGGACCATGTGCTCTCCATGGTGCTGAAACTATTTACACGGCATACAGTACACTGTTATAACTGATGAGAGACTGTTGAGGTTTCAACTGCTGCTTACATTTCTAGTATTCAAGTAGTATAGCCTACCTGCAGCAATTATGGTTATTATCGTATAATTGACCAAGAGTTTTTATTTTTAAAAAAACTACAGAATCAGAATCACAGAATTACTGACCTAGTGATTCTTGATGAGTAAAATTGTGGGACGAATGGAAAAGTTAGATAAGGCTCTAACTCTCATGTTAATGGATGATACAATTCTACATTTTAGGAAGCATACCTCAGGCTGCAACTGCAGGAGTCACACAATAGAGAAACTGAGGAGGAGGATGATCTAAGACAGTCACGTCTGAGATGAATTGAGACACGACCCGCTCAGATTTAAGGCAGAATGGTTTTGGAGCTCACTGTAATGCTGGCTTCTACATCACCCTTTTACTGCTGTTCTCTTTGTCATAATTGTGATATCTGTGGCACATTTATCTACCTTTGGTGACTGTTGTAGGCTAGGTCTTAACTATAGCCCAAAATAATTTGATTTTTTTGAAGGGTGGATTTATGTGGAAGGTGGACACTTTAAGTCTGAAGACTTTCCTTCTGTTGAGTTTGTCCAAAGCACTAGGTTGATATTGCGTAAGAGTTTAATTTGTGTTGTTTTTCTTTCTCATCAAGCGCCTGATTGTAAAGGGCTTTTAACGTCAACTGTGTCCATACGCCTCGTCTCTAGTTTCCTTCCTTTTCCATGCACTCGTTTTGTCCCGAACCGCGCGCCCTTCACTCTTTCCAATGAGAGACTGCCGAGTCGCCATGGAGACGGATAGAGCTCGCATCCAGAACACTATGTCACACACACACACGCACACACACACACACACACAAAACCCAAAACCGTCACATTTTTCACACGTGCCTCATAAACAGGCAGGAAGGCAACGGTGGAAAAAAGCAAGTTTAATTGAAAAGCTCACAATCCATCTCATATCCGTATCATTAAAGGGCACACTGGGCCACTATAAAAGCTATTTACACGAGGACACACAAAACAGACTGTCTAAGTCACAAAAGATATCCTAACTGCTGAGATAACTAACTGTTCTCGCCTCAGCCTTTTTTTTTTTACGCGAAGAGGTGCCATCATCTAGACTGCAGGTTAATCGACAGCCCCCGAAGCCAACAAAGACAATATTTCTCCTAATGAGACACTAAGAAAGATATCACTAAAGACCCAGTGTTAAGCAGAAGACGTGCAGCTAACATAAATGGTCCTGCAACCCTTATTTTCTCCCAAGCGCGTAGAATCCTAAACTCCTGAATTTTTGCGACTGTTGCGTCCTTCCACCTTTACAGATCACGGGCTCTGTCCGAAGGCGCACACTACTGCACTAAGTAGTATGTCAAAATAGTACGACACTTCAGGTGCACGCGCTATTTAGTAGGTTAGTGCGCGCTTTCGGAGGTAGCCAATGGCGACTTCTTAGATTACCGGACCGATTTTTTTTCGGCTCCAGTCGTTTGTGAGACGTGTCAGCCGTTATGTAATACACATCCCCCACTTCTGCTCCTCACAGTCCGCGGAGATAATCCTAGCCAAACGTGAACAGGCTGGAAAATGCGCGGATTGAGGAGATGGAGATGAAGAGAAGAGAGAGAGAGAGAGAGAGAGAGAGAGAGAGAGAGAAGGAAGGCGCTCTTTACATACCTGTCTTTAGCAAACGCCGCGCTCACTCATTTTTCTTCATCCCACACTCCTCGGTCAGCGTGTTCCCGCGGACTCGAGTGGCTCGTAAATAAGGACACGTCGCTAATTTCGCCGTTCCCCCTGCATCTCACCGCAAAATCCATCTCCTCTCATCCCGTCATCTTCTCTTCCGCTGAGGCGAGAGAGAGAGAGAGAGAGAGAGAGAGAGAGATGGGGGAGGTATGATCGAGCCAAAGTATGAGAGTGAGAGTGAGGGAAAAGGGAGGAGGGAGAGGAGGAGAAGAGGAGGAGGAATACGGGAGTGAGAGAAAGCCTCTGAGTCTGGTCTTTCCGTTTGTGTAATTAAGATAACTGCTCATATGATACAATGAATACGTTATGAACCTTGCGTATGTTTAACTTTGTCTTGTCAAAAATTTGAAGGCGCATGGGCCAAGTGGAGGGATTCTGCTCATGCGACTTGAGAGTCACTTGCAAATTTAAGTGTCACACCAACTTGGCATCTTTGTCCAGGTTGAATAAGACTTTATGAAGTATTGCATTAAGCATTCAAACATATCTATAAGACATTTTAACTATATGTCAAGGGATGCAAGGATGTTTTTTAATCTTATTGTAGTGCATATGTCCCTACAGTGGCAGGAGTATATCTGATAGTGTTGGCCGGTCCACAAGTGGAAATCCACCCACCTATTTTTTTAAACTGCTTTTTATGTATGGTCACAGGGGGCCTGAAGTCTGTCCTACAGGACTCAGGGCAGGGGACACTGTGGATGGGAGACCAGTTCATTGCAGGACACAATCACACACACACACACATACATCCATTCCCACATGACAGACAATTTAGAAATGCCAGTCAGCCTACCACACATGTCTTTGGAAGGGCGAGGAAACCTGGAGGAAACCCTCAGAATCAAACATACAGCCCAAGAGGAGTGAGGAAAAAGTGCTAACAACTGAGCCACAATTAGTTGTAGACATTTAGGTGCAGGATTTAGGTGTAGGCATACCCTAAATTAGTAACTAATGTTGGGGCAGGTCCTCATAACAATAGAAAGACAAGTGTGTGTGTGTGTGTGTGTGAAAGAGAAAGATGAGCATCAGTCATACACAGTAAAACATTTTGTACAGAAAAGGACAGCACTAAAAGGCAGGCCCAAACACACACACACACACACACACACACACACACACACACACAGAAACTCGAGTAATTACCATTAGAACTGGCTAAATGTCATGTACTAAAATAAATGAGGTGGCTTTATTTGATCTGACTCAAAATAAGATTATGCCTGTCTCCTGATCAGCTTGTTTCATTTGATTTCCACATCATTGTCCTTATTCCACTGAACACCGGTGATAGAAAAGAAGTTTAACAAAAAAAAGAAAAAAAGAAAAAGGGATCAGCGATGAGGTCATAGTTCCCAGAGCATGTATGTGAGTACTCAGATCGGGAGCAGATGACTGACACTCAAAGGTAAGTACTCTGTGTGAATCACAGAGAGAGGGGGAGAGAGGGTGAGAGAGAGAGAGAGAGACAGAGAGAGGAAACACAAAGGGAGATGGAGGGGGGGACGCAGTCTGGAAAAGAAAGCTTGAATTAAAGAGAAAAGAAGGAGGGATGCAAGGTAAGGGTGAGTCTCCTGTTGGCCATCCTCTGGGAATCACCCCATATTGTCACAGATAGAACATCTGTCACTGAGCCTTAGTTATAAAAAGCCTGATTCATGTCAGGCTTTTTATGTGTGTGTGTGTGTGTGAGTGTGTGTGTGTGTGTGTGTGTGTGTGTGTGCGCACATATGTCAGTATGAGTTATTGCGTTGATTGCCTAAACAGAAGGTCATGTGATCTGGATCTATGCATTGATTTAAAAGGCTCCAGCTACCAATTAAGTGGGAACAATCATAAATAGAATTATTATCATTTATAATTTATTAGAAATTGAAATTCTGATTAGTGCTGAGAAATGGAAAGACAACTGGTGTGTAAAAATTCAATAAAACAAGGTAGCAAGATCATTTGCCTGTAACTCTGATTCTTAAAATACTCTGTCTCTACATCACCATTTGCAGATTAACAATAGACCATAGACAGTAGACTCCAGTTGAAGAGATTCTGAACAAATGACGCAACTGGACTGAATCATACTGTACTATTGTGGACTCAGTAGTCTTGTCAAATATCAAATGTTTTGCCAAATTTTTGTTCGAAATTCAATTCAAGTCAATTTTATTTGTACATTGTTTTAACAATGGACATTGTCACAAAGCAGCTGTACTGGATTAGAATTTAAATATAAAAAATCTTATTGTATTGTTTGGAAGTTGGCACCCATAATAGATACTGACTCAGCTTTATACTTCATGTTATTTTCCATGGCCTTCCAGCTGCAGTCGTGGCTCAAGTGGTTAAGGCACTGGGTTGTTGACTGGGAGTTCAGGGGTTCACACCCCAGCTCTGACAAGTTGCCTCTGTTGTTCCCTGGAGCAAGGCCCTTAACCCTCTCTGCTCCAGGGGTGCTGTATCATAGCTGACCTTGTGCTCTGACCCCAACCTCCAAGGATGGGGTATGCAAGGAAAGAATGTCTATGTGACAGATAAAGGCTCTTTCTTTCTGAAACAGCGTTTAACTAAGAGGAATAATGAGGTTCACAATGAATTGATCTGTGTTTGTGCTTATGGACACAGGGGATATGTAAGCAGGGTGAAAGTCCCTAGAAGAAGACAGACAAGGAAAGACCATTGATGTCATAAGATAAGATAAGGATAACGGATAAGATGTCCGTTAAATGACTTGGTCCACTCAGTAACTAAAGCAGATTGTGACCAATGGATCTTTCCGATCCACTGTTAATCTCAATAGACCAGTGACTGATTGTTTCTCCTCTCCTGAGTCTTCACTATATTTGACCACACTGCATATTCATAGCCTTCATAATAAATTTTATACTGGCATTATTGCAGACATTTCTCGAACCCTGATTGCAGATCTATTTCAGACGTCCTTATTATTCTGCGGCTTAATCAACTTCACATTTTAAATGGAGTACAATATTTACAATGAAAGGGCTGCAGTTCATTATTGATTGCTTCATTGAACATAACTAAGCCATTCAACCTCATTTTCACTTCCCCAATCGAGCATCAGGTTCCTTTTTATAGCCTCTGTAGCATTTCATGACTTCAAGGTATTGAACATGTTTTGCACACATGCATATTTTACAAGTTCTATTCATATGTCCAGATACCTGGCGCTACCTGACTGACTGTAAATGCTCATCGTAGACTCAGCCTGAAATAAATGGCTGCAATAAGAGTCTAATGGAGTTTATATTATTTTTCTAACATGGAATTTGATTTTCCTATTTAATGATAATGGAAAATGTGAAATCAAGTGTGACATGAATTCCATGCATTTATAAAAAAAATTTTTTGGAAGCTTTACTTTCAATATGTAAATCCTATGACCATGCTCATAGTGTTTGACCAGTAAAAATAATTCAGCCAGCTCGAAGGTCCAGTCTCACATATATGACACACAAGCACACACCAGATCTGCATGCGTCTATTCAAAGTAGCTGAATTCATTCACATAAATATGGAAATAAAGAAAGAGATGGCAAGCGAAAGCATGATGGAGAAACATGACAGAGAGTGTGTGTGTGTGAAAGAGAGAGAGGGAGAGAGAGAGAGAGAGCAAGACATAGTGAGAGAGAGCTGCTGAGAGATGAGGGAATCAGTGCACGACCTCTGCTGTGCCACTCTCTGGGTGGCATGTTTGAGTGTGTGATCAGAGAGTCATGGGGTAAGGCAGACTGGATCGCGGGAACACACACTCATATACACACACACACACTGCAGTTCAGTCCTTAACTCCAATTACTGTTAGTGTGAAATTTCACATGTGCTTGCGTTGTCTGTGTATGTTCACTCTGGGTACTCCAATTTCCTCCCACTCACCAAAAACCCTGTACACAGACTGACTACTCTGTGTGTGATTGTGCCCTGCAATGAACTGGTGTCCTGTCCAGGGCATGCTCCTGCCCTACACCCTTTACTTCTGAAAGAAATGAAACATTGTCATACACTATATTGACAAAAGATTTGGGACACCCCTCCAAATCATTGAATTCAGGGGTTGGGCTCGGCCCCTTAGTTCCAGTGAAAGGAACTCTTAATGCTTCAGCATAGCAAGACATTTTGGACAATTTCATGCTCCCAACTTTGTGGGAACAGTTTGGGGATGACCGCTTCCTGTTCCAACATGACTGCACACCAGTGCACAAAGCATGGTTCATAAATACATGGATGAGTGAGTTTGGTGTGGAGGAACTTGACTGGCCTGCACTGACTGGCAGTCTTGACCTCAACCTGATAGAACACCTTCGGGATGATTTGGAGGGGTGTCCCAAAAACCTTTGGTAATATATTGTATTAACTGACCACTTGAATACCTGCATATTCATAATACAAAAATACAAAAATCATGCAGGTTAACATTCACATAAAACGCCACAATGGGGGGGGGATTTAATCTCAGACATTTTCACACAAATCAGTCCCTGGAGTTTACACTGAAAGGTGTGAAAACTTCCACTGAGTGGCAGTGGGAAATACGTTGTTTAGAAGATCAGAAGAGAATAGCCAGACATGAGGGCTATGGAAACTCACACAAATACTCTTTACAGCCATGGTGACCAGAAAAGCATCTTAGATTACACTAATATGCATAGACCAAACATTAATTGAATATTTTAAGACAGTTGGAGTACTGACTCACTTACAGTATACTCCCTCTGTATTTTGTATTTGTTTGATGAAAATGCACTGATAGCACTGATGCCATTTCATCTAAGAACATCTTTCTTCATCCAAATTGTTGTACATTGATATATTTTCATTCTTAAAACATATACTGAATTAACTTAGAGTTTTATGGACAGACCTAGCCTAATAGTCAGCATCAATAATATGTGCATGTTTCAGTGCTGGGGTAAGGTGTTATCACGTACCACGGGGATTGATCAGCTCATGCTGCATTCTCGGTTGGTTTTAAAAAAAGAACTATCCGGTAAAAATCAATTCCCCCTTTTCACACCTGAGAAGAACAAATGTCCCTGTACTTGTTTTTTTATTCCCTCATCAGAGAGTGGCGGGCAAGAACAGACCTGATCACACCATCCATATGCAGACACACACACCCACAACCACCCACCCACACCCACACACACACACCAACACACACACACACAGACACGTATAACCGCAACCGAATGAATCAAATGTTCTCATAAAAGCACAAAGCACAATAACGTGACGAAATGAGGAAGCACAGCGAGGAGGATGAGGGAGGTGAGATGGTGAAGAGAAGAGAAGAAGTACCTAAAGACAGCACTTTCATAACAAGCTGATTCAGGAATACAGCACATGTACCCATTAAAAAAATGTGCTGCTTTGTTGCATTGCTGATGATTTGCAGCTTATGGTCCAGTGGTTTTCATGAAGATTGATGGTATCAAGAGTTCTGCTGCTTGCAACTGTCAGGAGGTTAAGACGTGAATCTTCCAAAAAAAGGGATAATGACCCCAAACAATAATCCATGTCTGTCTCGCTCAGTCTCTGGATTTGAATCAAATGGAAAATCAGTGGTCTGAACTGAAGGATGAAGAGGAAATGCACAAACATATGAATACAAATGAAATCGAGATGTTCTGTATTAGGACATAGTACAAGATGTCTCTAAGATGAATTAGAAACCTTCTAAACATTATTAGAATATTATTAGACTAATATTGTTAATTGTGGGTGCTGGAAATGTAATGTAATGATTCACAGAAAGAATAACACTACTTTAAAAAAATTGCTCATTTCCATGGTGTGCGCAGAATCCTGGAGTTGACTGTATTACTGTACACACACACACACACACACACATACACACACACACCTCACAATTCTGACAAACACTGATATGAGCAGGATATAATAATTACAGTGTCCTCTTTAGGTTTTTCCTTATTGAGCCCAGAATCTTTGTCCCCATGGCACTGTGAGGTCAGTGTGTGAACAGGATGCTGTCCCCATCAACAGAACACACACACACACACACACACACACTATTATAGCTATGTCAGCACAACACCCTCTACTGTCTTTCTTTTCATGATGTTTAATTATATACATGTATCTGAAAGAAATTTATAAATTATTGCATATACTAGTGGCAGTTAAATAGATACTGCTCCCTGTATGTGTGTGTGTGTGTGTGTGTTTGTGTGTGCATGTGTGTGCGTGTGTGGGCATGTGCCCTTTTTCCAGGACTCTGGCTGAGACAACAGCTGCTCTCTAATATGGAAAGGAAGTTGCTTGTCCTGTTCTTCTGTGTCAGCATGCAGCCATCAGGCTATACAGAAGCATAAATTTAGATGTAGCATAGCATTAATTATCTGCATTAATAATTATGTCAAGACAAATGTATGCGCATGTGTGTGTGTGTGTGTGTGTGTCTGTGTCACACAAGCAAGGACAGAGTCAAACAGTCTGGGACTTTACTAATGGCACCGCTCAATGGATTTCTCATCTGCTTACTGAATGGTGATCTCCTTTGAGTGCATCTGAGCAGCACAAAAATTGAACGTCCCCCACACCACACCCCACCCTGCCCCACCTCGTCAGGCTGATGGGTTTATTTTTGGCATTTCCTCGCAGCTCGGTGTGATCCAACACGGTCTTGACAGGAAAGATCCACCCAGTCAGAATGGATGATCGTGGCTGTGAAAAGCAGAGCTCAGGGAGGTGACTGTAAAACACAGGTCATTTAAAAGGCCAGAGAGCCATTAAGCTCACGTCAAACCCAGGCTGCTGACACAGCACAACCCACATGATGCCATCTGCAGCTCCTATAATAGAATTGCCATGTTTTACAACTACATTACAAAGAGGATCGAGTTTCTTAAAATGATTGGCGTGAAACAACTGCCTTGATTAATTTGTGTTGTTTGTAATTTAGTTGCGCACCTCTCGGAAGAATAATAAATTGAGTTATTAAATGAACGAGGAACAATGTGGAAATCTGACTTTTCTGTGTTTTCCTGTCTAGTTATTAAATACTATTTTTAAAATGGTCACTGCAGATAAACTATGAGGATAGGAAAGAGTAAAGTACATTTGACTGAATTTTGTGCTCTGTGTAGAATTGGCTAAAAACCTCAGAATATTCATATATAATCTAATAATTGTATTGAAATGAATTCCAAAATTTTTATTAACATTAATATTCATTAGTGTAATGCTAACACTAACGCTGTCTTTACTGGTGTAAGCTGCTCACCTGTATGAATCTGTAAATGTTACAACGAATAACCTGCTAATACATACACTGTATTGCCAAAAGTTTTGGGACACCCCTCCAAATCATTGAATTCAGGTGTTGTTTTTCAGGGGGTTGGATTCGGCCCCTTAGTTCCAGTGAAAGGAACTCTTAATGCTTCAGCATACCAAGACATTTTGGACAATTTCATGCTCCCAACTTTGTGGGAACAGTTTGGGGATGACCCCTTCCTGTTCCAACATGACTGCACACCAGTGCACAAAGCAAGGTCCATAAAGACATGGATGAGTGGGTTTGGTGTGGAGGAACTTGAACTTGTAATCCAGCTTGTTTCAAAACAGTGATGTCTTTACTGAACCAGGGATAACAGGAGTGTCGCTACACCCTTTATATATATATATATATATATATATATATATATATATATATATATATATATATATATATATATGAGTTATCATATACATCAATTGTATTATGATTTAAGTGAAGTGAAGCTGAAGTGATAATATCCTGTGCATCCTCTTCGATCATCCGCCTCGACCCCCTCGCTTTGCTCCCTTCACTTCACTTCAGTCAGACTTCAATTCATAATACGACATTGTAGCTGAGGACTTGAGGACCAAGGAGAGGTAACTACCAGGCTAACACCGAACTGTGTGTAAAATGTTTGAGTCTGTGAGTAGTATGTGGATTTGTATTTAGTTGAATGAGGACATTCCATTTGCCAGATCTGATTTTGCTTTGCACAAATTTAATCAATAACTTTGAGTAAAAAAGCAGGTCTAGTTTCAGTAGACATTGGATACGGCCAACAAAGGGAAAGTGTAAGTACAGTCTGTGTATCTATAATGTACAGAACATTTTAATGTTTCATATATATTGCGATAAAGATAAAGATTGAGAGCGAGAAGGGGGTTTAAGGAACTGACAATATCTGTGTATTGCAGATACTGCAAATCAGAAATGTGTCAGATCTTTCTGTGTGCTTTTTCAGACAGTAGTGGTGTGAATTTTGCTGAGACCTGGCAACTTTTTCTGCCAGTTTCACACACACACACACACACACACACCCTTCAAAAAACAAACCAACAACTTTTGCTTGAAAGCTTACTGAAAAGAAAATCAAAGTAGTGCACCTCTGATTAATATCTGCATTTGTGTTCATTCAGAACATATGGTTATACTGTACACATCTCTGTTTCCTGTTGTGTCATGACAAGTAGCCTGCTATTTCCTCCTAATGAAGTGTATAAACAATCACATGAACCACAAATCAATAAACAGTTGCTGGTGCTGTAATACACACATTTGCAAGCGTATAGCCGTAAGGGTGGAACCCAGCATAAACGCACAGTTGTACAAGCTGTTGTACAATTTTTGTCCAATAGAAATGACTGTATTCAGCCATATTTCAGTCATCCAGCTTTATCTGGACACGACTGCAGGCCAGCAGGAGTCTGTGTTCAGTACTGACTTTACTAATGCTTTGAAGATGAGAAACTCATTAAAAGTTTCAGGCTGTTTTCACTCACACTGTGGACAGGATTCCCACTACAATAACTCCTCTATTTGTGGCTTTCTAAGTGGGTTTGTTATTGTCATTTTTTTGTCAGATGAGGCCTCAGATGTTATCATTTGCATTATTAATGTAGTATTATAAATACCCCCAAATAAGTAAGCAGGTGAGAAGGATATTTCCATGAGAAAATGAGTTGTGCGTGGATGGCTGGCGACAACATGATGAAATTCCTTTTTGTGTGATTTTCTGCTGACTGCTTTGCGCTGTTTTCCCACAACAACATATTTTATGTACAAAAGTTGGACAGAAACTTTCGCGCTGCATGAGCAAGTTTATTTTTCTCAGGCACTATTGTGTATTTCTCTCATTTTTACCTTTTCTTTTTGTGCCAGTGCTTGTTCACAGTTCTGACTGCAAGTTCAGGGAATAATGAAACCGGACGTTTTATTGTCAGTTCTCCTCTATGAACTCTTATTTACGTGATTTGAGACAGTGTTGTTACCTTGTACACCTAAAATTTTGTGAGAGCATGGTAGCGTGGAAATCCCTTTTCCGAGTTTCCGAGACAAAACTCACTTCGGTTGGTTTGAGATAGACTTACAAATACTAATTAATACAGTTTCAAGAATTTGTGAACACAAACAAGAGATCCTATTTCTACCTATTTCTATTTACTTCACAAATATTATGACAAGAGGAAATATGTGTACAGACCACTACTAGAACCAGAAAAAAATGTATTTCATTGTTTCCTTAACATATTCAAGATGTCCATGCCCTGAGAAATTAAGGCAACCGAAGCTTGAGGCCCTCTCCACCATTTAATTTGTTTAATACATTTTAAATATGCTTTATTACAAATAACACAATGATTTTAGGCTCAAGTCCTATAACAGAAACAGGAGAGTAAATCCTCAATGTGCAAATATCCATCAGTGATGCATGCTAGTCAAGCATGTTCCAGCATGACAGAACCACTAGGCACTAATTATGGAATTTAATAATGCCTAACTATAGAATAAGTCTATATTTGTCACAGTGAAATGCCTTTCTTCACATACCCCAGCTTGTTAGGAAGTTAGGGTCTAAGCATAGAGTCAGACATGATACAGCACCACTGGAGCAGAGAGGGTTAAGGATCTTGCTCAAGGGCTGAACAGTAGCAGCCTAGCAGTGCTGGGGCTTGAACCCCTGACCTTATGATCAATAACCCACAGAGTTCAGAGCCGCCACTGCTCTGAAAAGCACTATAGTATGTAAAGATCCTGCTAAAACAATAGTTTTTAGTCACTGCTGTCCCCGCAGTCATTCTATCCTCCATCTTTGCATTTCATTCCCCTTTTCCAGTTTTCTGCATGAATAAAATGCATTGAACTGTAGGCTGATTTTTCTTGTCAGGTTCACTCCTGGTAAAGTAATATGAAAAGAAACACTTCACACAGTGGTTTTGTTGAGACAGCAAAAATAAAATATAAAACAAAAAAATTGTGAACTGTCTACACTTGTTCAGTTGTGTTGGGTCTGCACCACAACAGCGGCAAAATGACAGTATACAAGAAAGTATACGTGTAATGTGAGTAATACTGGGATTCTAGGTTTTTCAGAGCCATGTAGTATGCAGTGGGTCTAAAATATGGAATATCTGACACTGAGATATACTCCCACTTTCTCCCATTTCTGCAGAAAATGCTTCTTACTTTCTCTCATTCTTGTTCTCTCTATCTCTCTCTTGGCTCTCTCAACCCTTTCACAATAACCCTAGTGCTATCTGAACTACTATTTAAATTACTTAGGAGATCTTATGTTAAGTGCTGCTATGAGGCATTGAACCATTTACAGGAGATGTGTCTTATGAACTCCACTAGGAGAAGTATGATTTTAAAAAGAGGCATTGTATGATTTAATGGAGTTGTTATTCCATCTAAAGTGATGTTTTATACGATTTCAGAGGCTGTGTGATATGTGGAAGGGCATAGCTAAGAGCACAGCAGAGAGGGAAGCTGCACGCTTTCCATCTTCATCCACTTAGCGGCTATGTGGAGGCTGACATTCACACTGACAGCTTTAAGATTTTAAGATCAATTGTGAAATCCAGGTTAAGGGTACAAGCAATATTTCTGCACTAATTAGCATTTGTTATGCATCTTTGACGAGACTTGATCTGCACTGGGAATGACTTAAACTAATTATAAACATAGCATGGTGTAGGCTGCACTGACAGATAAATAACCAGAAAAGTACATGTCTCGGGAAGTCCTCAGTCTCCTCCTCCACTCTTCATAAGTATGAGTCAAGCAGCATGAATTAAAACATGACATATAAATGACAATTTTTTTTGTACTAGTTCTATTTTGAGGGTGAGCTCTAAATGGCCACATATTAAAATGAGGTCAGTTTTTCATATATATGCCTGCAGCCTGACAGTCCACTTGGCTTTAGAGTCCTACTAGCAAAGATTTAGACTCCTGGGGCAAAGCAAATTTATTTTCAACTTGCTTTACCAATCTGATCGCACAGCAATTCTATTGAGTGAGATATTGTATTGCATTCAATCTATATATATATATATAAGCCTAAAGTTGCTGTATAATATCTATAAGCATGATATATTCAAGTAAATTTTATTTGTATAGTGCTTTTAACAATGGACATTGTGACAAAGGAGCTTTACGGGAATAAGAAATGTAGAATAAAACCTAACTAATTAAATAGATTCATGTTAATTTAATTCATTTTTAAACTTAAAAATTAAAATGAATATTTATCTCTAATGAACCAGCCAGAGGCGACTGTGGCAAGGAGAAACTACGCGAGAAGATATGAGGAAGAAATCTTGAGAGGATCCAGACTCAAAGGGGAACCCATCCTCATCTGGGCGACACCGGACGGTAATTCTGTGTAATGTTGTTTCTATAACTGTACACCATATTGTCAAGTGCAATTGTGCAACCTATCTATAGTGCCATAGGTGGTTAGTTGTTGCTTAATTTAAATGAATGAATACAGCTCTGGCAGTAGTGTTGACTGTAATTGAAATTCAAACCAAGTTTTATATTATTTTATATAATTTTATGGTAGATGCTCCATACATAAATAATTATGGATATGGCCTTCAATTTCTTCATAATCAGCACTTTGCAATTGTCAAAGGCTGAAGGCTGTTTCTTTGTGTTTTGCCACATGAATGTCTTCAGGACAGAGAGGTTTATGGGGTATTTTTGTAAACCTTTTTTTTTTTTTTGACAACCTTTGTTTAACTTTATTAACTTCAAGAGAGACCGCTATTATAAAGTAAGTGAATAATATGAATGAACATGCTTCACAGACTTTCCACAACAGTAATTACAAAGTATAAATAATGAAAAACATAATATACTGTTCTTTAATTATCAAAAAAAATGTAATCATTGGCAAATCGATGTTGTATAAAAGGAATAAAACACTGGGACATTGGGACATTCTGTTATAAGACAAAGTTACTGTAAGACGAGGTTTATTAACCCTCACGGGGGATTTAAAGTGTTCCAGTGGCATGAAAAATAAGAACATTGAGCTTAGAAATAAAATATGAAAGAGCAGCATCAGCATGATATAGATGTAGAATATAAAATAAAAAGTGATCATGCAGATTTAAAAAAAAAAGAAAGAAAAACCTGGCCCTGCGGTGGACTGGTGACCTGTCCAGGGTGTACCCCTGCCTTTTGCCCTATGTGTGCTGGGATAGGCTCCAGCAGATCCCCGTGACCCTAATTAGTAATAAGCAGGTATAGACAGTGGATGGATGGATGGATGGTTTTTGATCGATCAGCATTTGGGGTCAGGTCACTTTGTGTCAGGAAACACCACCATTATACCATTGATTAGTTTCCTAGAAGAGCACACCGTCATTTTATAAAACATTTGATTTGCACGAACCAAGTAAATAAGTTTCCTTTATGATCCAGGAGGTCACGTGTGAAGTGATCTGTTATATCAGAATCAGAAAGAGCTTTATTGCCAAGTATGTTTGCACATACAAGGAATTTGTTTTAGTGTCACAAACTCCAGTGAACAGAGACGACAACAACACACAAACAATTAAATAAATAAATAAATAAATAAATAAATAAATAAATAAATAAATAAAAGGATGAGAAATAAAAATATACATATTTAAATAGAAAAATAAAATAAATTGTACAAACAGAACAGAATCGAATAAGATGAGATGTAGGGATGTAGGGTGGTAACAAATAAATATAATGTTATTGTACATGTTTTTAATGTTTTTATAGTGAGGTTAAATGAAAATAGTGAAAATTGTAAGAACTTTTATATGGTATGCAGTAATCCCAATGCTGAAAGCCCAGAGGAGACGGTGTGTCTGGATACGTAACCCTAGTCTATCTAAAACCTTGAGATCACTACTCTGAGGTCAAAGACTCACACAATATCACTGTGGCCTAACTGCAAACACTTCAAGCACTTCTATTTCCAACTATCAGCAAGTATGAAAGTCATGTCAAATCACAGCTATCACCTCTGCAAAAAAAAACCTCTGCACTCTACAACAAATACTGGCATGTGTCTAAAAAAAAAAGGGAATGTCCTAAAGACCATTAACATCTGTTTTCTTTATCAAACATTCTGTTAATATATTACATTTGTATTTTTTTATATGTTATTTAAAACAAAACATGGATATTTCGATGTTATAGAAAATGTTCGCTGGAGGATATTAAAAACATTTAGATATATCACAACTGAAAGCTTGGAAGAAAAATAGATACAGAAAATGAATGAACTCTGGCTCTGCATATGATTTTATTCGGAATAAATCATGTTGATTGATGGTAGCTTGCTCTGATTTATGAATCTACTTAAAAAGTTAAAATATATTAAAATAATCTAATATTTATTCAAATATGTAAGTTAATTGGTGGTGGCAGAGTGTGCAGCATTGCTGCTCACAGCTCCAGGCTCTGTGTATAATTTCTGCATGTCTGCACGAGTTCCCTCTGGGTTCTCCCTGGGTTTGTCCCACCTCCCCAAAGCATGCCAGTAGGTGGACTAGCTAAGATAAATTGCCTCTAGGTGTGAGTGAATGTATGTTCATGGAGCCCTGCAATCTATTGTTGCCCCATATAGGGTGTATTTGCCCACTGTTCCCAGGAAAGGCTTCGGATCTACCACATCCCTTTAGGAAAAATGTTAAATTGTGATTGAGAGAATTAAATATTGCCATAAATTGTTGCCATTTTAATCTGCTAATGTTTTACCTTACACTATATAGACTCATAAAACATTTGATAGTAGCTAGAATCAATACATTAAAATTTATAATATGTGATTTTTTTTTTCAGTAACATCTAATTATGCATGTTTTCTTTTCCAATCATCTTGAATTTAGATGTAGGTTGCCTCTGATTAATTTTTATACCTTTTTTTCTCAGTGGGCTGTATTGCATGTATTAAAATATTAAGGAATAAAACTTTATGTTAAATTTATGGGCTTTTCATAAATGATCGGTGGTGGACTCCACTTTTGAGCTCCACTATACTATCAGGCATTCTAATCAAGCTAATCAAGCATTCCACCAACGATCCTACACTATTTTATCATTTTGACACAAAGTCAATTCAAAAAAATCAACCAAAATGAATCCAATAGATCTGAAATCTACATGGAGACTTTTTCCCCCCCAGATGATTTTGTCAAAGAGACACAGTTATTTTTGTTGTTGTGCGAAATTGGACTGTGGATTTGACTCCACCAGCTGTGCTGGTTACACTGGGGGATAATTAGCGATGCATGGCTCTGGTTAGTGAAGATTTACCCCCCTCACTGCCCTTTCCACATTCCTAGGAAGCTGTATGGCCCTGTAGGCATGTACGTGACTGGCAACCTAAATCCACTTGCTAGCTGGGGGAGATTCATGTGTAAATGTGCTCTTCTAATCGTTGCATATATGAGAGATTCCTGCTGGCGCATTATAAAGTGATGCTGAGGTGTTACAGTAGCAGTACATTATGTGGTGCATTACATTAAGCCACTGAAGCATGTATACTTTCATATCTAACACACTGAGGAAAAATGAGTGTTGTAAGTACTTTATTTAATATCGACCACATTCTGTGAGCAGTGCAATTATATTTTTATTGTGCAGATAATGTGCCTTGTGTAATCCACATTTTTCAATATGTATGCTTGATATAATAGTAAAACAAAAAATAGAATGGATCAAAAACATTATGTTTTTAATTAATAAGTACATATATAGTACCATCCACTTTATTAGGAATGCCTGTTGTCATGTGACAACAGCGCAATGCACAAAATTGTGCAGTTCCACATGTCAACGGCTGCAGTTTACAACAAACATCAGAATAGGAAAAACGTAGTCTGGGCTGGTTTGTGTAGTTCAGATCTCTTTGGAAATTTTATGTTCAAAAGTCTCTAGAGTTTACACGGAATGGTGTGAAAACTATCCAGTCAGAGGCAGTTCTTTTTGATGAGAGGGAAGGCAGAGCGGTCAGAGGAGACTGGTTCAAGCTATCAGGAAGGATACAGTAACTCAAATAAATCACTCTTTCCAGCTGCGGTGAAAGGAAAAGCATGACAGAACACACAAAACATAGAATCCATGAGCTGTTGAGCTACAACAGCAGAAAACCACATCCAGTTCCACTCCTGCCTGCCAAGAACAGGAATGTGAGGCTGCACCCGGTGCAGGCTCAAAGAAACTGGACAGCTGACATTTTCAAATGTCCAAATTAGGTGAAGGTTTATCCACTGTAGGCTCAGATGACTTGATGCAGCACAAAGAAAATCAACCTAAATACATGTGCACTGAAACTGTATATATTAACTTAAGCATAAATATTGATGTATCTTTTTACCTTAAAGTTTCTGAAAATGGCCTTAAGAAAAAGAAAAAAGGTGGTTCATTCGTTCAAACAATGGCATGGAGAATAAACAGGGAACGAAAAAAAAGAACAGGGACGAAACAGTGGTGTTATGCAGAGTGTTTATATAATAAAAGAGCATCTTCAGGGGAAAGCAGTTTGAAAGGTGATTCCTTAAATCTCATGTAGTAACTAGACTGCAGTTAGAAAAACAGCATCTCCAAGTTCTAGGTAGACGGACTGGAGAAAGTGTAATAGATATAATATAGCTTAAGAGATAAAGCGACAGTAGCAGTGTGTGTGTGTGTGTGTGTGTTTTCTCAGTGTGTGTGTTTTCTCAGTTAGTGTCTTCCATGTGATTTCAAATCCTAGAACTGCCAAAGAGCTCCAAACCCTCAAATTTTCAGCTCTGTGCTTTCATTCCCCAAAATCAGACTATTTTTTGGGCCCAAACATGGTTCATTTTAGCCACCTCAGGCTATTTAGGAGAAGCACAGCAGTATTGTGGCTGAAAAGAGTAAGCTGTTGTATTTAAGCTTTTGACAGCATTTAGAATCTGGAGCTGAATGGCTCAAATATAAAAAATTCACTACATGAGGCATTTCAGTTTCTGGCTGGACGTAGACCGAGTGCTACATATAATGCCTGTAATGTGAGCTTATCGAGGTGGGGTTGTGGCTGTATTCTGACAGATGGACTTTTTCATTGCCATTATTTCAGGGTGATATGGGCACTGGTCATCACTCATTTTCTTAGATGAGTTCGATTTTACCTTAGACACTTTGGGTTAAAGTGTGTGACAAATGAGTAATGTAAAAGTGTACGTGTAGGAGTGGGATTCGTGTTGATGTTAACTGCACTGAAGTGATGTCGTGTCCCTTCAGACAGCTAGGTGTAGGGCACAGATGATGCACCTTGAGCAGTAGGGTGCTTATAACACAATAAACAAAGCCCCAGTGACCAAGCAAGCTCACCTAAGCTGTGCAGGGTCACTTACTGCTGCTACATAGAATCAGCAATCCATCGGCAGCTACACACACACACACACACACAGAGGCCTATCAAAGCCAGCTCTGCAGGACACACAGATACATGTTACTTGCTGTGAAAAATCTGTAGCTATCTTTCTCTCGCTCTTTCTCTCTACACATGAACTGTTTGATTATTGCAGAGCCCTGTTGGAGTGGGAAAACAATCAGTTGCCCATAAAGGACTGTACGCAACATGGTATCGATGCAACTGCAATCAAAATTAAATGGATGACTGAAATACCATTTTAAGACATATAAGCACTCAGCTGTTTTAATGGACTGGTTCAAATACATTAACATTGGCAGACATATTTTAGTGATGTATCGAGCAGTCAGATCTTGTTTTTGTAAATGAAATGAATAGGGGTGCATGTGTAATAGAATCTGGTTGTTTGAGTGGCCCAGATGGATGGAATACGCAGGTGGATTATAGTAATAGTGCCAAATTTTGGGTTTGTGAAGACAAGTGTGCTCAATCTCTCCGGTATTCTGTAAATATATATGGCATCTCACCTGTATCCCTCATTCAAGTGATTATCCAACTAGCCAATCATGTGACACCAGGAAAGTGCATAAAATCATTAACAAGTTCACTAAAACTGATAAAAAAATCTCCTGGTGGTTTTCCAAAACTTCTATCCAATTTGTTAAATATGTACTCTCTGTAATCTCAGATTCCTCTTCTGGGCTGGTCCCAAAGTGGCTTACTGCTCTTGTAGCACATCCACCTCATATATTCTGAGATGCTTTTCTGTTCATCACAGAAGTAAAGAATGGTTACTTGGTTACCGTAACCTTCCTGTCACCTCTAACCAGACTGGCCCTTCTCCTCTGATCTCTCTCAGGTGTTTCCACCCACAGAACTACTTCTTACTGGGGGTTTTTTCCCTTTCAGACAGTTCTCAAGAGACTGAAAAGCAGATCAGCAGTTTCTTGAAGCTATACTTCAATAATGATCCAAATACTGTGCATCACATGACTTTGGGCATTACGTGGCAGGGTACATAGAGCTATTAACCCTTACAAAGCACTAAGAAGTGTGCTGCGGTCATAGACACTGAGATGACTGATGTTTCATAAGAACCTTAATCAAATCTATTGACCTGTATCTGCATGATTTTATGCATTGTGCTGCTGCCACATGATTGGCTGATTGGATAAATGCCATGAATGCACCAAGGAGCAGATGTTCTTATTACACATTCCCAGTATTTCCTCTATTAACTATTTTGGATTATTGAGAGATACATCAACAACAATTTTGTCATCAATTGACTCAAAGGCAAGGTTTGTTATGGTTACACGGCACGTTCATAAGCGCTTCATGACATCTGACATTCATAAACATTAATAAAGATGTATTCCAACTGGCAACAGCTGTCTGGTTTTTGCTTGAATGCATAGTGATACAATATATAGAAATGTTTATGTAGGTGTATGTTCTTAAGTAATGTGCAATCTACTGTTCGGTTCAATTCAGTTTAATTGGTACAGAGCTTTTTATCAATAGACTTCATCACAAAGCGTGATTGTCAAGGCACGGCCACTGGGAGTTTCCATCCAAACATTTTACAAATTTTAATCCATTCTGAATGCACCAGAGGGAGAAGGCATAACAAGATAATCAAAAGAGCATCAGCCAAATTCAACAACAGAGAGACTGGAAATGACTGTGTCATTTATAACAAAAATTACACTTCTCTTGTTGCCCATTATTTTAACATGTATGGCAAGTATTCCACCTCATCAAAATATAAAAACTGGCCATATGGGGCATTGTTTGAATTTCTCTCTTCTCCATTCATGTTTTATAATGCCTACATTCAGAATTTGCATAAAAGCAGGTAGATGGAAAGCCCACAATAGCGCCATTGTCCTGAGGGTTGCCATGGTGAGTGTACTGTATGGGCTGTCTCTGAGGAACAGAGCATGAACTCCAGGTGGCCTTGTGCACCATTTTTTAACCATGTCACTAAACCAAACTCAGCCTCACCTGCCTCCTATAACACAATAACCAACATGCACATTCACATAAATACACATACAGTACACACACTAGAGCCCCACTAACCACCTAACTACAAACCGTTAACGCAAGAATACAAATAGATCCAGAAACAATGAGGAAATGTGCAGCAATTGTTACAATTTAATAAACCACAGAGTCTAGAATCAGATTTATATAGCAGTAAAGAGTAGCAGCCCACACCAGAGACAGATCACTGGGATGTGTACTGTATCAAAATACCAATACACAAGTAGCTAGAGTAAAGAAAGGTGAGAAAAATAACAATACATGAGAATTTGGTCATTTAATAGCACTATGGATATCAAAAATTATACTGAGATTATGTTAACACACACTGGACTGAGGATATAGGAAAAGAATAAAGTGAGAACGATTGATTCGCAACATAACCACAGTAGCTTCAGTTTATTTAAATTAAGTATATGACCAAAGGTTTATGGACAGGTGGCACGGTGGCTTAGTGGTTAGCACATTCGCCTCACACCTCCTGGGTTCTAGTCTCGCTCCCGCTCATTGTGTGTGTGGAGTTTGCATGTTCTCATCATGCTTGGTGGGTTTCCTCCCACAGTCCAAAGACATGTTTCTAGGCTGATTGGAGTCTCTACATTGCCTGTCGTGAGTGAATGAGTGTGTGTGTGTGTGCCCTGTGATGGGTTGGCACTCGATCCAGGGTGTATCCTGCCTTGATGCCTGAGATCGGCACAGGCTCCCCCTGACCTGAGTATAGATCGGATAAGTGGTACAGACGAAGAAAAAGAAGGTTTTTGGACACCTGCCCATGAGACTCATATGTGTTTTCTGAACATCCCATTCTGAAGTTGGACCCCTTTGCTACTACAACAGCATCCACTCTTCTGGGACGTCTTTCCACTAGGTTTTAGAAAGTAGAGGAGGATTTTTGCGAGTTCAGCCACAAGAGCATTAGTGAGGTCAGGCACTGAGGTAATTCAAGGATCTGTGTAGACCTTCCACTCCAACCTTGGCAAAAAAAACAAACAAACATGTCTATATGGACCTTGCTTTGTGCACAGACACACACACACAGGAGGAGTTCTTACTGAAACGGCACACATTAGTATTCAGAGCTCAGACTTAGCTAATGATTTAGTTCTGTTCAAAAGTTACACAAGACCAAGTTACACACAATGTGGAGTTTGTCTAAAACTGAGTCATATCTCAGTTACGCACGCACAATTCTAACCTGACCCATTTCTGTTGTGCGATATCAGCTCAAGCAAGAAGCAGGTTTAAACCTGCATCAATCAACCATAATATGTCATGCTGATATTCGTGTTTTGGGAATACATTCAAAAGCACCATTTGAGGTCAGTATTAATACATAAATATAACATTATATATTAAATAATTAATAGACGTTTCCCTTGTGGAGGACATTTGAGGTAACAGAATGTTTTTAATATATAAAATATTATGACTATACATGTTTGAATATTTCAGCAGTGGCATTGCAAGGGATTTATTTTTCCGTTAAAGGGGATCATTTCTACAAAATTTAGACTTGTCCTAATTTAGGGACTTCCTTTTTGGTGATGCTGATAATGTTGTTGATGATGATGATGATCATGTGTGAATATGGGCCTCTTTCCCTTCACACACTCATTAATCAGACCACAGATGCTCAGCCAAGAGACACTTAATGGCTTCCATTGCGCTGGATGTTTGGTATTGGTTTTCCTTCAGGGGAGATGAGGCAAGGGTTCACATGCAAGCTTGACATTTCCTACAAGAGTACAAGATGATAGCAAGAGTGATACCCAGACCCTTCAGGCACATGACAGTCAATCAGGCATTTTATTATACTTAAGGACTAATCATATTCCAAACCATTCTAATCAAAACCATAGCAAACTGCTGGTGGAATTGAAATTCCACTTAGGAAATAAATGGCTCAAGCTGTGATGTGTCTTTAAAACAAGTATGGCTAACCACTGTTACATAATTGTTGATGTAATTTGATGGATGAACAGGTTCAAACACAGATGAGTTGTGTTCAGTCACCACATGTTCTCACACAGATGGAGTCTGGTGCACACTTCAACCTCAATTCATCCATTAATAATGAGTGAACGGAGGTGAAGACTGAGAGAACAAGGAGCAGGGACTGAATGAAAATAATAAATCAGATGGAATCAAATCAATTCATTTCTTCATAAAGTTTTCATCATGAAGCCATGATGGAGGTAACCAGCATGACTAAGCACACGCCGAGAAGATCTTTTCTTAATCTTATCTCAAGGTTTATTCATGTCTGCTGTACTTTAGCTGCATAAACAATAAATGTAGGCTGTGTGAGTTCCTACTTTTGTATGTTTTATATTGTTTGCACTACAGGATGGCAGACGGCGAATGTGTCATTCTGTCTAAGTCTTTTGTTTCAATCTCAGTATAAGTGCTTGTACTGGATAGCAACACAACCTAACCCAGGCGCATATATATACAGCTCTGGAAAAAAATAAGAGACCACTGAAAAATAATCAGTTTCTTATGTTTTTTTCTTACAGGTTCATGTATTGGTGAGATGAACAGTTTTGTTTCATTTTTTGTGAACTGCTGACAATATTTCTCCTAAATTCAAAATATAACTATTGTTATTTAGAATGTATATTTAAAGGAAATGACAACACATCAAAATAACCCAAGATCATGCAGTATTTGCAGAGCTTTAATAACTCAAATAAAACTAAATGCAAATAATTTGTAAACAAATTGTGTTAATGCTTTGGCTAAATGACATTAAGAAATCAGTATTTGGTGGAATAACCCTGATTTGCATGCGTTTTGGCTCCATGCTCTCCACCAGTTTTTCACATTGCTGTTGGGGAACTTTATACCACTCTTTTTGCAAAAAAGCAAACAGCTCAGCTTTGCTTGATGGTTTGTGACCATCCATCTTCCTCTTGATGACATTCCAGAGGTTTTCAATATTGTTCAAATCTGGAGATTGGGCAGTGGTCTCTTATTTTTATCCATATATATATATATATATATATATATATATATATATATATATATACATCTACAGCTAAGAAACTACAGCCTGACATAACCAGAGTTTGACCTCCTGCATTTACACCTACAAAGTACAGATATGGCACATTGGTAAAGTATTCCTTTAAAACACAAACTTTCAATTTGTTGCATAACTCTGGTGGAATGAAAAAATAATGAGTAACTCAGTTTAAAATGCAAAGAACCTATGCATAAAGCACTACACGGACATTATCGGCTGGTTCACGTCACTCCGAATAAAATGAAACAGGTGCCTGAAATATCATGTAGTAGTTAAAATTCATATATTACATATATTATTGAGAGCAGTTATGTACCAAACGGGCAGAATGCCTTTGTAAATGACCTTAAAAGAAAGTGTGTGTGTGTGTGTGTGTGTGTGTGTGAAATTGTTTTTTTCCCTACAGTATTTTGACAACATAGATCAGGCATTTGCAACAAAAGTGCTGTACCAGCTTTTTAAAAGTACTGAAATATGCATGCAGATTATTGGAGGTGATTTATGAGCTATACACACAGGTACAATCTTTTTTATTCAGCATCATTATTCAAAGATTTTATATTAAACTACACCAGAGCACTAGTTTAAGACTACATTAAAGTACACTATTGATTTTGGAAACTGCAGGCACGTTAGCTAAAAAAAACACGCGTAACATCTCAAACCTTCCTTAGTTCATTCCTTGGAGATAAACTCTCATTCTCACATTCACACACACACACACACACACACTCACACTCACACACATGTCTGCACATGGCTGGGCAGCAGGAGAGTATCTGGAGTGTAATGGAAAAATGTCACTGAGTAGAGGAGCTCAGTACAGAAAGAATACTATCTGCCAATCAGACACCTCACTAACTTACCACATTCAGACACACTGGACACTCCACCTAACCCTCACAGGCACACACTTCATATGCACCTGTGAATATAAGGCATACATTTCACACATACACTCTGTGCACACACCTCACACACACACACACACACCCATGGCACTTTTCAACAAGGCTTTCTTTTTAATGCATGTGCTAATGATTTGGTGCCCTCTGCTGGATCGTCAAACCGCACAGACCGGCTTGCTGGAAGAAAGAATTTGAACATTCATGTCACTTTTCTAACAAACAGCTCAGTAACAAAAGCCAAATCCAGGGCCATATGCTGACATATCCTTGTCAAGTCTGTGAGTCAGTTTCTCGACAGCATGATAGCAGTCATCTGGAAGTTATCAAGTGCTGACTCCACACAAGCTTTTAAAAGATTTTGAAATGAAACCAGTAGCATTGCTACGTGTCTTCCTCACAGAGTGAACTATTGCGCCTGAGACACAGCAAGTTTGTTTGAATACAGTGTACACAGGCAGGGGTTTAAGTTTTTTAGATGACATTGCTCTTATATAAACAAATATACAATATGTATGTTGAAAAGCAAACAGGAAGCCATTCATTAGCCCATGTGGATTTTACTTGGAACACAATTAAATCACGTTAAATTAAATTAAGCTTCGACAAGAAAAATATCACTCTGAGTAAATAGCCAGCACTGCATTACTACTGAAGATAATCTATTGCTTTTTCAGTAGAAAAATGAGTCGTGTCATCCACATTTTGTGGCTAGCAATGGTCTGTATTTACAGGCTCTACACATATGTCCTTACTTCATAGTACCTGGGCAAGGAGGTTAACCAAAATCAACATAGATGCTTTACAGCACCGCTTACATGCCAGTGGAAATGGCAATGGTAATTTGCTGAGCTGAGACAAAAGTAGTACAAATTGCAGCGTGCTGAAGGATTAAAATTCAGCAGCTGCTTGTGACCATAGATTTTCTTGAAGCAGGACGGCATTAATAACAACTTAGCCTCAAAGAGAATTCAGCTGAGAGTCTAATACACTTGACGTCTACTGTCTAATAAATTTTTATTTACTTGGCAGTTGAGAGCCCACATCATAGAGTCACCCAGCATCCAGTCTAGCTCATTCTGAGTGCTTGTAGATATAGATCTCCAGTTGGGGTGGTATTATTAACCGCTGTTGACACATTACAAAAAAAAAATCATCTAAAAAAAACCCCAACAAAAACATGTGAAATACCTGAATCCAGCCCAATAAACTGAGCAATGGAAATATTCTACTTTTCTCATCAAGTGATCCCATATGATATACAGACATTACTTCATAATCTTCCTTTCATTCTCTCAATCTTTGCAATTTGTCTTACAATAAAATAATTCCCCGCACTTACAATTTGCTTTTGTGTGATTGTGTGTTGTCTGCTTTTGACCAATGCTGAGTATTTTTAAACTAGCCCAATCTGGCAACCTTGTCATTAACTGTCTTGTCTGCTGCTTCTCCTACACTGAAAGCAAGCATGTGGCAGACAGTGAGTGGTCTGTGCCCCCAATAGACCTCTTCTAGCATTTGTTGTAGTATCCATGTTTGGCCACTAGGCACCCTGTGGAAGTTACGTGAACAGCGAGTGCTCTGCCCTGTGAGCACAAAACACAGAGAGACATCACCATAGGCGTATATCTGTCAAATAGTTTTTGACACTAGAGAGCTATTAATCTATTATCTATTTAACAGGACACATCTGGGCAACAAGGAACACCAGTCAGGCACATGTTCCAATATTTTTAGTAATGTGTGGGATCAAACAAAGAGTGCCAATCTGTTTAACACATCTTGGTGTGAATCAAAGCTGAATTTCTGATCTCTTGTCTCATATTCATCTTTTTCTCCCAAACCCAAATGTCAGTTTGTAGCAAAAACAAAAGAATTGGCCTTGTTACACAGAAGTTATGATTATTTATATTATAAACACTGGAAATGAATTAAGAGCAAATCTGAAATGTAATTGTGTAAATAGGGATAAAATAGTTTAATAATTAAATTTAATAACTTATTCTTATTTCTATTTATTTATTTATTTATTTATTTATTTATTTATTTAATTTTTCCCCCCTCCCCTTTCTCTGTTTCTCTTCTTTTGTAAAGCTGCTTTGAGACAATGTTCATTGTAAAACAAAATAAATTGAATTGAATTGAATTCAGTGATTTATTATTTTCTCAAAACAAAACATGTAACCAGTAAAATCAAACAAAGCAACTATTAGGGCTCATCCAGTCAACCAGTCAACCATTATGTTTAATTTCTTAAATATATACATATATATATATATATATATATATATATATATATATATATATATATATATATATATATATATATAAGAAAGCTTATGAGTATGGTTTACTGAGAGCTCTGGGCCCATCGGATGCAACAAAAAATTAATGTGAGGTGTTCATTTAGGCTCAATCCAGCAGTAAGATATCAAGCTCACATGACAAAAAGGCCTGTGAACTGTGCTGTGTGACTTAGTAACTTCTGGGTTGTTAAATCCAGATCCAGATTTTGGATCACTAAGAGGATAAAGCACTTATTATTGTATAAAAGCCTGTGCTGAGATTTAGATGAAGTCTGTATGCTTTGTTAACTCAAATTTCTGGCCTCCTCAGTGGATGGAGACAGTCGAAGCTCAGAGACTGCATTAAGGGCAAATTCAAAGGCATTTCTGCAGTGCGACATGTCCCTATATCAAATAATCGAATCACCTTCAGGCAGCTGACGCCACACAGGAGCGTAATTGCCCTTTATTAAATAAATACACCCGGGTATGACTGTAGACTTCAATGGCAATGTCTGCAGTAGAGTCTGCCCTGATATCTCACATACACACATGTGCACATGTAAACACCCACACGGACTCTGTTACGGGAAGAGCTCTGTGTGTGTGTGGGTCAGAAGGACAGTTGTTTTGCATTACACAAGACATTTAGGAACTGAGGCTATAGTTACACACACACACATACACACACACAGCACAGAACTCTATATTGATAAGACTCATCAGATTTATCAGTGAACTTATAACCACTTTTCCTTTTCCTTCATAAACCCTGACACGGCTTCGGCTTTATTTCCAAACAAAGCCTGTCTGTCAGCCAGATGGGTTTATCACTGCAGGCTTGGTCGACTTCACTGTGATTTAATTAACACGCTCACCCACAGCTTAAGGTTTTTAATAACCACAAAATCCATTTACTGCTCACACTTAAGCTGTGATACAGCCTGCATTAGGGCAATTCAAAGGTGCTAGGTGAACTTGATTAATGCTTTTGTCTTCTAACAGTACTGAAAAGGGGTGTAATTTTCTTGAACTGGCAGAGCGGTGTGCACTTCTTCAGTTTTGGCTTCAATCTTTCTGATAACTTAATAGATTTATGGGAATAAAATAAGACAAAGACAGTCTAATCGAGTCTAGGTGATAAAGAAGTTGCTTTTTTTTATTCTTGCTGAGCATGCGCATTTGTGAATGAATGCATATATGATGAGACGCTTTTCTGCAGTCCACTGGTTAAGTGATTATTTGAGTTACTATAGACTTTCTGCCAGCTCAAACCAGTCTGCTTATTCTCAGTCTGCTTATGTCTGTTAGGAACAAGGTGTTTTAGTCTGCGGAGCCTTTGCTCACAGTACGTTTTTGTTTTTTTGTTCCATTCTGTGTAGGGACTCTAGAGACTGTTGTGTATGAAAATACCAGGAGATCAACAGTGTCTGAAATACTCCAAATAAACCAGCCCAGCTGACACCAACAACCATGCCTCAAGAGATTGTACTATTTCCTCTTTCTGGTGTTTGATGTGAACAATAACCAAAGCTCTTGATCTGTATCTGCATGATTTTATGCATTGTGCTGCTGCCACATGACTGTCTGTTTGGGTAACTGCATAAATGAGCAGATGTACTGGCATTCCTATTAAAGTGAGTGTTTTTCAAGATTTCTTAGCTTGGTCTGAGAATGTTCCCATGTAACATTTCTGACAAAACCTCTGTGACAACTGAAGTTTTAGGAATATTAACTTGTTTTTGTGTAACTGTTCTTCATTAACAGTTCCAGTTCCTGGCACAAATGTTTGCTCTTCTCCGCTCTTCTATCCTATCCTGTCCTGAGTCACCTAAGTGAAATATTTATTGATTGTTTTTAGTCAAAGGCTGTAATCGAAGCTTAAAGCAGATGAAGCACAGGGGAGGTTTTGAACGATCATAGCCAATGCCATGCTCGTAACTTGAGTCGCTGCTAATGATTATCTGCAAGAATAGCAACTATGAACTTTCAAAGTCAGAAAAGAATAATTACAAGCAGGCATGTGGACAGAATAGGCCCTGTGTTCAAGGGAATGGGATCGTAAGAATTAGAAATATTTTAATGAATACCTCATAACCAGACTGTGTAACAATATCTTCCCTCAAGCCATCAGGCTCCTCAACAACCAGAACTGAACTGTACCGTACTCACACACACACACTCTCAACTGTGTGAACTGATCTGTTCTGAACTCGAAACCCAAACACACACCCAAACACTAAATGCAATATTCATCCATCTCTATAGCACCACCCATATTGTAACTGTTTACATGCTGTTTTTTGCACTTTCACTCAATTGGTGCTGTTGCTGGTTTTGCACACATTTCACACTACATCAACTGCTGCTATTACAGAAGTGTACACCAACCAGGCATAACATTATGACCACCTGCCCAATATTGGTGTTGGGCCCCTTTTGCTGCCAAAACAGCCCTGACCCGTCATGCACTGTGTATTCTGACACCTTTCTATCAGAACCAGCATTAACTACTTCAGCAATTTGAGCAACAGTAGCTCGTCTGTTGGATCGGATCACACGGACCAGCCTTCACTCCCCACATGCATCAATGAGCCTTGGCCTCCCATGACCCTGTCACCGGTTCACCACTGTTCCTTCCTTGGACCACTTTTGATAGATACTGACCACTGCAGACCGGGAACACCCCACAAGAGCTGCAGTTTTGGAGATGCTCTGATCCAGTGGTCTAGCCATCACAATTTGGCCCTTGTCAAACTCGCTCAAATCCTTACACTTGTCCATTTTTCCTGCTTCTAACACATCAACTTCGAGGACAAAATGTTCACTTGCTGCCTAACATATCCCACCCACTAACAGGTGCCATGATGAGGAGATCATCAGTGTTATTCACTTCACCTCTCACTGCTCATAATATTTATGCCAGATCAGTGTATATATTTACAAGAACCCTCTTTGTGTACAGTTCTCCTATATTACACATTGCACTGTATAACATATACAGAATGTATACTGGTCTGCGCTATTTTGTGTATTTTGTGTATCTGTCCTGTAGTGCTTTGTTTTGTATTGTCTGTTTACCTCGCACTGTTTGCACACGATGCACTTTTTGTGCCCAGGACAACTTACTTTTAGATCTTTAGCTCTGTTTTGTTTTCTGTAGCTCTGTGTTGTTTTCTGTAGCACCAGGTATCTGGAGAAAAGTTGTTTCATTTCACTGTATTCTGTGTCAGCTATATATGGTTGAAATGCCAATAAAAGCTTCTTGAGTTGACTTGATCATGAACTTAAAGGAGCAATTTTCCTTTTTAAGCCTGTGCTGCCAGACAAGGCACTAGAGAAACAATCAAAAATCCATGGGCGAGCAGAAACAAACTAAATTTTGGTACATGGGTTAGATGCACAGCATTGAACAATGAGTGATTGTGATGTGTGTGTGTGTGTGTGTGTTGTTAAAAAGCTAAGAGATCCATTACATGTCACTGGTGATAAGTGAATAACAAATACTATGAAATTATTATTATTATTATTATTATTAGTAGTAGTGGTAGTAGTAGTAGTAGTATCATTATTTTGCTGTGAATCACAATCTAAAGTTATTTATAATGTACAGAAGTACACAATATAAAAATTATTAGCATTTCTTACGTACATTGTGCTGCACTGTTAAAACTATAGAAGTCAGAAGTCCTTTCTAATCCTCTTATCTATACCGAAATACATTTGCTCAGCATCGTAAGCATTTGTGTGACTGAATCAATTTCACATGTATTAATGTATTTAAACGGTGTGCTTATTGTTCATTCAGACAAATCTCGGTCTTTCTTTACAAATTGAGCATCACATGTCAAGTGCCCGTCTTATGTTACTGGTTCTATGTGGGTTAAACGTGTCAAAGGACAATAAATAAATTTGCATGAATGCGTTCAATTAAAGCAAGAAAACAGGTTCCACTACAGTATCCCCCTGATAAAGAAATAAGAGCCAGCTCTGTAGCATTGTTCCACACTACTACCTGTATGGTCACGGATCTTAATTTTAATAACAAACTAACATGCTAGCCTACGGTGCAGCGCTGTGGTAGCAGGAGACAAGTCTAATAATTGTCTGACCTCTGCATAGTACAGAAGGTCACAGCTTTAAACAGGCCTGATTGAGCAACACAACATTGCACAAAGAAATGAGCAGAAACTATAAGAGAAATCTGATTCATTTAGTCATACTATAGATCGTGGTCCTCAGGATCGTGGCTCAACTTGACATGGTGTGTTTTAAACCTGGTGGACCTGGGGTCATAGATTCAACGTGTATAGTGTATTGTTAAAAGATGCCATTTATGACATGAGGTCTGAGGTGTGATCTCTGACAGAGCTGTTTAATTAGAAAACGGATACAGGAGCTTCATCCATTTTCACAGACTGGTACTAAATGCTAAGGTGCCAAGACCAGCTAGCTTACACTTTAACCGATTTGTGGGTGTGTGTGTGTGTGTTGCAGGGACAACTCAAGGATAGGGATATCTTGAGATGGTGCCAACATACCCACAATTAATTGCAGCTATAGCAGTTAATATACATTTATATATTTAGATATATGTATATGTCAGTTAGAGATTCTCAAAAGTAAGACAAATGTGTGGGCTTGTTTGAAGAGCTTCAAAAAGGGCACTTAATATATATTTGAAAAGTGAAAAACATTTTTTATTCAACCTCCCCTGCTGATACAGTAATCATGGGAGCAAGATGCATTATTGAGGAAACCTGCCTCCCAGGTGACCCTGTTTTGCTTTAGTTCCAAGAAAGGACAATAGAGAACCAAGGACATTGTGAAATTCGTCCAGGGAGGTGAAAGCTTCCTGGTTTCACATTACAAGTCAGTGGCAGTGCAGCCAAAATCAGACCCACCTTGAAGACACGACTGAAGGACCTTGAGAGTAAGCACATATTCTTATTATGACTGAAATGTCATTTTAATGTTAGATTCTAATTAAACAATAAAATAAGATATAATAAAATAATAGCCCTTGTTTTTTTAAACCAGATTTGAGAGTTTAATATACAACAGCCTAAGTGATTATTAACAGCAGACGCATAAAAAAGGACAAAACTGTGGGTTTTTTTTTTTTTACCAAGAATTTTTATCAAGCTTTTTTTCAACTATTTTTTTCTGTGATTAAATACAATGAAAGCGATCACTATTCACTACTGTGATGATACTTGTGCAAAGAATTTGTGTTTAAATCAAGAATGGGATAAACAGTTAGCTTATTTATTGCCAGGGATTCAGTTGTACATATATTTGCTCATTGAAATAATCAGTTAGATTTATTGAGTTTTTTGGAGACAAAATAAAAACACAAATAAAGAAAGAGTAAACCAATGTCGTTGCTTTTATGCTTTTTGAAGCATAGTGATTACATGTGCCAGTGTAAGAGTGATGCTGTAAATGTTTTATCATTGATGAGACTTGAGTTTGATCTGAAAATCAGCTGTACAGGATGAATGGAGGAGTCCAGCGGCGCGTGGTGTCTAAAGATGGCCGCAACAACATCCGCATTGACAACATCGATGGCATGGTGAAACTCTACCTGCACGACATCTGGACCACAGTGGTGGACATGAAGTGGCGCTACAAACTCACTCTCTTTGTGTCCACTTTCCTCACGACCTGGTTTTTCTTTGGCGTGCTTTTCTACCTTATCGCAATGGCAAATAATGACCTTAACATTGAACAGGCATCAAACCACACACCATGTGTCATGAATGTGGCTACCTTAACTGGCGCGTACCTATTCTCACTCGAGTCCCAGACTACCATCGGTTATGGCTTCCGCCACATCTCAGAGGAGTGCCCATTCGCCATCTTAACACTGGTGTTCCAGCTGGTGCTTACAGGTCTGGCTGAGATCTTTGTAACCGGTGCCTTCCTGGCCAAACTGGCACGGCCCAAGAAGCGGGCTGAGACGGTCAAGTTTAGCCAGTTGGCACTGGTTTCCAAGCACAAGGGCCAGTTGTGTGTGATGGTGCGTGTGGCTAACATGCGCAAGAGTCTACTTGTTCAGTGTCAGCTATCAGGCAAGCTATTTTTTCCCGATGTCACCGAAGAAGGTGAGAAGATCCAGCTTCACCAGGAGTCTGTGGACTTCCAGTTCGACTCCAATGAACAGTGCCCCTTCCTTGTTCTGCCTCTGATCTTCTACCATGTGCTGGATGAGAGAAGTCCTCTCGCCAACCTCACCGCAGAAAACTTGAAGGTGAGAAACTTTGAACTGGTGGTCACCCTGAACGCCACAATGGAGTCCACAGCTTCCACGTGCCAAAGCCGTACTTCCTATGTTCCACAAGAATTCCGCTGGGGTTACGAGTTTAAGCCTCTGTCCATTGGCACACACAGGGGCAAATATGTCACAGACTTTAACTATTTTGATGAGATTCAGCTCAGCAGTGACTCCTTACTTCTCCAAGAGCCAAGGAACGAGAAACTCCTGCTAGAGGAAGAGTACAGTAAAGACTGAACAGAAGGAGAGGGAACTGATAAAAAGGACATAGGGCTGAGTTTTCCAATGGCATCACAGCCCAAAGATCAGTGGTAAGATCATGATAGAGTGAGCATCACAATGAACACTCTTTATCCTAGTTAAGACAATCCAGACTTGTGATACTTTCTGGAACTTCATGTTGTCATGTACCAAGATTTGAGCACATAGATTAGTTTCACACTGTCTGTCTGTCTGTCTGTCTGTCTGTCCAGGAGCAACATATTAACGCAGAACAATTGCGCTGTTCAGAATGTTACCTACTCCTATGAAAATTCAAGTCAAGCATTAATATAGACATATATGGGATCCATTTTGTTGTCTCTCTCATAAATCTCACCACGCCCTCAACATACTGATCATACAGATCAATGTGAATTCTAAGTTCCCAGTTAATTATTCATTCATCACATTACACAGACTTTAGATGGTGAATAGAGCGTGGCTGGAGACTACAAGATACATTTTCAGATTAAGTTTCAAAACACACACAATAGCAGTAAAGAGGGTTATTAAACTAAAATGAATAGGCTTGGAAAAGAATAAAAGCTTCCACTGAATATTCGCAGGTAACCATTACAGGGCAGAACATTTCTGTGTGTGTATATTTTTATTATAATATATCTTCACAAATTATAGCATTCTAATTGAATATAAACAAAATGGAGATGCCTAAACAATTATTTATTAGAATTTAGACTACATTGCTGTTATTATCATATATTGGATGCAATTCTTTCCAGCTATGTTTCGAACAGTCTCATGTTTCTAAATTTGTTGTCACAACAGTCTGTGATTCTATTTACACACACACACACACACACTATTGGTGTCAGGTATCATATGATATTTATAAGCCTTATTTAGGTTATTTTAATCATTTAAATGGTATATGAGTAATGAATCTTCAGTACTGTTATATAATATGTGGAACATATCAATAATGATTTAAAATAGAATTATCATTAAGGCATTCACCATTAAAATTTGATCAGTTTATGATAATTCTGCACTCAAAGCAAATAAAATGTATTTACACGAATGTAGATCTGTCTTATTTGTAATTTTACTATTCATGCATGGAGTAAAAAAAAAAAAAAAAATGCAATTTACCATAACACCATCCTTTACACATATAAAGAAGTTTGGTTTCAAAATACTTTATTCAATTTACTCAGTAGAAAATCATATAATTTATGAAAGTATGTTTTCCTCCATTTGTCAGCAATCTCAGAGCATCAGTCCAGTTGTTCAGTTGTTAGAGATTTACAGAAATTTTCCTCATAAGCATCTGTCAATGACTGCTAACACTGAGACAGGTCTGAACGCTAAACCAGACCAGCTTTCACAAACAATTCATTTTACATTAGCAGACATGGCTTACATTTGTAAACAATCATATATAGAGCTTAAAGTTCAAAGGCCACTGCTGTTCACTTACTTTTGGTCCATGATTTTTTATTTTTTATTTTATCCCCTAAAACTATCATATAAATGTCTGTATTTAGCTGGCTGAGATCAACTCTTAGTGTTTAAATGCATAAGTTATATATCTATCATATAAAATGAAATATAACACTGAATTGTATACTTCAATCTGACAAACGCACAGCGTTCGCGACTCAGAAAATAACAATAAAAACACATAAACTGGTACTTTGGTAAAAAAAAAAAATAAAAATAAAAAAAAAATCTAAACCCTCCACCAATGTGTGAAGAACTTCTTCAATAAGGCGCTGATTTTAAGAAAATCCACCTCTGTCTAAACATGTCTGAGGTCATTTAAAACATTTAAAGATTCTTACCATTTCCAGTTTTTACAAAATCATTTTCAAGGTTCTTCCCTCTAAGAAATTAACAATCAAGTTAATGTCCTTTCTTTACTTTCTGTAATGCCATATGAACTACTATGTAGTATAATACTGATAAATATGGCAGTTTATATCCAAAGCAGTAATACTTGATACTTTCTTTACCTTCCCTCCGTCTCATTTGCTGACTAATCTCTCTCTCTCTCTCTCTCTGAGTCATTCTCTTACTTTCACACCTTAGCCACCTCATTTACATCTTACTAACTCTCTTTGATATGTTTGTTCAAATTAAGGTAGTTTAATACTTAAAAACATATAGAATAATACATAACTGTTCATGCACCTACATTTTTTTGTCTTTGGTAAAATAAAGCCCTTTTTACATGAATGCAACTTGCTAGATTGTCCTCTTTCACATTCTCTTAAAGACCTGCTGCTGACCTTACAGTCTTGAACATGTTGGCATTGTGTCCAGAGGCCATCTTGTGCCCATACGAAGTGTTGTTTAGGCTTCCAGACAAGCATGTACAAGCTACTTGACCTTGCATTGTAGTCAAATTGTGCAGGATATTTTGTTTGCATTGTTATTTTGCATTCCTCGGATAATCTGATGTGATTCAGACTCGCTGGTCTAAGTTTAATTGAGAACCTCTTAAAAATGATTGATTACAACATCCCACAGTCAAAATTTTTGTTTAGGTTTTTGTGTGCCTCCTGCATCCCCTACTTCTTTCTTTTTGTTTGGATAAATCCACCGCCATATCCAGTTCCCTGGCTCAGCATGAAGCTGCAATTTTCAGCCTCTTGGGGGCGCTCCAGTTCAACTCAGGAGAGATGCTGTTATTTTCCTGCCCACTCTGAGACACCTAGTAATAGGTGCCCAGGTGAGGGGGCATGTGGGTGGCTGGATGGCGTGGACTGGGGTATATGCCGGCTCCGGGTGAGTTCCAGTAAGGGTTGGGCGCACCGAAGAAGCCGGAGGACGTGACGGGCAGGGCCTGAGGGTGAGGTGACACAAAGTTCATTTTCTGTGTGTGGGGGTGGTATGAGCCCACATAAGGCAGATCAGAAGGGTATTTGTACATGGCTGACTCAGGAGGATGAGGCTGTAAGGCTTGGGCAATGCCATGGAAGTCGAACTTGTAGGCATAGCGCTTGCCGTGCACTTTGGTCATGATGTTTTTGTCATAGTAGTAGCGCAGAGCGCGGCTCAGCTTGTCGTAGTTCATGTTGGGCTTGCTCTTACGCTCTCCCCAGCGCCGTGCCACCTCGTCTGGATCGGTCATCTTGAACTCTCCGTTTGTGCCCTCCCATGTGATGCAGCTCGAGTTCGCGCTGTCCGAGAGCAGCTCCAGCAGGAACTGCCACAACTGGATCTGACCCGAACCTGTGGGAAGAATCACACACAGCATTACATTCACACACACCACCGAATAGAAATTGAAGGAACATTTATCAGTGATCAGTAAAAACCTAGCTATCAGAGAACATTAGCAATCTTAAAGAAGCACTTTATAATTTTTAGTACCCTTTGGTTCCTCATCTTACCCTCATCTTGGACAACGTTTATCTTGCCCTAACTGAACTCTCACTCTGTGCTAAAGACATATATAAGCTGTTGGACGCTGTGTCCCGGCTATGGGCGGAGCTAATTTCAGGACCAGAAAAATGTTCAAAGAAAATGATCATGTGAAATGTACAAGCCAGCCAGATCTACTGTTAGGAAACATTCTTTACACGTATATAATTCTTAGAGGTCTAGAAAATCTCAGACTTTACAACCTGTAACTATTATTTTGTAATTTTTACCCTCACTTCCCCCTTAATTTGGTGACCTGCCAATTCCTACCCATCAGTCACATGCTTCCTATGAGACATGTGAAGCCAGCTGTATCTTTCTGACTGCTGCTCATGCTCCATCACATGGATTTTTGAGCCATTTTTTCCCAGCTATGGCTGGCTACTGCATGGTTGGGATTCAAACTTGCGATCTCCTGACATTTGTGCAGAAGCTTTCCACTGACAGTGTAATAAAAGCATTACCTGGGTTTGCCAGCCTGCTGCTTGTTGGTCCCAAAACCTGATACGGATCTGGCATGTAAAGTTATCAGTTAGTGAGATGATTAGACAAGTCATATTAATAGTTACATGATAGATAATGGTAGATATTAATTTTTACTACTGCAGTTTACTGAGAAATGGGAGTCGATGGTATCATATGGCAGGTCTAACACAGAAGTGACAGGAAGTAATTATTCTCACCAAGCTGTGACCTTTGCTCCTCTGTTTTGGTCACGATGGCTGGTGAAGACTGTGAAACTAACACATACATACGTACAGAAAGTTCACAATATTTCTGACTGCATATGCAACTGCAACTTGTTACTATTTCAGGCAACGACAAAGCCAACAAAGCATACTATGGATACCCATTACTCCTAAAAATTATGATAGTTCATTTCATCTTTTTGTTCAGCTAAGTGGGAAAAAAAACCCCTGCTTTATTATTTATTTTTAATTTACCTTTATTGGTTGTCGCTGACTGGGACGGCCATGCAGATCGTCTGGCGGCTTCATAAGCCAAATCTAGAAGAGGAGAAAGGGAGTGGTAACTCAGTGGTTAGGACCAGACGGTTGTGTGTTCAGATCCCACTATGACCAGGCTATTACCCTTGGGCCTTTGAGCAAGGCCCTTAAAGTGTTCAGTTGCATAAATGAGATGTATGTAAGCTTTTCTGGACAAAGGTGTCTGAAAAAAGCTAAAAATATCTATGTAATGTAAACATGACAGTAATTTCTACACTACAGACTACATACAGTTACATTTAACCCAACAGAAGGTTGTGTGTTTTTGTGCATTATATTTATGTCTGTCTATCAGCGTCAAAGCTCCTCTATTCAGTGAAAGTTTTTTCCATTACACTCCAGAAAACCTTCTGCTGCCCAGCCCTGTACAGACTCTCTCTGTGTGTGTGTGTGTGGGTGTGTGTGTGTGTGTGTGTGTGTATGCAGTTGAGGGCTGGTTAAATTTGTGTGGTTGACCTCAGGGTGTAAAGTACAGAGCAGTGGAGTGCCACACTTCACAACAAAGGGAAAACAGCTGCATGATTAAATATGCACACTTAAACATGACACACTCAGAGCTGCTGCAAATATTTTTCTTTTCTCCCCCTCAGGTATGGATAAAGAAGCGGAGGCAGAGCTAACCTGGTCTTGCAGGGGCTCTGGGAGTGTCAGGTGGGTAGACTGGAGTGTTGGGGAAGATGAAGCTTGCACCTCCTGCACAAGACACTTTATATTACAACGTGATCACGTAGAACGCGCCTCTACAATATACAGCAGAGTGTAAAGATTTGCATCCCCAAAGGTTTTTGGGTGAAAAGGGCACAAAGTTATTATATCGCAACACAGCTGAATTCTTAAATCTAATTGGACAGAAAAAATGTGCTGAAAAATTTTCTACAGCAACACACGTCAAACTGTTCTGCAGGCTGCAAAATAAATTATTATCGATTTATTTTAATGTCCTCCTTTTAATACAAAAGAAGGTGTGGGAAAACCTCCTACACGGGGAGTTGAGTAATTGAAATTGAAGCATAATAATAAAAAAGATTTTTGTTGTTGTTAATGTTAAATTATTCATAAAATTGATCAAAAAATAGGGCAACTCTTCTGTTAGGAAATGTTTATTTAAGATTGTTGAAAGATGGATGAAGTGATCTCAGATAGATGTAAAGCTGCTGGTTGAAGTTTTTTTCAGTAAAGGGAAGTCTTCAAGAATAAGCAGTTTGCACTTTGAGGTTGACAAGCTTCATTTATTTTGCCTTAATATTAACTTTTGAGCATGTGCCAGACAGGCCTGTAACTGTTTATAGCTGTTCCATATAAATAATATCCTGAAATAACTTGTTTTGTAGATGTCCCATGACTTTAACTATGAACAGATTAAATATATTCTCCTTAAAGAAATGTGTAAAATGCGTAACTGCTGAAATTGGCTTACTAAAATCACGTGATATCCCATCAACCCTGATTGAACCATGATTATATTCCTTACTTATATCACAATAATATTTCTATCCTATTTATTTTACATTCAGAAATGAAGGTTGCTTTTACAATGTTACTCTACCATTTATAATTAATATCTTAAAACACTATTTTGCTATGGTTCTTATGAACGTGACGGAACATCTGGGAAACTTGTTTGAAATTACTTTTATTTTCCTCTTTAATTTTTTTCCCCGAAGGGCCTGCAAACTTTCGCACTCAGCTGTATTTATTTGCTGACTTCTGACAGCGGTATCACTCCAAACTAGCAAGCATTTGCAAGTGCAAGAAAAATAAAATATATATGGGGATAACTACAGCACAGCATGCACCCAGAGACCCAAAACAGGCAGAGGCTGTAAGCGGAATGCTTGATATATCTACAAGAATGTTTCACGTCATCATATTAAAGCTGCCCAGCTGGAGAGTTTGGCCACCAGAGAAGGCCAAAGCCAAGTCAGAAGGCCCTGGTGTAAAGAAAAACTTTACCTCTTACTCCACATATTCTACAAAGTATGTCAAACTCATCTGATCTGCACTACCAAAGCGAATGGTGCCACCTGCTGGCCAAAAACTCTTCTGCACAGCATTTTGGCTGCTGAACTTCAGTAAAAGCCGATAAGTATTTAGGCTGTGATGCACATACAGAGAGCACCTGTCCAGTTGCCGAGTGATGCATGAGCCTTCTTACCTGTGTTACGTGCATGCATTAACCGTGGCGAGTTTTGCAAGGCTTTGTCAACATCGTCTGAAGTCAAATGGGGAAGTGGAGCTGAGGAAGAAAACATTCTTTTGAAAGAGGGGAATGGCAAAATACAAAATATATTAAAAAAAAAAGAAAAAAAAAAGGAAAAAACTTGTGGTGTGCTAATAAGATGGCGAGAAACTAAAGGAGGGAAAGGTAGAGAGAAGGACAGGAAGAAATGAGGGAGAGGGAGAGTAGCAGAAAAGGGGAGGGGAACATAAATAAAGAGCTCCTGCTGTCAGTACGGCACATGCATCACTGTGTGATAGAGCTGCAAAATGCCAAATGAAACATCCAGTCAATCAGTAAAGTTACAACATGCAGCATTCAGTCTTCTTAAATGTATTCAGTTACCGTGTGCATTTGTGTATGTGTGTGTGTTTAAGAACTAGGGAATGTGTGTTTTATAGCCAGATTCAAAAGGGAGAGCGCTGGGAAGAAAAAGAGGCATCCCTCGCTTTCCCATCACTTGATCCACTTTTCTTTTTAAATACAGAGAGGCAAGGACTGTCAGGATAGTGTTCTCTCTCTCTCTCTCTCTCTCTCTCTCCCCCCCCCCACCCCTTGTCACTTTCTGTGCAATAGTTACTACATATTTCTGTCTGAAATGCTATTAATATTTGTTTTATTTTGTCTTAATTCATAATAATGAAATGCTGTCTACAAAGGGCTATTAATATTTTATATTTACCATTAAGAAAATTATAGATTATAGAAGATTACCTTACAGATGTAGAAAATGGGAATACCAGGGTGATCTGATAGAACACTAGCATAATAAATATACCCACTGAACATGGGATTAGAAACTACTGATGTCAAACTACTGTGTGTGTGTGTGTGTGTGTGTGTGTGTGTGTGCGAGTCACTCACTCTCCCGTAGGTAGTGGAGATGAGACAGTAGGATGTCAGCGTTGTAGCTGGGCGTGAGTCTCTGGAAGTCCTCTTTGCTCATCTTACAGAGCTCCTTGCCATCAATGTTGTGGAAGAGCGAGATGTCCACTTCGAGCAAACCGTACTCTCTTACAGCCCACTCCAACCACTGACGCACGTGATCTGGCGTCCATAGCGTGGGGTCTACAACCGCACACACACACACACACACACAAACATTTACATATCATTCATGTTGTTCATTTACAGGTGAAATCATATGCACACTCTTGCACTCGAACACTGACAAATTAATGAACTAAAAAAAACATATATTGTTTTAATTCATTTATTCTGTAACCACTTTATACTGGTTAGGGTTGTGATGGATCCGGAGGCCATCGCAGGAACACAGCATGAGGTAGGAATACACCCCAGACGGGACACCTGCGTCATTACTTGTTGTGCATAAAACCTGGACAAGTCTCTTAACAAAGCACAGAGAGTTACAGTCAGAGGTCACTGTATCACTCTGTGTAAGGGTGTGTAACACTGCCCATATCTGTCCATGATGTTGTTTTAACCTTTTTTAAACCTTCTTGTCCTTTCTTAGTCCCACTGAGCTATGCTGACCCTCCATTTACGAGTGAGAGCTCACAAATCTGTTCAACTCTGTGCACTTAGGGATGTGCTTCCTGCCACTGCATTCCTGCGTCCCCTGTGTCCATTGTCCCTCTGCAGAGTGAAAACAGGATGCACTAAACATGCTGCTTCACTGTGCCTGTCAACTTTAGCTGAGGAGGAAGTTGAATTTGGGCTTTTGGGGACAGAGTGTGTTGCTCAACTTGAGAAAGCTTGGCATATGCACGCATATGAACACACACACACACACACACATGCACGCACACAAAAGCTTGGCATATGCACGCATACTGTATGAAAACACACACACACACATGCACACACACAAAAGCTTGGCATATGCATGCATAATGCAAAAATAAACAACTCCCAAAGATGGTGTTTCAGATATTAAATTACATTATGAAAAACAATAAACTTTAAATATTATATATTATTTAAATATTAGATATTACATTTAATCAGTAAACTTTAAGGCAGATAGATCTGTTCACGTTTGTGTGTGTGTGTGTGTGTGTGTGTGAGAGAGAGAGAGAGAGAGAGAGAGAGACCTGCAGGTACAATGACTCTGCGCTCGTTGGTTGTCATATTGGGAGGGGCAGCATGTTTGTCCTCCATGTAGCTGCTGTAGGTCATAGGAGCACCATCACCTCCACTTGCCATTTTTCCTTTCCCTACACTGCAGTCATCTGGGGAGCTCCTGCACACACACACACACACACACACACAAATGTTGATATTGTGAAATACAGACATAATCTTAGTATTTGATCAAATAATTCTCCTCTGAATTACGGGCTGGGAGAAAGAATAGCAGGCAGACATACAGAAGTCTATAAAATTGAAGTAAATCATCTCTGATCTCCACTGAGGGTTACAGCTCTGAAGGCCAGAAAATGAAGACTGAGGAGCTACACATAATAAATTTATAGGCCTTCTGCTTCCAGGATCCACTGCTGCTTTTCATTATGAGCTAAACATCTTGTGAGTGAATGTTTGCGCCTGCATGACCACCACTTCCTGTTTGGTCAGCGAACTTGTGGCATTTGCAACCAAAATGTGGCCACATTTGCTTTATTTTTATGATGTTGGCATGAGATGTGGCTACTTAGAGCGCTTGATGAATGAACATGGGTTCTAGTTTGCAAATGACTTACTTACAAACATTTAATGTACAAACATGCACTCACTGATTACTACTTGACATATTCTGGGAATGGAAGGAAATATTCCAAAAAGTTCTGCAAAATTTAACAACACATATTAAAAGAGGTGAGACTTCTTGCTGACAGCCATGCATTTTTCCTGGAGTCCCTGATATCCAGCTGGAGGGCAGTCCAATTGTACATACCTGATCTTGTTTTTCTTTTATCAGTTTTAACTTTACATACAAATTACACATATTTGCAAGTGTGGGACCATTTGTCATAGATGACATGGACTAGCTATATAACGTATCTAAATAATTCAAAATACAGGTAACAGTTACATCTGACCGAGGATGAGACTGGCACTTAGCAGTCTCACTGTCTCTGAGAGGACATTTGTATTCATAAATTGCCGTATGCAGTCTGGCCCAGGCCTGAGGCAGCAGATGTGCAGGATCACTGCTGGAATTTCCCATTAGGCTCAGAAGAGCTTGCCAAGGACACGAACAGCCTGCAGCTCTTCTTACTATCCCGTTCAATGTGTTAGCCACCTATTGGCTAGCTTAAGAACGGCAGCTCACAGTGGGCTTTCAGTCATGTTACACTGTTTATTATAGACAGCAGATGCTGCAAATCAGTAGTATACATGCATAACTTTCATTTATAAGCGCAATCTCTTAGAAGCACACGTACACACATTCTTTCACTTTTCAAATGACCGAAATTCTGCAGCGTATCCGATCATCTACAACCTTCTCTCCTTGTCCTCCACCACTAAAATCCCCAAAAGAGTCCTCAGTTTCACTAGCACACTCATAAACGCCTGTGACTGCAAACTCCATCAAGAGCCACTGAGGCATTTTTTTTTTTTTTCAGAACACGCGCACCAGTTTGTTCTCATTTACATCTATGCTGTTTAACTAATTGAGCATGACAAACCCTTTATCAGAAAAAGTGCTCAGTCTCGAATCTGTGTGGCAGGCTGCGCTGCAAGAAAACTCCAAAATGACTCTCAGTTGGACAGCAGGATGGTAGCCATATTGTATTTTATGTCCTAGGATCCGTTCCCACTTTTTAGAGCAGGTTGGGCAGAAGATCACATGGTGTCACCCATCCAAGAATTTCTGTCAGACTGGGAAAAGTGGCCATAAGACCACGTGGCGATTTTGTTCTTTTTTGATAAAGAGCTGAATAATAAATGTAATCAAGTACATAGTAAAAATAGGACAAAAAAAAGTGCTTCACGGTCTGTTGGTGCATTTAAATGAAGTATCAACAAGAAGAAAGGTAAACAGATGATAAACTTCAAGTGCACAATTTCTACACATTCGTTGATGGCTCCAAGGAATAAAAAAAATAAATAAATCACATTTTGGGTCAAATGTTTGAGGTTACCTTCACCAGGTTCACTTCAGCTCTGATGCGGATATTAACATTGCTTATAGACATAGGAATTCTGTTGCTAGGCACCGAGCATTAACAAAGCTCATGACTGAACAATTTAGCTAGCTAGCTGGTAGTCATTAAGTGTATTGTATCCAGAATATCAAAGTAAATTGACAGTGAAAACCATAATTTTCCTCGGATGTGTTTGTAAATCCAATTTCAACGGATATCGCTCCGTAATTACTCTAAGCATTGACCAAAAATCAAACAGCCCTGTGTTCCACCACAACGGAAACGTAACCAAGTGAAAATACTTAGGAATTTTTCCTCCTAATGTAATGAATAACAGAAGAATGGGATTCTCATGGAATTTTCTCATAAAAAATGGTGAACAAGACACTATTAAAATGGTGTGTATATTTACAGGATTTATTGAAATATTAACAGGGTATCAGCACGTCATCTTCTTATATCTCTGTCTCTCTCTCTCTCTTTTTTTTTTGCGTTTTGAAATGATATATACTGAGTGACAAATTCTCCAGAGTATGAGGCATCTCCCTTTTACACCCCCATTACTAAAATATACAAAATCTTATTTTGCATCACCATTTTGTATGCCGTTAGTGTATAATAGTTTGGCTTAACTGCAAAGATAGACTGCAGAAGAATTATTTAATATAATTTTTGTCTGATTTGGTGACAAATTTTAGTGCTTATAGAACAGGGCTTCATGCTTGCACAAAAAAGGTCATATTTCATTATATTCCTCTCTCTGCTGTATGAAGGTGTGTGTCAATCTGTGTTTTCTGCTCTTCAGATCAAAATCTCTTCTCTCTGTTTCCTTAATGTGTGTTTATAATGTTAGAAATGTTTCAGCCCATAAGGTAAAGTCAGGGCTTAATAAAAACAGCTGTTTTGAGTTTGGGATCCGGCTGCAGCTCGACGTGTCACTGCATCTGAGTGTATGTCTGTGTGTCTGTATATGTGCGTGCTGGTGGATTCAGATCCCTGTGTGAATTTGGCTCCTGTGTTGCTAACGGTTCCTGATGGACGAATTCCAGGCCACGAAACCCAAACAGCCATTTCTCTACCACACACACACCGCCCTTCATTTCTGCACCAGTAGCAGACTTCTCAAGTATCAGTTTCAAGCAAGACTGGCAGACTCAATCTTATTGCCATTAACCAAGCCTACACCCACACCCACACTTCTACAAGCTAGGACTAAGACGAACCCAAACCATTTTGCCCAATGAGCAGAAATGGAATCCAGAAGCCACCAAAAGAGTGGAAAATTTCACATTGTGCACCAGTGCCAAAGCAATGTGTGGCAGCCAAATTTGATCAAATCACCAGAAAATGAGCGAAGCAACTTTGGTTATACAATGTGGTGAATGTCAGTTAAACACTATATAAGCCAATTGTGGTGCTCACCTAGAGCCATTCACCTGACCCACTCTTCCTCCTCCTCCTCCTGTGGTTCCAGATCCTCCTCCATTGCTGCATTCCATCTTGATGGTGACACGGCCAGACGGAGGGGTGAGCCAGTCCTGCTGCGTTGCTCGTGGACTCAGCTTACTCTGGCCATACTCACTCACTGCTGATGCTGTCATGTCTGGCTTGGCCTGCTGGGCCACGCTGTAGACACACTCAAACAGAGATTGGTCCTCACTCACCACGGACAGCGCCTCCTACAGATAGAAGAAGGAGTGGAGAGATACGGTATATAAATAAACGGCAGTTTGCTAACGTGTGTACAATCCAGAGATGGGTAGAGTAGTCACAAACTATACTCGAGTAGAAGTGCTGTTAGTAATGCAATTATCCCAGTAACCAATTGAGTTAGAATTCATTACTTTATTCAAAGCCTAGACTCTTAAAAAGCATTTAAAATGGTCTCATCTAGCATCTAAAGGGTTCTTCAGTTCATCTTCCTAAAGGTTCTTACTGGGAAAAACACAAGTGAGATCTCACCTTTCAGAAAAGGTTCCAAATAAGCCCCTTTTATAACCTAGAAGTGTGAATTATGAAGCTTTTTCTTTTCCTTTCAGTGTAACATGCTACTCTTTATATAAATAATAAACACTCATCAGGCACTTTAACAGAAACTACTGTATTCAATCAGCAAATCATGTGGCAGTAGTGTAGTACATAATATCATGCAGATCCAGGTCAAGAGCTTATGTTCAGAACACATTTCAGACTTGGGCTAAATTCTGATTTCAGTGACTGTGGCATGGTTGAAGGTGCCAGATAGGCTGGTCTGCGTATTTCAGAAACTGCTGATCTGAGATTTTCACACACAGTAGTCCCTAGAGTTTCCAGCAGAAACACCTTGTTGATGAGAGGACAGTAACAAAACGGATTCAAGCTGTCAGGAAGCTTACTATAACTCTACTAACCACACTTTTGACCAGAAAATCATCTCGGCATGCATATGTCAAACCTCGAGGCAGATGAACTACAACAGCAGAAGACCACACTCCTGTCAGCCAAGGAATCTGAGGCTAGGTTCAACCAAACTGGAGAGTATATACAAAATCTGACCATGTTAGATTAGTATTTGAGTAGCGAAATGTGATTAGTCATGGCTGCTTAGTGGTTAGTATGTTTGCCTTGCACCTCCCTTTGGAGTTGGGGGTTCAATTACCATGCTTCATGGGTTTCTTAGCGTTAGGGTAAGTGAGGTGTTTTAGTTCAAAGACATGTGAGTGCTCGTGCGATTGTTCCCTGTGATGGGTTGGCAACCTGCCTAGTCCCCTGAGTCCGGAGTGCAAGACCCCAAGACCCTGTGTAGGATAAGTGATACAGAATAAAGAAATGTGTGACCAATCATGTGCTAGATAAACGAAAATCTCTAGTGAGTAAAACTTTCACAGAACTATATGGATAAAAGAAACATAATGGAGTAACACAATTCTATAGTCTTATAAATAAATGTGTCTTATAAATGTACTCAAGTATGATGGAAATATAACACTTAGCACTATTCACTGTCTGTATAGATCTATATGTGAGTGTATAGCACGGCATCATTCACTCCTGTTGTGGGTTTTTGAAGTCTTTTGGACACAAAATGGGAGTTGCGATCATGCAGAAATTGGAATCTGAGGCTGTATTGTAAATACAGATGGACAGGGAGTGGGTCTGCCTCTCACCTACTTACGTGATGGACATGTAATTGTGTGTAACTTAAACTATAAACAGCAGTCAACATTTTACACTCAACAAAATATATAAGTCAATAGCTGCTCTCTGTTATTTTTCAGCCATGACACCTACAGTAAGTTACTCTTACTGTTATCTGAATGGAGAAGTGCTCTGATTGTGTTGTCAAATTAAAAAGGGGTACATGGCTAACCTTATCAAGATATTTTCACTAAGGTCTGTCGAAAGCTTTAGGTTTGTGTGTACTTGTGTATGTGTGTGTTCATGAGGTTTGAGTGTCATATCCAAAACCATCAATCACCTCATCAGCCCTGGCCTTTTAGTGACCAGCAAATAGGAAAAGCATACAAGAAGATATCAGGGTCAACTGAAGGTGTAAAAACGACAGAATGCTTTCCTGAAGTTGTAACTTATATTGAAAATTTCATTGTCACTCATTGATGAACATGGGAATGGGCAGGGTTGAAATATGTACTACGGCATGCCACCAGAGGGCCTCTGAAACATTTTGGATTTAGTTTTGACTCCCTGTTATGACATCCATTCATATATAAAGTCATTGAAATACTCACCTACTCATCCTACAACTTAAGGAAACATAACTCAGTAAACACAGTCTTTTATCACAGTCTTCTTATCACTGAACTCATAACGCAAATTCTGCAAATTTCTTTGCCTGTGCTATCATGCAAGCAAGTCTGCGATCAGCGAGAGAAAGAAGACGCCATGTTGGGAATCAAATTAAAGCGCCGTAACAGTTCTCAGTTCACGGCTCAGATGCGAAGGTCATTACTGCGGTGTTGTGCTGGAGCAAAGAGAGGCATCAGTTTGCACTCGCAGAAACCACACCCACCCATTTCCCACTGGCCCTGTTACTGCACACTTAACAAACACCAAACACACACACACACAATACCCTATATCCAGCCTCACACTTCCTCTGTTTTTTATCTTATGGAACAACTCATCAGGGCAGCCACTACTGGAAACATCCATAAAGCCTGTCCCGAGTGTAGTAGGATGGTTATGAGCAGATAAAATTGCAGCGCAAAACGTAGCCAGCTCTAAACTATGGAAAACAAAAGAAACTTTGCCAGATCGATAATGAAAACAGCATTTGTTTTCATGTTTTCACCTACTTAAATTCCAAAGCATCCAATTTTAGTCTTCCATAATAAACAAATATAAAACATTGGAAAGCTGAGTGTTTTTTTTTTTTAATGTTCTTCTCTCAGCCATTTCATCGGTCAGCAGAATGCTTCAGCATGGCACAGATTCTTTTACTTCTTTAATGTTAGTTAAAGCACTGGGAAGCAGAACACAGTTTAGTTTCCATCTTCCATCCAGCCTACCAAATATATACACGATTTTGCCTCCTTTGATGAAAACAACATAATTCCTTTGACGTAATCACATGAACTGGTAAAGTGCAAGTTTGAAAAATGATGAGACTCATAGTTTCTGGGTGTGTTTTTAAAGGGATGACTAACGTATGATGATGCTAAGACATTTAGTTCCAGCCTTTAATCCTGTACATTTTATCCACACATGGCAGCTGTGATCTCAGGCAAGTGCTCATATGTGCTCACGTAATTGCGTTCACTAGGATAATCACAAAGTAATGATTCTGGGGGACCAGGTTTGCTTTCAAATCACAGTCAGTATGGAAGCTCATTCATGCTGAAAGCAGCAGCAGTCAGGAAGTATTCTGCTGGCCCTTCCTGTGTCAGATAGTGAGGATAATGGAAAAGAGGAAAAGCCTATCCATCCACGTTCTAATTGTGATTGTGATTTGGCCATGGAGGGAGAGAGAGAGAGAGAGAGAGAGAGAGAGGGGTGGAGGTGGATGACGCACTGTCATTAACACCACAGGCTTCGGAGGCCATTAACCTCTAAAACAGGTCAGCAAAGCGCCTATGCCCTTACATTTCCCCAAATCAGCAACTCACAGACTGCTGTTTTCATAGCCTCTCCCATAGTCTTGCACTCACCACCACATGCTTCATAATTTCTCATTCACTCACTTATTTGTTCTCTCTTTCACTCACTCACTCACTCACTCACTCACTCATTTATCATTCCTTCTACGTCATTGCTTCACTAAACTCTTCCTTAGTCACTCACACACTCACTCAACCACTCCCTCTTCATTCTTTCCCACTTAATCACTCATTGTTCTCACTCACTCACTCACTCACTCACTCACTCACTCACCTCCTCTTCTCCCAAATCATTGATTCATTTCTTTTCTCCTCAGAAACTTACTCTTTCAACTGCTTTCCCTCACACCTTAACCCTTCACTCCCCTCACCGATTCTCACTCCCCTCTCATTCTCTCACTCATATTCCTTTCTTTCTCCACACTGACTCCCTGGCTCTCTCTGTCCACCAGCAGAGTTAAAAAGAGGTAAGACAGAGACAATAAAAGCTAAAACAAGGTTAGAGTGAAATGTATCACGTATTTCAATGTGTTCAATCATTAGAACGATAGTAATATAACCAAAAGCTCAGTCTACATGAACACTGCCCAAATGCAGCTTAAACATCATCACCAAACACCATGCAAGAATTTCACATCTGAAAAGCTTTACTGTAATTAAATAACTTCAATCCTTTTCCTTTTGCTTCATCATTTTATCCTGCAGATATTTAAACAGTAATCATCACTACAGAATAAAAACCTGTGGTTAAAGTCAGCAGAATATTTTAGAGAGAGCCGGGAATTATTGCATATTCCCAAGATTTCTACTGCAGTGTGTGTTACAGTGCCTAGAATCGCTTATTTATCAAAAACTAATACAATTCTTCATTGACAAATGAATGCAGACATCAGTTTGTTTTTAATTAATAAAAGCGTTAAAGCATTGTAACTAATGCAGAATTAAGAAATCATTTTTAAGAGCTGACATTAGTTAACACTGCATTTAGACCATGCATGCGCTAATAATTGCAAGCAATATATGGCATCCCTGAATTTTTAAAAGAATATTTAGATTTATTTATACAAAGATTTATTTTATTTTTTATTTTTTTCAAATAGAAAAGAATTACTCCAGTGCATTCATTTCGAAGAGATTCTAAAATCCCAAACCGTTCCTGGTGGATTACTGCATAAATATGGTCAAGCACTTATTCACTGCAGACCAACATTAATAACATTTCCAACAAAGACAAAGCCAGAGTATTACGATATTGTCTTGAGCTCACACTATATACGTCACATTATCAACTATATTAAGAAAGTACTCCATACTGATGATCTTCTCATGTGATGCCTCTGTAACTAAAACCAGACAGTCTAGTGTAGAGATTGTTGTGTGTGAGGCAGCGGGGCAGTAAGCAAAGTCTCCTGATGAGTTTACCAGAGACGTGTTTGCGTAAGACTTGTATAGAGAACGCCGTACATACTCACTTCTGCCTAAACAATTAGTCCAGAACAGTTGGCCAAAACATGAAACATGCTCTACCACTCTACAGACCTTTCTTCTTCATACTCTGAAGCTCTAAAACATAAAGACCTCCACTAATAAACCCCATTGCATGATTATGCCATTTGGAAGTGTCATGCTAAATTAATTAGCTTATTATTTAGGACTGTCTATTTTGTGTCAAGGTACAAATTTACATTTAACAAACTGCTTTATGAGTTATTAAACACATATGTGTAAGACAAGTGCAATATATTGATTCTGTAATTATATATATATATATATATATATATATATATATATATATATATATATATATATACATATATATACTTTTCACAAATTTGGGGCTTCTATTTGTTTCAACAGGCCAGTATTACTACTAGGAATGATGAAATGAATACATTGCGGAAGACGTATTCATTCCAGCTGAATTTTAATTACACATCCTGTCTATATGGTAAACAGACTTGAATGTTGAGTGATCTGCGTTGATAGCTTTGTTGTGCGTACACAGTATTAAAGACAGCAATTTAGGGCTTAATAACTACAAAAAAATGATTTCTAAGTTTGATTTATATTCCTAAATTAGATAATACAACATGAAGAACTGCTATTGCTTTCATGTTACACATACGTAATCACTATTTCTATGTTAAGTTTAAATATATAATTATATATTTTTTTTTGCATCAGGAATTAAAAGTTAAAAGGTCAGTTAAAAGATGATTAGCATAAATGCATTCGGATAATAATCCGCAAGAATTTCCAAGCTCTGTTTAGCAAAAAATTTCAGACCAGTAAAAACAAGAATTATATTTGAAGTGTAATTGCTCTATACTGGAATTTGTCTATTCATAAGTTGGAATATTTTTTCATGAAGTGTTGCATGCTGTATGCAGCTCTGTGTTAAATGATGGGTCTCTACTGACATATTAAAACTCATATTCTTTAAAACCAAGCCATGGAGTACATAGAAGTCTTAGATCTATACAGTTATTATTAAAAAAATAATAAAATACTTCAGGTTAAATAGCGTAAAACAATAAGGAAGGTACGAAGCTTCTATTAAAGCTTACGGAATCAATACAAACCCTATAACAAATTCCTCTAACACCATAGCTAACAACAGCTGAGGTTTAAAATCAATTTCAAGTGACATGAAAGGAGTGATAAAGCTGGTAAATATTACATGTTTGGTATTGTTAGACGCTTGTGTCTGGAGCATATTTCGTCCATTGTTTTTTTCATAAACTCAATATTCATCCTCAAGGATAGTATGGTCACTTCCAGAATTTAACAGAGAAATTGTTTGTTTGTTTGTTTTTTTTAAAGTGTTGACCCAACTGGAGATGAGTTTTCAGTATATATATCGCGGTTGTTGCTCTTTTGTCATTATGCTGATGGTTATGCTAAACAGTGCGGACAGTCCGAATAGGAAAAAGGAAATTTACAAAGCAGCAAAAAGGAAATCTTGTTGCATTGCCATGGCAAGAAGGGTGTTACCCCCTCCTGCTCAAATCTGTTCTATGAACAACCAAAGTGATTTTATTTTTTAAGTCATGTAATTTTAAAAACTTACCTTGATAGTGCTCGCCATTGTAGCACAGGACTATATAGTCCTGTTTTCTTAAGAAAAAAAGAATTTCAGTTGCAATATGTATGTGTGAGGTTTGTTTTTTTTCTGCCGATGACTGTGTTAAGTTGAGGTTCCACTGAGCAGTGTTTGGAGCGGATGAGATTGTGCTAATGCTGGAAGTGAAGTCAACCAATAGCAGGAAGAGCTTTCTATTGGTTCTGGCCGACACAGCTCGAAGAAACAGGATATTTGGGAGAGGAGAGATAAGAAGGTCTAAAACAATGTTGGTATCCTGTAAAAGCATGTATGTGGTTACTTTAAGAGAACTTTAAGTTCACTTCACCTACTGCGGGGTGTCCTGGAGAAGGGGCGTGCGTCCTGGATAGCGCGATTGTCTAGTAGAATTTACGTTTCTACTCTCAACTGTTAAAGATCCTCTCAGAATATCCATGATGTTTCCAAAACGTATAAATATGTCTGTCATACGGATTAGATTGCGAGACTGGTGTATAATGGAAATATCCTGGTTAAGTATTTTGACTTAATATGAACTGAGATCTGACTGCTTACACTTTAAAATGTGTGTTAGGTAAAATTATGGAAAGCTATAAAACTGAAGAAGATGATGATGAAGAGGAAGGTCAAGAAGAGAAAGAAAGAGAGGAAATTGGGAAGGCTACACGGGCTAAGGAAAAAAGGGAAAAATTTTTTTTTAAAAAAAGGCAGCAGAAAAATATTAAACTTTTGAGAAGAAAAATCCATATACCATGGGGCGGTGGTGGCTCAAGTGGTTAAGACTCTGAGTTGCTGACTGTAAGATCAGGGGTTCAAGCCCCAGCACCACCAAGATACCACTGTTGGGCCCTTGAGCAAGGCCCTTAACCCTCTCTGCTCCAGGGGTGCTGTATCATGGCTGACCCTGCACTCTGACCCCAACCTCCAAGGATGGGATATGTGAAGAAAGACTTTCACTGTGCAGTAATGTATATGTGACAAACAAAGGCTATTTCTAATATACTGCGAAGTAACTGAACAAAAGTACGGAATATTCTTATTCCGAAAGTATTAATAATAATAGTATTGCAAAGTGTCATGAGGTATAGTGTACACACTGTAAAACATGATCGAGCTATTAAGTCATGTTATGTCTCTTTAGCTCCAAATATCATGACAAATTTACTTCAAGTAAAGTTTGAAAGTTTTCAAAAATTAAACTTAAAGTAATTCATTGTCTTTACTATTTCTAAGTTGAAACAAAGCTTATCTACGAGTTGAGTTTACTCGATTTTTTTAAGCAGCAGGACTTTCGTGTCTAAGTTTAACCATCTTGAAATGTCTTACAGTGTATTAGACTGTGGAATGCTGTATTATGAATGAAACAATGTGCTATAGATAGACAGATAGATAGATAGATAGATAGATAGATAGATAGATAGATAGATAGATAGATAGATAGATAGATAGATAGATAGATAGACCTGTTACAGGCAGGATGCAGAAGTGATGATTATATAGCTCTGGAAAAAAAAGAGACCACTGCAAAATAATCAGTTTCTTATGTTTTTTTCTTACAGGTTCATGTATTGGTGAGATGAACAGTTTTATTTCATTTTCAATTTTATTTTTTCAAAGAAATTGTGTTAATGCTTTGGCTAAATAACGTTAAGAAATCAGTATTTGGTGGAATAACCCTGATTTGCATGCGTTTTGGCTCCATGCTCTCCAGCAGTTTTTCACATTGCTGTTGGGGAACTTTATACCACTCTTTTCGCAAAAAAGCAAACAGCTCAGCTTTGCTTGATGGTTTGTGACCATCCATCTTCCTCTTGATGACATTCCAGAGGTTTTCAATAGGGTTCAAATCTGGAGATTGGGCAGTGGTCTCTTATTTTTTTTCCAGAGCTGTATAGTGAGTATTTGTCAGGGTGCAGGGGGAGAGTTGTTGATATAATGAAGTAATACAGTAGACAGGGATGTAGGGAGACGTTGTGTACATAGATATTCTTCTTGCAAATAAAAACAATTCCACACAATTCAGAACCTGAACAAGTCGACCAAATGGCAAGCTGCTTGCTATACGTGTGACACAGCTGCCGTTAAACAGCAACTTACACAACTTACATAAACATACACAACTTCAGAAATCGCCTTGTGTATACTGTATGTGTGCATGCCATACTGTAGTGATGTTACAGTGTGTGTGTTTGTGTGTGCGTGTGCTCAGCGGTGTGTTGATGCTTGTGTGAGCAGTGGTGCGTTTCTGGGCTGCAGATGGTATTGTGTAATGGCGGTTGCTTTGAGGAAGTTATGAAGTAACAAAGAGGAGTTTAAAACGTTTTGTAAGCAGTTAGTGACAAAAACACTTTATTCAGGTTCAAACTGTCAGTCTATTTTCAGAAGGACAAAGAGAAACTTAATGAAACATTGATTAATAATTTCAGCGTAATCATCATGAATGTCTGCAATGACCCTGCAACTTAGTTGGATCTTTGAGAATGCAGTTTTTTCCCTCTAATGCTCTGAAGAGATTACATATAACAGATTTCAACATATCTGATAGTTGGGAACAAGGCAATAAATATTGCAAGTGTTTCAATTCTGCAACAAGATGAAAGCAATAGGACGGAAAAAGAAGGACAAAAATCTCCACAGTTTGAACATACACATGAACCCTGGCAAATGGGGGGGGGGGGAACTATTATGAAACCCATATTCAGAATTTCTTGTAGTTTCGACGAAATGCACTACTACAATAGAAGCTAATAATTCAATAATAAACGTTATGATATTTTATGAGGTCCAGTTAAGGTCTAAACATCTTGCACTTCTGTTCTCACAAATGATAACCTGTGCATAATCATTAAATGACTTTAACTACTGTAATGTAGTGATTATTCTGTACTCTCTTATGCTACTTTTACACGTACAGCGACTCGCAGCAACAAAGCCACCAGAGACAATGAAAGCCGCTTTTAGAGACATGAGCGACTATAACTGTTGGTGACTGGACGTGGGTGTGTCCAAGAAAAAAAGTTATGCAAATATGGAGCAATTTGGTGCCGAGACTACAAATGGGAATGAAGACTGTAAAGCGTACATAATCCGTGGCAAAGAATACACACCGCTGCTCCATCTCGCATGATATAATGCAGAATTGCGGTGTTGAATTTTATATCAAAACACACTCCATTCAGAATGCGACATTTAAGTGGCAAGAAGACTGCATTGTCAAGAGGAATGCTTGTGTTGCGCCCCCCACTGGTAAACGTTATTACTTTGGCAGCTGCATAGGCACGACTGCTGGTGACTTCAGTGTACAGCAATATTAGCTATAAAATTAGCTAGCTTTAGAGAGAAGACTTCTATCTAGCACCTTATAGCAGGGGCCGTCTACTGGAGGACTGCAATCTGGGTGTAGATCCAGCAAAGGAACAAATTGAGCAACTGAATAACTAGTGTAGCATTAAAAAAAAAAAAAAAAAACCCTGGCTCAGACTAGTTTTCAGGTTGTTCAGACTAGTGGCTTCTGTAGCATATGTTCATCTCATATGTTCATCTCAGGCCATTTTACCTGAAGGTAGAAACACTCATGAAGAAGAGTTTCCACAGACTTTTATAGATTTTTATTTTCAATTGCCCTCTCTGGTCTAATTGGAGAAGTGATAAGTTGGTTGATTTAAAAAAAGAAAGTCAATTATTGAAAATGTTTAAGGACATTGGAAAGAGAAGTATGTGTTTATTCTCTGCTTTCAGTTCGAAACAGATGCCTCATCTGTTCAGAGTCCGTGGCTCCAGTCAAAACAATGCAAAACAAAACATTACCACTTATTTATAGCCATGGACTGATCACAAATAGCTTTAAAACGAATTAAAAAAGAAACTAATGTCGCAGTTCAGTCATGGTAGTTGCTTATCCAGAGCTTTGTAAGCAAAGGGGTTTATGTAGATGGACCTTCACAGATTGTAGTGAAGACAAAAAAAAAACAAAAAAACCTTGGTTTATAATAGTTTCTTTTAATGTAACAGATGATCTAAGAAAACCACTGCATTGTTGGAATACAGAATTGTTTTCTGTGTGAAATTGGGGTTGTGTGTAGGAGATTATATGTTGTGTAATATGAAAGGGACGTAATGCCCTCTATATCTCCGTCTCCTTTTTGTCTGCATTTCTCCATTTCTCTTTTTCTCTCTCACTTTCTCGAGTGACGCTTGATTTTTATGGCATCCTGCAGGATGTCTGTAGGAAGTCACCTTTGCTCTTTCTCTAAGTGAGCCGAACGGCTGAGTCTGTGTGTGTGTGTGTGTGTTATGCAGTGGAAATGCTCTTCAATGGGGGGCTGGGAAACAGGGCAGGGCCCTTCCACAGGAATGTCCTGTACAACACACACACACATACGCACACACACACACCTTTATCACCACTATAAATACATATTTCAATGGGTCTTCTCAGCTCTGCTTTCTATGCAACATTTCCTTAAGTCTTATTCAGCTCAGAAAGTATGTGAAGCAAGTGCGTAAATACGCTAATTTACACACACACACACTCTTGTCACTTGGTGTACACACAATGGTGATTCAGGGACACAGGCCAAAGAGCATAAAAGCATTTGGTGATCAACTCCCTGCTCACAGCACCTCCTACAGACTTACACTGTTACTACAAAAGGGTCAAGAGAGTATGGAAAAACCAAAGGGATAGACAATAATGGTGTGTGTGTGTGTGTGTGAGTGTGTGTGCAGCTCTCTGTGGCCTAACGGTGGTCCATGAGGCCCTGAGGGTATCAGATTATCATCATCTCTGTCTGCAGCCTTTTATAGCGATACTTACTGCACTAGTGAAGCAGACTTTAAGAGCTCGTTTATACCCGCTTAATGACAGTAGTCTTAATACAGGCACATTCATGGCGCATGACACTAGGATCAAATCTGAGCCAACATTTACGATGCACTTCTCATATTGAGAACCTGGGTATGGAAATAAGGTTGCTGCATCCATTTAACAAGTCCAGATGTACTTGGTAAATACCAGTGGCAAACCTGCATTTTAGTTTTAGGGCTTCAGTAAATTTGATGCTGTTAAGAGTACCATTTAAAATGGATTAGATCTCAGTGTGTACATTAGCCATTACACAGTCTTAAGACAAACAACTTAAAATACTGTTGTTGTTTTTTTAAAACATAGATGCACTACATAAAAATAACTAAGACAATTCAGCATGACTGTGTCTAAGTCTATAAAGAAACACTAAGCAGCCAGATGACTAATTCTCACTGTTAAACGATGAATTAGGATATTTAATGCGTAAAGTGACCAAGCACTCTATCTGACCAAGCCTACCTGTTACACAATGTGTACATGTAAAATGTAGTATCACTCCATGATAAGTCCTTTTATTAAAAACTTTTAAATATAAATGTGAATTTGTATAATTTATATTCTGATTCTAATTTAAATTCCTTCTATATTTCCTGTAAAGCTGCTTTGCGACAATATCCCTTGTTAAAAAGTGTTATACAAATATATTGTTTATTTATTGTTAACTTGAATATTAAAAGAATTTTCTCTCTCTGTCATACTGATATCTATCTATGTATCTATGTATCTATCTATCTATCTATCTATCTATCTATCTATCTATCTATCTATCTATCTATCTATCTATCTATCTATCTATCTATAAATATCAGTAGTGAATTGGATTCATAAGACCTTCTGTCTAGCTTGCTATTCTGTCTACAAGAATGATGATTATATAGACACTTGACCTATAACTTGCAGATTTTTGCAGATGGGTTTTTGTCCCCTTCTCTGAAGGCTTTCTGGTAATTACAAACAACTGTCTTCTCATTATGCAATAGGTGGAGAAGATGACTGGAAAATCATGTATTTAATAATCTAGCGTGATTATAAGCAAATGGTATCACTCTTTGATATGAAATCTATTGAACTTCTTGTGCGATGGTTATTGTTCCAGTTTTGCTACTCCTGCTTGGTTTTCCCTGAAGTTTCCATGCAGTGCATTAATATGGAGTAACTAAACACACACACACACACAGTTACTCAGTCACTACAGCTTTATGGGCTGATGAATGGTGATAAAAGAATTTCTTGCTTTGTGTGTAAACCAGGAAGTGGTCTACAGTAAGTTGCATGTGAGTTGCACTTGGCTTCATTTCGGGCAACTCAATCTAGTAAACCCCGGGGAAACCCACTGGCACTCTTAACTACTGCTCTCTTTCTATCAGCAGCATGTAAGGTTACTGGGACGCTACTCAAAAATACACAAAAGCACACACTCAATCACTGAAACACACACATGGACATTCACATAAACGGTTCTTTGTTGCTACAGGAAATCATGGCTGAAGGTATGCTGTGCCAGATGCCCTGAGGAGAGGAGAGAATTCCTGTATTCTCACGTTAAACGGAGGAGAGAGAGAGAGGGAGTTTAATATGAGATGTACAGCAGGACTACAGATAGAAAATCACCGCTGTGTAGTTTAAAACCTTCTGAAACAGTAGCAATTCAGCCCTACACATTCTCTCCTGCCTACATTTATTACATTCATATGTAGTCGCAATGTTTATGAGGAGATTTCATATGAGCAAGTCACACTTCTGCTATCTTTACTACGTCAGAAGTGGAAATTGGCAGCTGAAGCTAAGTGTAATTTTAGGTATTGAGTCTTTGCTTAGAGGTTTAACAACATGTCTGAGGAAAATATGGATTTTCCTAATAGTTCCTCCTCTATTGTTTTCACTGGCATTAGCTGTTTAAATGACTAGATGGCTAGGTGCTTACTAGTTAAATCATTAGCTTCAGTTATTCGCTAGCTTCCTTGCTTAGAAGTTAGCTCTGTTTATAACATAAACACATAAAAATGAACGATTTATTGCATCGAACATTCTCAAGAAGATTTCAATTGGAGCTTCAATAGTAAGACACTAAAGCTTAGTTGTTAATTGTTTAAATTAATTGACAATCACAACTCATTAGTGAGCGTTTAACGTATTCAACATATATACTTAAATATACTTTTGTAAAGGTTTTTCTGATTACATCAAACATGAGCAAATCCTTCCGTCACGCAGTTTGAGAGCTCAGCGGGGTAAGAACTATTATCCCCTAGGTTTACTCTTACACACGCACACATAAAGCCTTTCGTCTACTAAATATCATTAGATTCCACGCTGCCCTAGGTTGCATTAATTCACACACATCAGAGTCTAGAAACATCCACAACACTGTACTAATGCCCAGTTTTGAGAACTTAATATTCTTACTGCAAGCTTTCAGACACTGCATGCACTGTGTGTGTGCGTCTGTGCGCTTGTACGTGTTTCTGTGTGTTGGATGCAACAGCCTATTTCATCTTCACAGTGGAAACAAACAGTCAGTCTGGAGAGCGCACCACGGTGTGAGCTTTATACTGCACAGAATACAGATGCTTACATATAAACACTTTACCTGATAAAGTTAAAGGTAAAAACTCTACGCAATACTGAAACAAGTCTGCACAAAAACATAAGCTGATGCTGCATGTGAGAACAAGAGCACATGCGAGAGGAGAGGAGAGGAGAGGAGAGGAGAGGAGAGGAGAGGAGAGGAGAGGAGAGTGGATGAAAAGAATGAAGAGGAGTGAAGAGAATGCAGAGTGGAGGAGTGAAGAAGAGAGGAGAGGAAAGGAGAGAAATAAAAAGGAAAGGAATGAGTAGGAGATGAGAGGAATGGGACAGGGAGGAATGAAGAAGAGAGGAATGAATAGGAGAAGATATGAAATGAGAGAAACGAACAAGAGCGGAAAGGACAAAAATGAAGACTAAAAGACAGCCTTTACCTCAGAGAACGTCTACCCTCTTGCCACAGCGAGCTCATCTGTGCTGGCCTGCTTGCCGCCACTCTGCACATGCAAGTGTGTGTGCGTGTGTGAGCCAGCGTCTCTGTCACAGCTTGGCAGAGGCCCTACTGGAGGACTCCTGGATAACAAATGTCTGGGAGTTCGGCAGGTTTTCTGCACATGCTGTTCACAGTGAATGTGACCAGACCACAAGTCTGTCCCCTTGACACACAAGCACACACACAAATAAGGAGAGAAAAAAGACCAGAAAGAAGAAAGCCACGGTCTGATCCCTGCGCAAATAACATTCCTGAATGCCAGATTTTTTGGATCGGCGCACAGACCTTCTGGCATGCTCCTGTAGTTGGAGTAAGGACAGGGATAAGGTTTAGCTGCTTGGTGTGTTTATATGTATTTGTATAAGTTCATGTAAACTTACTTATACTGCACATGCAATATCTTTTCTTCCCCATCTTCAGCCTCTGCAGCAGAAGCCTCAAATTGAACAAGACCACATACAACATCATGTCTGTCCAAGTGTGAAAAATGTGTTGAAGTTTCTTTTCAACACACAAAAGCGTCCGAACATATCACCCATCTCCGCCACAGCTGGTCAGTGGTGATGTATAAAAGTAGTGGGAATTGGCAGAAGCTGTAACTCTGCTTTGATGCTTTGATGAGATGCACTGTAGCTGTTCACATAGTAAAGCTGTTTCGTATAAGTTTAATAAAGCCTTTTAGTATTAGAAATTAGTTTGGCATCATAGTGGAGTTATATCTATGTATTTGGGAAACATGGCTGTAGAGTGTTGCTTTATAGTGTTGCTGCTTCACAGCTTCATGTTCATTTAGAGGTGTGTGTTCATAGTGCCCTGCAATGGGCATGAATGGTAACCCAGACAATAAATATGAATATAAATATAATTCATCAAGTTATATACTAGGGTTTTTGGAGGGACATTGTGGCTTGGGTACAACATATGCCTCACACCTGCAGGGGTGGGGGTTCAATGTATTCGAAGCTTGCATGTACTCCCCATGCCTTAGGGGATTCCTATGGTTACCCTGATCTCCTCCCTCAGTCCAGAGACATGCATTGTAGGCTGATTGGCATTACTCAATAGTGTGTGTGCAATTGTGCCCTGCAAAAGTAGGATAGGAGGTGTGGAGAATAGATGGAAGTTCTGTATATTGTCGGTTGATTGGAAGGACTTCAAGTCAACTTGAAGCTGCTCACTACTACACATGGCAATGAAGCAAGATCTCTCATAGAAGAAACAGCTATTTTGCATTGCGTAGATCATTAAAATGAACTCCCTAGAGACCAGATTGGATTAAAAATTTGTAATTTGTTTTCCAGTTATAGACTAGAACATGGTGGTACATATATAAGATACAATCAGGTTACTGTCTTCAAGCCTGTGGCCAGAAAAGTGTAAAAACAACATCAGGTGTTCTGTGGTCCACAGGCTTAGACTACTTGTAGCTGAACCAGCTACATTTTAAAGTACTTTATCCAACAGTGCTGAGACAGCACATTTCTGTAGCATCACAATTTCTCTGAGGTCACATTAAAAACTGCAACATCCTCATCTCTGTCATAGCTTGACAAACATTTCATGATGCACAAGCCAGTCTTTACTGTAGCACCAAACTCTAACCACATGTAGACCAGGAAAAAAGATTTCATGCTGCTGATAGGAAAAATGCACATGTTCCAGGAGATGAAGATGAGCTAGAGATAGCTGGGTTTTGAGACGGACTGGGAATTACACAAGCACTTCTTCAGCTGTGGACCGTAGTCAGCTCAGACTTCTGTTGTAGTGAAGGAAGTATACATCAGGAGCACAACAGCTTGGCTGAAGGTTAAGTAAAATAACATTCAGCTGCATACAAGCACACTGTCACACCTGAACCACATGCTGAATTGTAATCTTTTCCACATCTGTGCTTCCTAACATAGTGTGAGATAATGGAAGTGTGTAAGAGAGAAATCTGTATTCATCTTCTTGTTTTTTATATATACATACCTGTCCACTTTAATAGGAACAATTGAACATCTGCTCATTCTCATAATTATCTAATCAGCCGACCATGTGGCACAATGCACATAATCATGATACAGTTACTGTTCACATAATGACAGAAAAAGTGAGAGCTTTGTGACTTTAACATTGGCATCATTGTTAGTGCCAGATGGGCTGGTTTGAGTAATTCAGAAACAAACTTTTTCCAGTCTACCCTGTCCCGTTTCAGTGAGTCTGTGCCAATGATGGCCTCAGGAGTGGAACCTGATGTAGTCTTCTGCTGTTGTAGCCCATCCACCTGAAGGTTTGATGTGCTGTACATTCTGAGGTGCTTTTCTACTATAGACTTCTTGTCAGTTCAGACCAGTCTGGTCATTTTCCTCTGATCTCTCTCAGTACCCTCTGCAGACCCTATGCACCTAGAGAACTTCTCTGTACTTCTAGAGAAAACCCCAGGAGATCAACACTATCTGAACAACTCAAACCAGCCCATCTGGAACCAACAGCAAACATTTTCCTCATTTTCATGTTTGATTTAAACATTAACTAAAGCTCTTGACTTGTGTTTGAGTGATCTGATTCATTTTACTGCTGCAAAATAACTGGCTGATTGGATAACTGTATGTTATAAGTGTGCATGAGTGTCTATTAAAGTGGAGTGTGTGTGTTTATGTGTGTGTGTAAGGATACCTTATGACAGGCTGTGTATGGCTCTGGCTCTGTTCCAGTCTGGACCATTTCCTCTAGGAGGCATTGAAGATCTCACAACCTTTACCTGAGACACACACACATAGAATGCTCAATATTAAAATGTTGGACAATGATACTGCAGTGAATTATACTTCTTATGAGTCCACCATGCAGCAGGTCAGCAGTGCATCCCTACCACCAACACATGAGGACCTCCCACATCCTAGATGAACTGATTAGTAGAATAGTCTCACAAGTTACAGTCATCAAGACCAAGATCTGCCTGCTTTCACTGGCAGTGCGAACCAAACATGGGCCATTGTTTTGGTGTGACACATAGAGTAATTTTACTGTCAAAATAGTGCTACAATAACTGTGTGCAATCTGGAAATAGCCTGATTCGCTAAGGTTCAGCTGAGGTGAAAAATGCTGTGTTGGTTAGATCTGAAAAGCTCATTGTTGTCACAGTGTTTAAAAAGTTTGATTCTCCATCTGATTTAGGAAAAAAAGCACAGAACTGTATGCACATGGATATGTGGACAGCAAATGAGCATGTAATGACTCTGTTGGCCAGATTCTAATAGTTGTGGCCAGCCTAAATGCGCAATATACATCAGACAGTCTGGGGCAGAGCGTCTGACTCTGAAAGCCAAAACTTTGTTTATTTTTAGCAGTCGATGCCCAAAATGTGTTTACTTTTGTTTATTATTTATATTAGAAGCAGTGCCAGTATGTTGGGTTGAGTGCATGCTTCATCAGCATCCTCACCTGGAAGGGACCTACAGTGGAAATGAGGCTTAGTGTGTGTATGTGTGTGTGTGTGAAGGAGGTGGAGGGGATGAGGCTCATGCAGAGTGAGGTAGGACAGGGACATGAGGCATGTTTGAAACTGTCTAGTCATTGAACTCCTCTCCACTAAATGGTAGAAGCATTAAAATAGGCAGTGCTGTAGCATCAGCCAGATGATGTCAGACAGCGCTCCAGCCAGCCCTTTTTCCTCAGTGGGCATTCCGTGGTGTCTCTTTTCACTGTTCTGCCCTCATTTTCGTCTCCTATCTGTCCTGTTTCTTTCTTTTGAGGTTATCACAATAAAGCGCACAGAGCTTAAAAATAACACAAAGAGAATTCCAGAAGGCTCACAAAACTCAAGGAAGGCTCCAGAACACCCACGAAACACAGCCACTGGAGGACGCAGTGCAAACATTCACAGGCAGAAAAGTCTCTGGACCTTGCGATCCAAATCCATTCCCATAGCAGACAATATCCAGAATTAACAATAAAGCATGTTCGGACACAAGTGAATATTCTCCTCCAATTACGAATGCTTAGCGAACTGTGCTTTCACTTCTAAACATACTGATGGTTGCTGCTGGTTGGTAAATTTGACAGTCATGTCATTTCTAAGCTATTATGGTTTACACAGGCATGTCTTTTTTTTTTTTATCCACAGAAGCCATGTGGGAAATCGGCTATACCGTGCCATAACATGCAGCTCCACTTTCCTACTGGCTGTTCATGATTGCTACGCTCAGTATATGTGAGAATGTTAGACTATAGTAAGCTTCGTTTGGTTTAAAAGGGAAACGCTAATGATGCAGCACAGTAGATTGTCCCATATTTATGCTAAGCAGATAATACTGTAATAGTACACATCAGACAGAACTACAGACATTCTGTTGTGCACATGAGGTGGACTTTGCTTCACTTATGAATGTTATGAATGCTTTGTTTTTTCTATTTAATATCCGCTTCAGTGGGGAGCAGTTTAAAATCCAGAGCCTCTGTCTAACAATTAAAATTGTATTCATATCCAATAATAAATACCTTAATATCATAATAATTAATATGGCATTACTTAAGTGTTGTATCTTTAAATTATACAATCATTTTTTTGGACCTCAGCGTATTAATATTATCTTAATAGCAACTACAAACATTCATACAATTACAACTACTAAAATATTGCCAATATACTCAAGACCTATTAGACGTTTTTTCAGTGCTTGCCATCATTGGATTATTGGAGTGTGAACTACATGCAGATGATTTGCTGTATCTGAATGGGGTGATCAGAAAGCCAGTTTAAGCAGGTGCATATAACCAGTCTCTGAATACACACTTCCCGATGTAAATACTGATGTAACTTTTGGATATAAGTTGGCAACGATGAATATGGCTCTTATTGTACGTCATATTTACTAATGAGAATGACTGAAACTGGTGTAAAGTTAGTGTAACTGTACACTGTACTGTATTGCTAGTTCATTTGGCAAATGGTCAAGTGCCATATAGTAGCTGGCCAACTAAATTTACATTTATGACATTTGACAGACGCCCTTATCCAGAGCAATTTACATTTATCTCATTAAAAAACAACAACAACAATAGAGGGTTATGGGTCTTGTTCAGGGACCCAGTAGAGGCAGCTTGGTGTTCCAGTGGTTCAAACTCACAACTTTCTGATCAAATGTCCAACACCGTAAACCACTGAGCCACCAATTTCCACTAAATGTTACGTATTTACACCAATGTAAATAAAGTCACTTTGTTAAATTTATCATGCTAAGTAATAAGTAGATCGGATGCTAGCACATTGTGTTATGATCTAATTCTTGATTTATCAGTTTTATCAGTGCATCAAAGGGCACTCTGTGTGTGTGTGTGTGTGTGTGTGGGCGTTCGGTGAATTATGTTACGCATAGTGAGCTCACGAAATGTAAAAATAAGCTAAATTAGTGTAAATGTTTGCAGAACATTAGTGTAGTTAGTGTGTTATTAAACTCTGTGTGAGGGCAAATAAGGCAATTATCAACTTTTTTTTTTTTCTACAATTGTTCATAATTTTTTACTGAACAGATTTCTTTTCAAACAAACATTAGGAGCAGAGAACATGTTTTAATGTAGTTTTTTTCTTTTCTTTTCAATTTTTTCATTAGAAGGAGAAAATGCTGCCACAGCAGTTTAATGCCATGAGACCAACTGAGCACCAAACCTCATTTTGTACCATTTAGTACCGATTTAAGAACATTTTTATTAAACAACCCACCCACACACACATAAAAAGTCAGACCTATTAAAAAAAATCAAGATTTTGTTTTTTATGATACTGATATATTAGATTGTATTGTCCATATGGAATCACCAATGGGTTTAAAAATTCATACTATTTAACTGAAGTGAGCTTTAGCTGTAACGTGGCATGTTGTGTGTGTGTCTGGGACTGTGTGTGTTTTCAAGTGTGTGGTCTTATCAGACTGCTTTAATAGTCCTTAAAGAATTACCCCACTTAGCAAATTAGATACATATGGTTGTGTGCAACTCTATGGTTTTTATTTGGCTCATCAGAGCTATTTTAGTATATGAGCACTCCCCAGCTTTGTATGCTGTACTTGTGTGCGGTTAGCCTGTGGTATATCATCTAATGCTTTACTGATATATATGCCTACATCATAATGGCTCCACTCACAAGGCTGCTACGGTTCACTTGTAATTTAGAAAATCTTTTCAAACATTGAATGACTTCATCAGAGAGAAATACAGACGTACACGTAATGACAAACAGTTCATCTGAACACATGATCCACTGTAAAGAATCCGATCACAAATTCAACCCAACTATTTTCAGGTGGGTTCTGCTTTCTTGCACGGCAGTAGCAGTGGAATATTATTCTATTTCTCCAGTTCGACAAATCAGTGCCTGTATTGACCTGTCCTTGTGTTTTTTAGTTCAAGTCTCTCCCCTCTTAATATAGAGAACCAAAAGCTGCACAAAAATTCATTTTAATGCTAAGCTTTTAATTTTACGACTGGCAAATGATGTTTGTGTGGCCGTCTATGAAATCACTTTGGATATCACCACAACTAAAAGGTTCAAAAAGGACCAAAAGTTAAACTAAATGATGTGGGAATATGTGTAAAGACTATACGCAAACACTGAGGTAAATGCAGTCGATCTGGCTAAAGAGATCCAAAACCTTGCGAAACCTTTTATTATCTGTAATTATTATCTCATCGATCTCTAAGAGCAGAATTAAGGGAAGAAAATGGGCTCATGTTAAAATGTTTAAATGTTTATCTGCCCCATACTAATGTTCAGAACAGTTCCCTTCTAAAAGTAATTTATTTCCTGAGGTTCACATGTAGGTATGCTGAACAACTTGACGCATAGCAGCTTTGGAGTCAGGCCACGTAATTTTTTTTAATGTCAGCATAAGTATTGGAACAGATAGTCTTAAAGTAAATAACACTTATTTTGCGGTTTGCATATCACTTGCTCGCATTAGCCGCATCTAGTCGGCAACCCAAAGACATCCATTCTTCTTTGTGAGAATTTTCCAGGTTTTGTACAAGAGTCTTGGCCAGATATTTTACCCCGATGAACTCATTTCTTGTTTAGCAGTATGTTCTGGATCATTGCCTTGCTGCATGATGAAGTTCCTCCTGATTGTACTAGATGCATTTCTCTGTAAAATGTTTCTGTGGACTTCTTAATTCATTCTGCTGCTACCATCATGAGTATCATCAATAAAGATTAGTGAGTCTTTTCCAGAAGCAGCCACGCAAGTCCAAGCCATTACACGACTTCCACCATTGAGCTTGAGTGTTTTGGATCATGAGCAGATCCTTTCTTTCTCCACACTTTGGCCTTTCCATCACTTTGATAGAGGTTAATCTCGGTTCCAGAACTTTTGTGGCTCATCTTTGCATTTCTTTGTTAATTCCAGTCTGGCTTTCAGAACTTTACAGCTGAAGAGTGATTTGCATCTTGTGGATTTGTGATCCATTTACCCTGCCCTGGGCAGGGTAAATCTGCTTTTGAGATACTTACTACTAATCGTTGTTGTTTTTCTTTGCCAGCCTGTTCAATATCTCGTTGTTAGTACACCAGTTCTTTTTCAAGACATTCTAAATTGCTGTAGTGGTTGTATCTTGAAGTAAAAGGCATATCTACTGCTGAGCTTTAAGCTTGCAATGGAGTTTACAATCATCACAGAAAAAAACCTGGGCTTCAATTGTTTGGTGAAATATTTTTGTACATAAAATTATTTTACAGATCTGGTCAAATATATAATAAAAATATAGGATTGCTGATGATTTTTTATTAGAGTGAAAAGTGATTAAAAATGTCTTTGTGTCTATCCAAGTTATGTTTCTTTTTTCCACTAGCCAGTATAAAAATAAAACTAGTAAACTCAGCTGCTAGTTACTTAGATAACTGGAATCCAGCTATAAATGTATTGAGTTGATCTTCTCATAACTGGTTTAATCTTAAATCACCTGTGGCTATCCCTCGTCATAGTATCCGTTCCATTTGTGGGGTTTAATCGAGTGAAGAAACTGGCACAGGTCTATAACTATAGGCTTCTGTTTTCAAACCTCATGTTCACTCCCAGAGCTGAAAAGACTGACCAAGCATCAGTGAGTGAAAATCTGAGTCATCTAGAAGGTACTAATGTGTTGTGCCATGACATACCTGGAACAAAAAAGACATCACTGTGTTTGTTGGACACAGATAAACTGAACATAATGTTAGGAAAATGGCAGATATTCACAAGACTTTCTTAAAACTTGAGGAAAGTTTCGAATTAAAAATGAATATGTGTTTTCTGCATGCATATATATATATATATATATATATATATATATATATAAGCTGCTATAAAAGATACATAAGAAAATTAACCGGTAAAGTCTGACAGAATTTTAATTTGACTGGAAACTGCAGGGGTTTTTTTTTGTTTTTCAATAAATAATTCAGAAAAGACAAGCATTTAGACGTCTAAAAATACACCGCAGTTAAAACACTAGCAGATTTACATATGCAATGAATACTGCTGTCAATTGCTTTGCACACCTGCGAGTGCACATGTTCTGAGCATAATAGCAGAGTTTAGTCTTCATGGTAAGCTGCAATAAATAACATGATTACTGCTCATCTGACTCCACCAAACGCATTCGTCGGATATTTCAAGAGCCAAATTATTCAGTCTTTCCAAAAGTTAGCCACAATCCTCCCTTATTTCAAGTGAAAACACTTGAAAAGAGAGAAGGAGGTCCCAGCAGACCAAGTGCACGCAGTGTGTCAAGCCACGTGAGAGAAAGCAAATTCAAGAACTAACCAAGCCTGCTAGTGTACTGCTAGTTTTGTCATCAGATTTCACAGCAGATCTGTGACCAGAGCCCAGTAAAGTCTCCAGGAAAAAACGTTTGATGGCCAAGTGGATTCATTTACGGCTGAAAAAAGGCTGCACTGTTACTGCGCAAAATGCTCACCCCTGACTGTCATTCATCTGCTAACACTCTAAACTACAAAGTCCTAACCAACCCAAGTGGAATAAATACAAATAATAACTTTATCATAGACTATTTCTATCTTTCAGTCGATTCAAACTTTAAAATACACTAAATAAGGTGCAAATCAACTCAAACTAACAGAAACTGGCTCAGACATAAACACAAATCAAATGAAACTTGACCAAACTAAAGTTTAGAACGAATCTTCTTCTTCTTGTTTCGGCTTTTCCCTTCAGGGGTCGCCACAGCGAATCATCTCTCTCCACCTATCCCTATCTTCTGCATCCTCGACACTTACACCCACTAGCTTCATATCCTCATTTATTCCATCCATATACCTCCTCTTTGGCCTTCCTCTTTGCCTCCTGCCTGGCAGCCCCATGTCCAACATTCTCCTACCAATATACTCACTCTCCCTCGTCTGGACATGTCCAAACCATCTTAACCTGGCCTCTCTAACTATGTCCCCCAAACGTCCAACATCAAGTCAAACAAATCGACTCAAATCTTAAACAGAGACTTGACAATGTAACTGCAAATCAGATCAAACTTTAACAGAGGCTAACTCAAATCTTAGTTTTTTTTCACTCAGCTTGAATGTCCTTTAAGAAAAGCATTAAGTGAAGTGAATATTCTGAGACTTTCCTTCATACTAGCATTGCAAAAAAGTTATATTATCCTTCCTCTCACTTCCTCTTCCTCAGTTTGTCATATATATATATATATGTATATATATATATGTATTTTTTTTTAATGCACTAATTGTTTTATGCACTGATACTTTGCCATTGCACTTGAGCACAAGTTCAATAAGGGAACACAGCTACACAAATAGAAAAAGAGACCTCTTCTGCTCACATTCACATGACGCTTGATGTGGAACCTTATCAGCTCTACACAGTTTGTGGGGAAAAAAAGACTCTATTGATAATTATACCCACAATATGTAGTTATATTCCAGCAGGTCATGGTGGTAGGACAATATTTAGTACTTTACCCTGTGTTTTTACAGATTCTGCATCATTCGAATGTAACAGGAAGTGTGTTGGAGGATGTCTTGGGTTCAGTGGAAACACAAACACCACCTTCCCTTGCACATTCAGGCTACACTGTTAGCTTATCTCTGAAGAAACACTGAGTGGTAAATAAATTAATGACAAAATCCAGCCACTTCTCTCCATTTAAACTGAAGCTATACCAGGCAAGCATGCTGAAGGTGCTTTCTCAAATAGATACAAACTGCTGATCATGTCATTTCACTGGACACCAGACCTGACAAAATACAGATTACAAAAATATTATTCTTCAAGACCGTGGTTCAATATTACACACGTAACTATGGTTAATCACTAGACAATACGTTGTGCAAAATTTTCACAATACATAAAATGAATAAATAGTTTTTTATAATAAATAGTTTTTTTATAATAAAGTGTTTTATTTTATACACTACATTTGAAGATGTGTAAAGTGTTGGCCGAAGTGCTGCACAGAAAACTCCAGTTGCAATTAATCTACATTAAGAAAATAGAAATGTATTTTCTTGATACAATTCTAAGAATAATTTGTACTGGATTAAAACTGGATTAAAAAAAAAGGTGTAATATAAAATTAAATGAACTAAATCTGAAATAATAATGAAAATAATAATCTCAAAAATAAGCTTTCACAGCAATTAAATGGGAAGAGATCAAATTTGAAAGCTCAGATCAAATGACTTGCAGAATTATTAGGAGGCTCATTTGCAATCACATTACAGCTAGCACATTACAGGAGAAGATGTGTGACACCGTTTATGTAGGCGAAAGAGTTAATGACTCAGTTTTGTTTTTGTTGTTTTGTATTATAAAAACCTACAAACAACAAGAAAAACAAGAAAAAAACAGTGAAGTTAATCTCATCCCTGGCATCTCTAGAAGCTTCTGAGGCCAAACTCCTGTACACAGATTGTTAAAGCAGCACATGCAAAGACACAGAAAACAGAATCGAAACAGCGACTGGGGTCACTAGGGTCTAGTGATTCAGACTGATGAAGCTGCTGGCCGATAATTTTTTTTTAATAAATGGTGCAGTCTGAGACATTATAAATGTATACCCTTTGGGCTACATTTTTAAGGACTTCACCAGTCCATTCAACCAGTAAGTGTCTCTGTACTACACTTGGAGTACATTTGAGCTGTGGTCCAACTGGCCAGGCCTCTGCCCTGACCAAAGCAACTTAGATTATTATCCGCTCTCGTAAGGTCCTGAATAATATATTCTTGTTCTTGGAACTTTAGATATTTCTACCCATGCTTCTCTGTCTGATGTTTGCTGTACATACAGTCTCTCAGTATGTCTCCTCTGTTTGCCCATCGAACTCTGCAATTGTGCTCTGGTGTTTCCCAACCGATTGAATCAAGAACAATTAGTTGAAGGAACACTGTTTTCTGGAGCTGCTGTACGAAATAAACCAGTGTAACACCAAGAAAATGTGAACTAATCAGTCCTCACACAATCACAGAAGACCAACCAACAGCCTGACCTGTAAGTCTATGTGATATTAGTGCCCATGCACTTACAAACACACACATACACACACTCAGCTCCACAGAAGTAGCTCTCGAATCTCTTGGCACCTCTCAAAGTGTGGGAGCACAGTCCCTGTGAAGGAAATCTAAAATTAGTTTTTACGGCCTATAATAGAAGATTTACAGCACAATGTAATTTGCAGTCTCCATGCGCACTGTGGCAAAACTGAGACAAACACTTATAGTAGGTATGGAAAAAAGGACACGTCTCACTGAGCATCCTCACACACACGCACACACACCTCACACTCAATGTTCAGGCAGATTGATGAGTGAGTACGCAAGTGCAGCTACACATGCTGTTACACATGATCACACACGGACACACATGGTTTCAATTAGACCAATACACTGACTCAGTGCCAAGCGTAGGGTTTACCACTTCATTCCTTCCTCCTGGTTCAGGCATTACGGACAATCTGAATGGGCCCGGCACCATTCCTGTGTTTTATATGGTAGCTGTTAGCATTCTAGCGTATCAGGGTGTGTTCAGTACAAGGGTATTGACACTTTACACAACCGAGACACAATGACACAATCAGTTTATGAACAAACACACACCTATCACTTTACAATGCAATGTGGGGACTAAACAGGAAGAAAAATCAGAGCTCAGATCACTTTATTTTATCTCATACAAAGAGGAGAGAGAGAGAGAGAGAGTATAATATAATGTGATATTTTTCACAGACTTTCCCTCAAGTTAGTTCTCCCGATCACACGCTAGCTAAAAACCAGAGAAGGCTACCACATGCTCCATTGAAACAGTTGAAGCAGTGAGTAAAGCAGTGAGTAAAGGATGAATTGAAGTGAAAAGGCGGTGCAACACTTAGAGGAAAACGCTATCCTCCCAATTCCTCATGCATGAGCTCACAGATGCCCATGATTGGCCAGTGTCACTGAGATTCACACCAAAAAAGACCAAGAAGTACAATACTGTAAATTTATATCTTTACATCTGATGGCACTTTTTGTACATGTACATGAATGTTTGTATCAATATATTAATTATATAATTACATCTAACATAAAAAAAACAGAATGTCTGTTCTAATATTGCTATTATAAACAAATGAATAAATAAAGCTGAAAAGCAGTGCACAGATGTATATATATATATAAATGGAAGTGCCAGAGAGCCAATAAGATTGCAACTTAAAGCCAAGTGTACAAAAGATGTCATGACTGAGGTTTGTTTTATTTATTTGTTTTCGGAAATATTAATATATTACTATTAATATTACTAGTAGCGACAATACAAGCTTACTTTATCTACTTTTGTAACTTAAAGGTGTTCATTTATAGGTGTTAGCTAGATCTTAAGCTATAATAGTAAAAGTACACCATGAAGTCATATAGAAAGCTATATCAAACTAGACAGATATCATATAAAAAAAATCAATACTTCATATATCATTTCAAAAAATTAAACTAGACAGATACAATTTTTATTTAAATAATTATAAATTTAAATAATTAATAATCGCATACAATAGAAATGCATTTTTTTTATTTTGTTTTTAAGTGCAAAAGTGTATTCCTTAAAGTCTTTATAAATAAAACTTAGTATAATCCTCATTCACAGAAATATTTCACTTTGAGTAGAATTCTGATGTGATCGATTTCATTTAATATAAAAAGGAAAGAAAATAAAAACAAGCGCAAAAAAATCTATGAGAGCAAATATCATTTCCAGTTTTTTTTAAATCATACAGAAAATCTGTGTCCATAAAGAGAAAAGCCATATGTGAAAGAATTATTGATGTCTCAAAGAGAAAATGTGAAAGGGAAATGGAGAGAATATGTCTTTCATCATCCTCCCTTCTTCTTTAGCTCAGCCAGATCTGAGAGATCTGTTCAGCCAAAAGCTAATCGAAAAGTCGTGAAAAGGGAGAAGACAAGAGAATGGAGTTGGCAACACAGTGTGATCTGTATTATGCATTTCAATTTGCCTTTTGTGACGACCCAGGAAGATCTTAACTTACCATCTTATGACTACTTTGTGTGTTCAATATTGTTAAAAAAAACAAACATTCGTAATAGAAATCTGGGGTGTTTAAACATCTTTGAGTCCAGCTGACTTCAGACTCTCTGAAGTACAACTGATATAATTAGTACAATATGTGTTTTTCTTTAGAATATCCTACAGTGTTTTGTTTTGCAGACATGGACACCATGGTACCTAATCCAAATGAAAGTCCGGACCATGGTTTACCAGCAGAACATTACCTAGAGCATCACACTCCCTCGGCCAGCTTGCCCTGTTCCTATAGTGCGTCCTGGTGCCATCTCTTCCACAAGGAAGTGATGCACATGCACCTTGCCGTCCACATGAAAATGTAATTCATCAGACATTCTTCCTTTGGCTTATGGTCCACTTCTTGATGCTCCATTGTAGGTGTTTTTGTTGCCGGACACAGGAGTCTGACTGGTCTGCAGCTACTCAAGCTGTGCCGCACTGTGTGTTCTCACACCTTTCTATCATAGCCAGCATTAACTTTTCAGCAATTTGTGCTACAGTAGCTCTACTGTGGGGTCAGACCAGACAGGTTAGCCTTCACTCCCCACACACATCAATAGGCCTATGACACTAGCACAGGTTTACCAGATTTCCTTCCAAAGACAACTTACGGTAAGTATTGACCACTCCACCCTGAGAACACCTTAGTGTTCTATCCATCATAATTCGGCCCTTTTCAAAGTCACTCAGATCCGTACACTTGCACATTTTGTCTACTTCCAAGACATTGACTTCGAGAACTGACTGTTCACTTGCTGCCTAATATAACCCACCCCTAGACAGGTGCTCTTGCAATCAGAAAATCAGTGTTATTCACTTCAGCTGTCAGTGGTTTTACTTTTGACTGAGACTTCTGTTCTCTCATTTCTCTACTAAAAGCTACTCCACCCCTGATTTTCTTTCCCTAGAAACAAAATGTATCATTGTTAAATTATTACATTGTTAAATATTATTCTGGTTACCATCCACTTTATTAGTGGACCTGTACATCTGCATCGTTCATGTCATTATCTAGTACGTCAATCAGCACAATGCATAAAAAGTCAAGAGCTTCACTTAATGTTCATATCAAACATCAGAATGACAAAAAAAAAAAGGATGATCTCTGTGACTTTGTTCGTAGCATGGATATCAATACCAGTTGGGATGCTTTTAGTCTTTCAGAATGTTCTGACCTCTTGGCAGTTTCATACATAATAGTCTCTAAAGTTTTCCCATAATGCTGCGATAAACAGAACACTGTGTAAGAGACAGTTCAGTGGTGAAAATGTCTGGTTGAGACGAGCGGTCAGCTGAACATTGGCCAGAGTATGAGCTGCCTGTAAGGATATAGTAACTCATATAATCACTGTTTATAACCGTGGTCTTCTACAGTCCAGTTTGGGTGAGTCTGTACCCATGATAGCCTCTTGATTCTTATTTTTGGCCACCTCATGGTTTGATGTATTGTGTTCTGAGATGCTTTTTTTTTGCTGTTAAGATTGAGTTACTGTACTATATTCCTACTATATTTGAGTTACTATACCATATTCCTGCCATTCTTCTCTTTCTCTCTCTCATGAACAAGGTCTTTCAGCATGTAGACCTTCTGCACACTGGAAATTTTTTTTTGCTTGCACCATTCTGGGTGTAAACTGTTGAGACTGTTGTATGTGAAAATCCTAGGAGATCAGCAGTATCTCAAATACTAAAACCAGCCCATTTGGCACTAACATCCGTGCCACGGTTAAACTCACAGAGATCACATTTTTCCCTGTTCTGGTGTATGATGTGAACATTAAGCTCTTGACCTGTATCTGCATATTTAGCTGATTGGATAGCTGCTTAAATGAGTAGGTGAACAGGTGTTCCTTATAAAGTGAAAAATGAGTGTATAATCTTCTTGTTGTCGCAGTTTTTTCACAAATAACTAACATTCCCCAAACACCAGACATACAGACAATATACAGTATATACAGCTCTGGAAAAAAATAAGAGACCACTGCCCAATCTCCAGATTTGAACCCTATTGAAAACCTCTGGAATGTCATCAAGAGGAAGATGGATGGTCACAAACCATCAAGCAAAGCTGAGCTGTTTGCTTTTTTTGCAAAAAGAGTGGTATAAAGTTCCCCAACAGCAATGTGAAAAACTGGTGGAGAGCATGGAGCCAAAACGCACGCAAATCGGGGCTATTCCACCAAATACTGATTTCTTAATGTCATTTAGCCAAAGCATTAACACAATTTGTTTACAAATTATTTGCATTTAGTTTTATTTGAGTTATTAAAGCTCTGCAAATACTGCATGATCTTGGGTTATTTTGATGTGTTGTCATTTCCTTTAAATATACACTCTAAATAACAATAGCTATATTTAGGAGAAATAAAGCAGTTCACAAAAAATGAAACAAATCTCACCAATACGTGACCTGTAAGAAAAAACATAAGAAACTGATTATTTTGCAGTGGTCTCTTATTTTTTTTGCAGAGCTGTATATAGTCAAAGATTTGTAAAGAAAAATAAAAAGCATGAAATGAATACACACCGATCAGGCATAACATTATGAGCAGTGAGAGGTGAAGTGAACAAGACTGATGATCTCCTCATCATGGCACCTGTTAGTGGGTGGGATATATTAGGCAGCAAGTGAACATTTTGTCCTCAAAGTTGATGTGTTAGAAGCAGGACAAATGGGCAAGCGTAAGGATTTGAGCGAGTTTGACAAGGGCCAAATTGTGATGGCTAGACCACTGGATCAGAGCATTTCCAAAACTGCAGCTCTTGTGGGGTGTTCCCGGTCTGCAGTGGTCCAAGGAAGGAACAGTAGTGAACCGGAGACAGGGTCATGGGCGGCTAAGGCTCATTGATGCACGTGGGGAGTGAAGGCTGGTCTGTGTGATCCGATCCAACAGATGAGCTACTGTTGCTCAAATTGCTGAAGAAGTTAATGCTGGTTAAAAACAAATGGTCATAATGTTATGCCTGATCGGTATATATACTACATGTTCCCCCTTTACATTGCCAAGTTGCGTGCTTCTATTTCCTCAACAAAAGTTATGAAAGGCGGCCAGAAATTAGACCCTCTGATTGTATGTCTAATTTTCTTCAACTTAAGATGGTTTAAGTTTTGACATCTTTTCCATACAACAAAAGCACAGTCAACCTTTACTTAAATCTGTTACTCATCAGACTCAAATGACCTATTATGAGATGTGTCACGTGTCAAATCGTCTATTAAGAGATGCATCACATGCCAAATTATCTATTATGAAATGTATCACATGTCAAAATGTCTATTAAGAGATGTATCACGTGTCAAATTGTATGAGATGTATCACGTGTCAAATCGTCTATTAAGAGATGCATCACATGCCAAATTATCTATTATGAAATGTATCACATGTCAAAATGTCTATGAAGAGATGTATCACGTGTCAAATTGTATGAGATGTATCACGTGTCAAATCGTCTATTAAGAGATGCATCACATGCCAAATAATCTATTATGAAATGTGTCACGTGTCAAATTGTCTATTAAGAGATGTATCACGTATCAAATTGTCTATTATGAGATGTATCACGTGTCAAATTGTCTATTATGAGATGTATCACATGTCAAATAGTCTATTATGAGATGTATCACGTGTCAAATGGTCTTATTATGAGATGTACCACGTGTCATATTGTCTATTATGAGATGTATCACGTGTCAAATGGTCTTATTCTGAGATGTATCACGTGTCAAATGGTCTTATTCTGAGATGTATCACGTGTCAAATGGTCTTATTATGAGATGTATCACGTGTCAAATGGTCTTATTCTGAGATGTATCACGTGTCAAATGGTCTATTAAGAGATGTATCACGTGTCAAATGGTCTTATTATGAGATGTATCACGTGTCAAATGGTCTATTAAGAGATGTATCACGTGTCAAATGGTCTATTAAGAGATGTATCACGTGACGTCCATTAAAACGAAACAGGGTGAGAAGGGATTAAATAAAAAAAGAGCACTGGTCACTTTATCAGACTCGTGAGCAGCAGTCACAAAAGTCTGTCTGTGAGAGTCGGTTTATTTTACTGCTGTTCCAAGAAAAGCTTTTAAAATAAATAAATAAATAAATAAATAAATAAATGAAACATTAGCCCAACTCAAAAAGATGGCTTTGTCGTCTAGACATTTTTTTTTATAGCCGTGAATGTTAAAAGGAATCAACTTCAGGCTCGAAAATGAAGTTTTGGCCACAAAGAGTGGAAATCCCAGATGTTTTTCCTCTTCTAGAGAAAAGCTGTTGTTGTTTTGGTTCTTGTCTGGAAACAGCAGCATTATAGTCTAAGCCTGGTGCAGGACAGGACAATAACACCACCGGGTGTGTAAGAAGAGCTCGAGTGTCTCTGTATAAAGAGGTGTGAATGTCTAATATCATTTCTTTTTTTAAAAAAAAAAAACACAAATTCACAGAAACCTTCAGCGACATATGAAGGTCGTCTACACGGGAGATGTCGAGAGCTCTCCCTATCAGGATGGCTTTTGACCTGAGTGTCACCCGAAACAACACCCGAGGGTCAAGTCCCAAACCGCACATTCCCTTCCTAAGTAGTGTCTCAACATAAAAGGCTACACGACCTCTGTTACGCTTACCTGAAAGTGAGGCACGGTGACATGTGCTACGTCCCAAACGCATGCAGTGAGAAATAGGTACGGTTATCTTTGTAGTAGTTGTAGGCGACTTGGAAAATAGTAAGCCAGCTATGATTGCTAAGGTCGTCTTTAAGACGTAGTTTAATCGCAGTAGGTAAGTATGTGGATTGGGACGCAGTCTACAGCTACATCTAGCGCGCAGGCTGTCACTGACCGGCGGAGATTTCTTTCCTGAAGTCGGTAATGTTGTGATGACTTACCGTTAGGAGAGGAAAAAAGTCCAGCTGTTTGTGTGCTGCCTCCTCATGCACCCGCGCTGACGGTCTAAAAACATTAATGCTGTTTATGAAGAAAAGGAAACATAATAATAAAGCTTCCTCGAGTCAGAAGGAGCTCAAACGCCAGCAAGTTTTACAGCATACTTCTGTAGGTCGAGAGAGAGAGAGAGAGAGAGAGAGAGAACCTGAACTCATACTCTTTCCTGACTGCCCTTTTGCCTGTAACTGAAATGGGGTGTGAAGTTTTCCCAGTATAATAACCATAGATCCTAGTATCAGCGTTTGTGGTTGTACAGCCAGCTTCAGACTCTTTATGAAAATGAATAAAAAAGTTAATAGCCTATTTAAGAACTGACTTTTATTTTATTTTATTTTTTTTCGTAACACAGTATGGCACCTATAACCTCTCCTGGAAAGAATATCAGCACATGTTCAATAAATCTGAAGGAATATTGAAGCACTTCTCCATCTCCTTCATTTTCTCAGGTTTGTGCATGCGGATGCAGCAGGTTTTCTGTAAGCTACTGAGAAAAAATGATATTAAACCGTATCCTTTCCTTGTCGCCGGAGTCTCTACGAAATGAAAATATGAACGTACGATGGACATGCAAAAGCCCACACGCTACTGTGTCATTTTATGGGATGTAGAAAATGAAGCCGAGATAAACATATCAGTGCTTCCAACTTCAATGTTATATAGCAAGTACTAGTTTATAAAGGGCGTGTGCTCAGAATTATCCAATGACATGCAGGCTTATGCTCAAAAGTATACATCGATCAGGTGAATAAGACTGATGATCTCCTCATCATGGCACCTGTTAGTGGGTGGGATATATTAGGCAGCAAGTGAACATTTTGTCCTCAAAGTTGATGTGTTAGAAGCAGGAAAAATGGACAAGGGTAAGAATTTGAGTGAGGTTGAGAAGGGGCAAATTGTGATGGCTAGACCACTGGATCAGAGCATCTCCAAAACTGCAGCTCTTATGGGGTGTTCCCGCTCTGCAGTGGTCAGTATCTATCAAAAGTGGTCCAAGGAAGGAACAGTGGTGAACCGGTGACAGGGTCATGGGCGGACAAGGATTGTTCATGCATGTGGGGAGTGAAGGCTGGCTTGTGTGATCGGATCCAACAGACAATCTACTGTTGCTCAAATTGCTGAAGAAGTTAATGCTGGTTCTGATAGAAAGGTGTTAGAATACACAGTGCATGATGGGTCAGGGCTGCTTTGGCAGGAAAAAGGGGGACCAACACGATATTAGGCAGGTGGTCATAATGTTATGCCTGACCGGTGAATATTATAATTATAATATGTATATTGTCAATGAAGTGATTGACTCCAAATAAAGATGTTTCTGTAGGATTTACTTTACATCATTTCGGTTTTATGGGTCTGTTAAAGCCTTGATCAACACATCACTTACAAATTAAAATCAGCAAATTAAGATGGTATTAAGTTGTACGACTCTTCCCCAAAAAGACTTAGTGTTATATTACAAGCAAAAGGTACTTTAACAAAGTATTAGTTAAACGGTGTGCACATTTGTGAACATTTTTTCTTTTTCTTTTTTTCCCATTCCAAAAGTGATCTCAGAAAAAAAAAATCTAGAACATTCATAATGTAATTTTATTTACGCAGCACAATATATCAATAGACTGTAGAATGCTGGATAAATATTAACTTGATATTTGGCATTAACTACAGAATATTCCTCATCTGTTATTAACAAAACATAATTATTATTAATAATAATAATAATTATTATAATAATAATAATTCACATGACACACACCGGAAGCCTAAGACGGAAACGCAGTTCTCATTCCTCAGAGTCTAGTCTAGTGCACGCTGTCACACAAACAGTCTTAATGCAGAACAAATCATGCATATTGCCGACAGACATGAACTGACAGTGACTAAATTTGATATATAGGCTGTATCATGGGGTGGCTGCAATTCGAGGTCCAATAACAAAGCTTGATGAAACTCCAGCTATTTTAGCAAGTGTACTTTTAAATGTTCAGACGTTGGTGTTGTATTTGCTTAAATTGCACAGTTTTTACGAAACTACTTTTAATCTTTATTCATTCCACATCGGAAACCATCTACTACTGTACTATATAGTAGGTTAAAATTATACACCGCTTCTAGTGGCTATAACTATTTTGACTACACAATTTAGAATAGTAGCATGTGGTTTAGGACATAGCCTTGGTCAATTCAAAAGCGACATTTTTGTCATTCTCCTAAACAATTACCAATTTGTTTCCAAGAATTTTTCCTCCTTTCATTTCCACATCACTTTCAGAAGACTAGCATGTGTAAAATTAGCCTCTTTGACTGGGAAACAATACGGTGAAGTTACAGGACAGGACACACTCTCCTAGTGTTGAGCTTAGTTGAGGGTGTAGCTCTCAGCACTGTCACTGAGGGGTGTTTTCTATGAAAGCAGAGTTATTTTAGCTCCAGACGTGTTTACATTTCTGTGGTCTAGTCTCGAACTTTCCCTCTTTCTATCCTTTTTTTCCCCTTCGTTTTCAGTGCAGCAGGAGAGCAGGAGCACAGGCCCTGCTGCATCAGACATTCCTCTGGTCTGCCAGAGACAGAAAGATACAATATAAAAGAAGCACACAGGGGAAAAGAAAGTGTGGGAGAAAGAGAGAAGGATGTCAGCAAAAACTCATAGTATGCCCCCAACCACCCAGCAGTAAGTGTACACACTCATACATACCGTACATACACACACATCTGAGTGTCTCGGCTTCACTCTCCCGAGCCTCAGTATGAAGCTTGCTCTATTAAACTTTCAGAATGATCAATTATTTAATAGTGTTGTATCGCTGAATGTGAAATGTTTCAGCCATGCAGGTTATGTTGAAGGAACTTGTAGATATGGGTTTTTAATCTCTAAGACATTTTACCGCTCACCGGAAGAGAATTTATCAGCTCTGTCCTGGATATGAATACATTTGAAGTTGAGGCTCATCAGTTAAGACAACCTAATCTATATTCAGCACATCTGTAGCATATTATTATGGACAAAACCTTTTTGCCGGTACCGAGAAAAGTACAGAGAACCCGTTGACACTAATTCGTCCGAGCGCAGATTTTTGAAGTTCAATTCAGTTCAATTCAATTTTATTTGTATAGCGCTTTTAACAATGAACATTGTCTCAGAGCAGCTTTACAGAACATAAGAAACAAAAAACATAGTCCTAGATGTTAGACAAAATCATCCCGAAGTGAAGCATAAAACATGAAACATACAAAGTATTATATAAGACAAAATTAAAAACTACCAAATAAATATATAAAGTAAATAATATATTAGGATTAGTAATATATTTTATGAATACAGTTTGGTAATACTGAGCCTTACTTCTGTCTTAAAATACATTTTTTCCTAAATATTTGTTTTCTCTCTGTCTCTGTCTCTGTCTGTCTCTCTCTCTCTAGACCTACTTGATCTTGGAAATCTATGTCTTGGAAAAGAGTTCAATTTTTCTGTATTTATATATTTATTTATTTATTTATTTTTCAAAAAAAAAATGTTGCAGCTCATTTTTTTTGTGTGTCAATAAAGAAATAACAAGCTCAGCAGGTAGCGTAGGATCTCCAGTACAATCCACAGCTCAGGTTACTGTCTGTGTGGAGTTACAGGTTCTCCTTGTATCTGCGCAGGTTTCCTTAATGGATTCACCGGTTTCCTCCCACTACCCAAAACATGCTGTTAGGCTGATTGGCTACAGTTAATTGTCCCTACATGTGAATGTGTGTTGGGATGTGTGTGTGCATGGATATCTCACTCCCAGTGTTCCCAGGACAAGCCAAGATAAGATGTTTATTTACAGTCGGGGTCACAGAATCTGCAAAACTTTAAAAAATAATAATAAATAAGAGGGTTTAATAAACAAAAAATTGCTTTTTGTTTTATTTTATTTTATTTACTTCTGCCCTGAATAAGCTATTTCACATAAGAGATGTTTAAATATAATTCACAAAACACAATAATAACCGAATTTCTACAAATGAACCAGGTCAAAAGTTTACATAAGCGTGAATTTTTAACACTGTGTGTTATGTTTCCAGCAGTAATTTTTTTCAGTAATTTTACACTAAGGCACAACTATTACAAGAGGTGCAAACATTCACTGATGCTCAAGAAGGCAACCTGACACACTGGTAAATATCTTTTGTACATAAGATTTCCCCGAAGACGAAATAAAAAATTTACTATGTGTGTTTATCCCGTAATAACATAATAATATGCAGACAAAAATTAATCGTGGGATGAACATGGGGGGAACGTGTGTCTGAGGGGTAATGCAAGAACAACAGCCTGAAAAGCAGCACATATAAGAAAGGATCATGAATCCATTTTCTCTAGACATCTCAGGTCAGCATGACACAGTCTTGTGGAACAGATAATTGTGCACTCAAAAAGGTTAGGAAATAAAACGTCAGTTCTTACGTTTAGAGAGATAAGAGGTGGCAGAGGTGCCGCAGCTGCATGCGTGAAACAGGATATTGTGTTGCTTATACACAAGGATAAAAAGGCCGCATGGATGAGAAGAGTCCCCAAAGAGCAAATTTCAGCCAACACACACACTCTCTCTCTTACACTGTCATCCTAGTAAATGATTATTCCCTCAGCTTCTTCAGGCTGAGACTGATGCGGTACTTAACACTCTCAATATAACAATATATCTATTAGGAATAATCCCTTATTCCAAAATAAACAAAAAGGCAACTATGCAATTTATTACTCTGAAACAGATCTAGGTATTTTATTCTAATATGTATAGTGTCTACAGTGAAGATCATACTGTACTATTTAAGATGTCCACACGCTATTTTGAGCCACTCTGAATTGATGCTGTATGAATGGATAGTTGCTGGTTTTCCAGGATTGATGAGACATTTGGTGAAAGGGCTTTAGAAATATACGATTGAGCTCTAAAAGGGATCATTATCATGCAACTTTATAAGGCCTATCATAACCTCTTTTTTTCCACCTTTGAAATCTGTGGTATATCATCGTTTTTGCACCATACGAGCTGTCAACACTTAAACAAGGCTGCCTTCTACTTAAACAACAAAAAAAAAAAAAGCACAATGTAGCAGTGCATAGAAAAATACGGCAACTCATTTTTCTACATTTCATTTCTTTCGTGGCTGGCGCCTGTCTATGAGAGCCCTGTCAGCATGCAATTATTCACACACACACACACACACACATACACACATCCAACATCTGGCCTGCTAAATTGCAAAATTCTGTCACACGTGTCTCAAGCTTCAGGATTCAGCTACTTAGAAATCCTCAAACTTCTGGCATCCAGTGTATAGTGTTCAGGGAGGAGGGGTGTGTGTGAGTGTGTTATGGAGTAGAGGAGGGATCAGGAGAAAAGGTGCAACGTAGAGTCTAGACAGAGAAGATTGAAGAGAAGTCTGGAAGCCATTGCACTTTCTTAGTCCTGTGTGTGTGTGTGTGTGTGTGTGTGTGTTCTTGAAGTGGCCTCTCTCCAGCAAGGGATCACATTTCACTGCCTAATTACACATGAAAAATGGCCACATTATATTTTCACCCTTTTTTCCCCAACAACACAGGGTGGAGAGAGTTTCTCCCAATAAGCTGTCTTGTGGGTGTTGAAGTTTGTTTTGTTTTCTTAAAGCTGAGCTTGGGATTTAATCAGCGCAAATGCCTAATAGCATGAACAGTTGTACATGTCTCTGTAACTACATTTATTACAGAAAATTACTTAATTATTATGCAATGCAATTCTTTTATAAACGTGCTATTGTATTTCAAATGTAAATAAGATCATCTAAAATAAAATGTGCTCAGGGCTAATAATAATAATAAAAGTATTATTATTGTTGTTGTTGTTGTTGTTGTTATTATTATTATTATTATTATTATTATTATTATTATTATTATTATTATTATTATTATTATTATTATTATTATTATAGTAAGCATAGTGGTTAGCCAGCAGGTGGCGCCACACTGCCACAAAATAATTTCGGCTAAACCGATTACTTCATGACACACACACACACACACACACAGAAGTCAACAACAACAGATCAGAGTTAATTTTACACACGTACTGGCTGAAATATCAGTTATACAACAGTAATAAACATATTAAAAAGACGAAATATATACATAAAAAAAACTTTCTATAGAACATTTTTCTCTTAATGATCAGACTGATAATCAGAAGACATCATATCACTGCATTATTAGCTTTTGATTTGTGATCACATAATAATGTATATAATGATAAGTATTTATTAGTAGTTGTAATATGTTTGAAATAAAATCCAGCACAAAATATTTTAGGATAAAATATGAAATTCTTCTATGAATATCTGTAGCCTATGATGATGGATTAGAAAAGAAATGAACAGAAGCGTTGTTACGTACGTCCTCGTGATTAATACATAAGCATAATATGTGTACCGGGAAGAAAGAAAGCCACAATTCTACAGCGAGTCTCAGATCCACCTGCAGCTCAGTATGGAAAAATGATCATGCAGACTGAAGAGAAAAACAAGGCACATGGGAAATGAGATAAGCTTTTCTGATAGTCTAAAATCAAGGACTTCAGTGGGATCATTTCTTTTTTTTTATTTTCTGTCCCAAAGGATGTGATTATATCAGATGGACCAGAATGAGCTGTGCAGTTTGGTGCTCTTGACCTCAGCTCAGTGCTTGGATTGGATTGTGGGTCTCTCTGGATAAAAAGCATCTGACAAATGAATAAATCATAACCACATTTGATATGAGTCCGGATCCATTTCAAAGTGTAACTGATCCAGAATCAGTCGCCCCCGTGGTGGTATTAGTGCTAATAAAAAGGCCAAATCTGAGCCATGCAAGATATTTGATACATACGAGTTTTGGCTGGTGATGGTTGTGTAAGTGCATTAGGAGGCAGTGTGTGGGGGAGAGGGATTTTATGTGTTTTATTTTTTTTTTATTATGCTGTGTTTGTTCTGCTTCGGGTATTTGACTCTGTTGAACAATACCAGATGAGCTCTTTTGGGGCACTTTTTGTGTATGTGTGTGTGTGTGTGCATTGTGTTAGTGTTTACATGCTGCATTTGTTACATATCATTGTGCAGTGTGTGTTTGTAGCAAGCTTGTCTGTACATAGCGTGTGGGTGTGTGATGTGTATATGTGTGTGCAGCATTTTGATGGAGCGGTGTGTGTAGCGATGTCTGCAAATGTGCACAGAGCATGCATGTGTAATGTTTATGTGTGCGCATCTACATAGAGTGTGTGGGTGTATTTGTATGTCTGGAGAGAGAGAGAGAGAGAGAGAGAGAGAGAGTGAGAGAGCACTAAGGGACTTTTTATCTTCCCTCACACATATTGGACAGCAGAAGGCCATGAGTTGCTAAGCAACAGTCAATGTGATGGAAAAACAAAATCATAATATGAAAAGTGCTGTGTTCTGCAGACGTGAAAAGAACACTTGCCCATAGGCCATTCCAAATTGCAGTTAATAAAGATTAATGCAATTTCAGAGACTCTACCTATTTATGAATATTCACTCTGAGGACGACAATTCTGTTTAAAGAATATTTTAACGTGTGGAAGCTGACTTAAAAATGTCGTATTATAAAATTCCAGCACAGTTTGGTGATTGTCCTGCTCAATTAATCACTAGCTCACTGCTCACTAGTGCTATGCTAAGTGAGTTTAATCCAGTGTCTTTAAGCAGCACCATTAAATGTCACATGATCTCTAAGACCACTGTAATAAAACACATCAACCCCCACTGCACGTCTCTTCAGTCAAACCCTCCCTTTTGAACAGTATTACAAAGGGTTCTACCATGTACAGCACTCAGAAAGTGATGTTGTAAACTGTTATGAGGGTGCTTTGGTCTGGTGGCTCACTGTCAGTGTCAGTGTGCTTGTACTTCTACACAAGGAAGCATGTCACACAGCACTGTGGAGATTTTATATAACTGTAATGCTTTTGTGTCATCTATGTATTCACAGGATTAAAATCAAGGTCCTGTATCTTAGGATGGGATTACGTATTACATAAATGTGTTTCAGATATGCCAAATAATAATAATAATAATAATAATAATGAGCTCGCTTGACTTTCTGTCCATGTTCTCATCATGTCTGTGTGGATTTCCTCCAGGTCCTCCTGTTTCTTTTCACTTTCCAAGCGCATTCTTGTATGTAGATAGATTAGTGATAAATTGCCTCTATGTGTGTGTGTGTGTGGTGCCATACTGATAAAACAGGGTTTATTCAAATCTCAGTCCCAGTGCTCTATAATAATAATAATAATAATAATAATAATAATAATAATAATAATAATAATAATAATAATAATAATAATGGTTTTATTCAGTATTGTAGTGAGTGTAGTGAATCTCAGCTATACCCATTATGTGAACTGCTGAACTCCACTAAACAGAGAAGATGAAAAGTAAATATTTGCTTGTGTCTTTATTTTACGTTAGTCATGTCAGACCTCATTCTTCCGATTTAATCAGAGTTTAATTGTCCTCAGGTTCATACGTGTAGACATTTTACTGCTGGATAATTACAGTCTGGTTATTCATCACACTGCCTTTATTATAACATATTGCCAAAGCTATTAAAGAAATATTAGCGTCTCATAGACAAGTCCTATTTAAAAGCTCATAAAGCCACAACAGCAAGAAGTCAAAGCCAAATGATATTATTATTATTATTATTATTATTATTATTATTATTATTATAGCATCCTTTCATATATAACGCACAATATGAGCAGCAATAATAAGAAAAGGCTTAAAATAACATTAGAAGAAGCCTTTATTTGTCACATATACATTACAGTAAATTCTTTTCTTTACATATTCCAGCTTGTCAGACATCATTCAGCACACCTGAAGCAGAGAGAGTTATGTACCTTGCTCAAGATCCCCACCCGGGGCTTGAACCCTGTCCTATGTTTAACAGTGAAAGTAAGAGCATTTCCACATGCACAGTGTAAAGAGAATTCAAGGGATTGGGATTAAACAGTTGTGTATCCTTAAGAAAGCTACTTATAAGTGAGGCTAAGCAGGGAAAAAGGCTTCAGTTTGCTAGTGAGCATAAAGATTGGACTCTTGCGCAATGGAAAAAGGTTGTGTAGTCTGAAGATTCCAGACTTACCCGGTTCCAGGGTGATGAGAGTATCAGGGTATGAACAGAGGCAGATGAAGTGATTCATCTATCATGCCTAGTGCCTACTGTACAAGCCTGTGTGGGCAGTGATATGATCTGGGGTTGCTTCACAGTTGGTCAGGTTCAACAATGTTATATTGCCCAAAAATGAGGTCAGCTGACTACCTGAATATACTGAATGAGCAGGTTTTTCCATCAAGGGAATTTTTCCATTGATTTCCAAGATGACAATGCCAGGAAACATTAGACTCCAAAAAAAAATGAGTGGATCAGAAAGAATGAGACATCATTTCCACACATGGATTGGCCACCACAGAGACATTAAAAATCTTTGGGATGTGCTGGAGAAGACTTTTACACAGCGGTCTGATTCTCCCATCTTCAATACAGGATCTTGGCAAGGAATTACAGCAACTCTGGACAAAAATAAATGTTGTGATATTGCATAAGCTTATCGGGGGGGAAAAAACGCCATGGTGAATGTGTGCTATAATCAAAACAAAAGTTGGTCCAAAGAAATATTAGCGTGTGTGACTTTTTCTGGCCAGGCAGTGTATATTCTCTGTTATGTGTACCTGCTAGAACCCAAGCTGCAATTCTCTGAACAAACTGCAACCTGTTTATTGGCTTTTTTGGATAAACAGATTTGGGTAAATAGTGATGAGAGTGATGAGTGATGTGTATCTTCCACCTCAAACATAAAGTGATCTGTATAATCGCAGTTACAGATTTAACAAAAGCAAATTCGTGTAGATACCAGAGAACTCATTTAAAGATAAGTGCTGCTTTGTTTACTTCTGATGCATGCTGATGATTATGTTGATTAAATGTCATTCAAATAATTTAGGAGGAACTCGTAGTTTAGAAGTTGGAAATTACAAGTTGAACAAAAATGTTTCAAAACATGTCCTATACAATAAGTATAAATAATACACCTTAAGACTAATACACAAATAAAGCCTTATAATAGTTTAATAGTAAATAATAATAATAATAATAATAATAATAATAATAGCAGAAATAGCTGTGAAGCAGCCTTTTTATTTTTTGTCACATATACATTACAGCACAGTGAAATTCTTTCTTTGCATGGGGTCAAAGCACAGGGTCAGCCATGATGCAGCACCCCTGGAGCAGAGGGGTTTAAGGGCCTTGCTCATGGACAGCTTGGCAGTGCTGGGGCTTGAACCCCAACCTTCTAATCAACAACGTTATGTTATCAACACCACAAAATGCATCACAGAGTAGTTTGATATCTAGAAATCATTTAAAACCTTTCCACCAGAATCTCACTCATGCAATAATAATAATAATAATAACAATAATAAGGCTTTTCAGCTTGAGCCTCTTCCTTTGGATCTTTTAGATTTATATGGAGATTGAAGAGACGCTTATACTCAGTGAATAGTATAAATGTTTTTAGTTGTTTATAACTGTTTGTGGTATTTGTTACATTGACGTTTACAACGGCAATACATTAATAGCATAGGTATCTAGATCTTTTTACTAATTAACAGTGTGACACATATATGTATAGCTGTAGCACTGTTCACTGTTGACATAGTCCTGTCATTTATTTATAAGTATTTCCAGTGATGCGAAATCAACAGTTTTCACCTCGCAGGTGTACTTGTGGTTTTTAAAAAAAGTGTCGCAAAGTTGAAATGTCTCCTGCAGGGAAATTCCTCCGAGTTAACCAAGAGCTTTCATATGTAGGCTGTAGGTCACACACAATAGAATTTATTCTTCCTATAAATTCACACATTTTGTCATTTCTAACTGATAATCTGTTACCCTGCTAAGAGCCGCACCATCTAAACTTTAACAACTGTGTGAGGAGAGGTAGAGGGCAGAGGGTGTTGTTAACATATTACACAAACATGCATAATGTTTCAGTACGTGGGTGCAATGACAACACAGAGAGGTGTAACTACAAATGTTTTTTTTATTATAATTGCCAGTTACACTGACATCTTACAAGGCAGTTGATTTTCTGATACACTACTCAGTAGTTGACAGCTCATCCTGCAATGGTTTTCCCACACAACACTGTTTTGTTTTAGAGTATCAGTACTGTGTAGTCACCCTTCTGTGTATTTTCCTCTGTGCAATTGTTGTTTCATACTGTTGTGTATTTGCACTTTAGGCAGTCCTGTGTGTTGTACTACTCAACTGTCACGTGGTCCCAGGGTACAGTGATAAAAAAAAATAAAAAAAAATGAAATGAAAATAAAGTGTTTGTGTCAGAGCATTAAATCATGTAGAGACAAGTCACAAATCTGACACTTGATCTAATGTTCATTATTTTGCTATTAAAAGAAGATAAAGCCTTGCATTTTGAAAGGTACTTAGACATATTGCTAGTTTTGTTACCAGGGAAGAGACGGAGGTGGGGGGTTGTGTGTAAATAGTGGACGAGGCAGCAACACAGGTGTTATGGGGTGATCTCATTCACACTGCATACTGAAGGGATGTAGGTGCTAAAGCGGCACAGACGTGCTAAACACTGGGTAGGGCAAGAAGGAGTCACCTTGTTGTTCTTCACAAAGAGGTTGAGTGCTAACACACATACTCACATAAGCAAATAGATGCAGTCACACAGAGGTGAAAACCAGGTTGCCAATTGCTCATCCTTGTGTGTAGTAAGATTGTAGTGCTAAAGCAGTACAAAGCTTTGTTAAATTACAAAGTATGCCTTCATACATCCTCTGGTAAAAAACAAATAAACAAATCCATAAAGCCATAACATTAAAACCACCAGCCTAATAATGTGTAGGTCCCCAATGTGCCACCAAAACAGCTCTGACTCCACAAGAACTCTGAAGGTGTGCTGCGGTATCTGGTACCAAGACATTAGCAGCAGGTCCTGTAAGTTGCGAGCCTGCATAGATCGGACTCCTTTGTCCAGCACACCCCGCACATGCTCGTTCAGATTGTGATCTGGGGGCCAAGTTAACACCTTAAACGTTTTTGTCATGTTCCTCAAACCTTTCTGGCAGGGAGATTTATCCTGCTGAAAGAGCCCACTGCCAATAGTCCTGAACGAATGTACTTAGTCTGCAGCAATGTTTAGGTAGGTGGTATGTGTTAACATCCATACATCCATCTCTTCCCCAGGTAAAAGATGCACAGCACACATCTGGCCATCCACATGATATAAAAGAAAACATGACTCCTCAGACAAGGCTGTCCATCATCTTCCATTGCACCAGGGTCCAGTTTAGATGCCAATGTGCCCATTGTAGGTCTTTGTGGTTTCCAGTGGTCTGTGGCTAGGACACAAACACAGTTAAACAGTCTGTATTATACAGTATTTAGTTCTAGTCCACTAATCTTTTTGGCCAAGTGGTGTTCCAAGAGCCTATATTTCCTATAACCACACTGAGATGCCTCACAATGTTTATCACTCCATTTGTCTGTGTTCACCATGTACAATTCCACTTCCTAGTTTGAACTAGTCACTAGAGTAGTGTTAACTACATCATCAGTGGACATGCCAGACTTTTCAGGAATATTACTATAGACTAAAAATGTGAAGTCAGATGAAAAGGAAATAAGAAGGGCGGTCAGTTTTACTGGTGTGAGCTAGCTAGCTGACATGCTATAAAGAGAGCGTTCCTTAGGGGCTATTTCTGCTAGTGGAGCAAAAATAAACAGAACATTTGGCCATATTGTGTCAGAAATGTCGATATTTTAACTCGTTACTGTCGTATAAAAGCAATATTGCACTCGTAGTCATTCATTCACAATTTTTTCTTGTACAATATTCCTTAATTAGAATGAGAGCTTTAATTTACACCTTGCAGCCAGAGCTATACTGTCTGAGCCGGGATCTTTTAAAATGAATTTACCAATCAATAAAGAACATTAAGTAACACTGTGAGATAATAATTATAAAAATAATAATAATAATTTCTTAGGTTCCTTGGCGATAAATTGTTGATGTTACTAATACCATGGTAATGTTTGTTCAAACGTCAGGTCAGAAATTACGGCGAGAGGCGGAGTCGCTACGCGCCATGGCTCCGCCCACCGCCTCCTGTAAAGAGCGTTGAGAGGCGCGCGCTGCTTCATTCACCAGCAGGTCTCTGTATTATTATAACACATTGCTTTGGTGAGTCAGCCGGGCGATTATTCACAGGATTACTTTCAAAATATACCCTGGGAAGGACTAACTCTACTAGGAAACTGCGCTTTGACAGTCTGTGATTTGATATATCGTTCCTGCCTCCGCGGAAACATTCAACAGGTTAGTACGCTTCGGTGTATGGTCCTCTGTCGGGAAACTCTAAGCCTCTGTGCATTAGGGATGATTACTGAGCATTGCTTTTGAAAAATATTCAGAATTCAGAATAGTAATTCAGTGAATTAGATTAGTTTATCGGGACATTTCTGAGTAGAAAGATTTGTTGAGTTTGACGTGCATGGTACGTATTACATAATGGGTCTTGACCGGAATGTGTAATAAACATTTTGTGGTGGTCGCTCATCTCATTTTTCCATAGTCCGCCCGGCCTGCTGACTTATTGCGCGATGAGTCACTTCTCAGCAATGAGGAACCCCTAACCCCCAATTCCCCCTATAAAAAATGTAAACTATGGGTGGAACCGAAATATGACGCATGGCCGAAAAATAAACGCGGATTCGACCAACTCGCGCCTTTTGAGTGCTCTGCTCGCGCGCTACGGATGGGGAGGCTAGACTTTAACATTTTTCCTGGTTATTTTTGCAGAGTGCAATGTGTGACCTCACCATGGACCAAGTGACACCTCTGTCATCGGGTTATCGCCGCCTGAAGGTAAGGACCAGAGGGTTTTCTGATCTTGTACTTTACTTGCCTCTGACTGACCGCATCTTTAATTAAGAGTAATCATTGATTTAATTGGCATTTCACGTCTTCAGTCAAATGTTGAGAGGGGTTGAATAATTCTCAGCAGACATAGTGATTAATCTAGACCGTATTTATTTATTTAGATTTTTCAGTTCCTTCTGGTTAATGAAAAACATATATGCCGACCTCTGTGCGCTAAGGATGATAATGAGCAGATGTAGAATAATGAGTGTATGAAGCTTCATAGCCGAGTTTGACCGCTGTGAATGTAGGTCTAATCTAATCTAAAAGGAACAGGACAGGTTTTAATCTGATTCTGGGAGAGTAGCTCTGCGGCGTCCTGATTGGACGTTCCGCCCACGCGCAGCCTGCCTGACACGGAACAGGAAAGCCAAATATGGTCAAAGGCTCCGTCGTTTCGTGTTTGAGTAATATTGCCTATGCAGAAGGGAGTGCCCTCGGGGTTTTTTCCTCTTGTGCGTTATCTGTGACTGCCTTACCAATGTGACTTTCAACAGACATTGTAAACTTTAATGATTCATTGTCTGTGTTTTTTTCTTCTTTCTTTTCCATCAATGTAATTAGTGGACCCGTCACTTGGCTGGCAGTAAACACTATCCTGAATTTACTGCTTACCATAATTAGTTTGAGAACATAATGGCCCTTTTGTGTGGTACAGTAATACGGTAGCACTCACTATGCTCATAAAGTGATGCTTATTTTTTATTTATTTATTTTTTTTTTACAGAGGCAGGTAGCTCTGGAGCTGTTTGAAGACCCCATGTCTCTGTTCTCTGGGTTTTACCCATTAGTGGAGGAGGAGCCGGCAGCTCAGGAAGTCCCATCTGGTTTGGAGTGCGCTCCACAAGGTAGAGATATACATCAGTATAAGTTTACATCAGTAATGTATTGTACACATGATTCAAAAGCACAATGAAAAGCTAGGGTGCACAATCATGAACAGAAATTTGTGACGTTCCAAAACCCTATAAAAATGAAAATTACTTTCAACAACCTAAAGTATAGTAATTGTGTCTTATGGAGTAGTAGTGTATTTACATCTAAATCCCACTGTTTTTCAGATCTGGGACCATGCTCCGTGCCATTGTTGACTCCCTGCAGCAAAGCAGTGATGAGCCAGGCTCTTAAAGACAGTTTTAATGGTTTCAGCAAAGTCCAACGCATCTGGGGTATCTCAAACAGTGAGTCACTCTCTGCTTCCTAAACTGTTCAGAAATGATAAAAAACAAAAAGGTTTCATTCAGTTGAATGAATTCTAACTTCTAACATTAAAATTCATAACATAAAATTCATCTTTCAGACCCATGGAAATGGAGCAAGCAGCATGTCCAACAGTGGCTGCACTGGGCTGCTGGCGAGTTCAGCCTCACCAATGTGAACTTCTTCAAGTTTGATATGAGCGGCCAGGAGCTGTGCGACCTGGGGAAAGACAGTTTCTTGGAATTAGCTCCAGATTTCGTGGGCGATATTCTTTGGGAGCACCTAGAACAGATGATGAGAGGTAAAGCCTCTTCTCCTGCATGTATTTATGCAGGCATCTTATTCATGTCTGTTATTGTTTGTCTGTGTGTTTTAGTGAATATATCAAGTATAGATATAATGAATATTATATCTATATATAGGGAGAGCAAATTATTATTTTTTGAAAGCCTTTCACTTGGGCTAAACAAATGTTAACTAGACATGTTTGTGTTTAAAGGTTTCAGTGTGGAGGACACACAGTATGCACTGCAGGCCTCAGACAATACTAGTAGTCTCCTAAGGGAGCTATTTGAGACCCCGGATAGTCCCACCCCTCTGATCCCCGAGCCGGACTTCTCCATGTTCCCAAAACCTCAACTGAGCACGGTGAACGTCAGCTACATCAACCAGGAATTCCCAAATGCCAAAGCACAGCCACGCCTTAACACACACTGTGAGTCTAATAACCTGTTTGCTTAAACGAATCTGTCACCTGACAAGCTATTAGATCATTATGATGATTATGATGCCAATTTGTCTGTCATCCTGTAGTCTCATCCCATGAGCAGACCTCTGTTGAGAGTGTGGACAGTTTGGAGGGAACCGAGCGTGTCCTGCACTCGTGGGGCAGTCAGTCATCCCTGGCTGACACCCAGCGTGTGCCATCTTATGACAGCTTTGATGACGAGTACAGCGCAGTGCCACTGAGCCTGGGCAAGCAAGGCCTGTCCTTCAAAGACTATGTACAAGAGAGAAATGAGCCGCTGGAGCAGGGCAAACCGGTCATCCCTGCCGCTGTGCTTGCTGGATTTACTGGTGCGTGGTACATTAGTTTCTTTCATTCACTTTTTACTTTTCTTTTTTACTTTCTGATTTTAATTAAACCCCTGCTGTTAATGTGTTGTCCTTTATAGGAAGTGGCCCTATCCAGCTGTGGCAGTTCCTGCTGGAACTCCTGACAGATACAACCTGTCAGGGCATTATCAGCTGGACTGGAGATGGCTGGGAATTCAAACTCACTGACCCTGATGAGGTAAGAGTGTTTGCATTTATGTGAAAATTATTAAATAATAAAATAAAATCAAAATCTCCATGGTGTACACGAATTCTCACAAATTTTGTCCACGTGTTTCTCTGTAGGTGGCTCGCCGCTGGGGCCGCCGCAAGAACAAGCCCAAGATGAACTATGAGAAGCTAAGCCGTGGCCTGCGCTACTACTACGACAAGAACATCATCCACAAGACAGCTGGAAAACGCTACGTCTACCGCTTTGTTTGTGACCTCCAGAACCTCCTGGGCTACACCGCAGAGGAGTTGCACGGCATGCTGGGAGTGCAGCCTGACACTGAGGACTGAACCAAGCAAAATGCCCCTAGGAGTGGTGTGTTTGATGGAGAAGGGGAAGTGACCCCCGTTGTCCACTGTTACAGTCGGGCTCTTTAATAGGTCTGCGCCCTGAATGACGGCAGTAGCGCAGCTGCACTTGAAGCCTCTGCACTGGCTGCACTAGAAAACGTGCAATTTTCTGTGTTTGGCCTGGAGCATCTTTACAACAGGCACATTTCAGAAAGACAGAAACCCTGCAACTGAGCGGACATCTGGTTCAAAGACTCTCGTGCTTTATAAGCTATACAGATATGAAATTCTCTTTAAAAACAATGTTTCTTCTATCACCAGAACTAGGTGTTCAGAGTCGGTCAGAGGTGTGTTTAGACTAAAAGAGACGTGTACAGAGAAGAAAGAATATTTTTATGTTGGCAGAGAGAACGGGGTGCCTGTGTAGCACACTGTATTGAGACTGTTGTTATATAACACATGCTGTTGCCTTTACTGACTTGCAAAGTGCTTTAAACTCCAGACTTGCACGCTTCCTTTGTTACTAGAGAGCCATCCAGGATATCAGCCAAGTACAAATGTGTAAGTCTGTGTGCTTTTCTTCTTGCAGTCTTACTCAGACCTGTATTTTCAATAGACCATGATTGTAAACGAAATACAGTGTATAATTTATTGGAGCATTTTTGATTGCAGCCGCTGTAATGAGCACATTTTGTATCTGGGTAATTAATCGTGTATTTTTTTTTTTTTTTTTTTTTTTTGCAAAGGCCAAAGTGACATTCCAGTTTCAGTATTTAATGTCATCACAAGAGATCTTGCATTAAGGTTAATAGCATCGGTGGACAACTTTCTATCAGATTTATATCATATTTTGAAACAGCGGCAGAACTAAACTTTATGGTACCTTCTGTCAAAATGGGTCGTTTACTATAAGTTTTATTTATCTTTTTACATGTCTGAATGTATTTAGCTCTATTTATTTAAATCAAAGCCATACAGGCACTCAGAGGATTCTACAAGTTATGATTGTTAAATATGTTTTTGTTGTGGTTAGTTCTCTTATGTACATGATATTTTGGTAACTGTAAATGTGTTGGATCTATTTAATTGCTGTTCTTAGCATTACTTGTAAAGGAAACTGATAAGATGCCAGATTAAAAAAAAAGAAAAAAAATCGAAATCACTGTCATGGGGTGGGGATCGTGTCCCAACCTTAACTATACACAACATTTGTATAAAAGCTTTATGTGAAAAGAAAATGAGGTTGTGTTGCTATTCAAACACGTTTTGTGGAACTGCTTCAACTTTTACACAAATCTCGATGTCTTGTATGTTTATAAAATTATTTTTTTACATAAATCCTCTGTGTTATGTTGTTTTGTAATATTTTATGGGTTGTGTACTTGTTTGGTCCAATGTATTAAATACAGCTTTATTTGACATAGAGAGTGAATGAAAGAAACAGCAATATGGAGGTAAAAGCTGATCTGGGACGGGGTTTTTATACTGATAGTAAGGCAAAGAACTGGTCCTGGAGTTAAACCGATTGATAACTGTGATATAGGAGCAACAGTGTATGGGCAGAGAAACTGGAGAAAGCTAGACCAACAACAGCGATGAATCACGGCTTCAGTCACGCAACTGGAATGTTGAGAATGAAGCCATCGCACCCAAGAAGTGAACAGAGTAATTAAATGAAACTGTACTATGATTTTGGGCTATAGTTTCCCATTGATGGAAACTGATTAAAAAGTTCACGTGTCTATTTAGATTACATTATAGTGCATACTTTGGCAGTAAGAACACATGTATCACTCTGATGACACTTGTGCTGTTGTGAAATAAATGTTTTTTAAATGAATTCAGTTGTGACTGCTGTTCAGAGCTCAAAGAATATATATATATGTATATATATATATATATATATATATATACACACACACACACATACACCATGGCATATTCAACTGATTGGATATAATTTTGAATGTGAGTGTAATAAGGTCATACAATTCACAGTGTGGGTCCAAAACCCAAACCATGATGTACAGATTAAGTGTGGAGTCATGGATCTGGGCAAGGATTTAAGACCATTTGTAAATATTTGAATGGTCCCAAAAGCAGAGTGGTTTAGGATACCAGGAATCTTCCTAGGGCTTACTTTCTAGGAAAAAGAGCTTTGGTCTGAGATGTGTCCATGCCGGTAGCCACACTAACAGAGCTTCGGACGTCCTCTGCAGAGAGGACCTAGATTCTAGACATAGAAATGCTCTATCAATCAGCCAAGATGGACAGCATTCCTGAGTAAAAGGTATATAGCAGTTATTTTAAAGAATATGGAGGAAAAACATTCTTTGGTTTGATGAAACAAAGTTTTAACTCTTTGGACTGAACTCTAAGCGCTCCCTCCGGAGAAAACTAGGTACTGTTCATGAACTGGTACGATCCAGTAAACTGGTAAAGCCCAGTCTTTAATCCCCACAGTTCACAAACATTCGCCATCCAATCTGTTTGAACTTGAGAAGGAAAGGAATCAACCAAATTCAGGTGTTCAAAGCTTATAGAGACCAGAAGCTGTAATTGCTGCCAAATGTTGGTTCTACAAGGTACTGAATAAAGCATCTGAATTTTAATAGAAATTATCTTTTAATGTTTAATAAACTTGCAAAAAAAAATTTTTTTTTTGCTGTGTCATTATATGTAACTATGTCAAAAAATTGTAATCCATTTTTAATGTAATCTATAACACAATAAAGGACGCAAAAGCTAAAAGGGACTGAATATTTTCCCACGCAGACAAAGCGAAAATCATGCACAGAAACTCAGACAGTAAACCAAGCTTGGAACTGATCCAGACATCAAGGAGCTGTGCACCATCACAACAGCCAGATTGTGCTCCATCACAACAGCCAGGAGATTTCAAATGAAAGATAAAAATAAAAACAAATAAAATATTAATAATATATATTAAAAAAAAACAACATTATGAAGATCTGTGTATGTAGATTTACACCTGGCATTGTCTTTTCCCTGACTAGAGCATTTGATAATCAGCATTCAAACAGCAATGGGTCTCACACTTACATAACACAATGTTTAACACCTCCACACACACATGCACAGGCACGCTCACAGAGGGTGTAAGTAAGTGCTTGACACAAATGCACAGTCAGTGTTAAGAATTTCACATGCAGGGATTGATACATGCTCTAGGAGTTTTGGGTGTGTGTGTGTGTGTCAATACTGGAATAAACACACCTGATGTAATCCCTGTTCCGGTGCATTAACTCCTATCTGTCTGTTACTGCATAAAACCATAATGTCTTGAAGGCAGTGAAAGTACAAAAATTGCTTCATATACTGATTGACACAATAGTACACAGTGTCAAAATCCGAAATACCTTCAGGTTTATTAGTAAGCAAGTTTCTAACATATCATGTTATACTGTAGATAATCAAAACTGAGGCAAAAAAAAAAAAATAGCACTGCTCACCAATTAAGAGTCTTTTCTCTTGAAAAATAACTGTTTGACTTTAGTAACTAGCTAGGTTTCCTAACACACTAGCAAATATTAGGCTAAGCATTACGATTAAAACCAAGCACTAAGCTGCCTAAAATTATTAGAGTTCTTTAAATCAGTGAGTCTAACATTAAACAAACTATTATACTGAGTAATTAGCACCATAGAGCTAAAGCTAAAGAGGCATGTTTTAACTGAATTCACATCCACAAAAAAAAAGAAAGTTCTGTCCTTCATTCCTTTTTCTCTCACTCACAAAGCTGCACACACACACACACACACACACACACACACACATTTTGGCTCAGCAGCCTCGTGTGATCTATGCAGGGTTAATAAAGGCTGTTTAGCTGAAGGACAGATGAACAGAGAAGTGCATCTTTGGTGATAAAGCCAGCAAGCAGAGCCTGAAGTAAACATTTTTCCCCATTGTGCGTTCGACAGCAGACGATTTACAGACATTTTCTCAGAAGGAATAAATATCTGTGATGAAATATTCCTTTCTGGGGACACGGTTGTTTGCTAGAATCCCATTAATCAGCCATTCTTGCCATGGTATATTTTAACTTAGCATCACGAGTCTTAAAAAAATAAATCTCAGGCATTAAATATGCATCACAGGCTAATGCAGGCATTCAACCTATATTGAACCTACAGCACAACCTTGAGTGATCAGTTCTGCGCAAATTACTTTCACATGCTCAACCTTGGATTATTCAAGATTAAAAAAGATCACATGAAATTGAAGAAGTGCCTGAGATGACCCTTATTGTGGCCTCTGTGTAAAAATGCATGTTATTTTGATACATTAATTAAAAACAGCACCAAGAAGGATAAGCCCCCTCTCCAGAGGGTATATTAGCTGTGTTCAGCTGAGTGCACCTTCTGCACTGAGCTCCCTGACCTACAACATGCAGTACTGGAACATAGCGAACACCCTGAGCTATTTAAAAAATTAATTCTTCTCTCTGTTTTGATCAGGGAAGATCTTCCACTCCCTGAAGGCCATCACAGAGAGAATGAGGAGGAGCTTCTTCCCGTAGGCAATTCTGGCCCTTAACCAGGACAACACCTAGAACTTGGATTGTCTGGACCTGTCTGAACAATACCTTCTACTTCAAACATATACACCGACCAGCCTTTACATTATGGCCACCTGCATAATATTGTGTCGGTCCCCCTTTTGCTGCCAAAACAGCCCTGATCTGTTGAGGCATGGACTCCACTAGATCCCTGAAGGTGTTCTGTGGTATCTGGCACCAAGATGTTAGCAGAAGATCCTTTAAGGCAAGTCCTGTAAGTTGCGAGGTGGGGCACTTAAAGAATACTTACAAGACTTAAAGGACTTACAAGACTTAAAGGATACTTTTGATAGATACTGACCACTACAGACCGGGAACACCTCCACAAGAGCTGCAGTTTTGGAGATGCTCTGATCCAGTCGTCTAGCCAACACAATTTGGTCCTTGTCCAACTCTCCCAAATCCTTACGCTTGCCCATTTTTCCTGCTTCTAACACATCAACTTTGAGGACAAAATGCTGCGTAATATATCCCACCCACTAACAAGTGCCATGATGAGGAGATAATCAGTGTTATTCACTTCACCTGTAAGTGCTCATAATGTTATGCCTGATCAATGTATGCAATATGTGCATATTGCACAAATCTACATATTTTATTTGTAACTATCATACTGTATCATATACTATACATACTACTATATTTTCAACATATATGTTCTCCTTTCTTTACCTGTACTCTTACAGTCTATGTTAATTTTCTATGTGATTTTATTATTTTGATGACACGAACAATTTTTTAAAAAAGCACTTCACTGAACCTACTGTATATGATCGTGTATGTGGCCGATACAATTTGAGTTTGATTATTCATGCCTACTAATATCTTTACACAAAAGAGTATGACATAATAAATCACATCCTCAGTGGATCATGGTTTGAATCAGTTACTGTTGTGCAGTTTAAGGTTGTAGTTGTAAGCTTTATGCAGATGGTACATGTGTGTTGGATTATTGATGCACACTGTGAGATTGTTCTTCTTCGGTAAAAGATTCCCCAATTTCATGCTTGTTTTACAGTAAAGATGATCGGTTCAGCTCATCTGAATCACAACAACGCCTCCAGAGCTGCTTCATTACAGCAGGCACAAAATGTTTCAACGACGGTAGCAAGCAGTCGCATCTCACACCAGCCTGCTTTCTGAGAAGGTGCAAAAAGATCCAGTGAGTCACATTCACGGCTTCAGAGGCTCCCTCAACTTCGGTGTATTGGATCAGGTTATATTTTATACTATGGATGACTGCTCACTAGGAAATTTTCCAATAAACTGATTCATGTATTAAACTGAAAGCTGTGAGTAAATATCTTGTGTTATTTCCATGGCCCCCTTATGCTTTAAAAGGATTTCAATCTGTTTTAGAAACAGTTGTGTGTTGCAACCATATTTCCCTTTAGTGCTGCTTCCAGTTGAAAGCAATCAAATGAAACAACAGTGACTCATGACCGATAAACTGTACAGTATATCAGGCTAATAACTATAAACATAAAAGGAAATCAAACCGGCGGCTTCAGTGGCATCTGTATTTATCTAAGCTGAGTATCATCTCAAGCAAATACAACAAGACCAAAAGAAGATTTCCGAGTCTCCCTACATGGCTGTAAAAGCTCCGTTTACGTTTTCCACGTAAAGAGTGTAAAATCACTGTATCTCAAATATAAATAAATTGCATTATATTACAATATGCAATATAATATATATTACATATTATATTAAATTGTTATTATAAATTGTACATTGGTTCTAAAAACTGATATCAGAGCGAGACTGGGTCAGTCACTATGGCAACTTACAATGCAGTGGCAGCTTTAACTTCAGCACTCATCAGTTGTCAGAAAAGGTGTGCTCATTATTAGATTTTTCCATAGATTTCTATTCCTAACAAAATTTTCTTTTACACAAATATTGAATGCTTTTTTTTTTTTTTTTCAATGCAGTGTTCTGCCACACAAATCAACTTGTCAGTTAAACAAAGCAAAGTGCTTCAGGCAGTGTGCAATTTAACACAACTATGAATAGTTATTGCACCTGATTAAATTATATTACAAATTTCATGCTTTCCGATGTAAAATAATTACGTAATGTCCATAAAAAAAAATCTTTACCACCCAACCTGTGCTAGTTTCTCATAGTTAGCCACATTTCTGCTGGTTAAGGCAGTGAAACCGAATGCTAGATACATAGATAACTGTGTTACAATAAACACGGGATAATTTTCCGATTTATTTGGAAGCAGCACGACCCCTGCAGAAATGCAACAGATTCCAGGGAATGATGGCTGTATGACAGTGGAGCTTAAATACGTCGTACAAGGTCTCATGGTGGTTCTAATCAGTTACAGTGCTCATAAAACCCGAGCGATTTAGTTAACTAGTGTTAAGTTCACACAGTAACGTGTTCGATTTTATGGAATATTCCTCAGGAATAATAAATTCTGAAGGTTGGCTGAAATCTGTTCAAACATGCACGGCTTCAAGTTACATTCGTATTACAGAACTAAGCAGTGCATAAATTCTGTATGTGGAATTTTACAGGTCGATGTGATATTGTGTAAATGTCACGCTTTAGCAACAAAGATCACTCGGGCTCCAACTGCAAGCTGTTACTTGAGAAAGAGCCAACGGCACTGACATGAACGTCACGGCAACGTCTCCTCCTCCTGAGCAAGCCACAGAGTATGCAGACCTGGAGTCCAGCCAGACTGAGTCAGCGTCTCACACATACACACAATGCCAAGCAGGAAGGGCCTGACAAAATGTTTACTCTTAATGCAAATTAAAACCACATGACAAACCTTCTCAAGCACTTACAACTATCGGATTGTGTAGTTTACATTGCTCAATCACCAGCGCAAAGCATGGTGAAGGGTGTATTTTTATAGGGATTCATCCAAAACCATAGCCGACTTCGCTGACCTTGCAGTCGAGAGTAATGCTACCATAAATGTCATCAGTTAGATTCACAGCTTCATCATCAACACAGACACACTTCACCCAGATCACACTTGTCTATTAACAAGAAAGGTTTATTGTATGTCGTGGTATTGGAATACCAGAGATAACTTTTCATTTATTTATCATCAGTAACCACTTTCTCTCGGTCAGGGTTGCAGTGAATCTGGACACTATCACAGGAGCTCCAGACCTGAGGCCAGAAAACATCATGCATGGGAATCCAGTCCATTGCAAGGAATCATCCACATACACTGTAGCCAGTCAGCTAAATGCCATGTTTTGGAGAGGTGGAAAGAACATGGACACAAGGAGAATTAATAAAATAATAAAAGAGCAAATAAACAGTCAACCCAGCACAGAGACTCCAACACTGTGCAGCAGCACCACTTCTCTTTGCTCCATCATTCTACCTTTTCTACCGTTGAAAAGATGCTTCTATAAAAAACAACTAATCTACCCTGATCTGAGGTAAGGTATTAGATTTAGGGAAGTGAAGACTTTGAAAGGAGCCAAGCTCCAGATTGGAATGGTTTTATGACCTGTCCATTGAAAACGTATTTCTTTTGCTTCAAAACAGCCATTATGAAGCTTTTCTGTATGTAATTATACCATGCAATTAACCTGAACCTTGATGTCGAGTTGTCATGGAAACTAGTTAAGGTATAAAGTATAAGCATGTATTTAGTGTTACTGGCATTGTCAAATTGTTCAGCTTTAAAAGTACAGCCAGCGGTACAGATTAAACTCCCACCATTGCATCTAACTACAGCCAGTGATAGATTAAACTCCCTCCATTGCATCTAACTACAGCCAGCGGTACAGATTAAACTCCCACCATTGCATCTAACTACAGCCAGCGGTACAGATTAAACTCCCACCATTGCATCTAACTACAGCCAGTGATAGATTAAACTCCCACCATTGCATCTAACTACAGCCAGTGATAGATTAAACTCCCACCATTGCATCTAACTACAGCCAGTGATAGATTAAACTCCCACCATTGCATCTAACTACAGCCAGTGATAGATTAAACTCCCACCATCACATCTAACTACAGCCAGTGATAGATTAAACTCCCACCATTGCATCTAACTACAGCCAGTGATAGATTAAACTCCCACCATCACATCTAACTACAGCCAGTGATAGATTAAACTCCCACCATTGCATCTAACTACAGCCAGTGATAGATTAAACTCCCACCATCACATCTAACTACAGCCAGCGGTACAGATTAAACTCCCACCATTGCATCTAACTACAGCCAGTGATAGATTAAACTCCCACCATTGCATCTAACTACAGCCAGTGATAGATTAAACTCCCACCATTGCATCTAACTACAGCCAGTGATAGATTAAACTCCCACCATTGCATCTAACTACAGCCAGTGATAGATTAAACTCCCACCATCGCATCTAACTACAGCCAGTGGTAGATTAAACTCCCACCATCACATCTAACTGAACCCTGTTTTCTCCTTAGAATATTACTATCTATAGCTTTTTAACTACAACTCAAAAAAGAGACATGTCAGTGAACACTGGGAAAATGTATATAAAGTACAGTATATAAAAAAGTTACTGGATTTAAAAGACATGCAAAATGTCTTTAAAAAAAAGAAGAACAAATTATATTTCAGAACTAGATCAATGATATCAAGGATTTAAAAATGTACAAAGAACATCTTTCTTAATAAGAACCTAAGTTTAAATCGGTCGTCCCAATAAAGGATTCTGAGGGCATCACTGCACAGTCGGTACTGGTTAAAGTACGTGCCAAAACAAAGTCTGAATTAAACCGGCTCTTGCTGGAGGCCCAGCCTTTCTGAGGTATTCTGAAGCTTGCCTCACCCACGCAAGCATTAACATGTGGGAGGGCTCATATTATACACCTGATCAAAGCAGACTGCTCTGTTTGTTTAACATGGCAGAGCTCCAGCTGTTCTCAAGGCTGAGCAAGACAAAGAAGCGAATGTTTAACCAAGCCTAACAGTAATTTTCTCAGCCTTCATTTACCGTAAGGGTGCCCGCCTTTATCTGGAATGGGCGGGATGAGGGTTAGTTTCCTGGAGACATCTTGTTAGCATATAGATGTAAAAGCTAGATTAAAAAGTTGTGTGTGTGTGTGTGTGTGTATATAGTACATTATAATGTGTATTATATTAATCACTAGATGCCATGTGAGATTTCAAATGAGAACCCCAACTCTATTATAGCCCAGAATCACAAAGTGCTATTAGACAGACAGACAGACAGACAGACAGATAACACGCTATTTTGTGGTCGTAAATTATTATACACTTCAAACAGCTGCACAATTGTGCATGTTGATCTCTTGACGACTCAAAGTATTTTCATATCCTAAACATTTTTATGATGATGTATTGGGGTAATAATTGTTACTTGGAAATACAGTAGACCTGTTGCCGCATTCTCTGCTGAGACAGATGGAAAACATTCAGCGTATTATTATTCCAGTAGCATTACTCCTACACACTTCACCTCATAGTAGATGCAAACAGGAAAAATAAGTAAAAATCAAAATAGAAAATTCTGCCAAGGTGTTTATCTGCCAACTTATTCTATTGATATAAACTATTTAAATAAATAGTTTTAAATCTTGTTTAGTTCTTGCTTAATGCCAAATTTACATGCCCAACATTTTTTAAACAACTGTTGTTATTATTATTATTATTATTATTCAAATATTACCTTCCAATTTTCATATTGGAAATATACTATTTTATTACTAGGAAAATACATTTACTTTCCCTAACACTTGTGTATCAGTCACCACTGAGTGTAGTTCATCATGATTTATATAATTTCTTCATCTAAGGTTCAAAATTGTTTCATAAGAATTTGATCACAGCTCCACGGCTTTCCAAACTAAAATACTTTTTATTTTGCACTAAAAGCATAGTGATCTTATACAAACTCTCTGTAAACAGAGACAAGTGCATAGATGTATCCAGTATAATTTACTGGTGTGCATGCATTACTAAAGCAAGAATGTTTAAAGCTGTTAGAAATGTTATAAGCCTAATTATAAATTCAGGCCATTTATTTTGAACATGTGTCAGTAAAGCCATAGATAACATCGTAGAGAGTGAGGACCAGTGGTTCCTTTTTTTGATTAAGTAAGAAAAAAAAATCCCAAACCACAAAGCTCAACTAAAGAACATTTACGTAAACTCTGATAGACCTGATGCTTCTCTTAAGAGCAAAGATTGTATGTCGGATGCAACACACTTCATTTATGAACACACAATGTGTTCTTTGTGGTATGACGCACATGTAGGTGTTGACTCAAACTGAAACCAAGCCATAAATATACGAGATCATTTCTCGCTCCCCGTCAGAGAGCTATGAATAAACAGCACGTAATCAGACTAGTTTAATGGCGCCTAGGTTAATATTCAACTGATGCGATAAAGGAGGATGTGCAGAATATTCCAATACAGTAAGCACACGCCTGTCTTTATGGTTACTCAGTGACCTACTATAACTGCGACACCCAGCCTGAGCCATTACACTTAAGGTGTACTCGCGGACGATCATTTAAAGTGCGATCTTCAATAAGGTCTGAATACGACAGAATCCACTATTTAGGCGTCGACAAATAACAGTGGTTACAGATTGTTGTTGTTGGTTTTATGAAATCCTTCAGAAGCAGTCCTGCCAGTCTGAGACAGGGTATGAGTATAGTTTTTAAGAAAGCCTGGTACTGCCACAAGTACTGTGTTTGCAGAAACACCACTCAAGTGTGAAGCCTTTACCAATTATGGGCAGAGTTGCAGAGGAAAGGGGCTGGGTTTCTATCGAAATTGCAACACAGCAGGGACTTTCCCTCTGTCATAGAGAGCACATTTTTGCATCAACACATGCATTGTTTACAGTAATAAAGCCTTTAAATCTGATATATCCGTGATAAGTATCTTAAAACTAAAACCATAGAAGTGTTTTTTTATTTCATCTAGGTCACATTTACATTCCCAGTCAGTTAGTCGTATCTAATAGACAAAAAACACAGCACCACAAATCTTATTTCAGGATCCCAAATATTAGGAGTCAGTGATATGAGATCACTGTACATACTGTTAGCTTAAGCTCTGTGTGGTTAGAGTTTGAATGCATCCCATTATGCACAATATTTCACAAAACAAAAACAAAAAACCATTCAGCTTCAGGGACTGCTTTATTCTGGTCAAGGTTACATAAGATCCAGAGCCTATCATAGTGAAACTGAGGTTACACATACTGGGAAAACAGCAGTCCATCCCGGGGCGCTATGCACACACATATTGTCATATGCCCTCTGGGCAATTTACTGTACCTATTCGACTTACCTGCATAGGTTTGATAGGAAAGTGAAAAAATAATAGGAAACCTGTGCACACATGCAAATCTCCACATGGCAGTAGGTCAAGATTAAACTCCGAGACTGAACCTGGAGCTGTGAGGTGGTCATAACTCCCACTGCACCAGCCAAAATTTTCATTCATTCATTCATTCATTCATTCATTCATTCATTCATTCATTCATTCATTCATTCATTCATTCATTCATTCATTCATTCATTCATTCATTCATTCATTCATTCATTCATTCATTCATTCATTCATTCATAAATGCCAGGACTATTTGTTATGTGACAGATTAGCCTGACATACCAGGAGAGAAATAACCAAGTAATAAAACAAGCACAAAAGCTTTATTTACCATGTACCACCATTTTCAATAGATTGCAAAATGCAGTGTTTCCCAATAGTGGTAAAGTTTCTGAATTTCATGAACAACATTGCATTACTTTTAGACTGTCGACTCTGCAAGAGTACCAGGTTCCCCTTTCTGCAAGGAGTACTGGCTAAAACTGCTTAGCACCACATCCTTCCAGTTCATCAAGGCAATGTGAGCAAACATGCATCAGTGCATACACACACCAAGTGTGAACACACAATGTTCCTGCAAGCTATGTGATAAACACATTTCCACTGTTAGTTTTTATTCGGGCAGCTGAGGCCTCTATGATTTAGCTCTTTAATATGGAATTCATTAGAAACACCATCAGTACAGTGAGCTTATTCTACACATGGTAAATTTATCGTATTCTGTACACGGTAAATTTACCATCTAGGTGCTCGCTAGGTGTAAATATAAAAATTAATGACTATAGTCTCTACCTTATTCATCAACAGAAAGGGACCACAAAGGATCACCAACAACCAGAGACTATTCAATCCTTCGCTGCACGGCTACAATACACAATATGACACTGACATGAGTATCAGATAGACTAATGTCAGTATCACTGCTGTGATGAAAACATGCAGCCCTGTAGCTCACAACACTAATGAAGGGCTGTGGATGGAAAGAGATGAGCTATAGTGTAGCTGTATAACTACTAAGAGGGAACAATAAAGTCTGTGTGTGTAATAACATGAGCACAGTGTTTAAATGTGGGGTTGTATCTAATAACATTCAGTGTACCTATATTTATTCATGTATCTAGATTTATTTTTAAAATGTGTCTTCTGGTCTGCTAATTTGTTGGATAAGCAGCTTTCCAGTATTGCTGATATTTAGTATAAGAGCATAAAAGCACTGGTACACTTGCTGTTCTTTACTCTTTCAACACTATCCACCCGTGGCTTCTTTAGGAACCGTTTTCATTGACGGAGCAAAAATAATCCAAATATTTCTAGCATTGCTGTACTGACTATCATTACGGCTGATTACCATCACCACTCAGCCTACAAACCCAAATCACAGCTGTGCTGATTTTCAGTATAACAGCACTGTAGCTCGAGGGATATTGCTTACATATGGAGTCACGTGAGCTAATCTGTTTAGTGCTAAAGGTTGATCAGGTCATAAAAAGACAGATCTACATGATACAGAACCAGATCTGACAGGAGAGGCAGTTTAGAGACCATAATGTTCTTAAATTGTGAACTTCCCAGTTTGATGTTACGTGCCTTAAGATTGCGCATATGTCCATATATGACAAAATTGCTTACAAAATGTTCTCATATTGATGTATTAGGAAACGCATGCTGACCTCATGAGATAAAAACAGAGCCCAGTCTTGCTGTTCAGAAACTCATATATTACTAAGCAAAATATATTATTATATAAGCCCTTTCATTTCCCATTTCTGCATGTAGACTCCATCAAAAGACACTACATCACCTAGACCTTCACCTAGAGTTTTGTGTGCTTACTGCAGCAAAAAATGCTTCATTTTACCACAATTTTTTTAAACAAAACTTGTGACACAACTTGCAAAGACAATCCTACAGAAATAACTACATCAGTTAGTTAGAAATCACATAATTGATGACCGGTGTTTGATAATTCAATTTGGGTCAGTCACATTATAAAAGGGTTATAATAGAACTTACAGAACAGGTTATTAAAGGTCATTTCCTACTCTCTTTCCCCTATAATATTTCTTATATATATATATATAGTTTTTCATTGGAGTTTTGTTAGTCACCATAACCATTAAATACCTGATATATGTTTATCGGAGTTTAATTGGTACTTCAGTAAAACCTGCGATTTGAACAGAGACTTTTTATAGCCACTGTGCAGCTGATGACAGAAGGTAATCTCAGAATGACTCACATTTTTATTACATTCTTCATCACGCTAAAAATGAATGGGCCCAGCAGAGCAGGCTTACGTTCCTGGTTCCTGGAACAGCAGGGTGATGTTGCTAAAGCTACGAAAAAAAAAAAAAAAGTGTTTTCCAAATATCTGAAATGCAAATGTATTTGCAATTCGTGAGAAGCGAAAAATATTTTCATTCTAGCATATATGCAAGGTCATGTGTGGATACACTTTAATATTCTTCCAGGAGCCTCACTAATATTTTCAGCACATTTTGTCCACGTTGATATTTTCCAAATGTTTTTCATGACTACTAGAAAAAAAAAAAAAATTGAAGAATTGAATTTCTTCGTTTTCCGAGACACACAAGCGCCCTTTAGGATTCTACAGGTGCTCTGTAATGCAACTGGAACTCGCCTCTGAAGCAGAAACTGAAGTCTAATATTTTGCGCCACCTGCTGCCCAGTAAAAGAAAAATCATTCCGCACTCATAAAAAGTTACAACGTCCCATAGAGCACAATGTGTTTAATGACCTTAAAAATACATTACAAATAGAAAAACAATGTAGACCTCTGAGGAGCTTCCTCTATGTGTAAAGATTGCTGTGGGCATCATTAACTCTGGTTAATTTCTGCAGTATTTCCATATTTGGCCTCGTTTCCAGCTAAAGAAAAAAAAAAAAGTGAAAGATCGATGATCATAATCCTCCTGACTGTGTGCTTAGTAATTATACATTACTATTAACATTAATAAATAAATAACATGTTAATAATAATTAAATCAGGTAAATTGAGAACCCCACCTTCACCCGTGTGCTGAGACATGACAAGGCGGGTTTGTAGGTTTCCATGGTAACAGAGTCTGGATGGAGGACATCACTGAAGCACTGGAAGAGCACAGCTTGTATGTGCTGAACTTGACACTGATTGAGCACTACAGAGTAAAACACACACACACACACACACGTCAATGTCTCAACACTAAAATACAGTGAAGGAAATTGAGACTAACAGAGCAAATTATAATGTAATAATACAAAAATATAAATGTATAAATAAAATATTTACTTAATAAAATCTTTAATATATATATATATATATATATATATATATATTATATATATATATATATATATATATATATATATATATATATATATATATATATTATATATATACACACACACACACGTTATTCATAACAAATCAAATGCCACGACATGACTCATAAAATTCCTAGACGTGATGACGAACTTCTGGTTTTTACAACATGTCCAAAGGGTCAGGACAGAGCATAAAACTACTTAATTACATATTTATTATTGACAACACATGCTCTACATATTCACCCTTAGGTTTTATGTATTTTCTCAGCTGCTGAATCACGTTTTTGCCGATTTTACTCAACATATCAGATCGGCAACGCATTTCCATTGGTCCCTGACTTTCTGGATACCCCTCAGCATGCTGCCTTACTTTTATTGAGTCCCATGTAGGAAATACCAATGGCTCTAGGGTACATTTTGTTTTAGTAAAATGAAGGCATAGACAAGGAGTGACTAATGTGTAATGGGTCAAATTGATTTTATCACATGTTCCCATAATCCTGCAGTGGGCTCCAAAAGTTTTTTTTTGCGCACAAACTTATGGAGTCCAGGCCAGCTTGAGTGCACAAGTATTTACCTTTCGCTCAAGTTATTGTCAAGAACATAATCTGTGATGAAATTTGTTGCATTAATTTAGAAAAGAACGCAATAATAAAAGCCTATTTACCAATAATCTCAGGACCCCACTGTATATGTTACTGCAGAAAAATAATATATATTGCATATAATGTTTATTGAGTAGTACATTTGCCCCTCCTTGAGTATAATAAAACCCTGCCCTAGTGAGTGTTGCTGTGTGTGCTGTACCGGCAGCAGGCAGGCCTGTGATGATGTTGGGCTGCTCCAGCAGAGGGCAGGGCAGGTTGTGTGTAAAGGTGCTGGTCTTTAGAGCACGTAGGAATGGAGCACCATTGCCGTTCACGTAATGTGAAGTTTTGTACTCAGTGAGCGGAGAATCGGACAACACCGTCACAGTCAGTCCTCTGCTCTGCATGCTGCCCAGAACCTATGGACAGAACGGTGACGTGTTGGTAACAAACTGCAAGAACATTGCCAGTCAAAAGACTGGACGCATCTGTTGATAAAGCATTTTCTGTCAATGTAAAACAATTAATTATATTATTATTATTTTATACTTGGCCACACAAAATACATACAGTTCATTTTTCTCATATTTGAAAGTCATGCTTCTTGGGTACTTCTTGGGTCAAAAATCGTTATTTATACAGAAGACACTTTCCTGCTTAAATTATTGGAGCAGACATTCTAAAGGTGAGAGTCTTGTATACCTTTTCAGCCAAGTGGAACAGCTGGTCTTCTGCAATATAGCATGTACACTGGCAGATAAGAACCTGTGGCAAATAGAAGAAAAACCTCAAAACCATCAGTTTCTCTCAGTCAAACATCTGAGGTTCTGAATGTATAGTGTATAGTGTGTGTGTGTGTGTGTACTCACAGACGGACAGCTCTTCTGCTGGTAGAAGACACAGCCAGGTTCTCCGGGGAGGGGAGCCGTGTCTGGGCGAGTAGAACTACGACTCCTTTCATTCCACAGAGACACCCAGCCAACCTGCATCCAGCCCTCAGAACTAAGAATGTATGCCGAGACAAAACCTGCCCCCAGGCACGATAATCCATGGTTACATAGCACAAACCACACAACAACATACTGGGGAATGATTTTAAGGTCTGTTATTCATTGAACTGTGGTAAGATATCAGCAGCATAGATTTAAATTTAGCATCATCAACAACAAGCCGTGAAGTGTGGTTTATGCTTTGAGCAAAAAAAAAAAAAAAGGACTGAATGGGAATTTACCTGCAGCATTTGGTCCCACTGCTATGATCAGATCAGAACACTGCAGCTTTTCAGCACTCTCTACTGCTTTGGAAACCTCTGGACACCATCTGATATGAACCTCTCTGTATAGGACAAAAGAATGTTAAAGTGTGTCCAGCTAACATCACTACTCCTGCAGTACACGGCATTTCCCCTAGTGGACACAGCCGGCATGATCAGCATGCTCCGTTTTCATTTCTCACTCTCTGAGACATTAAAAGAATATATATAACATTATTCTACAAGGTATAAACTATATTGTCTTGAACAAAAAAAAATGTCTCTTTGTTCAAATTATAATTAAATCATATTTGCTTAATCGCTTGAATGTAATTGCTTCCTGAAAGTTTAGATCTACAGTATGTGCATATATTCACTAGAGAGCCTGTTGCAAATATCTCTAATAAATAGGAGGGTCTCTCTCAATATATCACTAATGTTAAACCTGCTACGTTCTGGGCCACCACCAAATGCAGTATTTCTGCCTTCATGCAGCTAATGTCTCCCTGGACATGAGGATAAACACCAACTGTGTGTGTGCTTCCAAGGCATTGGCCATCTTAGGAAATCAGTCTCAATCTTCTGATGATCCTTGTGCTGTGTGCGCACGTTGGGCTGATCCACACACAGAGCCCTTGTCTGGCAGATTTAAACCCTAATTCGGAGTAGAATCTGTAAACACCCTATGCCTGCTGAGGGGATCTATCTAGCCCTGAAATTCTCAGATAATGGGCATAAAAGTGTGAGATTTAGACAGATCACCAGGGTGGCACGAGGTCGAATGGTGCTCTTCCGCTTGCTTGAAGACTCGGTTTTCATGGCGTCACTCCACGAAGTCTGCGCTGCTTCTACCTGGGCATCACTGTGCACCTTCCCCAAGTTCCACAAGGTTAGTATCACATCCACAAGTGGCTTCACTGCAGCACTCATCTCCAAATGGGGTTTTATTTATAATTATGTGTAAGAAGGCTTCCAGAGTAAAAATTCCATTGTACAGTCTAAACTGTTGTGTTTTCACTGTGCATATGACAATAAACCTCTTGAATCTTGAGCACCTTGACCGTAGTCCTCAGATGGATTTGATCCTTATATCATTGTGCCAAAGGTTACTCAAGTTAAACAGAATGTTAGTCATCTGAACACCACATAACTACTAGGGATCCCTGCTATTGAAAACTTTTGGTTTCATTGAAGAGAAAGGTGTTTACACTAGATTTCTAAACGTCTGCCTTTACATGCACATGAATGTAATATGGAGCTGTCCTGCCCTTTACAGCTGTAACAGCTTCAAAACTTCTAGGAAGGCTTTCCACAAGGTTTAGGAGTGTGTTTATGGGAATTTTTGACCATTCCTCTAGAATTGCATTTGTGAGGTCAGGCACTGATGCTGGATGAGAAGGTCTGGTTCATAGTCTCCGCTCTAATTCATCCCAAAGGTGTTCTATCAAGTTGAGGTCAGGACTCTGAAGTTCCTCCACACCAAACTCACTCATCCATGTCTTTATGGACCTTGCTTTGTGCACTGGTGTGCAGTCATGTTGGAACAGGAAAGGGTCATCCCCATGAAATTGTCCAAAATGTCTTGGTATGCTGAAGCATTAAGAGTTCAAATGTTATGCCATATGCTCACCTCTAATTTGTTGAATGTCTCAACATTGCACGCGCACAAGAGAGCATCAAACCCAGTTACATACGTAGGCTACTGATCTCTTCTCTTAGCTAATAGCATGAGTGTGGCTAACCGAAACCGAAAGCAAGAGAAAGCTAGCTAAAAACCCAAGCGTGCCTCGTCATTCATGGCTGTAGCTACACTTTATTAACAAACAAAGATTAAGGTTAACATGTGTGAACTTCCTACATGTTGCAGTTTAATTCCACACGAACTAGCTCGCTATAAAAAAAGTTAACAATCCGACAGATTACAACGTCGTTATCGTAGCAATGACTGCGTCCCAAATACTAACAACAAACTGTCTCAGTGCACTACCTTGAATAGGAAATGAAGACTCCTGTGCACTTTATAGTGCACTACTTATCACATAGTGAGTGATTTGAAACGTCATGACTGTCCAGCTAAGACAGAACAACCCACACACCTCTTCTCTTCTATTTCCCGCCGTATTTGTAAATCCTCTTCGTTTTCTTCCTCTACATCATCGTAATCATCTTCTTCCACTGCTCTTGAGTACACAGATAAAACCTCACCGAAAAACGTGGCCATATTTAAACCAGTCTCGTGCAACTCCCGTGCTAGCTAACGCCGTCCTTCTTCTTCCTCTTTGTCTTTTGCAGCTGATTTTCAATTAAAAGGTGTACTAGCGCACCCTACTGGCCCGGAATAGGGACTAGGACGTCTAAATTGCTTAATTACCTTAAATAGAGGTGGACAGTACATGAGTACTGTACTTAAGTACACTTTTCGATTACTTGAGTATTATTTTTTTTCTGGAAACTTTAACTTCACTCCATTTGAAAGACAAATATTGTACTTTTTACTCCACTACATTTCTGTCAAGGTCTCTACTACTACTCTCCCTTACAAGCTCTCTGCTAGTGATCTGTATCATTGTCACAACTAATGGTTTGAAATTTTTTGTTTTGATGGCAATTAAGTCTTTCTGTTTTGCTCTTTGTTAAAGCAGTGTTGCTGTTGGACAGTCCTACAGCTATAGTCGTGTAGCTGGGTTTTAAAGTAGGTTGGATTTTTTTCTCTCTGACCAGTCTGCATTTACAGACCACTTGATTCAAATGTACAGGAATGAACACACATAGATGTGTACTTTTCTATAGGTTTTGTAACATTCTAAAAGCTCTTAATTCCACAGATGCTACAAACTGGTCAGTATATTCACTAGGTTACTGCAAAAGGTACAGAAAGTATTGCATACAACCATGCAACAATAATAAAACAATGCGTTGACATTTACTTTTTACTTTTGATACTTTTAAAACAAGTACTACTGTACTTTTACTTAAGTAAAAAAATCTGTCTTTACAACTTTTACTTGTAATGGAGTAATGTTTGACCAGTTTTATCTGTACTTTTACTCAAGTAAGGAAGTTGTCCCCGCCTGTAAATAAACAAACAAACAAATAAATAAGCAATGTTTCTGTAAAATTAAATAGTGTTGAGCTAATATTTTTTACCAGCAAGATTTTATATAGCATATGATGGTATAGCATATAACATAGTATTGTATAGTATTGTATAGTATAGTGTAGTAATCTAGCCATGGGGGTCACAGTCCAGTGACTTCTGTGCCGGTCCCAAGCACGGATATATAGAGAGGGTTGCGTCAGGAAGGGCATCTGGCATAAAACATTGCCAAATTTAATCATGTGAATCATCAGTACTCTGAATTTCATACTGGTTCGGTCGAGGCCCGGGTTAACAACGACCGCCATCTGCGCCATTGACCTACAGAGCGCCGGTGGAAATTGGGCTACTGTTGGTCGAAGAAGTAGAGGAGGGAGGAGAGTGCGTCGACAGAGAGAGAAGAGGAAAGGTAAGAATGCAGGACTGAGAATAGGGACTCTGAATGTTAGTACTATGACAGGGAAAGGTAGAGAGCTGGCTGATATGATGGAGAGAAGGATGGTGGATATACTGTGTGTACAGGAGACCAGGTGGAAGGGTAGCAAGGCTCGTAGTATTGTGTGGTGTGGATAGATACTATAGATAGATAGAGAAATGGGGTAGGTGTGGTCCTGAAGGAGGAGTTTGTGAGGAATGTTCTGGAGGTGAAGAGAGTGTCAGACAGGGTGATGAGTCTGAAGTTAGAGATTGAAGGGGTGATGTTGATTGTTGATAGTGGTTATGCCCCACAGGTAGCTTGTTAGTTAAAGGAGAAAGAGAGATTCTGGAGTGAATTAGATGAGGTGATGGAGAGTATTCCCACGGGTGAGAGAGTGGTGATAGGAGCAGATTTTAATGGACATGTTGGTGAGGGGAACACAGGTGATGAAGAGGTAATGGGCAAGTTTGGAGTTAAGGAAAGGAACCTTGAAGGGCAGATGGTAGTGGACTTTGCTAAGAGGATGGACATGGCTGTGGTTAACACTTATTTTCAGAAGCGGGAGGAGCATAGAGTGACTTACAAGAGTGGAGGTAGGAGCACACGGGTAGACTACATCCTATGTAGAAGAGGCAATCTGAAAGAGATTAGTGACTGTAAAGTGGTAGTGGGAGAGAGTGTATCCAGACAGCATAGGATGGTGGTGTTTAGGATGACTTTGATGGTCTGTAAGAAGAGGTCAAAGATAGAGATAGAGAAGAAAACCAAGTGGTGGAAGCTGAAAAAGGAGGAATGTTGTGAGGAATTTAGACAGAAGTTGAGGCAGGCTCTGGGTGGGCAGGTAGTGCTGCCAGATGACTGGGAAACTACAGCAGAAGTGATCAGGGAGACAGGAAGAAAGGTGCTGGGTGTGTCATCTGGAAGGAGGAAAGAAGATAAGGAGACTTGGTGGTGGAATGAGGAAGTTCAGGATAGTATTCAGAGGAAGAGGTTAGCCAAGAAGAAGTGGGACATGGACAGGACTGAAGAGAATAGACAGGAATACAAGGAGTTACAGCGCAGAGTGAAGAGGAAGGTGTCTAAGGCCAAGCAGAAGGCATATGATGAGTTGTACACTAGGTTAGACACTAGAGATGGAGAGAAGGACTTGTATAGGTTTGCTAGGAAGAGTTATCGAGATGGGAAGGATGTGCAGCAAGTATTAAGGATAGAGATGGAAAGGTGCTCACAAGTGAGGAGAGTGTACAGAGGAGATGGTAGGAGTACTTTGAAGAGCTGATGAATGAGGGAAATGAGAGGGAAAAAAAAAGAGTAGAAGGGGTGAACCCTGTGTAAGATTAGAAAAGATGAAGTCAGGAAGGCTTTGAAGAGGATGAAAAGTGGAAAGGCAGTTGGTCCTGACGACATCCCGGTGGAGGTCTGGAAAAGTCTAGGGGAGGTGGCACTGGAATTTTTAACTAGTTTGTTTAGCCAGCTGAGTCAGACCTTCTCGTCCAACATCAGTGTCTGACCTTACAAATGCACTTCTAGAGGAATGGTCAAACATTCCCATAAACACACTCCTAAGCCTTGTGGGAAGCCTTCCCAGAAGAGTTGAAGCTGTTACAGCGGCAAAGGGCGGGACAACTCCATATTACATTCATGTGCATGTAAAGGCAGACGTCCCAGTTTTGGCCTCGCTCACAGTTTCCGCTCTAATTCATCCCAAAGGTGTTCTATTGGTCAGGACTGAAAAACAACACCTGCATTCAGTGATTTGGAGAGGCGTCCCAAAACCTTTGGCAATATAGTGTATTTTCGCACGCAGCGCAGCAGCAGGAAGGCGCGAGCCATTGTCCGCTGTTGGTAGGGAGGGCGGATGGAGCTCTGGAAAGCACTTCCGGTCCACCGGATGGTGTAAACACGGGGAGCAGGAACGTTAGCTTTGGAGCTTTACGGTTTCGGTGCTTTAAAGGATGGAGCTAAGGCTCTCGAATAGTTCTTATAATTGTTTGCTGTGGCTGTGCATCTTTGCGCTATGCGCCATCATAGGTAAGTTAACCAAAGCAAAAATCTGCAGCGCGAGATAACCGATTCGAGGTTTAGCGCTAAACAGTTAAAACGCTAAGCTAGCACCGGAGTGCATTGTTGTCTAGCTAGTTCAATAAGGTGAATATATTACCTTTTCTGTATAGTTACGAGACCATTTAAGTAATTAATATTAAATTAAAAGGTAAATTAATATTGGCTATAGCTAAACAAAAAACCCCAAACCTATATTGTACCAAAAGTACAACACGAACATAGCGAGCGAGCGAGTGGCGGCTTGCTTTATTCCGGTTCTATCTCTCATTTATAAAAGTTATAGTGTAGTGGAGATGATTCAGCGAAAGAGAGTTTTATTTACTATATACCCAAATCTTCGGTCTCTGTTAGTAATATTTAAAGCTAGCTAATCTGTTTAGGAACGTCGGCAACAGCTAGTTAAGCTTAACGTTAGCATTTGCCTTCTCACGATATAGTAACACAATGTTATGGCATTCATTTGTTGGGCTGGTTGTGCAAAACACACACAAAATACAAGTCAGATGCATGAGAAAATATCATCATGACTGAACACCAGCTACAGTGTTGTAAAGGAGAAAGGGTCAGTAAAACGGTTGAAAAAAAATTCACTGACCAGGCATAACATTATGATCACCTGCCTAATATTGGGTTGGTCCTCCTTTTGCTGCCCTGGCCCACCACACACTGTGTATTCTGACACCTTTCTATCAGAACCAGCATTAACTTCTTCAAGCAATTTGAGCAACAGTAGCTCGTCTGTTGGATCGGATCACACGGGCCAGCCTTCACTCCCCACGTGCATCAGTGAGCCTGTTACCGGTTCACCATTGTCCATTCCTTGGACCACTTTTGATAGATGCTGACCACTGCAGACCAGGAACACCCCACAAGAGCTGCAGTTTTGGAGATGCTCTGATCCAGTCGACTAGACATGACAATTTGGCCCTTCATCGCTCAAATCCTTACACTTTTTCCTGCTTCTAACACATCAACTTTGAGGACAAAATGTTCACTTGCTGCCTAATATATCCCACCCACTAACATTTTCCATGATGAGATCATCAGTCTTATTCACTTCACCTGGCACTGCTCATAATGTTATGGCTGATCGGTGAATATAACACATGCTACAAATCATACCTATACACATCTACTGCTCTCTAGTACTCAGTTTTGCTCCATGTTGTGTGAGTTTCATATCTGACCACTCACTCCTTTTCACATGAGACTAAAAATCTGGCTGCTATAATCTGTCCTTCTTTTGAAATTAAAAAAAAAAAAAAAATTAGTTTGGAGTAAAATAAATATTGTCTATGCCCAGGCTTCTCAAACTGTTTACCTCAATACAGATTTCAACTATTCACATGTTAAGCTCACTCTTTTGTTAGACAGTGGTGTTTGTTGGATACAAGGAGCTTTTGTATTCTTGAAATCTACTTTCTATCAACGCAATACACGAGGTTAGGACCAGCTCTAGATCTATATGATTGAGTTATGTGACCTAAAACAGGTTAATGACTATAATTACTATATGGCTATTAGTGTAATGTAAATATAATAGCTTTGAGAATGATACGTTGTGAGTTTTTCCACTGTGACAAGATTACCAAAGAAAAAAATCACAACCCTCTGATTGTGGGTTATGGACGCCGCTTTGAGATTTGTTGCTCTGCTTAGTACGAAGTCAGCTATGTATATAATGAGCAATCACAAACTGTCACAAGATGTACACTACTTTCCTAAGCCATAGTTGATGATTGTTATATGTTTGGTTAGGTCACTATTTTAATATTAAATTAAATTGCGGATTTTTTTATGTCTCCGAAATGAACATTAGCTATTAGTATAAAACAAAGTGGTATGTTCAATCTCTGCTAGTAACATTAGAAAGTTAGTTAATCTGTTTATAAACATCAGCATAGAAGTTTGGCACAGGCATAGTCACAGAAAGTAGTACTGAAAATGTGGAACTTGTCCCAGTTTCTGTCATGTGGCATGGACTGTGGAACAGTATAATATTTAATGTGCCTGTGATCAATGTACTATGCTTCAGTGCTTATCAAGAGGTTTAGGCCCATTTTTATTGTATTAACTTGTGTTAAATGTACCCAGCCTCAATGGGATGTTAACTTCTCTGCATCAGGCTCATTAAAAACCTTTCTCAGTGTGTCTTTTAGATGTGGTCTGCTTTTAAACTCCGTGTTTCACATGCAGCTGTTTTCTTTTTATCTTTTATTCCCATGTTTTTTGTTCCACGAGGATTGCCACACCAGTTTCTTTTCTTTGGATATAAAAACATTGTCCGTTTGGGATGGGCAGTTACTGTCATCTGATATGAGTTATTACATTATAGGCTGCTTAGAAGGAAGTCAGATTCTCATACTGGCAATAACTAGAACAGATCAAACCTGATGGTAATGAAATATTATTCTGCATGCTGTCACAGTTAAAGGGACAGGATTTTGTTAGTAAAAGGACTGACCGCCTGACGTCAGTCAGTGTGGCTAGATGGAAGTGTACATACGTAAATACAAAAAAAAGTCATATGCCACAGGAAATGTCATCATGTCTGAACGCCAGCTACAAAATTAGCTCGACTTCACAGTGCTGTAAAGGAGGAAGTATTAGAAAAAAGAGTCTGTTGTGCATTACACATGCTACAAATCATACCTATACACATCTACTGCTCTCTAAGTTTTCTCCTTGTTGTGCGAGGTTCATATCTGACCACTCACGCCTTTTCACATGAGACTCAAGATCTGGCTGCTCCCATGATGTTTTGTGTACTTTGACTGCATTTAGTCACATCTTCAGTCCAAAGTCCAATCTGTTTTCATTATGCCATTACTTTTTTTTTTTTTTACTGTTCTTTTCCATGTCTTGATATCTACACCAATACATGTCATGAGGTTTAGGTGTTTTAATCCATTAAACATGGTATACTATAATAAAAGAATTAAACAGCCTACATTGTGAAAGTGAGCATGAAGCATTCAAATCCTAGGAATACCACAGTTAGGCTCTTTTACCATTCCTTTAGTCCTATAACCCATAACTGCTTCTCTGTGTTGTTTGGAATGAGTCAAATGAATTTTTAAACTCCGTTTCTGTCCCAGGTATGCATCCAGTTGCTTCTATAGAAGTGTACACTCCCGCTGAGGTGTTTGTAGAAAATGGAACTGCTGGAGTACTTAAATGTACTTTCAAATCAAATCAAGTGATCAGTAGCCAAGCATCAGTTTCCTGGTCTTTCATTCCAGAGACCTCTTCGGATTCTACTGGCGAAACTGTAAGCATCATTTTCCCCCTATGTATGTGTGGCGCTCTGTTTATATTCATAAACAGGAAGGACTGTGTGATTATAGGCCCATGTAGGGGTATAGTGACTGATTTGTCGTGTTTGCTAAATATTTCTTTCAATTCTTTTTATATCTCTCTCTTAGTATAAAAGGCTAAAAAAAAATTGCTGTTTCTTGTTTGTGTTTTTCTGTCATGATTCATGATATCATTTACATCGAGTGTTGTCTCTTGACTGGCATGTCTGTGCCATTATAGCAGGTTATTATGCGCCTGATATTTCAAAATAAACCAGAGACACAGGCGAAACGGGTGTGTTAGCATTTAACTGTTCAGTGACTTGTTAAGAAACTTGTCATCTTGTCATCGAAAAACAAATGCCCTGAAGAAAAACTTTGAGAAGAACCAGCACCATTTTGGTTTTAGCTTAAATTTCCTCAGCTGTCGTAGTTATTTTTGCCCTGTTTGCTTTTCAGATCTTCCACTATGCTGGTGGGAAAGGGTTCCCAGACAGCGCTCAGTTTAAGAGCAGAGTTGAGTGGGCAGGGGACCTGAACAAAAAGGACGGCTCCATTCGCATCAATATGATGCAGTTCAACGACAACGGCACGTACTCATGCGATGTGAAGAACCCTCCTGATATAGCAGGCAAACCTTCACAGGCTAAGCTCAGAGTTGTGAAGAAAGGTAAACAGTGATACAGTGATTTATCATCATATGCAAAAAGTCATGTACCAATTCTTTTACCATAAACATGCAATAGGAAAGTCTGTGGACACCTGATTATCACCCATATGTGATTTTCCTCAAATTGTTGCCACAAAGTTGCATAGGATGTTTTGGTTTGCTGTAGCATTACAATTTCCCTTCACTGGAGCTCAAGGGCACAGACTTGTTCGAGCTGGGCCCAAAGCAAGCGCCACAAAGTCATGGTTTGCCAAAGTTGGAGTGGAAGAACTCAAGGAGCCTACTGAGTGCTCTGACCCCTAACCCCACTGAATGCTGACTCTGCCTTAGGCTGTCTCACCCAACATCACTAATGTGCTTGTGGCTGAATGTTCTTGTGACAAAATCTGGTGGAAAGCCAATTCAGGGGAGACTAAAAGCACATACAGGTGTGATTGGCAGGTTTCAACAAACTTTTGGCCCTGTAGTGTATCATATCTTATCCCCTGTAGTGAGTTTTTTAAAGTGCCAGCCCCCACATCTTTTTTTAATGCTGTCTACAGAGTCCCTGCCTCAGACGAGCCCAGCAGTGATTGTGGGCGCAGTCATCGGTGCAATCATCGGCGTCATCATCATCGCTGTAGTCGCATATCTGTTAATAAGAGTAATGCGGTCCACCCGTGACTACGAAGGGTAAGTTACGTTGAGTTTATTTGAATAGGTACATTCCAAGTAAGCTGTTTTCGGTTTTGTTTCTGAGGGAGATTTTATATGTGGAATTACTAGCCTTTGTTCTGTGCTGTGTGTCAGACATGTTTGTGCACAGCCTGGGATAGGCATGAAATAGATGTCTTCAGGATCATGAATCAACAAGGATTACATTTACAGCAGCCTGTGTCGCTGAGGCACTCAATGAGCATTAGTCAAAGTGAATGAGCGCTCTCCGTCCTTCTCACATGACTAACAATTGTGCACATTGTGGCACTATGCAAAGGGAGCGTGGTGTTTTGCATCAGTTAGATCACTACTGTGTGTTCTACTAAGAAACTTTATCTAACCTACTGTAACATTATGTTGCCTGGTTTAAGCAGAGGATAACTAACCATCTTTCCACATCAGTGAAAGCCAGATTTTTTTTTTTTTCCCCTGGTTTTGGACTTGCTATACTTTTTAGGCTCACCATTTACAATATGTCACTATCTAAATCCAGTCTGCACTTTCAAAGAAAAACTCCTCAGGGTGAACATGGGCTCTTTGTGTTTTTGTGTGTGTGTGTCATGTCATCTAGCATTTTCTATCAATTTATTCTTCATTAACACATCCTCTCCTTGTCTAACAAGTTCCTTTTCTGTTGTTCTTTAACAGCTTGTGTACTAACCCTTATGTGAGCCAGCATTAACAAGAATACATTTGAGAAACCGGGAAAGATTAATTTATCAATCAGGAATTGCTACAACAGCATTATAGGCTGTGCAAGTCAGACTTTTACTGTAAAAGCATCATTGTTCAATTCCTGATTTGATGCCACAGTTTGCTCATGTCTATGTGAACATTTAGCATTTTGCTCCTTTGGAACCTTTTGCCAGTATCATCATGTTACTTTAAATCATTTTATTTCATCACATTGGTGTCTTCATCTTTGTCTCTTGTTTGCGCTTCTGTGCGTGCCTCCTCCATTCGCCACTGTCTGTGCATCACCGCAACCCGATTCTCACCCACACCCACCCACCCACTCCGGCTGCCGCAGCTGCACTTCCATAGAGAGTGTGAGCACACAGGCGGCTCAGCCGGGGAAGAAAGCTGAGTCCAGCACAGATGGCTCACGCTCTAGCAGCCCTTCGGCTCCAGTACAGGTATGAATGAAGCTTTGTTTGAGTGGAAAAGAAAACCGAACTTGCAAGTTGGAATGTTGGAGCAAGTGTCCTTTGTTCATGTTGAAATGTGTTTTGTAAGAAATTTGCATTAATTGAGCGCTTGCCCATAATGGTATACAATTCAGCATTAAATTATTCTTATTAAAATATAAATATGTATAAGTGTCTGCACAATGCTCCTACATTCCATGCTGCTGTCCTCACCATTCACATCTTCCTCATATAATGTCATTTGTTGCCCATGTTTTGTTTCCCCTGCAGAGGCATGTTGAAGCAATATAGATTTCTATTTTGAGACATATTCCTTATAAACGAAAGCTTTCTTGTTTTGGTGTTTAGTGTAAAATCCTGAAGCATATCTAAACATCATTTGTGTTTAAAGGTGTGCTTTAAATGTCTTCTTCTATAGGTTGAGTTAGGGTGTGCACAGTATTCCAAATACCTTGTTAACCATTTTGGGTTGCCAGTTTTTGACTATTTAAATCCCTATTTGGGTGTTTGTGTGTCATATATCCAGTGAGAAAGGAATATATTAAATGTGTATAGATAGAAAGAAAGCCATTATTATTTTCATGCAGATGTAAGAGCTGCTGTGATGTTCAAGTTATTGAAAATAACTCTGGCGTGGGTGCGTTTTAGTGGCTTGTGGGCAGGGGAGTGGGCCGAAGCTTGCTCAAGAACACATGCGATAATGTCAGAAAACAAGTTACATTGCAGTGGAAAAATGAATTTCACCCCACTACATGAACAATGATTTTTTTTCCCCCCTTCTCTTAGTAATCTTAACAATCTATACATCTGTGGTCACACATCCAGTAATGTTATCACTGCAAGTCACTTTATGGCTTGCTGTACTATGAAGTCGCCAGTAGGTGGATACTACTGGTTACTATAGTAATAAAGGTTTTCTTGCCTCTAAATTGAAACATTCTGGGAGGGTAGAAGTGTTTTTATATAAAATTCAGAACTGTATGTATGCATCAAATCATACAAGATGAAGGAGAAGCATGCCATGGATCACATGCACTTTACTATCTTCACTGCCATTGGAGGTCTCCAAATCGCTCAACTTTGTCGCGTTGCTGGACTCGCCCACACGAGGTTGCTGTTGCTCATGTCGCTGAAAGATGTCAGCTCTCATTGAAAATCAGTTGTCTCCATTCGCTTTGTTGTTGCAATATTAGAATATTAAGATTAGCTGGACGGCATATACTGGATGAGTTTCAGTGTAGATATTCGTTAAAGGGAGTGCTTCTAATAGGTAAGAAACAGCCTAGAACCCAATTGTTTGCAAATAAATGAAATAAATAAAAGTTAATTTATTTTATTTTTTGCAGTTGTAGGTTTTCTCTTTTCTGCATAGACATTGTCTCACTGCCTTGCTGTCAAAACCTTTCCAAAAGCATTATGTGTCACGTGCCAGCAAATCTACCTGGCTTAACTGTCTCTGTATTGTACACAAAGGTTTCTGAGACACTCCCTGGAGAATTGAATGAGGATTATTGGATGCCTTTTATATCTTTAATAGATAGTGCTTCTTTTCTTTTCTTTGAATAAACAGTATAGATGATGATGATGATTGGCACTTCTCCGCCCTTACTTCTTTCTCTCTCTTTTATCAGGGCCCGGTGATATACGCTCAGCTCGATCACTCCGGCAGCAAGAACTCTTTCCACAAGATGGAGCCTGTGGTGTACGCTGACATCCGTAAGAACTAGAAAGAGCAAGAGAACAGATAGTAGTACTCACTCCTCCAGCAACACTCCATTTTGATCTGTTTTTATTATTTTTTTTTTTTTACTTAAATAAACGAATGACACTCTCGCATGTTAATTATGTCCCATGTACTGGGAGGCTTCAAAGCAACATAACATGATGTTATTAGGCTCTGAATTATTACCACTCTAAATGCAGTTAAACTGATTAGTCTGTTCCCCCCATATTGAATCTGTGCATGTTGCTTAATTAGACTGCTATCAGATGGTTCGAAAAAATCAGCTATTTGAATTACTGCCATTGTGCTTTTTCCACTGAAGAAACGCCACATAGAGACATTGTTTAATATATATGTTGTGAATTTTTTAACTCGGGTAAATTACGCAGTTACGATGTCCTCCTTCGTCTTACTGATTTTAACAGGCAACAACTCGAACCACAGCAAATGAACATGACCAAATGAGCTGTTGATTTTACAGACCAAATTCCACCTAACAACTGTCCAGGTCTGGGTGCTTAGTTAAAAACTTAAAAAAAAAAAAAAAAAACACTTCTAAGATTTGTTTATAATTTTTCCCACTTGTTTTTAAGTAATGTTAACACCTAACAAGCAAAGACTTTGCAAAGTTTATGCTTACTCCAAGCATTTTAATTGAATTCAGTGAAGAAATTCTCATCGATTCTGCAAAAGACCAAGCTTAATATATGTCTTAAAAATGGTCATGGCACCAAGTATTTAGAAGTCTTACTGTACTACAAACATTTTCTTTTATGCTTACAAAATTCAGGTTCCAAGGTATTGTCGTCGCCATCCTTTGGTAAGCGGATGTTCTTCCAAATGTATTGTAGGTACAGCTGTGTAAGCAGCGGGATGGTAGGGTGCGTATGTCTGCTTAGCCGCAACCTTTTCCTGTAAATGATCATCTGTGTTACGTTAGCGGTTAGCCTAATAGAGGATAGATCGTCATTAGCGATCATGTTCTTTTAGATATATTCCATGTCGATCCGCTCAGTATGCTGCATTGCTGCCTCTGTTTTGTGACATGCCAAAACAGACATTCCTCTGATTTTATTATCCCTCTGTAAGTCTTAATTGTTTCTCTTTGCACATTATGAGGTGACATTGTAGCTTTGTTTATTTTCTGGTTTGTTTTAGAAAAAAAAAGAATGCAAATTCGTAAGGGACACTACAGTAAATGTTAATTATAACCAAAATCATCACATTCCTGACGGTTAATATTGATGCTGGACCTTTGTCATGCAGTCTTGTGTTTTGAAATAGCATGTATATAGATTATTGTTTTTATTTGGGGAAAAAAAAAAAAAGTCTGTCGTTGCCATTTAAAAGTGGTAAACTTCCGAAAGCATTGGGATTATGCGCTCGAGTGCAGTTTACATCAACGTTGCACCGTAAAAATGTGACTGATTTCCGAGGCTTTCGGTCGGAAAGTACGCGTTGATCTCCACAGCATGTTTTGACTTCTAGCACTATTGTCCTTACGTTTCCTGTGTGTTAATGCAGATTAATGATGTTAATGACGTGTTAATAATGTGACCATTCTTTGAGAACTGGAATGTTGTGAATCATAGTGCCTTTTTCACATTTCATGTACTAACTCAGTCCCATTCTGCGTGTTCTGTCATTCCTGTTTTGTATATGAAACCCTCGCTATCTGATTTCTTTTTATACATATATAAAATATATATATGAAAGTCCGATGAACCCCGATTCAGTATTTTTTTTATTATTATTATTTACATGTTTAATGTAAATTACATAAAGTTGCTGATTTAGTAGGTACAACACAATTCATTCAGAATAAATAAGAAACTGTGAGACGTTCTTTTCAAAGTCAAATCTTTTGAAAATGTTCTTTGGGTTTCTCCGACTTTAACGGGATAGATTCACAGTGGTATAAAAGCAAAAGCCATTTAATCATCACTAGGAAATGTTTCCCCAAAAAAACCCTTCTGCTAATAAAGCACTTTCTGCCTATTCCTACATTTTTAGGCATTATGAAGCTGAACCAGAAGGCTGTGACCAACTTTTAACTATTAAAACTGTAAATCTTATAATCAAACAGTTTAATATAGACTAGCATTTTTTCATCAAGAAACTTTTATCAGATAGAGCACGGTGATTTGTTTTCATTTTCTTTCCTGACTCTTAATTTACAAAGCCAGGAAGTAAATCTAAATTGGCATCCAGATTTGCAAACCTAAACATACTGTTGATTGTTATAAAATGTCAAATGGACAGTTTTTGCAGTTTTTCTTGTATACATTTTATATTATATAAACAAATATTGATGCATTTGGAATACCAGATTTTGAATAAGTAACAGAGACCTTTTACACTGGAATGACAAAATATATTTTTCTTTAGTATAGATTTAGTGATTTGACTTTACTCATGTAATGAAGTTCAAGATAATATTCATTTATAAGATTAACTTTACTGGGTTCTTTTACATGATGGTCCACTCAATTGACCGTTGGATGGCATGAACCACAATAATAATGGAATTAATTGACAGTGGTATCTGATAAGGGAAGTATGCAGGATGGCGTTTGTCTACTTACAAAATTAACTGGATAAACTGGTCCCTCGTTCCAGAGATCTTTTTCTGTGGAACTTCACTGGAAAAACATAATCACTGACAATAGCCCGTATCAGGCTGCACGCTTACGAGGCAATGTAGATAAGGACTAAACATGTGGACAGGAATTTCTTTGGAATAGCAAAGAAAATATTCTGTTCCTTCTGGCGACGTCAGCCATATCAGATATTTTAACTGTTTAATTAATACTGTACCTGCTGCGAACATTGATGTTTTGCAGTACAAATAATAAGCTCAGATCTCTACTGCAAAAGCTTCACATGGTATGTCGTGATATACGACGACAGTGAAGGAAGAAGGCATGAAAATGCCATATACAGTATTAAAGATTGAGGATGGCCATAACCCTAGTCATAAACAACATATCAATACCAGTATTATTATTATTATTATTAGTAGTAGTAGTAGTATATTTTATTGTTTAACAAAGCCTTGATATTGTTTTTGTGTGACTTATTATAAGCTTTTATAATGTAGACTGTAAAAATGTACGAAAAGAATCATTTTTTAAAATTAAAGCCTGGTAATATTAATAATAATAATAATAACAAACTTTGAAACTGAGTATTGGAATTGAATTTTGAGCTTGTATGTCAGCAGCACTACACCTTTGGAGTGATGACATCAACTTAAGGTAAGATTTTATCTATCTGTCTACTTATCCGTCCGTGTATCCCCCATCTCACTTCGCCTTATCTCATTATGATGTCAGAACGCATGCTGTTTAACATTCCAGCACGCTCAATACTAAAAAGTCGTATAAAATGTGTTCATTAAAGCTAAATAAATAAAAACATTTTGTAACTGTTCCTTCTTTCTTAACTAGCTTAGTATTAGAATATGTATATTTTTGGAGGATATACACTATATCGAGAGTCCTGACCTCAACCTGATAGAACACCTTTGGGATGAATTAGAGCGGAGATTACGAGAAAGGCCTACTCGTCCTACATCAGTGCCTGACCTCACACATGCACTTCTAGAGGAATGGTTCAAAATTCCCATAAACACACTCCTAAACCTTCTTGGAAAGCCTTCCCAGAAGAGTTGAAGCTGTTATAGCTGCAAAGGGCGGGCCAACTCCATATTGCATTCATGTACATGTAAAGGGAGACGTCCCAGTTTTGGCCTGGCTCGCAAAGGTGTTCTATCGAGTTGAAGGCAGGACTAAATTTCCTCCAAAGTTTTGGTAATATAGTGTATATCTTCAAAAAATATACACATTCTCGTATTGAGCTGGTTAGGAATGAAGGAAAGGGCCAGTCAAGTTCCTCCACACCAAACTCACTCATCCGTGTCTTTATGGACCTTGCTTTGTGCACTGGTGTGCAGTCATGTTGGAACAGGAAGGGGTCAATCACATTATTGAAAAATACTGTTACACCTAGTTCACATAATAATATTTTTTCTCAACATGTGATTTCATTGCTTAAACTAACTATGTTTTCTGTTACTAGATTGAGGTATGTACATCGAGTGTGATCAGTATAATTATGGTATGTCAGTTATGTACAGTAAATCTGCATTGTAGAGTCACGGAGCTGTATTGTTTTTGTAGCAAGATGCTTGCATTGTGGGTTCGGGTTTCAGCTCAGAAGTGAGTTTCATTTTTAATTTTATCAGAGCTTGAAAAGCTTGTCTTAAATGTTGTCTTAAAAGTCAATCACGTGACACCAAAGTAAATATTTTGAACGAAGTCAGTTGAATGAGCTAAATGATAAATTCTTTGACTTGAACATAAACACAGCATTTTAGTCATCGAGATGGCATTGGGGGACAATGACTGGGAGCGGTCTTTATTTAACTGTAACCTCAATTTGACCCGGCGTAAAAAGTACTCAAAAATGAGGTATAATTTTATATAAGTGAGATTTATAATACCAAATTTTTTTATTATTTTTTTAACGTGCAAAATATATGTTAATGTGTTGGAAACAAGCTGACTAAAAAGGTGAAACAAAAAAAAAAAAAAAAGGTGATCCTACATACCTCTTTTTTTTTTTTATAAGCGGTCAAAACAGACCCGGTAAATTTGGCACGTGGAGAGAATACGTGTATAATAAATGGGAGGTTATACAAGGGTTAAAAGGAATTAAATTAAAAATGAAAAGTTTAATTGTTGCTCAGCAACAACAGGATGTAAAAAAGTCAAGAGGTTTCAGGGTGTAATCAATAGATATCAGTATTTTTGTGGAAAATTATATAAAAAAATGACTTAACAGGGCCAGTAGAAACAAAGGTTTGTTGCTTTTCCTGTTCTATTGGCACCAAGTAAAGGTAATGACGCTATAACGCTTCAACTATTTACTGTTTTTATAGTCACAGTAATATAATCTGGCACTACTGTAAATATTTACCCAAAATACTCCTTCCTGCTATTTAATATATATTCATTTTAATATATTCTTTTATTATAGAAACGACCGAATTCGCTCGAGCTACCACATGTTTAAAAATGAAAATGATGTGATTGTTGCTATGGAACTTCTTTAGAAGAATACTCTATCAAGGGAATGTTTTAAGTAGTCGGTATCAGGTTTCCTGTTGTACTTTTTGGCAAGACAGTTTGCAGATAAGATTTATGAAACCCCTGGAATTTGTTGTTGTCCAGAATGAAGATAAGAATTTCTTTAGAAGAAAAAAAAAAGGTTAAAAGGATGTTTTGGTTTCTGTATGTAATATTGTTAGTCTTCATATTAACATTTAAACACTACTTATATGATGTCTGTGTAGTTTGCGAATTTAGTTTTTGTAGTCTTTTTAAAAGATAAATGCTTTAGGGTTCATATAAAGAATACTTCTTTCCTTTAACTGTCATGCCGTGCTGAATAATTGCGAGTATTCAAGCTATGTTACTCTTAATTTGGAGATATGATGAACTAATGTGTATTACAAAATAATCATACAGGAAGATCTCAGAGCTTTCTAGATAAACAGAAGCATTTGATTATCAAAAGAAACAATAAACCCCTTTTTATATAAAAGTGAAAGCAGGAATCAGCAAGTATGAACACGGAGAAAGGATAAAGCATTCACCCTAATCATGAGGAGATGTTGAGTTCGAACCTTAACATCGCCATAGACACAAAGAGAGAGAGATGCTGGCCAAGTATATGTGAACCAGAATATTGAAACACATTAGAACAGAAAGTGCATGTTTCTATGCAAGCACACAGAGGGTCTGCTCATTGCCATTCATTCCCTCTTTGCATAAAAAATGTAGAACATTGCATATAACTTACAGACATTTCACATTCCTGCAGTTATCTGATCAGCCAAACGTGGCTGCAGCACATTGCAGTGAATGAAGAAAAAGTGTGAATTCAGCAACTTGATTGTAGCATGGTTTTTGGTACCAGATAACAATCAGGGCTGGTCCGATTATTATTTTATAAAACTGACGATCTCAATAAATATGTATCGCAGGAGATCAGCAGATCATGAAATGGTAAGGACATCAAGGTTAAAGACTACAAATACCAAGTTATATACATCAATCTTAAGATCCTTACCCTTGATAGTGACTGGGGCCGATTGCGTCGTGTGAAGTTTCCTTTTCTTTTCTAGCACTGAGTTGGAGATGATTAAGCAGAATCCTGTTGGTCACACTACTTTTTCCTCTTTCCTTTTGTCTCAGAGTTATACCTGAAATCTGACTGGTAAAAGGCACATGTACATGTCTTCCCACAGCCTTGGGACCCTTTCCACTTTCAGATATTCGAAAGTATTATACTGTCTGATTGGACCATTAATAACCATTATATTAATAAACCCTTAGGACAGATAAAATTAATTTGATTTCTGTCATGTCTCCACCTGTCCTGTAATTGTTTTTGTTTCCTGTATTGATTTCCTTGATTAGTTTGTCTTTTCTCCTTATTGTGTCACTGTTTGTTGCAAAGTCTTGTGCAATTAGCTATTTTAATCAGTGCATTGTCTTCTGAGTTCTGTGTATCATATTTCCTGTTATTTCCATGCCGGCAGGTTACCCTAATCCCTGATAATGAACGATCTTTGTTTAAATTTGTCTGCCTGTGTTTTGACCCCTCTAAAGCATGTGTCTGTCTCTGCTGACTGTTGCACTGTTAGCTTATGAGCAAAGGATGAGAAAGCCTTGGGCCTTCAATCCATCATCAGTTTACAGCAGAATATAAAAGGGGACCATACAAAACTGTTGCTTCCTTTCTTCCTAGGTGCCATGCAAAGATCAGAGCCTCAAACAAATATGAAAGAAGTCTACCTTTAGAAAAAACCTGAAGAAGAACACTAATCTTGCTTGAAGTTTGCTGAAAGGTAAAATTTGCATCAATGCTATTTTGTATAAATATCAAAACTTCTTGTGCTTTTTCAATGGACCTCAGTGGAGCCGTTGCACAAAAAAAAAAAATCTTTTATAGCAGTGTTTTCATTGTGAAGGGTTAGGGTTAGGGTTATCGTTTTCAGAACCATTCATCAAAAAATATGGAGAATTACCTCTAGATTTTCTGCTTCTGTTCTCTGGGTTTTATGTGCAATGAAACTGAAACACCTGATTTTAGACCACAGTACTTTAATAGTGTGGTGTAGGGCCTTATTTTGCAGCCAGTACAGCATCTATTTGTCTTTAGAATGACAGAAACAAGTCCTGGACAGTGACCACAGGGATGTTGAGTCATTCCTCTTGCAGAACAGTGGCCAGGTCACTGTGTAATGCTGCTGGAGTAAACATTTTCCTGACTTTATTCTCCAAAACACCCTAAAAATATTCAGATCTAGGGACTGTACAGGCCATGGGAGACATTCAACTTCATTTTCATGTTAATCAAACCACTCTGTCTCCGGTCTTTCTGCGTGTATCGGTGATACACGGCACGGTACAATGTTTGAACCACTGGTTGAACGTGGTCCTCTAGAATGGTTCCGTAGTCCTCGGCAATCCTATGATATTGCAGCCCAAACCATTACTCATGCAGCCCACTCTGAATACCACAGCTCTTGATACACCACAAAGATTTGCTGTAAAGTATTAGACAATTTGGGTTTGTTTTTAGTACGTCTTATCTTTATTGATTTAGAATAACACAAATGAAAATAATGCTTAAAATAATACTTTGACACATTAACAGAAGGTTAACACTTACAAAGAACAATAATATGATAACTTGAGGGTAATAGAAGAGAGATAAATTCTTCATAAATTCACAGTTTCACAGTATAATATGATCACAGTTTTTAGTTGTTCCTATTGATACAGATTTGATGAAGAGAATAAAATGGATTAGTAATACTTATGTCTTGTAGTAGTTTATGGATTGTACTAGATGTTGAGCAGCAAGGACAAAAGAATGACTTCATCTCAAAAAAACAAAAAACAAAACAACATAGATGACCTTAGGACTTTTCTTGCTTCAAATGAAAATAAAAAAACTTTATTTGTGCTGTAGGTGTTGTGTGATAGTAACACATCCGTGGTTGCTCAGGCTGTGTGTTAGGGGCGTCTCCTCGGTCAGCTGGCCGCTCAGTGGGTCAAATGCCCATGTACGGTCAGTTGCAGCTTCAAATTCATCACGGCCACCCAAGATGTACACCTTCCCATCACAAACAGCCAGCCCACAATTTTCCTGAAACACATAAATGGATTAATGGGCAGGATGAATACACAGTGCTAATCTGTTTAGTGTGAACGTGTAGAGATGGTAAAGGACACTCAGGGATGATGGAAGCCAATGTACTGTTTAGAATTCATTCATTATTTTATTAGTAAATCACTAATTACTAACTTGGTGGTATTTAGAAGGAATTGAAATCAGGACCAAAGTAACTTCATTAGTAAAAAAAACAAGCAGGTGATCATCTGAGCAGTTGGTCAGATGTGTATTAAAGTCTTGTGTAGTGTTTATTTATTTCTATTTTCCCTACCAATTTCATAGGAAGCTCAGCTGCTTTGCTCCAGGTCTCGACCTTGGTATTGTAACAGTACAGCACATCCATCAGGCCTCCGGCTACATAGATAGAGCCGTTCAGCGACACTGCGTTTAAGCACCTCTGAGAGAAAGGGCAGGACATCATGTACATCCACTGATCCTTCACAGGGTCATAACGCTGAACCTGGTACATAGACATCACACAACAGCTTGTAAAGTGGAACATGAAGCCGAACACACACACACATTTATTACACTGGATTAAAACCCAGACAGTGATTGTAATATGGATTTATCCCATGCACATTAGCAACATCAAATAAATATTTCACTATGAATTTGATCAATGCATAAACTCTGTCTGTATTCAGAAATAACTATATTGTAAGTTTGTAACAATGATAAAGAATTTTTAAGATTTTTTGAATTTTTACTGCATCAGAAAATTTAACATAACATACAATAGATTTTTTTCTTTGTTCACTTATAGATCAAACATATTATGGACCACACTGCAAAATTAATAACATGCAAACACTGAAAAAAATAAAATAAATTCATAATAATAATCTATACACTATATACGCAATATATACACTTATTATGAGAGTACTGTTTGAAGGAAGATTTATTTCTTAGTTAAAATGCGTGCATATAAATTGTATAATTTTATAATAATCATAATGAGAATAATGAGGAATATATATGTTTGCCTATAGAGCCTTTTTAAGAGATTTAAGATTTTAGTAAAAAATTATGGACTAAAGAGTTTAACTAAAGAGCTGTCAAAATATTTATTTAGTCAAATATTTGAAATATATATGAAAGACTTCATTGATTATTGATAATAGTGCCTTACTATGAGCAAACTCTTAATTTAATTTATGCTTAATTTAATTTCTAACTTCCTCTTACTGAGGTTTGGGTCTGTGAAGACTGTAAGAGACAAACAAACAAACAAACTATGTAACACGGCTATGTAATATTCTTTTGTAATGGGATTATAAATCATTCAGCCATAACACTGACAAGTGAAGTGATGAACACTGATTATCTGGATATAGTGGCACCTGTCTAGGGGTGAGATATAATAGGCAGCATGTGAACAATCAGTTCTCAAAGTTGATATTTTTCAAAATCAAAAGGAAAAATGGGCAAGAGGAAGGCTTTGACCACACTGTGATGGCTAATAGGCTGAGTCAGAGCATCTTCAAAACAGCAGGTCTTGTGAGGTGTTCCCGGTCTGCAGTGTTTAGTACCTACCAAAAGATCTTGGTACAAAAACTAGTGTGCCAGTGAAGGGTGCCCAAGGCTCAGTGATGTTCATGCGGAGAAAAGGCTAGCCTGTCTGGTCCACCTAAACAGTAACTCATGTCATGGCAACTGTATTCCCAAATGATAGTGATCTCTTTCATCAAATGTTCAAGGTGCTTACTTGGCCTCCAAATTCCCCAGATCTTTATCCATTTCAGCATCTGTGGGTTATGCTGGACAAGGAAGTCCAATGCATTAAGGCTTCACTTTGCATCTTACAGGACACTAAGAATCAGCTGTCCAATGTCTTAGTGCCAGGTTCCACAGCATACCTTCAGAGTTCTTGTGAAGGCCATGCCTAAATGTATCAGAGCTGTTTTGGTGGCACATAGGGGGGACTTACCCAATATTAGGCAGGTGTTTTTAATGTTATGGCTGATGTATTTCATATCCTTTGGAAGCTACATGCCTTCTACACAGTTTTTGTAATCTCATAATTGGTAAGTTCTGGAGTGTTTTTCTGCAATTCCTGTAAAGAGCTTGCTGCTAATGTTCCTTGTTTTCGTTTCAGCTATAATTACCTAAAGCTCCAATTACTCATTGATGATAGCTGCTTCTTGCTACACCTCATATGTATGTAAATGTCTGAAGTCTCACCATGCTGGTGTTGCAGTCTTCACTCACAGCTCCACTGATTACATAAAGCTTTCCAGAGCAGCTGGCCAGAGCAGCAGAGCTGACAGGCAACAGCATGGGAGCCACAGGCTTCCACACATTCTCAAACACGCTATAACACTCCACGCTGCTCAGCCTTTGCTCTCCATCATATCCTCCAATAGCATACAGCTGCAGTCACAAACACACCCATATGACTTTATAAATAAGAGCACTGAACTGGAAAGAGCACAAGAAAGGAAATGTGTGTGATATGGAACAAACCTTTCCACACAGAGAGGCCATCTTGTGTCTCCATCGTCCTTTCAGCAAGCTACCCACAGAAACCCACTGGTTCAGCTGAGCCATGAAGCGCCATACTTGGGTGCTGTTCAGCTGCCCACCTGCGTATACACACGGGACAATAAACCCACGCAGCTCATTTAAATACAGTTTACATCCCCAGAGGCACACAGACACAGATTACATCAGGTAAGTAGGCAGTAGGTCCGTAGTCGCATAACAGATCAAACGGATAAAGATATGAAAAGACAAACCAATTCTGCATACTTACAGATATGTAAAACTATTTCAGTGGAAGCACAAGAACTCAATTCATGTAAATGCCAAGCTTGACTTGTAAAATTAGCTGTTAGATTACAATGCAAACATACTGTCATGTAAATAAATTTGTTCTTAGATTAGTTTTAATTTTTAGTTGTTTCAAACAACGATTACATAGAGTCTATGAGTACATTCTACTATAACTTTTAACTGCAGAGGTCTTCCGCAGGTCACATCTGTAATTTAAGATTTTCCTCTTTTTTTTTTCCCAAACTATGCTCTGAATTAAATGTCTTTTAATTATCATATAAATGTACTATGGCAATGGTCTTCCTGTGAAAATGAATCTTGGTTCATATTATTTCACAACAAGGATTGTCCACTTGATTCTCCATCCTTACTGCTGTATACAGTATACAGCTAAAACTGTGTGGTCATCTGACGCCTGACCATCAATCTCATAAATGCTGTTTGAATATTCCATTCCGGATTTCAACCCACTCTCTTGTTAATATTAACCTCCACTCTTCTTTTAAGGCTTTGGACTCAATTTTGTGCTCATTTTGCACAAGAGTATTAACAAAGGCCAAGGGCAGATATTGGGTCACAGTCCTGGGAGTCAGTGTTCCAATTTGTCCCAAGGGTATTCAGTAGGGTTCCGTTCAGGATCAACCTTCTTCCACCCAAACCATGTCTTAATGGAGCTTAACACAGATTGGGCCGCTTAGTTCCAGTGAAGGGAAATGGTACTGCTACAGCATAGAAAAGCATTCTAAACATTTCCTGGCAGTTCCAGGAAAGGCCTGAGTACTGTAGCCACTGTAGCCTGTAACCCAGGTCAGTTTTATCAGTTATTACATCACTACAACTGCTAGATTTGGTAGGCAAGATTCATGCAGCGTACCTGATAAATAAATGTCATTGTGAAGTTCACATACAGCAAATTCATATTTATATCCTGGCACACTGACTGAAGTGAGCCATGTCCCAGAGGTGGGGTCCAGTGTCTCTGTGAGGGCGAATCTTGAAATCCTGTTTTTGTCACAACCCGCGACAACCACAATCACCTCAGCCCAGCCAGACTGCCTACATGTGCACACACACACACACACTTTGTTTAGATGTGCAAATCCCCTTATAAATAATGAATATTATTTTTCATAAGACAAATATGTGAACATGCAGAGCTTCACACAATTACACAATAATAGCTTCAGGAAACATAAGCAGGATCGGTCACTAGGTTTTTCCATTTTTGTCTTTCCTTCAGAAAAAAAACCCCAAACCATTACATGTAACAATGCAATGATGCATCTTGCTTTTTCTTATCTATTATCTTTACTTTTTGATCCTTTTAGAAACTTTTGTGCATAGATTCTGTAAGCATGAAGGAAATCTGATTTTGCAAGCCTGTGTGAATTTGGGCATGTGTGTAAACAAGAAAGAAGAATGTAAGACAGTGACCGTGTAAGAAATCCTGTTCACTGATTAAGTTTTTACAGTATATTACCACCACAGTTGCCTTTGAGAAAAAAACATCTGTGATGACCATTTATGACTTAAACCTAGATCCTGATAGGGAACTAAACATGTCCTGTCACCTCTCTCATGCTGTATGACTGACCTTCTTGGTTTGGTTCTGTCTGAGCTGATCTCTCTGCCATATAGGCGATAAAGTCTCGCCTCCTGTAACAGCTTTCTGCATTCATGTGACTCCTGAATGAGTTCATCAGCCTCCAGCTTGTTGGTAAAGAACACAGGGTCTAATAAGGGCAGCCGAAGCCTCTCCAGTAGCTTTCCTAGCGCTGCTTTCCGCTTGCTGCCCTGGTGGTGGACCCATAACAACACCGCCTCCACCAAGACTTCCTCCTGCACCTGTAGCTTTTCAGAATCCAGAAGCTCCACTACTCTCTCCATTGGCAGCTCAAGGAACTCATCCTGCTTGACTACAATCTTAAAGTCCTGGTACAGCAGATTCTGGCACTGTTCCAGCAGTGGCTGCAGCGAGTAGTGCTTGGCGAATTCCATCAGACCCAGGCAGTTCAAGTGAGACACACACTTCTCCAGGAAGTCCAGACAGGCCTTGGACAGTGCAGGCACATCCAGCAGGTCAGCAGCTTGAAAAACGGTCTCCACATTCTCTTCCTGGAGCTGAACCCGGCCCTCATAAACGAAGTCCAGCAGGTGCTCTAGAGCGACTTCTGAGACCTCGTTGAGCCGCACCACGGACTGACCACTCTCACGCAGTTGCCCCATAAACATGGTGCGGAAGTATTGACTGGAAGCACATAGCACGGCACGGTGGCATGGAAAATCTTGTTCCTCCACCTGCAGGACAACATCAGTGAAGGTGGCACTTTTCCTGAAGACATTCAGCTCTTGAAGAATGTGCTCAGGTTGGTACGAGCTGATTCTGAAGCTCGTCTCTAGATTGGCATCGGCCTCAAAACCCATGGATGGGGATCTGAAAATATATTATGATGCTTGGTATTAAGTTTGTTCTAAGAATTTTTTTAATATTTCACTTCAGTGCATTGTGAGATATCTATGGTATTTTTGGTTCATATTGATAAAATACCCAAAATGGTGCACTCACTGAACTCTTCAACCTATTAACCCCACACTGATGGTAATATCCCCTACTTCATACTGATAAACCCCTCAAAACTGCATCGCTGTATATATTCTCTGTACATTCAAGTATATATTATGTATATCCATAAACATTCTGTATAGTCATATTCTCTGTTTATTCATATATACATATATATTCTGTATATTCATATTTATATTCTTTCACCACAGCCCGGGTTGAATTCCTGGGCAGGGCGCTAACCCAGCCACTGAAGTGTTAACTCTCAGTACTGGTCCAAAACCTGGATAAAAAATGGGAGGGTTGCATCAGGAAGGGCATCCGGCATAAAACCTGTGCCAAATCAAGACATGTGGACCAAATGATCCACTGTGGTGACCCCAAACAGGGAGCACAGGGAGCAGCTGAAAGAACAGCAACATTCATATTTCTATTTTTGTATGCTAACTGCATTTCGTTGCCTTGTACCCATGCTCAATGACAATAAAGTTGAATCTAATCTAACCTAATGTACAGTAGCAGTAGAGAAATGAGGCGGTTTGTAAAAATTTGTTGGTTCAGTAATCTACTTTGCATTTAATTGCCAATGTATTCCACTTTCTGAGAAAGTTCATGTAAAGAAATCATTAACACTCCTAGACTGTTAAATTTCCAATTCCATTCACAATTAAATCCCGCATATATAAGACAGAGATAAATAAAATTAAGAAACAATATACACTGCTATAAATAATACAGCAGTTGCAGAGCATAACTTATTCCGTAGACTTCGATACTTCGAACACTTTTTCAAAACTTCACTCACCTGATTGAATTGCTGCAGCCGAGTCTGAGATTGATGCCACTCATCAGAATTTGGACAGATCTTTAGTGTTCCTTCAGGTTTGTGCAGGCTGCAGAATGTAAACACTGCCGCACATCTTTATAATCTTTATCCACACGTCAGGAGGGATGTCCTACAAGGAGCTGGTGGGAGGGATTGAGCCAACTCGTGTTTACATTCCCGTTGTTCCTGCTTATACAGTGCCTGCAGGACATATTCACCCCACTAGTGATTATTTCTCTTTTTGTTGTGTTGCAGCATCTCTAACTTTTTTCAACTCTCCTAAATTAGATAGAAAATGGTGGACAGCAATTTCTTAGGTCATGCCACAGACTTGGATTGAAATTGAAGTCTGGGCTTTGACTCGGCCATGCTTGAAGCCAATCCGTATATATATTCCAGGCATGCCTTTGTAGTTTTTGCCCTGTGCTCTGGGTTATTGTCTTGTTGGGATGTAAATGTACAACTTTGACTGGCTGACTTGAACAGATTGTCCTCAGCAATTTGCTTCTATTTGGTTTCGTCCATTTTGTCCGTGATGTCACTCAGCTTTGTTTTTAGACCACAATGCTCCAAAGAAGTTCCAAAGCTTTACTGGTTTCTTTAGAAGCTTTACTGATTTCTTTAGAGGCTTTACTGATTTCTCCAGTCTTTTTCGTTCCTGAACACAACCGGACACATGTGGGTTCGGTACATGTTTAACATACACTACTAGTCAAAAGTTTGGACACACCTTTTAATTCAATGTTTTTTGTTTAGGGATTTATTTTCTACATTCTAGAACAATACTGGAGATTTCAAAACTATGAAATAACACACATGGACTTATGTAATTTATGTAACGCCAACAAAAAACACCAGTCAGTTGTTATTTTAAGACACGAAGGTCAGGTGTTCTGGAATAGTTCTTGTAAGAACAGTATTGTCAAGTGCATTTACAAAACCCATCAAGCACCATGATGAAACTGGCTCACATGAAGACCATCCCAGGAAAGCAAGACCAAAATTTACCTCTGCTGCAGAGGAGAAGTTCATTTAGAGTGACCAGCCTCAGAATTCTCCAATTAACAGCACCTCAGATTAGAGCCGTTATGAAGGCTTTACAGAGCATCAGTAGCAGACATATCTCAATATCAACTGTTCAAACGAGATTATTGTGTATTTCGGCCACCTTCAGCATTGTTTTACAATGTAGAAAGAAAGAAATATCAGGAAAGACCATGGAATTAGAAGATGTGTCCAAACTTTTGACTGGTAGTGTATTTAATGTGATTGTACATGATAATTAAATACTAATCCCAGTTTACTGTTAAAAAATGGGGTGATGAATACTTTACATTTTGAATAGTTTTAGAATACTTGATTTCATTGTATTTCGGTAGACAGTCAAAAACAAGCATATAAATATCATTTATTTCGATTTGATACAACAGCCATTAGATGGCGCTGTTTACTGTTTTGTGACAAACAGTTTCTGCCGCCTGGTATGTAAATACCGTTCCAATAAAACACTGTTATTCCATAGGAAATTATTATTATTATTATTATTATTATTATTATTAATAATAATAATAATAATAATAATAATGCATTTGGTATTATATTTGGTATTATGGTAGTATATTAAAGTTATACTTACAGCCTATGCACATTATTGTGTAAACTATCTGAGTTAAATCAAGGTGTCATAGTTTATTACATGACCCTGTTTGGGCAAATTAAAAAAAAAAAGCAAATGAAAATAGATCATGCCCTTAACCTCTAATGAGCAGGCCGTAAACAAGGGAAATCCCTGATAGCAGGCTAAATTTGGGTACAGGCTGTTCTTCTTATATATGCCTGCCCATCACTGTCTGCTCAGGTTCTCTGTTCTTTGAAATGAGATGGCTCTTGGTTACATGAAGAACTGTCCATGGAAATGATATCCAGACCACAGTAAGTACATATTTCACTTTTTCTCACTTAAAACAATAGCAATTAATTGGGGTTTGACATGGGGAGCAGTGAAACACTCCTCATATCATTTCTTAAAGGAATTCATTCTTAGAGGCCAGCTGCAGTTTTTCACTTTGGATACACTCTATCTCTCTTTGTGTGTGGGTGCGTGTGTGTGTGTATGTGTGTGTGTGTGTGTGAGAGAGAGAGAGAGCTCCTCAATTCCATAAAAGGTAAGACCAAAGAAGGAAAGTAGGGGCATAACAATAATGCAGGATATTCTCACAGGATGTCTACAAGTGAGAGAGTGAAAGAGAGAGGGAGAGAGAGAGGGAGGGAGAGAAGGGAGGGGAGAGGAAAGAATAGGGAATGGACCAGCTGCACTGTGTCATTGCTGAACTGAGAGGCTGCAGGCAGCATGAGCATGTGTGATACCCTCTTTAAGAGACAGTGGAATAGGTGCAGTCGCTTCTAAGGTAAGGTTACTGCTAAAGGACAAACTCTACTCTCGTTCTTATTCATCTCTCTCTCTCTCTGTCTGAATGATGCCTTTTTATCGAGTTGTGCTGTAACTGAGTAACAGAGATGGAACAGCATCCTGAAAAAACTGTACAGGACTTTAGATGATTATCCTCTCCCACTGTGTGCATCTGGTCATCTGTCTGAAACTGATTTTTGAGAAGTCAGGGATTTTTGTTTTGTGTATGCGTGTAATGATGTGATTCATGCTGTCAGCAGACCTTATGTCCTAAAAAAAGAGATAGCATTTAACATGGATGTAGTTTTGAAAATACCATGAACTTGTGCACCCCCATACCCGCCTCCCCCCACCACCCAAAACCATCCTCCAGCCTTGATGACTAAACCTTCAGCTTTTGTCTGACATGTGGGTGCTTCCTCTTACGTCAGAAGAGAAATTATGAATATGAGAACTGAAAGGACATAACGTCTTTCAGCTATGTGTTCTTCTGCCATGTCATGTATGTCAAAGATTCCCATGAAAATGGAAAAAATAAAGGCTCAAACATTAACAATCATCTGCCATGACAGAAATCTGACAGTATCAGTTGCGAAATAATATCGATCACTTACAGCGTGTGGATGGGTGAGTCTGTAGTGTTAGTAAGAGCGATGTATATTACAACAGATGCACACTTCCCTATAAGAACATATATTGTATGCTGAGATCACACTGCTTCCACTGTCTCTGTGTGTTTATGCGTGTGTACTAAAACTGTACTCTCTCTATTCCTGCAGCACGATGAGCACCCAGGTGTTGTTCCTCTTCTTCATTGTGAATTTTCTCTCACTACAGCTCGCACTCTGCCAAGAGGTAAGTGACATTCTGAGCATCTCACTAATAAAGTCATTCAGGCAGAATTTGTCTACAATTCGAGTCCATTAGACAGATTTAACTAATTGAATTCAATTAGCAGGATTTCCCACTTCTTGTTCTGAACTAAACTGTTTAGAATAACCGAAAACACAAACTATTTCAAGTTTGTTCATTTAATTAAAATCCCTAATCTAAAAAGAAATGCTCATGTCAGTTGTTATGGATCACATATGTTATTTATGGTTATATGCAATGTCCTCATTAATAATGGTGATGAAATCCAGTATATATAGAGAGAGAGATTAAATACAATTGATAATTACTTTTTAAAAAATGAATTTTTTGTGTTATTTAGCCTTTAAATTAACCAGAACTTAATTCCATTTTGGAAAATTCCGTTTTGGTTCTTAGATCTTGGGAGGTGCGTAAATAGAGCTATAAAAAAAAAACAACTTCACTGTCAGATGTGTTCTGACACCCAAACGTAACACTAGTGAGCCAAAAAAGGAAGTAACATGGAAAAGTGTGAGAATGGTTTAAAAACAGAGGAAAAAACGGTGCAGAAGTTATTGTTTTAGATAAAAATATTTATCTGTCTATCTCCAGTAACTGGTAAGGTGCATGGTTCAAGCTAACAACCATCAGGTTTTTGGGAGTTGTAAGGAAACTGGGGAACAATCCCCCCAAAGACAGGAAAAGCATACTAAACTTCCTATGTACAGTCAACTGAGCTGAGGATTAAACTACTGGCACTGCATGTAGAGTTGGTCCTTCACAGTGCCAGGGTTTGATCTAGCAGGTGGACTGGCTGCTGTACCACTGTCTTACCCCAGTGTTTATGGGATAGACTCTGATACCACCCTAATCAGGATAAAAAATGTTACTGAGGATTAGGTTTATGTTAGGAAAAGGAGACAAACATTTACTGTTTTTCATGGTTGTAGGAAATCACCTATGTGAGAGGACACAAGTGTTCCCAAACGCAGATTATGACACAGTATGACATAAGGCTGATGGGAAGGAACTGGTGGGAACAACTGAAGAAAACAGTGCCATTTTTTTGTGCCTGCATCATTTCATTGCTCATGCATGTTTCAACATTGCAGGAAATGGATAATTGCTTGATGTCACAGATACGCCTCAACTGAGAAAAATATTTGTGTTGTTGAATGCCAGTACTAAAGCTGTAAATATGTTCAAATGCTGGTGTCAAAAGAAACCTCTTACAGTTATTCAAATATGCTGATGATAGATGAAACGATCAAGCAGTTTGGGACTACTCCTTATTAGGAACCTAATTATGAAAATTAAATGGACTCTTTCTTTGTTTTCCTCCACAGGGTCAGAGTGAAGCTAACTCCAGCTTGAGCGATAGACTGCCCAATGTATCCCTTGGCAACCATACGCTCAATCTGTCCCGCAAACTCATGCAGTTTGTCCAGTCAGATCTCAAGAGCTTGACACACCTGAAAGTTCTGAAAAAGCACATGGGACCACTCTCCACAGTGCAGAAACTTGACCTGTCTGGAAATGGTCTTCACTCGGACACGATTGACTACCTTCTGAGAGATGCTCCTGCTCTTACCGATCTTTATTTAAATGAAAACAGCATAACAAAACTAGGCAATGGTACATTCAGTGGTTCCCTTTCACTAAGAAACATTGATTTGCATAACAATGTCATTCTAGAGATTGAGGAGGGCGCATTTGATTCTCTGCTTAATCTCACTGTCCTGGATTTATCAGTGAATTCTATCTCATGCATTAATGACTTTAACCTGTTCCAGCTGACATTATTAAACCTAAGCAAAAACAGCTTGACCTCCTTCCAGAGCATTGATTCAAACCAAGAGTTTAAGTTGCTCTACCTGGACCTGAGAGAGAATAAGATGCACTACTTTCCTGTCCTGCCAAAGAGGAATCAGATCATCTATCTAGACCTTTCACGGAACCAGCTGCATAGCTTGAACAGCACAGGTCCAGAAGATGAGCTTCAGTATCTGAGGGACATAGAAGAACTGACTTTTGTTCCACTCCACAGCAGCAAAACACACCAGATACTTCCCTGTCTTCTGTACTTAGACCTGAGCTATAACCAACTTAAGGCTGTACCTCCCGATTTCTTCTCCAGCTTGGTGGCTCTGGATACCCTGAACATCAGCAATAACTGTCTGGAAAACTTTGTGGTGGACGTTAATAGTCCTCTGAATGCACTGAAGACCCTCGACCTGAGCTTCAACAACCTGCAGAACCTGACCTTTATGCAAAACACACTGTGGGCACTGCAGACTCTCTACCTGCAGGGCAACATTCTCAGTATGCTGGACTCTGGAATCTTTCATTTACCCAGTATCACCAACCTGCATTTTCAGTTTAATGAACTGAACATCTGTGGTCCACAGCAAAACCAAACCAGTGGCTGTGTCTCTCTCTCCTCTGTTCCTACCCTGCGATACCTTTACCTGTCTGAGAACAAACTGACTTCCTTGCCTGCACATGCCTTCCAGGGAAGCCCTTTGCTCATCCTGGATCTTTCTCTGAACCCTAACATGAAAATCAGTGAACAGGCCTTCTCAGGCTTAGAGAGGTCCCTCACCCATCTCTACTTGAGAGGAAACCAGCTTGAAAACCTGAACATCAACCTCTCACTCTTACGCAGCTTGAAGGTGCTGGATTTGACCAATAACCTGTTAGATGGCCTTTCTCTGGGAAGAGACACCACCATTGAGAGTCTGAATCTGCAGAACAACAAAGTCAAGATTCTAGATTCTTCCACACTATTGGCACTAGAGAAGACACTCAGAACTCTAAATCTTGCCTCAAATCCACTCATTTGTTGTGAAAACATGCCACTGATCAGCTTGTTACAGCAGGCCCATGTGGACATTGACAATGCCACCTGCCAATTCCCAAGGGACACTGAGTACGGGAATGTCAGCCTCAGAGATGTAAGACCTGAACACTGTGAAACTCTGAACAGCAAAGTGCTTGTAATTGCTATGATTGCTGTACTAGTTTTGGGACTAATGATTGTTTTGCTGGTGGCCATAAAGTTGTGTCACTCAGGAAGTCACAGATTCAACAGTTACAAGGCTTGAAATATTCTAGCAAGTAAAAAACCAAGAAAAGTATATTAATGTTATCAGATGTCAGGTATTGAACTGTAAAACAATACCTTTCATCTACATGACAAACAGTTCACCTCCATCAGGCAGAATAGTATAGCCCATATATAAAGACTGGGAAGCTAGATAGGTGCTGAATAACCATACATGGAAGCAGGGACAGACAAAAATGTGACTGGTATCACATGAGTTCAGTAGAAGGTCCCTTCGCAGGGAGGTACTGAAAATATGTAATATGTAGGATGGGGAAATGGCTAAAATGGTTATACCACGTTAAAACACTAGGCACCATGTTAAGGATGTGAACAGAAAGGTTTCAGCATAACAGAAAAACAAAGTTGACTAGACACATAAGCCCAACATAATTGCCTGAAGAAGAAGAAGGGTTCTATGTAAGAGTTGGAACATGAGGATCAGCACAAATTCAGTAAGAAACCAGCGCTCTTACTTCATGTAACAATGACAGACAGTGGAGATATGAAGGACCATCTTTACTGAATGGTTATGTATACAAAATGAAGATGTCTTTATTTATGTCAGTACTGTCATTTTAGATGGTCACTACGTTTCCCCAGGGTTGTCAAACAACTGTTCTTTTGCACTTTAAGGACTGGGGTTATATGAATATGAAAGATGTGTGGACGGTTTTGTACACATTGTATAACCCGTATAACCAAACTCATCAAAAACACTATAAAGGATGCACCTACTACAGTTTTACACAGGGGTATAGAATAAAGCTGGATTTGAAACTGTAAAATCCACGTTACTCACAACTGAATTGTCATCATTAAGGCGAGTGGCACTGATGACTTTATAAATGTAATATAGCCTTAGGACTTCCTAATAAGCTAATGTGGCATGGGAGTCATGGGACCAGACATAGACCATGTGAAGTGTGTGTGTGTGTGTGTGAGATATGATTAAACCGAGCCTCAGCAGAGGAAGTGTTGCTGTCCGGACACCTGCAGTAAAACTGAGGCATGTTTTCACAGCTTTAGGGCTGCTACAGTTACCTTTCCTGTTATTGATTTGGTCTTCACAACTCTAAGGTGTTGTTGTTGTTGTTGTTACTTAGCCCGAATGTAGCTGTTTCGCTGTTGGAAATATTATCATTTTCAAAAATCTAAATGTAAAATATTCCTCTAGGGTACTTGAGTATCCTTTTTAAGGTAGCATCATCATTCATTCAGCTTATTTTATTAATAGATTTCAGGGTGGAAGCTGTTTAAACTCACTATCTATACCAGGACCTGGCATGACCGAAATAGACAGGAGGAAATCCCTGTGTGATTGAATGTGTCATCACTTTGTATATAAATAGAAGTTCATTTCATAGGTTGTTGACGCTGTAATGATACAATATTTCCTCTTTCATGGTCACTACCACTTCTTGTTTAACGTCCTACGCAATCCGCGCCATCCGAAACTAGAAGCGATCACATACACACACCTACACACTGCTCAGTTCAAACTCAGTCTCCTGATCCATTCCACTAAATATTAATGCTTTATAAAGAAATTATTAAAAAAAAAAAAAAATGTATGAAGAAGAATGTAAATGAGAGATGTATATTTATGAATATCCATATTTTGTTAAATAAATGATGTGTCCTGTGTTGTAAATGTTGTTGATGCTTTATTGTTTAAAACTCACCGATTGTTAGTGCAGTTAAATATAAGAAAATGTACATGTGCCAAAATTAGTGTTTAACGAGCATTATACTGTATATTCTAGGCATGTGTGTTTGTGCATGCATTTGCGTGAGTGAGGGATGGAAATAGCTGGTGTGAGACGTGTTTGTATTAATATAATGCTGGCTGGCAGAAAGACAGCAGGACAATATCCATCAGGCTTCTCCAAACAGGAAGCAGCTTGAGAGGAAAATGGTCAGCACATATAAATAGAGTCATGTTCACACCCGCTCCTGTTACGTGCCATCGGCTTGACCCAGAATGCCAGTGGAGGTTAGGACATATTATTATAATTATTATTATTATTATTATTATTATTATTATTATTATTATTATTATTATTATTATTATTATTATTATTATTATTATCAATTCTTAAATACAACATACATAATTGTTGCTTGAATACATGTAAGGACTTTGGTATAAAGTTAAAAACAGTGATATAAACTCAAAACTCATAATAACACCAGTAATAATACTTCCTATAATTAGTCTGTGACTGTAATTACATAAGAACCTTATTACTAAAAACAAGAAGAGAACATGTTTAAATAGTCCATTGTCTTAAAACATTACAGTGTTACAGACAAGCAGTATGTGTGTGTGTGTGTGTGTGTGTCCCAAGATTTTATCTCATTATGGGGAGCAAATGACCCCATAATAGTAGGTGTGTGTAGAAACCAGAGGGCGTGTGTGTGTGTGTGTGTGTGTGTGTGTGTGTGGGTGTACAGGGCTTTGCACCTCCCTTGAACTATTACACATTTCGTAGTGTTACAGCCTGACACTGAGATGGGTTTATTTGGATTAAATATGATCCTACACAAAACTATTCATGCAGGGAATACATGCAACAACAACAAAATTAAATAAAAAAAACAACACACACCCATTGCTGTAAAACCCCTAAATAAATTCTGGTATGACCAATTCCCAAAAGAAGTCATATAATTAGATAAATGGAGTTCACCTATGTGTAATTAAATTGTCATATGATCTCAGTTTTAATACACCTTTTCCTGGAACAACAATAAGTTTTTTTTTTAGGGGACACACCTAAAAATAACATCATGAAGACAAAAGGACATCGTGAAGACAAAAGGACGTATTAAAACAAGTCCAGGACAATGTCTGAAATCAAATTAAAATTAGATGTGAATCTAAACTAGTCTGCTAATTCCTAACCCATTCCACAATGTACAGTGTCTGTACATGCATTCTGCACTTAATATCAATTTTTGTTTTTAAATATTATTAAATATTTAAAAGCATTATTCTATTCCAGCCATGAATAGAGATGGAGCCTATCTCAGAAAAACAGGATACACAGAAGTTGTATCCAGGAAACAACCCTGGAAGAGATGTTAGCCCATCACTCAGCACTACACATACACACACACACACACACACACACACACACACACATCATGGGGCAATGCAACGCATACTAGGTGAAATTTAGAACAGTCAATTCAACGACAAGCGTATTTTAAGGAACTGGGAGAAATGGAGTATTTGGTGGCAACCAAACAACAAACAAACGGTATAATAGTGAGACTAGAAATAGTACACTACATTCAAATTTATAAAACTGGAATATAATTTATATGTATACACTATATAAAAAAAAATAACCAAAATGTCCAAACTGGGGAGAAATCTCCCACCTTGTGTCCAGTGTTATGGGGAAGGCGCTATATCTACCATAACTCTAAGCAAAAATAAAATGGTTACTGAAAATAAATGAAGGAATGAACAAATATCCAAAACTTTTCCGAGTCTTTTTTGATCTGGCATTGACAGAGCCAATACCTTGCAGTTGGAGTGTGGCTATGCCTTTACTACATATGTCATACGGACCTTTACTGTCAGAGTTCACAAAAAAGTGAAGTGAAATTACATAACGTTTTGAGACAGCCAGCATTCCTTCCCCACCCTCTACCCAAAACCTGAAGCATGAGAGACATTTTCGTGTGGATCCAGACAGCTTTAATCTAAGGATCTAATCTGCCTCTTCCTTCTGCCGTAACTTGTTTGTCCATCGGAAATGTATTCCCCCCACCCACTGTACCAGTCCTTATTCCTTCTGCTGTCTACTTTCTACCTCCCACTCATGCACAGATATACACTAGCTCAGCATGTATTATTCTCCCCCAGCTTTAAAATGTTACTTGCAAGCAACGTACAAAGGTTTTAAGCACATAAAAGGAAACAGCAGAGTGAAAGGGAAAGAGAGAAGCGATCATCTCTGTAACATCTTCATTGACGTGTGTGTATGTCTACTGATAACTAACATCTTAGTCAGGCTTAGTGTCATGTGGATGGAAGCGGGGTTTAACATGTGAGTCAGCATTGCACATGGTCTGAAAGATAAACTACGAAGCTAAGTTCAGTCTCACATCCACCGGGGTATCTCACATCCTCTGAGCAGCAAGCTCCATCCGGTCAAAATTCATCAGAACTTCTTGACTTCCTTACAGGCTTAAGTGAGAGCAGTACCTACGTGCACTGAGATATTTGAGTCCAATAATTAAATTGAGGTTAGTGGAGAATGAATTGAATGAATAGGAAGTCTTTCTGTTGCCACAGGGGCCCACATATAATCATGAGCTATGCATTTAAAGACAAATTAATTGCTTTCTCCTTGCCTTGAAAAACAGATCCTGTAGATTAACAATGTGGCCAAAAGAAGAAAATTTATCCTGGGATTTTCAAAGAAACAAACCTGTTTTTCATTGAAACAAGAAGTGTGAGACTGGATAGTGTAATCTGATAATCCCTCATGAGAACAAGGAAGAATCGAATACTTAAAGTATGTGGCACTGTAACACCAGAAACTACTCTGATGTCCACATTTCACAGTCACTGAATCGCCTGTAGCCATACACTTAAAACAGCTTTTCTTACTGATTTAGTGGCACAGTGTGAGCTTGAATCTGCAGACTGAAGAAGTATTACGTCAGTGCTCAGCTTTTCACTGGAGTGTAAAGAGGCCCAGTGCTAATCTGTTTCACTCTCTAGGTGCATTGTAATGAACTGCTACAATGAAATCTAGGGAAAGCTTCGGTATGGGTATTAGACATAGGTAAACTCTGCATCGATGAAAAGATTTCAGGGGCTATGTGACAGTATCAGAATCCATGGCTGTAGATTTGGTGTGAAAATTAAGGGCTGGGGGTGGGGTGTTGGTGGGGGGTCTGCTCTTAAACAGGATATAACTCAGCATTTGTGGGTTAAGAGTCTTGCACAATGAACCAACCCCTACAGCTTGGCAGTGTTGAGGCTGGAACTCACAACCACCTTCTCTGAATCTCCACACTTTACCCATCGTTCAACTACTAAACTAACGTGCACAGATTCAACCACCTTTACTGCTGAACTAGCTTGCAGTGAAAGACAAAATTTCGTCTTTTACTAAAGCAAATTTTATACTAGTATAAAACCTCATAGAGTGTTCTCATAAAATAGCCACTAAAGTATAGGGCAGACAAAATGATCCACTAAATTGTAGACATCGACACAAAGAGACTCTTATTCCCTCGTAAAATGTTAGATGTTTCTGGTACTTTATTGCAAACCACTGCTCTAATTGCTTAATTGTTTACAGTAAAATCCTGTACAATCCTGTACACTGCAAGTTTTTTTTTACCACGACTCCTGTTTTTTACACTACACTACTACTACTACTACTACTACTACTACTAATAATAATAATAATAATAATAATAATACAAATACTACTACTACTACTACTACTAATAATAATAATAATAATACTGCTACTACTACTACTACTACTACTACTAATAATAATAATAATAATAATACAAATACTACTACTACTACTAATAATAATAATAATACAAATACTACTACTACTACTACTAATAATAATAATAATAATAATACAAATACTACTACTACTACTACTACTAATAATAATAATAATAATACAAATACTACTACTACTACTACTAATAATAATAATACAAATACTACTACTACTACTACTACTACTACTACTACTACTAATAATAATAATAATAATAATACAAATACTACTACTACTACTACTAATAATAATAATAATAATACAAATACTACTACTACTACTACTAATACTACTACTACTACTACTACTACTAATAATAATAATAATAATAATACAAATACTACTACTACTACTACTAATACTACTACTACTACTACTACTACTAATAATAATAATACTGCTACTACTATTACTACTACTAATAATAGTAATAATAATAATAATACTGCTACTACTACTACTACTAATAATAATACTACAACTACTACTACTACTACTACTACTACTACTACTACTACTACTACTACTAATAATAATAATAATAATAATACTGCTACTACTACTACTACTACTACTAATAATAATAATAATACTGCTACTACTACTACTACTAATAATAATACTGCTACTACTACTACTACTACTAATAATAATAATAATACTGCTACTACTACTACTACTACTAATAATAATAATAATAATACTGCTACTACTACTACTACTACTACTACTACTACTAATAATAATAATAATAATAATACTGCTACTACTACTACTACTAATAATAATAATACAAATACCACTGGTGGCTCCGTGGCTAGTTCTTTATTAGTACTGTTTTAGTTACAGGACTGAAGCAATCATCATGTATACAGGATATTTTGATTTGGCACAGGTTTTACTCGGGATGCCCCTCCTCAAGCAACCTTCCCATTTTATCTAGTTATCTAGATAGATTTTTATAACTTTTTTTTTAAATTTTCCAAATATTCCAAAAAAATATTGCTTGCAATTAATTCAGCCGCACACATTTCCCAAAACAAAAGTTCCTGGTATGGGAAACTCCTCATCCTCTCCTTACAGTGTAAGGTAAAATGATAAGTAACTATGAGAATGATACGGAAATAATTACGAAGTAAAGCTGCCAATGCAGACGTCTGCATTCACTACTTATACACATTACTCCTATACTGAAATGTCTCACCGTGGGTCATGTGAAAAAGTTCCAGCTGCAGCTGACCACAAAACTGTTTCTACGGCAAACAGTTAGTTACAAGACCAAGCCTTGTGGAATGGTTGGATGATTTCAATGAATGAGTTGTACTGCTGTGTGTTAGTGGGGCTTGGTATTAGTATCAAAAGTGCTTAATCTTCCATAAACAATGTTGTATGCAGTGTACGGTAACTGTTAAATGTGTGGATAAGGAGGAGCCTTTACATTCCAAAACGTCATTTATGGATTACTGCACTACCACAGGTCTCTGACCCACATTTGACAAAGAACAGGCTAGAATTACAGACATCTACTATGTAGAAAATACAGGATACTATTCTGAATGTTAGTCACGTTAGATGACTGCACTTTATCCAAACTTTTATCAATTTTTATTATTAATAATCTTCTTCTTCTTCTTCTTCTTCTTCTTATTATTATTATTATTATTATTATTATTATTATTATTATTATTTTAGAACAATAACATTAGAACTGCCTGTGTAGTATTGAGTATTAGTATTATAAGGCTATGCTTTTAGCTTTTTGGGTGCGTGCGTGTGTGTGTGGTATATATTTAGCTGCTCTTTTACGACATTTTTACATTCTGCTTTCTGAAACCATGTCACCAGCCTTGAGTCAAAGACAGAAATAACAGAAAAAGAAAAAAATTGATATGACTCATCACAACATAATTTAATCTTTATTACTTTGTTTTCAAGTCGTTCTTCCGCTGCCACCACATGTACATTCCACATCACACTCATTCTGAGTTTCTGCCACAAGACAAAAACGAGTAAAGGATACCTAATCTAACCATGACGCCAGTGGGCTCTTTTCACAATAACAGAATCGGGGGTAAGAGTGAGCTTCTAGGGAAATGTACATATTGTACAGAGGCACTTATATATATATATCTACGTGTGTGTTCTGTGGTATATGTTAAGTAACCTCCTACTTTTGGTGCTGTTTTTCTTTGTATTGGTCTCAGTTCTTGATATGTATCGAGATGTACCTGTGTAAAGCTGTAAGAAAAAGCCCTTACTCAGTGTAACTGGTTTGTTCCAATTTTAATATTTCAAACGAGACATGCATTCACTTTTCCACTACAGCACAGAAAAGATTCTTCGGTTTTCAATTCAGTTTATTTTGTATAGTATTTTTCCTGCCCTATATCTCTTTACAGGTCTATAGGTCTGTATTTATTGCTCACATGGCTTGCTGTCTGAGAGGGAACGTGCTTTACTCTTTGCCAAAGGGGTGGTGTGTTGAGAACATGCATACCTCTCACTAGCATCTCCTCATAGTCAGTAAGTTTACAAGCACAAATGGAATCAATTAGGATACCATTCCACTGGAGCACATTTATTTTCTTTTATGACGTGCCCTGCGTGAAGCAGCAGCCAGAGCGCCAGACTCTTCCCATGCTCTTGTTCCTGTTTAGATGGTTGACATTCATTGACTGCTGGTAATTTATTTCAATTCACTACTGAATTCTCGTACAGTAAAATGAGGATATTTATTTAATCCGCCTAAAGTGTACATATTTCATTGAAGCTGTTTCTGAATCTGGTTCTCAGGCGATGAGAAAGAGCTCATGAGGAGCTCCATGGCTCGGTTCGGTTTTGGGTCAAGGCTTCCAAAATGAAATAATTAATTCACTTTGCATGCTTGTCGTCTCTCTATGGGAAAGTAAGAGCCAGTGATGTAAACCAAATAAATAACCAGCCAACACTAGAGTACATGCAAGTCCCTTTTAACTCTCTTGAAATGTCATTTGCTAAACATACTATAAAAATATCTCTCTGTGTTTGCCAACCAAAATATTTCCCACAGCCCAAGCTCACTGCAGTGCAGTCTCTATGGACCGTTGATGTCAAAACTGCTGCAACGCATTCCCTCTGGGCTTCCACAGAGCCAGAACTTGGATTGAATTAATAGCATGGCAGTAAACAGCTGCTATTATAGATAAGCATTCGATGCACAGCAGAGTCATGGCCTCTCCAGTCAGGATCATGAATTTAGTGAGACGTTTTGAAGCCACTGTAAAGCTCCGTATAGCATCGTTGCCTTTCTGAAACCCATTGGTTTAAAGTTTGAGTCTAGGTCAGCTTGTGAGACCATGACGGGGGAAGTGTCACTAAACATATTCATACAATGGAGTCAGCTAGAGGTATGACAATATACTGATATGTATACTGTTGGACAAACATTTGAGATATTCATACACTTTTTACAGTTAATGTCGTTCGATATGAATACAGTTTCAAGAAACTGGTAGAGAAGCAGCAGAACTTTCTTTAATAGAAATGACTGTCACCATTTCCTGTGGCTGCTGAGCAGATAAGAACTATGGTCAGGAGAAGTTTAGACCATTCCTCCATACAAAACTATTTAAGTTTATAAATAGGCTTTGCATGAAAAGCCCTATTTTGGTTATGCTACACCATTTCGATCTCAGTTCTATCAAAGGACGTAGCTCCAAACCATCATACTCCCACCACCATGCTTCTCAGTTGGGATAAGATTTTATTTTTCACTTTTTACTTTTCTGGTGCATCATTTTTTTGTTTCTTCATTCCCCCCCCCATATTCATTAAGCACTTTATCACAGAAACAGGGGATATAATCCACAAATCTGATCTGGATGGGACAATGAGTTTAAAATTGTGTGAAAATTGTAAGACATTTTACAGGACAATATTACAATATAAAATACTTTATAAAAACATTCATTAATATACCATAATAACATATATCAACAAATGATTAGTTATTTTGGGTTGGCTGTAAAAAAAAAATTACTGCATTTTTAAACATGTTTAAAAGTAAATTTAGGAAATAAAAAATACATTATTTATTTATTATTTATGAATTTATTTATTCATATTAAGTGACTACTTCATCCTGGTCAGGGTTATGATGGATCCAGTTCCTGTCCCTGGAACACCAGGCATGAAGTCAGAATACATGCTGGAGAAGTCACACACTCACACAGGGAGGAAACCCACATGAATACAGGAAGAACATGCAAAACTAAGACCGAGCTTAAGATCAAACTGGGGATTCTGAAGCAGTAAGGAGCCAACTATTACAGGTCATTCTAAAGTTCATAAACTTTTTTTTTTTTTTTAAACTATATATATATTATTACCAAAAAAAGTGTTCACTAGAATGTAGGCTGCATTATTAAGAAGCAGTCTGGGGAATTTCTTGAGCTGTTCCTGTTAGCAATTAAAAAAAGAGATAAAAAAGCTTACTTGGACATGGCCTCTTCCTGGCAAAAAGATCTTCTGACTGATGTCCTGTTTGAGGATGGGGGGGGGGGATGACAGCGCTGTGCATTTGAGCTTTAGGTGGTCTTCAACTGCAAACAGATTGCACTCGCTTTCTTCCTTTATGACTTGATACTGAGTCACACGTTTCTGAACTTTTACTTCACAACACTTTCCTGAGTCAGTGAATGAAAACAGCGTTTCTTTGTTCACAGAAGCATGGGCCTGATTAAATCAGTTCGCTCCTGCAGTTTAATTGAATCAATTCTGACCGATAATTATCGATGAAATACTCGAACACGATAATGTTGTTGAATATTAAACACGATTAGGTTGTTTTACAGTAACGTCATTTGACTGACATGTAATATAAATTAGCTCTATAAACCCATAGTGTTTGCATGCACCAATCTATACTTGTATAAGTTGTTTATCACCATTTCATGACATTTTATGGTTATAAACCTTATAAATACTTTGAAACAAGACTTGTGACAGTTCTGTCATTGTGAGACAGGTTTCAGTTTGATTCAATTCTACCTCATTGTTTTGGATAATAGTGTTAGCTCTATGAAAAACCTTTTAAATATCGGCACAAATAAATATAGTGTCTATGACATATTACTTTATAAACGGTTTTCTATGGCTTTTATATGCAGATTTTATTTGATAAATCACCCTTATAATCAGTTCCTCATCTGTGACGACAAACATCATTTTCTGTCCATGTTCAGTGGCAATACAATGACAATTCCACATAAGAACAAAATGCTAGTGCTGATTACAGAAGGAGTTTCACCATGATGTTAGCTCTCTCAGTTCCTTATTGTGGAGAAACATCTTTGTACTTTCTCTAAAAAAAAAAACCAAAAAAAAAAACAAAAAAAAAACAAAAAAAAACAAACAGTTAACACTACTAGAAATATCTGGAAGATAATGCGCAATAATTCAAGGAAGGATTAGTCCTACTACATAAACTAGGAAATGGAAGAGTAAATTATATTTAATGGGTTCTAAGTATGGACTCCACCCAGTCCCAGTTTACTTAAAATTCACCAGTGAAAGGTGTCTTTGGGGTATTTTTGGATCCCAGACCTCAGATGAAGATACTACTGTGTTTGTGATTAGTGATTAGTCACAAGCACTACGAAGAGTTTAGCCATTGCTAGCCCTACATTTTGCCCCTTAATTTCCCTAATCTCTTAGCCACCATCTCTCCAGCAGGGAGGGTGAAGGATGACATGCTTCCTTCGAGACGGTCAACCTTATCTCTTTGAACTGCTGCCATGCCACAGGGAGCGTAACACACTCAGAGGAAAGAGCTATGCTCTACATACTTGAGCTCACACTATTGGTTTGTTTTGCTTTGATTGACAGGAGAGAGAGAGAGAGAGAGAGAGAGAGAGAGAGAATGCCTTCCACCCATGCAGAAATCATGGCCAGCTTTATTATCTTTACAGGATGAAAGCTTTTCTGTTGCGCCATATGGAAGCACACTGTATGTATAAGATGATAAGTACTGCCTAAAAACTAATGTCCTGTGTGATTGGTAGCCTACATTACACAAATAAAAGTATTACACATGTTTAGTTAAATATATAGCGATGTTTTATAGGTGTAAACATAAAACGTTTTAGATCCTTCAGTTTGTCTCTTCATTTTAGAACCAGTTTCAGTAGAAGTCATTTCCAGAGAATGAAATGATTTTGTGTTGTTGTTCTTTTAAGATATTTCAGTGTTGATTGGAATGCTTTGGGCTTTTACCTTGATAAAAAAAAAAAAAAAAAAAAAAATCCATACTAACTTCCTGGTAGAGGCCACCAGGTTTTGAGCATAAATATCCTGGTCCTTAGCACGATAAACCAAAACAGCCCCAAATCAGTCAGTGGTCCACCAGCAGATTTTACATTGAATATGGAGACATTTCCTTTAATGATGTCCCATGCTTGAGGCCTTTGTGGCCAAAAAGCTAAGTTTTGGTCTTATCTCACTATGAGTATGATTACAAGCATAACTCTGATGATGTCTGTTGAAGTTATTACAGTGTGTGGGTTTCTCTCAGAAAGCCCTTTTTATTCAGATCATTTTTGTTGTGGTGTCTAGTACTTAGATTAAAAATTCCAAAACCCTAAAACTCACTGCACATGCAACGCATAATGTTTTAATTATCTGATTACTAACATATCCATATCAGATAAGTAACTTGATGTATAGCTTCAAACAATTGGAATAATTTCAACCGATTTAGTATATTGCTTGCTTGTGTTTACACTTAGGAGCAGTTTCAGCCACCTGAATTTTGCTGTTCTAGACAAAAAATATACTCTCAGGTCTCAGTGCTGAGTCATCTGCCATACTTTACTTGAGCCAATAAAAGACTTTATTAAAGTCCTTGAAATGCCCTCAGGGATTTCCCCTGCTGTTGGGACAATGACACGGGGAAGTCAGAAAGGGTGTATTAGAAACCATACTGGAATTCAAACACGTGAGCTAAAGTTTTACCTAGGAAGATTCTATATTGAACATCTGTAATATAATTGTTTGCATATTGTAGTATTCTTTTATAGCCAGAGTAATGACTAAGAAATGCAAACCAAACACAGACATTCCAGACTATCTGATGAACATTCAAGGGTCCGACCAAATGTTCCAGATGGACCTCTTCATTTTCCTCACAAACAAATTCCTTTTTGGAAAGAATGCAGGCCAGCACATGGTGAGATTGAAATCAGTTTGTTGTTATTTGCTTTAAATGAGATCAGGGTCACTTGACATCTCTCGCCTCAGTTAATTCAACCATGTGATGAATTCTTCAAATCGCATCCAAATGTGAAAAGAATAAATTCTGAAAAGAGAATGTGAAAACTATGCCAAACACAGGCAATAGGACCATTCCTGCTCAGTTCAGAGTCCAATCCATGTAACCCTTCTCCTGTTTGCTGCTTTATTCTAGGTTTTTCACTACAACAGGATACAGGAAATTGGACAAACTGTCCATATAGCACAAAGTGAGGAGGAACAGTATGTAAAATTCAGGGTATGCAAATCAAATAGTCATGATTTATAGAATATCACTGCAGTAAGTTTCCCTTTTGCATTTATCCTAGTATATTCCTACTAAGTGTGTTCATATTTTTTAGCTTTTCATGTATAAACATAATCTCTTGGATTCATAAAAGGTCCATTGCAGTGCTCTCTTGGAACTGTGGCCCGGATAGCCTGTGACTGTGAACCTGACTGGAATGAATGAATGGTTAACATTTGTGCAACAAATGCCAAAAATTACAAATACAACCGTGACCAAGGTTACACGTACATGCATGTACACACTCACTCACTCACTCTCACACGCAGGGTCTTTGATTAACTCCAGATGTGCAGGTGTGTCTGGAAACAGGGAGGCCTATTAAAACTCCAACAGCACAAAGACTCAGCAAAGTGGAATTTGTTTATTTCTACAACCACTGAACAAGTGTTATATCATCACACATCACGCGCTTTACTTCTTCTCGTGCAAGAAAGGATTATGAGTTAGACTTAAACATCTAGTATCAGTAAGACTAGACTTGATCCATGTTTAGCAGAAAGTTTAAGAAACATTTTCACCGTAAAATTAACATTGCGATTCGTAGCGGTGAATCATTTAATAACTGACTTAATTGCATATCCAATTCACTCTAATTTCCACTTATTTTAATGGAGATTCACTTTATAATTGACATTTGAAGGCAGTTGCTCAACTCTCTACAACCTTAAAAATCTGGAAAAACAATAGTTTTCCCAAAAGCTTTTTCGATTTTTCCTGAGAACTGAGTACTGAGCAGTTTTCCTAAGAGTTAAATCATGGGAAGAACACGCAGACTCTGCAAGTTCACTGACTGTAAAAACAGCCGCACTTATAATGAGATAAACTAAACTAGACTAGACTTATACGATATATAAATGAGTAAATTTTCATGTTTCATGTTCTATTTTAAGTACAAGGAAGCATTTCTCTGTTGGAAAACACTGGCGTGTACCTTTTGTCATCTTATATTTAAAATATAAGGCTTGCTTTGTGTAGTTATTAGCACTGGAATGCATTGTTTTTCTGGTGAGGTTCAGGTTTCACCACAAAGGATCTATTTGAACTGGTATGAGGAAACGCTGTCTGTGTTTGGGCAGAGGAATGAATTAATAAGCCAACAGCTTCTTACGAATTCTAATTATGTGTAATCAATTGGATTTTTACCCGACTCAGAGCTCCTGGCAAGATTAGAGTCAGACAAAACATCATTACACTAGTGAAACTCTTTCGCCCTCACAGTGAGCATTACGTAGCAGCCCTTCAACATGACTGAAACATCAAATGATTTCCTTTCAGAATGAGACGATTTCCTGTCTGGAGTGTAGACAGCTCTCTTGAGAAATCTTGAAGATTGGGGGACACAGAGATTCTGATGACTCAGTTCTGTCTGAGTTCTGTCTAAATTGTAGAGAAAGATAAAGTTAATATAGCATGGACCATATTAGGTAATGGTTTTGACTCAAAAACCCTTGATCGCGGTTCCCTCAATGTGCAAATAAGCCTCTGGAGTTTGGTGTGTGTGTGTGTGGGGGGGGCTTTAAAGAAAACAGATGATTTCAGTTTATTAATACACGAAGAGTTATACAGAACAATCCCACCAGAGGCAAATCCGTGTTCAGCCATTCCTTTTGGGATTAGTGGTTGGGGAACAAGACAAACTTGTCTGTTAAATGGTCTACTCACAAATGTGGGATTTTAAATGTATCTGCCATTGCGAAACATGCAAGGCACTAGGGTTTTTAGCTGAAGTTTTATTAGAAATTGGATCAAACCCAAAAAAATGGTTCCAAAATGCTGGAAAAAAAGGGGCAGCCATGTATTGTCAACTTCAGGCTAAAGAGAAAAGATTTATTGACCGCAGGCAGCTCACCATTCACTCACTATATTAGAAACACCTGGACCTACACATCCATGCAATTATCCAATCACCAAATCATGTGGCTACAGCACAATACAAGACTTATACAGATACGGGTCCAGAACGTCAGTTAATGTTTGCATCAAATATCAGACTCGGCAAAGTACTGTGTATTTTAGAAACTGTTGATCTTCAGGAATTTTAACACACAACAGAAGGACAAAAAGCAATGTGTGGCAGTTCTGCAAGTGAAAACATCTTGGTGATGTGAGAGGGCAGAAGAGAATGGCCAGACTGGTTTAAACTGATTACATAAACTGGGTAGTTGAAGAGTGGATAAACATCTGCCTGGTCTTTTTCTAGTCTTTAACTTCAAAATTAGGTGAGCCTGTGTCCACTGTAACCTCAGATTCCTGTCCTTGGAAGACAGTATGAGACTCGATTAGGTTTTTCTTTAAAGGTTATGCTTTTTTAAATAAGATGCATTTCTGCTCAGTGGATATTCGAGTTACTGTCGACTTCCTGTTAGTTCGAAATAAGTCTGGCTATCCTCCTCTGATTTCTCATCAACAAGGCATTTCCACCCACAGCTCACGGTATTATTGTTTTCGCACCATTCTGTGTGAAAAGGTCTAGAGACTTTTGTGAATGAAAATCCACCTCCGCAGCCCTTCTGAAAGCAACCATCATGCCATGGACAGAGAGAGCGCAAGTATTTCTAATTAACTGGACAGTGAGTGCATGAATAATCAGTTATACAGTATACCTAGATTCTCAGCATGATACATGCCTTTAATCATCATTATCCCTGCTGTTATGGACAGTGCTTGTGCTCCAAAATATACAGTAAACAATCTTTCATTGAAAAGATTAACTGTAAAATCAGCTGATTCGCGAGATATCTTATTTTAAATAATTATGGACAAGATGGATAAAACTTATTTAGACTCATTTACAAATGGACGTTGATATGTCAAGCACAAATAAACATCTATTGTTTAATTTTAATATTAAGAACAATTGTTCTGATAGGAATAACTTTAAATGTATACACATCTTTCCAGCAGTTATCCTGAAACTGGTGAGATATAGTTGACTTGGCTATGAAACAACAGCTGAGTTGTGCAACAAGTAGGTGAAAAAAATTCTATGTTGAATTTATTGCCTTAAGTTCACTCCCACGGAGCCTCTTCTGTGGTTACTCTCCTCAGCAAACTTGCCTCTCTCCCACTCCCAGTAAAGGTGCTTCACCTTTTATCCGTGAGACCGAAAATTATTTACATTTCAGCCTTATATGTTCCAGCTGTAACTGTATGGATGGGTACCTTCATGTGAACAGAAATACAGAAATGTGATGCACTCGGAGTATCTGCTCAGCACTGCAAATGCACAAGCCTGCATGAGCTGTCCCCTAAATCAGATGAAAGGTGCCTAGAGTCCAAATTGATGGTCAGGTTTCGTTTTTAAAAAGGCATTGTGGGATTGTTTTTCTGAGCCAGGCCAGCAGGGTTTCCAAATGAGTGTGCAGACATGATGGAGAAAGGAAAAGGAAAAGGGTGTCACCCAGAAGAGACCCTCGTCCATAAATCCTGGCCTGAAGACAGTAAAATACCAGAGAGCTAATCAGAGACACATGTCCAATATTTGCCCCAACAGTCTCAATAGATCTTAGTCACAGATCTTAGTCAAGGCATCTTGAACCTACCTACCTACCTACCTACCTACCTACCTATCTATCTCTTTAAACAGTTAAATACCTCTATATTCCCTCTACGTGGAAATGTCATATTGGTTTTGGAATAAAACACGAAGGATTTGAAAGTGTTTAATTCCTCTTATACCACAGCAATTTGCCAACAAATATTCCCTTTTATTACTGAACTACTCCTTTTTGTCAGCTTTTTAACCATTTAATGTTGTTGAGGGTCTATAAGACCGATTTATGAACAGTTGTACTTTTACCAGACAGTTGTTCTTTTTTCCTTAATTATCTAAAATAATAAGACAAAAACCCCAGCGAACACAGAAACTGGAAAGCACTGAAGACTTTCCTTTAGTGAAAAACATACCGACTATACCAAAGCACAAAGCACTGATTGATAATTCAGACTATATAAACATATTTCTGCTTTTTAATATTCTTGGCGCTGTGACGTCTCTGCATTGCCCATGTCCACAGACCTTGGAAAGATTAATATATGCAAGAGTTTTTATGTAGTCACTTAAAATGTTAATTTGCTCCAAATGTGAAGTCTCAGTCTGACCATGTGAGCTTGTTTCAAGTTTCAGGTCACTTTCTAGTGAGAGCTCTAAATCCTAATAAGTGGCCATATTCGTCTTTCTGGGAGGATAGAGCTGAACATAACAGTCTGAAATCGAAACAGGACCAGTGAAGGAAATCCTCAATCATCTGATTAACTTGTTTACATTTCACTTGTAAAATTGCCTTAATTTTCAGGCTTATTTCAGGAGTTAAAAAAACAAAAAAAAAACAAAAACAAATTGTAAAGTAGAGCCAAACACAGGCTACTATTTTCACAAACTAGCGACTGCGAACATGATCCCACTTCTCTACACACGCAATATGAACTCACAGGACCAGTTTTGCAAGCAGAGATCCTGAATGACAATAGAGTCTGGTGGCAAAATTACCGTTTGCATCAAAATCCTAAATTTAGTCATAAGTGAATTGTGGACTTAGTTAATAATGATCCTTGGTTCAAAGTCAACAACCACGTAATGTTTACAGGGACTTCCGGACCTTGGAGTTATTAAGCAGTGAAGGACTAGTTTAAGCCTGAATGCGGGTTTTTCCCACACCTGATGCTTCACTCTAACATGACAAGGTAACTGAAACTGAAAGTGTAACTTCAACCAGCTGATTGTCTGAGACATATTATGTCAGAACCACAAGACACAGCACCCTTTCAAAGTCTTCATAATGTTTCCTCTAGCTGTTCCTACAGATCTGTCCGATCTGGGAAAACCAGATACATCTGAAATGTGCATTGAATGATGGGGAATCCCAGTGCCAAAACCCACACGTCTGAAGCTGCTAGTTTCAATTGGTTAAAGTGTATGGGTTATATTTACACTTGTTTTTAATAAATACACAACCAAACAGGAAGTTGGAGGGAGACGGAAAAAAAAACCCTGAAGTCTATTCCAAAACCTTTACAATGTAGAGAGTTTATTAGACTAAAGTTTATCTCTAGATTGAGGTGTCTACATGCAACATTAGACCCACATTATCTGATGTTACACAAGATGCTGGTGTTCCTGGAAAAAGGACAAAAAAGGATACCATTTAAACTAATTGTTATGACTCTGACACTATAATTCGACCCAAAGGTGGACACTTGCTCCTGGGGCAGTACAGGAAAACAGGCGTGGAAAGTCCCAACACCTGTGCAATACATGGAAATGAATGGAAATATAGCACTAAGGGCATGGAGGAACAGAGAAACAGAAAGTGAGATGCAATGGGAGAGCTAGGTGTGCAAATAGGGGTCTGAAAGGTGCTTTTAGTGACGCTTAGTGAATTTCCACAAAAGCCAGTCGCCACCTCTGCGTAACACAGTTCAAGGACCATAAATAACGGCTGTAATCTTTGAAAGCTTCCCTACACATGTAACCATTACAGGTGTTGGAATCCACCAAGAAGCCCTTCCTGTGTGTTTACCTGACAACACGTAATTCCTCACCACACCTACAACACAACTCATTCACTGGAGTACACAATGCTGTCAGCTGATAAAGAGGGAAATTGGTACTTTCCAGAATTTAAATACATCTCAGTCAGGCGCATTTAACCCGCCTGCTGAGGCAAAGCTAGTGAACAAGTGACATTATGATGATGATGATGATGATGATGATGATGATGATGATGATGATGATGATAATGACAACATTTACAGGTCTGATGGGGGGAAAAAAGTGACATTAAAACTTCTACCAAATGTTAACAATAAAATAAGACCACAGAATAGGTTTTGGTGAGAATCCGGAATTAAAGTTTACTCTATTCAAATTATTGTACATTAAAAGTCAACAAAGTGTATCTGAGTGAATGGGGGAAGTTTTTGCTTTAGGAACTGGGAGAAAAATGGCAAAGTGCATCATGATAACAAGAATCTTCTACGACTACCTGTGTAAGCGTTGGGACATTATTATTTACAGTAAGCGGTACAGTGCACACTCTTCCAGACAAAAAAGGCATGAAAGTGAAACAATTCAAAATTCTAGTCTTAACAATTCAACAGACTTTGAAAACCAAGAGCTCATGCTCTTTAAATCTACAGTATGATATCCAGAAGGCAGACACAAAATGACACGGTAGGGAGAGTTTCTGAACACCCTTCAATCCTGCATGACTTGCAGACCCTGTTCTAAAAATGCTGGATATTAAGTAAACAAAACCAAAACGGATCCGAACTTCTCCTTTCGGAATTTAGCAAATAGTAATCTCAGTTCTGGGTGGAATACTGTCCTGTAATGAAAACAAAAAGTGTGTTGAGAATTAATAGTTGTGAAGAATAACTATTTATTATCCAACTGTAAGATACTTTAAGAAAGAGTCTCTCTTTAAGTCTTCTTTAGAAAATCCTCTTCAGTGAAATTGTCACTAAAATGCCACCAGCTATGCCAGATTCTCTCTTATTCCTGCTCAGGGTTCATGATCGTGTGAATGGAGCCTTTGCTCACTGGGACTGGTCAGCGCAGGTCTCCATGGGGCTGGGTGCTGCACCTTCATCATTACTGCTGTCCACTTCCTGGTCTAGAGTGGCCTCGTCATCTAGGCGCTGGCTGGTGTAATCGGTGATCTCCAGGAAGCCGCTTGGCTCCACCACTACATTTGACTGGCTCGAGTCAGGCATGATGGAGTACTGAGGGATCACCTAGAGGACAGAGTAAGATATAGAGAATAAAAATTCATATTAAATTGTTTTGTTTCGGACTGGGACCACATACAGTATAGTGATAACAATAATGCCCATGAGACTGAGAGGTAGATTTTATATTTTACTTGTATGTTAATCGGGACTAATGCTGCCTTTGTGCCATAATTGTTATAAATACGAGTGTCATACTAGGACGTCGCACACGAATAACCCATCAAGTCGTAATTACGACAAGGAAACAGAGATCATTTTAATACCAGACTTAATGAGATGGCACATGTCCTACAATTGTCGGAGGACAGGAAGTGGAGAGCACAGTTTCTGTACTGAATAACAGTTTTTGTTCATTTTTCTAATTGAAGATAATTGTTAGCACTTGCAGGTTTGGTCATATCAAGTTATGTATATCAGCAAATTATGCATGTTGTACATTGTATTTTTACACTGAAAACAGGCTTGTATTTGACCAAGATTTCATCCACTGTACAAAAAAAAATGCTACAAGAAAAAAAAAGGGCAGCAGGAAGAAGGAAACATGTTGGGACAGAACTGTAGAGAGGGCAGTAAAGAGAGAGAGAGAGCAGGAGGGAGAGAGAGAGAGTAGTAGAGAGAACAGTAGAAAGAGCTATAGAGAGAGAGCAGTAGACTACAGGAGACAGAGAGAGAGACGGAGAGAGAGAGAGCGAGAGAGAGAACTGTAGAGAGAGCAGTAAAGAGAGAGAGAGAGCAGTAAAGAGAGAGAGAGAGCAGGAGGGAGAGAGAGAGTAGTAGTAGAGAGAACAGTAGAAAGAGCTATAGAGAGAGAGCAGTAGACAGCAGGAGACAGAGAGAGAAAGAGAGAGAGAGTAGTAGTAGAGAGAACAGTAGAAAGAGCTATAGAGAGAGAGCAGTAGACAGCAGGAGACAGAGAGAGACGGAGAGAGAGAGAGAGTAGTAGTAGAGAGAACAGTAGAAAGAGCTATAGAGAGAGAGCAGTAGACAGCAGGAGACAGAGAGAGAAAGAGAGAGAGTAGTAGTAGAGAGAACAGTAGAAAGAGCTATAGAGAGAGAGCAGTAGACAGCAGGAGACAGAGAGAGACGGAGAGAGAGAGAGCTGTAGAAAGAGAGCTGGAGAGAGAGCACTGAAGGGAGAGGGCTGAAGGGAGAGAGAGAGAGAGAGGGAGAGAAGTATAGAGAGAGAGAGTGAGTAGTAGTAGAGAGAACAGTAGAAAGAGCTATAGAGAGAGAGAGCAGTAGACAGCAGGAGACAGAGAGAGACGGAGAGAGAGAGAGAGAGAGAGTAGTAGAGAGAACAGTAGAAAGAGCTATAGAGAGAGAGCAGTAGACAGCAGGAGACAGAGAGAGAGAGAGAGAGAGAGAGAGAGAGAGAGAGTAGTAGTAGAGAGAACAGTAGAAAGAGCTATAGAGAGAGCAGTAGACAGCAGGAGACAGAGAGAGAGACGGAGAGAGAGAGAGCGAGAGAGAGAACTGTAGAGAGAGCAGTAAAGAGAGAGAGAGCGAGAGAGAGAGAGAGAGAGAGAGAGAGAAAACAGTAGAAAGAGCTATAGAGAGAGAGCAGTAGACAGCAGGAGACAGAGAGAGACGGAGAGAGAGAGAGCTGTAGAAAGAGAGCTGGAGAGAGAGCACTGAAGGGAGAGGGCTGAAGGGAGAGAGAGAGAGAGAGAGAGGGAGAGAAGTATAGAGAGAGAGAGTGAGTAGTAGTAGAGAGAACAGTAGAAAGAGCTATAGAGAGAGAGAGCAGTAGACAGCAGTAGACAGCAGGAGACAGAGAGAGAGAGCTATAGAAAGAGAGCTGGGGAGAGAGGGCTGAAGAGAGAGAGAGAGAGAGAGAGAGAGAGAGAGAGGGCTGAAGAGAGAGAGAGAGAGAGAGCTGTAGAGAGAGAGAGCAGTAGAGAGAGAGTGAGAGAGAGCAAGAGAGTGAGAAGTAGAGAGAAAGAGCTATAGATAGAGGGCTGTAGAGAAAGAAAGAAAGAAAGAAAGAAAGAAAGAAAGGGAGATGAAGAGAAAGAAAGACAGAGAGCTGTATCCGCACTGAGACAAGACAGGGAGAGGCCATACTGTGCATTGTAAGAGAGAAGTATATGATACTCTGTGAAATAGGTAACCAGTGTAGCTTCTGTACTGTCATGTGTGCAGAGTGTTTGAGATAGATAGATAGATAGATAGATAGATGGATAGATGGATAGATGGATACTTTATTCATCCCAAAGGGAAATTCACAATGTCTAGCATGACTAGCAGCTGAAATAAGAAACAAAAGACTGGTGTCTGTTCCAGTAATTACAGAAATCCAGGCTTCCAGGATCTTTTTAACATCTTTAAGTAAGGGTTGAAGCCGAGCAGAACTAATAAAAATTGAGCGACATTTTAGTGGGCTCGTGTGAAACTGCGTTGTCAAAAATTATTCCTAGATTACCAACATTTATAAAAGGTTTAATAGTGAATAGTGAATATCTTTATAAACCACAACTTCTCTCTGACTTGAACATTCTAGATTTTTTGTCGCGCTGCAGCCCTCACTGCCACACGAGAGCATGCCAGTATTTTGAGAATTTCAGAGGAAGCAAATTCAGCTGTTTGCAAACGCTTGTGGACAAAACACATTTCCCAGCCTGCAAGATCTTTAAAAAGACAACACACTTCCTCTTCAGGAACTCCGATTAAACAGCAGCACAAGTCATTTTACTTTAAGGAAAAAGTTCATTGATGTCAGCCTAAAGATTTCACAAACATGACTGTGAACATTGTAGATGACGATTATGAAAACTGTATCTGCTGAGGTCATTACGCTCAACACGTCAGCGGATTTAACTTCCTTGTGTAATCACTGTCCGGCTTAGTCAGAACTCTGACAGGAATGTGATCGATCCAAAACATACTGAATATTACACTGATAAATTCTTTTGGTCTTCAGTGTTCTACTGTTCTTGTGTTCTGTGTCCTAGTGTTCAAGCGTTCCGTGTTCTAGTGTTCCATGTTCTAGTGTTCCACAGTCTAGTATCCAGTGTTCTACTGTTCTAGTGTTCCACATTCTAGTATTCAGTGTTCTACTGTTCTAGTGTTCAAGTGTTCTGGTGTTCAGTGCTCAAGTGTTCCATGTTCTGGTGTTCAGTGTTCTGACAAACACACGTTTCTACAGCACTGAGGTGTTTATAAACCAGAATCATCAGAAAATACTACACACAACTACAGCTTTCATCTAAACATCTGTCTGTACATCACTCACTTATTGTGTGTGAGTGTGATTGCGTGCGAGTGTGTGATACTTGCAGTGTGTATATGTTTCGTCCTGTTTTTTTTTAATACGAATAAAATGAATAAAAAACAATTAATTAAAGGACTAACTACTAGAAGCGCTCTCTCTCTCTCTCTCTCTCACACACACACACGATAGACATCAATATAATCCACTATTCTACATTCAGTGCTCCATTTTGATATTTGTTTTAATAGTGTGTTCGATTTGGACGCAGCAACACAGAATATTCTTCTGTTACAGTAAAAGCTTCAGTGTTACTGTTACACGCCTCACAAACAGGCAAACTAACATCACCCGATAAAGCACATGTACCAAAGAGAACAGACAAATTTCTAGTGAGTAGTAAGGCAAAGTTTGTTTGGTTATTATAATTGCATTGTCATAATCATCATTCCTTTTGCACTGCAACTGGTCTTCATCAATAGTTGAACGTTTCAAGCTTACAAAACCCGACCACAAAACCTTTCTTCCCTAAAAATCTTTTATCTAAATTTTGTTAAAAGAAACAAATGTTTGTAATGAAAACATCAGTTGATGCAACAATTGCAATAGCTCTATACGAGTTCTGAATAAGATTTTAAATAAACACACACACGCACACACAAAAACAAGTGGCTGTTCACCTGAATAACGTCCAGGTCTTTGCTCTTCTGGATGCGTCCGAAGGTAGCATGTGGGTGTGAGTGTGTGTGTTTGGAGCTGCTGATGAGCGGTGACGTAGAGGCTGCTTTGCTGAATGTGCTACAGTCGCTGGATGAGTCCACCACCATGGCCTCAGTGCCCGGCTCGATCTCCGCCTCCATCATGGAGATCTTCAGGATGTCGGAGACGTTAGGTTTCTCAGAGCTGGACTCGGCATGCAGCTTCACCGCGGCCTCGCCGCTGCTGCTGGACACGGGAGTAGCCCCAAATGTGATTTTAGTGACTGCTGCTCCTTGAGTTATGATTGTCTGCTGCACCCGTCACAGTAAACAAGAGGAGAAAAGGAAACATTTAGCAAAAAAATGCTTGACCAAATCAACTATTTGTTGCATTTCAGCAAGCTTTGGGTGAGTTTTTTTATTCCAGATTTTGTGTGTGTGTGTGTGTTCCAACCTGGCTGCTGCTGCTGCTGCTGCTGCTGCTACTGGCCGCTTTATCTGAGGCCACGGGATGGTGGGCCTGCAGTGGTGGGGGCTGGGAGAGCTGTGTGTGCGTGTTGGGTCGGTTGTGTGAGCTTGGTGCCTGCTGTAGTCTGGGCAGCTGTGGAGTGTGGACAGGTTTAGTCGGGGGAGTGTGTTGGGTTCCAGATCCAGACGGAGCAGAAAGAGAAGGAGCAGGAGAGACAGAGGGTTTATCCACCCGTGTGGTCACTGCTGGAGCTGGAGGCCTGATGCTGGGGCTGAGTTTAGAGGCCTCAGTCTGGCTAAGAGTCGACTTAGAAGGAGTGGATATGGAGAGCACCACTGGCTTGCTAAGGGTGTGTGTCGGGGTGCGGTGTTGCTGAAGAAGGGGAGGGGGAGGAGGTGGAGGAGGAGGTGGGGCCAAGGGATTTACTGATCTGTAGAACAGTCCAGTTTGAGGGTCCAACGTGTCACCTTCCATTTCTCCTTCCTCCACTACGGTCTGCTCCTCCAGGGGCTTGCCAGCTCCTGCCTGCAACACACACACACACAACTCTCTTTCACTAGAAAGCTAAGCTGTCTCTTAGGCAGCGTTTTCCATAAAGCATGACATTAAAATTGACTGTAGCCCCATCTGCTTGCATGCCTACACACCTACTGATTCTGGCTGGTGTACAGGTGAGTATTTAAATGCAGGCAAAAATAAGAGATTTTTACTCTTGGTCAGGCTTTACATCAATCTCATCCTTCATCAACACAGCTGACATCATTTTTAATATAGTACCATGAAATATGTAGCACAACTCTTCACACATTTCTGAAGCGCGTTCATCCGAGTAGAATACCCACATAAAGTAGGTTTTATTCAGAGTGTATGTCAAAACAGATAGTGGATGTTGTTAAAGTTAAAACTAGAACACAGAATTTCCAGAGAAACAGGACATTCCGGGCAAATGTCCATCATCAGCTGTGCAGGTGCTTCTGAGGCTAGTTTCACACTGTAGCGTCTCTGACACACTTTGCTTGTACAGCTGATGAAGGATATCTGTCCGCAACGTCCTTTTTCTCTAGAAACTTTACTATACTTAACTTTTACTATATCCACATTTGGGCAGAAAACTCCCTTGCATTTTTTTTTTTTTAACACACACAGAGAAAGCAATGCAATTTGAAGAATGTGTGCATGCTTGTGAAAGACAAAATCAGCAAGTGTCTAAAAATTTTAGCATAATCTAATACACAGGAAAAGACACAACATTCATAAATACTTTCTCTCTCTCTCTCACACTTTTACACAATGACATATTTGTAAAACACACAGGCTGAAGTGATCCTGGGGATGTAGTAGCTTAGTGATTAAGGTGTTGGACTACTGATCGGAAGGTTCAGAGTTTAAATCCCAGGTCCACCAAGCTGCCACTGCCCCAGAGCAAGGCCCTCAACCCTCAATTGCTCAGTTGTATAAAATGACATAAATGTAAGTCGAATCTAGATAATGGCGTCTGCTAAATACCAGAAATGCAAATGTGTCTTGAAGGAAGGATTCCCTTTGTCAGAGGAGAGATTTTAAGAAATGTCTACACTTGCTAGTGACACGGGGAATATATATTTTTAATCCTAGTACCTGAAGAGTGATAGAGCTGGTGCTGGAGGAAGGCGCAGTGTTAGAGCTTTTCACCGTGGAAGACAGAGCGGATGCAGACACTTCACCTCCTGCTGCAGCCTTCCCCGCTTTACCTGAACATATAAACATAACCTCTTCTTACTCAGCACATTCATACACACAAACACAATACAAACATTTCCCACTGCATCAAGAAATTCAGGTTGCAAATCTGGTAACTGTGTCTGAATAACAAAGCTAACATGTCAAAGGCGCAGTTACTGAATCAGCAACTTTCTAAAACATTCACTTTAATGGAGACTTTCATGGAGCAGTATGTATTTTTAAGAGGTCTTCGCTGCTTGTAAACGGGAATTAAAAAATATATTAAATAAAAGAAACCAAATGTAAACAGAAACCTGAAATGAGGAAATCAGATCGACATAGCAATACTTCACCTTTGAAATTATATTTGGAAATAAATTATTTGCAGGACTAACAAGAGTCATAAAAATGAATAAATGTTTCTCGGTTTAAGGTGTCTACTTGCATTCTTTCAATATTATTATGATTTGCTCACAGAGCTCTATTAAAGGGAGTGTGTTTCAATAGACTTCAGGAGTTAACAGTACTGATACCAGTGGCCTCCGCTGGGGTCTCAGGCTCGCCTGCAGCCTGGCCTGAGGGTTCAGGTGACTGCCTCCTCTCTGTAGGCATCTGTATCGGCACTGCCATCTGACTCAGATCGATGGTGTGCTGCCGTGGCTTGGCCTCTGCCTTTTCCTTTGCTGAAATCCAAAGAGTAACACAGGTGCATGTTAAATATCGGCATCAGAAAAAGTGACTTAAAAGAGGAATAACAGGTGAAGTAGCCTCCATTAACACACACATACCTGTGGTCTGCTGCAGCTCCAGCAGGGCTTTAATGGTAGATGTGGCAGACTGAGCCTCGCCACTCATGTCCTGGTAAATGATGGTGGGACTCGCTTCCACTGAGACTTCTTGTTCTGTCCAGTCCTGGCCCCTGGAGCTGATGACATGCACGACCGACTGGGTGTCTGGAGATGGCGGAGAAGTCAAGCTTAAAAAGACTAACATGAGACTAATCAATCCTCTAAAGCATTTGGTTTATTGCACTAGACGAGGATTTGTTCATCATTAATTATAAATGTCAGTCTATATCACATGCTCTTCTTAGGTATTCAGTTTAGTTTTTCCCCTGATAACTATTTGTGTGATATTTTTCAACTCTTTTCATTATTCTAACTAATAGACACTAATGGATAGTAATAGATGTATGGTAGTGTTACACAGCACCGTTCAGAATTAAGGAATTTATAAAAATGCTTATTTATACATTCAATATACATAATATATATACAAACATATTCTTGTTTAAATAACAGTATTTTAACACATACACATCGTCATTCTTGATCAACTTTGCTAATGTTCATGTCCTGTTTCCCTGGGGTCTAAATATGCAGTTGCACACATGCAAAATCATCATTAGCATCCATTTCCATGGGAAATACCAAAGAACAATTAAGTGAATGATGGCTGCTGACCATCAAAAAAAAATCAGATAATAAATATAAAAAAACAGGCAGTTAAAATGATTATTAAGCCCAATTGGGGCCCAGTTGTTTCGGGTATTAAACAGTGTTTTCATTTATTAAAACAGCAAATTTGCTTGGAATTGGACTTGACCACACTGTCCCCCCAAACTTAGTGAAGAGGATGGTGAAAGAGAGAGGGCACTCACCATTTGGTTGATTGAAAATCAGTAGATATGATAAATAAGTAAATATGATACACCTTTCATAACAATAAGTTGTTTAGAAGCATTACAGGAAAGAAGCACTTCCTGAGAAAATCTCACAAGATCATGCATTGTCTGGAAGTGAGTGAGTGTCATCAGAACCACACTTAGTATTGACCGTTGTGGTCAGTTGAGATCAAAACAAGTGTATTGTTCACACATACCATCAGAAGGTTTGGTCACAAAAGGCGACTGTATTCAAAGAAAAGCACGTGGTGACCCGTGTAAAATCAGGTGTTGGGTCATTTATGCTTTGGGGCTGCCATGTCTTTGATGGTTCAAGATACAGAGCTTTCAACAAGATTATGGGTAGAAAGATCACTATGTTTGAGCCCAAAATATTAAATAAATGTTACTCTTTTTATACATTTTACACAGCGCAAAACACATCTACACTGTATTTCTATTACTATACTTCTCAAATTTTATGCCACAATAATACACATGCTGCTGTTCAGAATAAAAAAAAAAAAAAGTGTAATTATATTAAGAAATCATTTTCAACTTCTTAGCATTAAAGAAAAAATAATGACCTATTTGGGAAGTTTTGGAAAATTCTACATTAACCCGAACTGTGAAACTCACTGCAATCCCTCACCATGAGTATTGTCTGAAGATGTTGGGCTACTCTCTATGTAAGATGGAGCGTCATCCTTGAGCGCCACCTCCTGGCTGGAGCCTGGTATTACGCTTGCCTCTGGACCTCGGGTCACCTGCTGCAGTGTCTCGGTCACCAGCTGCCTCGCTTGCTCACTCACTACTGTCGCCTGGAACGCCATTGGCTTCGGCTTGATCAGCACCTGCAAGGCATTCTGGGTGAAATGCTGTTTCTTGCACAAGGTAATCTACAATGATCTGATGCATGACTCAAGCAGACCTGGGTCTTGCCCTGCTGGTTGTAGACAATCTTGGTGGGGATGAGCTTGGTGGTGGTAGACGGCTGCACAGCCGAGCCCAGACCCTTCGGCTGTGTTACGATCATCTTAGTGATGGGCCGAGATGCTGTGATGATGGCAGGCTTTGCTCCCGGTACAGCCTGCAGTGCTTTCTCCCCCTGAGGAACACACACATTTTAATTGGCTTCAACTCATAACGCACTGTTTACAGGGAAAAAAAAAATAAAGCTTCGAGATTATTACTACGGTCCTACCCCAGCGTTTAAAAGTGTGGTGACCACATTCTTCCCAGGTAAGCCCTGGATGGTGGTTCCTTTCCCAGTGGTCTTCTGCACTACGATGACATTGGGTTTGGAGGTCATGGGAATGGTGGTGATCTTCGTAGTGGTTCCTGTCATTTAAGAATTCAGACATGAAATCATACTATATGGTACAGAGAGGCTATTATTCAGATTCTATGTGTCCATCTATTCACGTATTTCTCATTAAGCTCATTCCAACCATCTAATCATTAGAACACCTCATGGAAGGATTCATGTTTTCATATTTTATCATGCCACGACTAGAGGAACAAGTTGAGCAGCTACACACTCTAGACTAGTGTCATCATTGACACATACAAGAACACCCTGTTCCCCCTTTCACTGCCTTTTCTCCCATCAAATTACCAGACACTATGTTGGTGCTGATGATCTTCCCACCCAGTGTAGCAAGAGATTTGGGCACCACTGTTATAATGCTGCCGCTGGTGGTTTTGACATAAGTGGTCCCAGCAGGTGATGCGGCCATTCGAGCTCCGATGGATGCCGTTACTGCCGGCCGGGTGTACGTAGCCTGAGTCCCTGCACACACGACACACACTGGTTATGTATACATGCATCTTTTGTGTATTTTATAAAGCTCTCTATACTATTTAATATAATTTGCATCATGTTGATGGTCACATTAGCTAATGTTAGTTTTAATATATTTTCTTTCCACCTCAGCTATGCATTTTACAGTAAAGGTATTGTTTTTACTTTCTCGTTTTCTTTTAGGTTGTGTCCAATCTCAAAATTCTTATATTTTTAATTTAAACTTGACTACTACTTGAGCTACACACACACTGTATTACAGTGTTTGGCTCAGTTTGTTGGTTTTGATGATCCAGGATAAGAGCACTAAATTAGACATGGGATTAGTCTTCAGACCTGATGTACCTGTAGGGGTGGAGACCAGTTTTGTGGTCATGATAGCTCCATTGCTGCTCACCACCATGATGGGACCAGAGCTGCTACTCGGCATGGCTGCACTCGAGGGCTTCGGCAAAATCTTACTAGGCTGCATCTGCTGGGTGATGATCTTTACACCTGCACACATACACGAATATCTTGTACCTTTTCTCATGTGGCTTTTCATATGATAGAAAACTTCTTAAATGCCTAAAAACCAGTCTACTCATATGCTTCCTATATAGTACATATTAAGGGAGAAATAAAGTTCTAATATAAAACTGAAAAGCAATCCTTATTTCACACAAATATATCTTTTAAAAAATAAATATATATCTTTATATTTAAAATAATATATTTAAATAATAAATATCTATCATTATAATAATCTTTTAAATAATTAAATATATCTTCGATCTTTTAACCACAATCTTTTTTGTATTGACCCCTTTGTCCCTTTGTATTGACCTCTGAGAAGGTCTCTGGTGATCTAGTTGACTGAGATTTGGGACCCGAGATTGTGGAATCCAGATGAAGAGACAGTCTCATAAATTCTCACCTGACTCTTGTTTAATCTGTATGGTGGGTTTGGACACCGACACTGTACTGGTGGTTTGAGGTGAGGAAGAGAGAGGAGATGCAGATAGGCCTTTGGGTGAAACTGACTGCTGCGGTTGCTGCTGCTGTTGCTTAGGGAACTGGAGGATCTGAGAGGGAGAACCCACCAGAGCTTTGGGAGAGGGCATCCTTGCTGTGGCCACTTTCACTGCTGCTGTAGAGCCAGCTGAACCGAAGGTATACACACACACACACACACGCAAAGAGAGGTAATTCGACAGAAAATTGTCCACAGAATTCCATCAACACAATAAAAGAACCAAGTACCAAAAGATTACTATAAAATATACTGAGAATAAAATAATTATTTTCGCACATGTTAAAAAGACATTCTCCCACACACACTTTTACTTACTTTGAGCCACAGTGGACATGACCACCGCAGGAGTGGAGGACACCACAGTTGTCACGGCGACAGGGCCAGGGGCAGTAGTGGTGCCAGCTGAAATGACCATGGTTTGCTTCTGACCAGATGATGTGGCTGCAGAGCTGGACACGAGCTTTGAGACAGCCGCATAGTTATGAGACTTGGAGAGGATGTTGGGAACAAAGCTGGAGCTTGCAGATGTTGTAACAATAATGACCTAAGGAGAGGCAAAAGAGAACATTACAATAAGGCAGAATGGGAAGTGGAAAAAGGAAGAGGACTTCCATTAGACACTGTAGTTACTTATCTTAGAAGCTTTATACACTGCTACACTCTCATATGATGGTTTGCTTTACATGTGATTGATCCAGCCACTCTGCTTTATCTGAATGCTGCCCTTGTGGTTCACTGTGTAGTAGCGCTTACAGTTACACACTGCTTACACTTGCGTTTTTGGCTTCTGTATTATCGTAAATGTTGCACAGTGGTTCTAAACCTCTAAACCAGGGGTGTCCAATCTTATCTGGAAAGGGCCGGCATGGAGTAGAAGCCACACCTGAGCCTACTGAAAGCCAAGATCAACTAATTAAACTGAATCATGTGTGGTTCCTGCTTGATTACAATAAAAACGTGCACTCACTCCACCCTTGGTATATAAGACTTGTTTCTAGTGGCTTGATTTTTCAGCTTACTGTATGCTAGGGGTTGAACAGATTAATTGCTACTCTGAGGATCTCAACTAGTCAAAGTGATGGAAAGAAAACAGTGAGGCATGAAGTGAGTTATGAAAATTCAAGATGGTAAAGAATGCAGGCTAAATGTATTTTAGTCTGGATGAAGACAATTCTATAATCAGATACACACTATAAAGACTTTGTCTTTTGCTTTAATTAAACTTTCTTTGCTTTTTTACATTATTTCCTGTCCCCCGGTTCCCTTCTGAGCCTGGATCCTCTTAAGGTTTCTTCCTCATATCATCTCGGGGATTTTTTCCTTGCCACCGTCACCTCAGGCTTGCTCGTTAGGGATAAAATAGTAACTTAACTTTAAACATTTTTTTTCTGTACTCCTGTAAAGCTGCTTTGAGACAATGTGCATTGTTAAAAGTGCTATACAAATGAATTGGACTGAATTGAATTGTACTGGGGCATAGTGAATTCCATCCTGACCAGTGCATTCGGAGCTGTAGGCTGTACTTCACTATCTAATCTAGTTCAACTAGTTCAGAGCAGCGCATACCTACTGACCTGGGGACTGACCTGGGAGCCCAGAGTTGAACAAGCCAGCTTACATTATTACAAATAATACTACAGACATAGGGGAGGCTTGGTTATTTATTTACCTACAAGGAAATGGGTGCATTTTAAGAACAGGTCCTAAATTAATGTAATAACATAGACCAATTTTTCTTATTTATTCCACTGATTTGTCATTAACAATGAATCTCTGAAATGAATATGGTGTTTTCTTTGCTGCTGTTTTATTAGTGTTTAACTGCATTTATAAAACAGCCTAATAATAGTAATATCCTGACTCAGTTGTTTTTTTTTTTGACTATGTAAAAGATGACTAAATTTTTTAATTAATGGGCAAATAATAAAGAAACTTACTACCACTCATACTGTCTAGTTTGGAATGGCATTAAAACAGATTTAACAGAGATGAGGAGGAGCAGCGAGTGTGTACTGACTTTCTGGGTGGTGGTGTTAGTGGCCTGTGTGCTCGGCTTGGTGAAGGTGATTTTCACTGGAGACATGTGCGGCGGCAGCGAGTTTGCGATGCTCTGCATCAGGTTGCTCATCTTCGGGCTGCCGCTCACCGGCACCGCGATGCTCTTTGAGGCAGGTGGGGTCACTTTAGGCACCTCCTTGAGCAGAACGGGCGAAGAGCCTGAAGAGTTGGTGCGGCGGCGTTTGCGAGGCTTTTCGTCCTCATCAGAGCAACTAACGCCTGAGGGAGACATTCAGAGAGAGAGATAGAGACATAGCATAAAAGATTAAATCCTACTACTACAACAACAACAACAACAACAACAACAACATCTGTGCAGTCTCTTGCAGCCTTCTGAAGCTTTTATGGGGAGAGCACTCATGACAGCCATTTGCAGAGATATTACAAACTGAAGTACTAAAAAATGTAAACGTATGCTTCTAAATGGCCATTACTGAGAGGATATTTTTCCCTTAAGAGTCATAATGGTATCAGAAATGGTGAAGTGAAGTTCAAAAGCAAAGAAAATCTCATTTTCACTGAGTTTCCAGTTAAAGGAGATAAAATCTAAACACATAAATATACGTTTTAAACAATAACGTTTTTCCGACTTTTTCCTTTTGGCAAGAACTACAGGGCGGGTTAAATAAACTAAACTGGCTGCAGTGAAAACATTTTTTTGGCTTGTGGTTGATCGGTTCATTATTAATGTGTGATATTTGTTCTTGTTCAGATAAGCTTCAATTGATACGAAGTAATATTAGCTAATACTTAGAAAAGCGACACTGAGGTGAGTTCTGAATAGCTGTTTTATACAACCCTGACAGACAAATGTGGGAAGAACAGAAGAATATTCTGTGTTGCTGCGTCCAAATCGAACACACTATTAAAACAAATATATCAAAATGGAGCACTAAATGTAGAATAGTGGATTATATTGATGTCTATCTTGTGTGTGTGTGTGAGAGAGAGAGAGAGATACAGAGGGGCTTTTATTCAGGAGATTTGTAACTAGGTCAAAATGTTCCTTTGAAAAGGGAAACAAAAGTTCATTTTAGTTTTATTTACATTCATCATTCGTTCCATCTCTTGCACACACACTTATGATTTATATCCTTTTTTCCATTACGTTATGACATGAGGAAGACGTGTGTGTGTGTGTTCAGGTACTTACTCTTCACATACACCGTGCTCCCGCTGGGCAGCACTACCACGTTGGAGGCGGGGCTCGTAGGCCTGGGTGACTTGACCGCAGCTGCCACACTGCCGCTTGGGGCGGATACACTAGGGGGCGTGGCTGTAGTGCTGGTATATGAATAACACACTACCACTGCAAAACAACACCACTGCTATCACATATCACCACTAAAGTAACTCCAAACAAGCTCCCAAAATATTTCATCCCTCCTTATGTACCTTCTTTGTTGCCAGTCTCTGCAGGAAGAAGCAGAGAAGAGTTCTGATGCGCCGTGGCACTGGCTACCGCGTTGGCCGTCACTGTAAAAGCAGTCTGAGGCACCAACCTGGGCATCAGGGGGACCAGCCTACGCCCTTCAATAGACCACTCTGAGGAGCTGTTCGGCCCAGACATGCTGTGCAATAAAAAATACATATAATTCACTTTAATGTTTGTTATTATTTAGACTGTGAAGCTGGAATAACGGCATGAAACTTTTCATCTGCTGTGTAGTGAACAGACGGTCTTACTGGTACGCGATGGTAGTGAGACGCTCATCGTTCACCGCACGCCGCACCTCTGCACGATGACGCTCAGTTGAAATGCTGGAAAGAAAATGCATCAGATCAACAAACCTGCATTGCCTTCCCAGAAATGTGGAGAAATCTGTGGAATAAAATGTTACAAAAGCAGATGTTTGGTGTAATGGTCCACAAAATATAATGGACCATGTACAGATGGAGTCAAGATTCCACACAACTTACAGATGTTTACATATATACAATAATAGCAACAGAATTAACACAAACAAACCAGTTTGAAAGTTTACCAACACTTCAAGCTGGATTATTATATTGCTAGGAATAGATAAACATATGATGTCAACTGTACATAACATCATTTTTGTATTGCTTAGCAGGGTTGGGCAAATAATTATATATATAAATAATTGGAGAAAATATTAGCTAGCTTACCAAATAAAAGCTCCCATGTCTTGTTTGTCCAGAAAACTGACCAGGTTAAAAAGTGGCAACATCCAGAGACTTTACCCAAATCAGTTGTACAGAGAAAATGCTCTATAACTGGCTAAATGATATACACAGTGATGTACTGATTCCCGCTTGAAGTGTTATTCACATGACCATAATAAAAGTATCGCAGAAGCATTTTTCAAAAGATTTTAATATTGTTAATAATGCACTTTTTTTTATTTGCATGTTTTCCTTTTTTTTGCACGTATGAATATATTTATACACAAGGATTGTGTAATGTACACATCTCCTGGCAATATGTTCAGTTAATCCGTGTGAGGAAGATCAAATCTCCACCTCTCTGTCCCCCAGTGACCACCTGGATTTCTTGATTTTATGTACATTATTCTTATTTATGACCAAATGGTGTCTAGCAACTATATGTGGATGTGGGCAAATTTGAGAAGAGATTAACTTCATGCAAATATGGAGTGACTGGGTGCAGCAGCTACCGATGGGAGTGAAGACACAAGAGTGCATGTGATCCGTGGAGAAGAGCACATACTGTCGCTCCTTCGTCTCGTATGATATATATATTTATATACACAGCTGAATTCAACCCTCCACAATATTTCATTCTAGCAAGAAAACTGATTTTGTTGTCAAGTGTAATGTTACGATGGCAACCAGCAGTCAGTACACCTCCTGGCGACTTCACAGTACAGCGACTAGTGACTTGCAGCCATAAAATCATTGTATGTGTGAGCATAACATCGGCCTTGCTTAATGCATTGAGGCGTTCAGAAATACACACTGACCTCCATCTTTTGAAGCAAATCCGTTAAATCTACCTTAATACTTTGGTAAGTTCCCCAAGCAGATCTTTCTTGTCCTTGGTGAGATCACCCTGGGCACGAAGCGCACTGATCACTCCAGCATATGCCTCCAGTTCTACAAACAAATCAGTTAGAACACAGGTTATACATGATTACGAACTATGCAAAGGTAAGTCTCCTGACTTTTTTAAGTAGTGCATTAAAAGCATCTCACCGAGCTTGCGCAGGATTCGTTTACAATCATCTCGGCTGAGGTCGAGAAGCATAGGCCACACCACCGGCATGGTGGCAGGCAGCTGGGGCTTCTCCTGCTGAATCATCCACTTTTAAAAACAGAATAAACAGAATCAGAAGGCTAAACTGAATAAACAGTTTCTTTTGTCAACATTTTTGTAATTGTATTGGACGTTATGTGCAGCTAACTTAAGGGAACATTGTTTTGTTTTGTTTTTTAAAAAATGGCATAAGAATGAATCCATATGTTTAATATATTACATCATTTGTGTTGTGCAAGTCACAGAAATAAATGGTTACCTCTAGGAGACAGCGAACGCTGTCAGAAATGTGCACGCTCTGTTTGGTGTGGATCTTCAAGAAAACATTATCCTTCAAGAAAAATATAATAAAGAAAAAAAACATACTTATGTCATGGTTGTAAATGTTCCTTTTTATAATAAACAAACTACATTCTAGTGTATTTTAAAAAATATGTACTGTGCTGACTGTCACTAGATCTGATGATTTTTTTCCCAGAAATGTGCAGAGACAACACAAGCAGTTTTCTGAGCAGCTATTGTGCGAGTCAACTTTCTCAACCAATCACTGATCACTATTATTCCCAACGACCAATCACTGATCACCATTACTCCCAATGACCCATCACTAATCACCATTATTCCCAACAATCACTGATCACTATTATTCCCATCGACCAATCACTGATCACTATTATTCCCATCGACCAATCACTGATCACTATTACTCTCAACAACCAACCACTGATCACTATTATTCCCATCGACCAATCACTGATCACTATTATTCCAAACAACCAATAACTGATCACCATTATTTCCAACAACCAATCACTGATCAACGTTTACTGAACGATTGTTTAAACTTAAACTCTGTTTCTGGCTAAATTTACAAGCAATAAAAGCGCGTTATTCCATTATTCCAACTGCTATTATCACTTTTACTGCTGCTTGCTAAATAAAAAGCTCGCTGTCGTCATGACCAAAGAATTATTTCTATAATAAACAGTCTATTATTATTTAACATTATATTATATTATATAGAACTTTTCTGGGCGTCTTCAGAAAATCTTCCTTTTTCCGTGCAACACGTTTTGATATGCAAATGAGCTTGACGATTCGAGCAATATGCAAATGAAGATGACGTCACGTGGCTACTTCTTCGGAGACATTTCGTGCGTGCGTCAGTTACTGTCACTGGACACAATTTGAGATAGCTATTACTTCATATTCAGATGGTAATAAGAAGTTTAGACAAATAAAAGTGCAACTTAGTCAAGACACAAGCCACAGCTGAACATCCGGGATGTAAGAGTTTTTACAGTCATCACCGACCCGTTAGGCTCCTGATGTTAAAGGAAAGGATGGGATCCCCTACCAAATAAATTGCAAATTATATATATATATATATATATATATATATATATATATATATATATATATATATATATATATATATATATATATATATATAAAAGCGCCCTAATAGAAAATCAGCGCATTTGTCTGTATATGGCATCACTCTATATCCAGTGTATGTGCGAACAGGAAGCCTTTCGGAGTTCCCCTATTAACAAAAACATGTCCAAATATAAAGTATTACAAGGTGCCCTTTTGGAGAAAAACATCTACTTGAAATACGTGCAGATCAGTGCGAACAGACTCAGTTATGTTCGCGGTCCAGATCAGCCAGTGGATGCACAGTCCAATCAGCTCAGATACTTCATTTACTTTGAAACAATCCTAATCAGAAAGAGACAAAACACCAACGTGACACTGATCGCGTGAATTTTCTTGTATGAATTATACTTTCCCAAAAACGAAATACATCCCTCATCAGCACCATGGGGATTTCCTCTGAGCTCTAGCTCTGCTCGACTGAGGGACTGGCAGGGCTGATATTCAAAAATAACCAGCTAGCCTAAACATCCAGACAACATCAAACCAGCAAACATGATCGTTTAATAACTTTGCACCAGAAGAAAAACATGCAACAGGCAAACATGTTATCCTTGCAAAATGCAACCGTGTTACCAAATATAGGCAAAAAAATAAACACCAACCTTTGCTAGACCCAGTCCCCAAAGTCCGCCATGTTTAATGTTTAATCGACGCCAAAACACAAGAGCCGCAGCTACAGCTGCCCTTAGGAATGCCTTAATGAATTTCCCGTCCTAAACAAAAATCCATCATAACTGTTTTAATTAACTGAGATTATTACGAATGCAACATGTTCAGAGCTTTATTTAAATATAGTATTCCAGTGTTCTGTCTTTTTTTTTAAATGTTAAGACTGATGGTCAACCTTTCCTCGCTTACAACAGGCACAACTTTCCAGTGTCCCAGTGAGGTCCTTCATGAAAAACAATAAGCTGCAACGCTCAGAGCTGCTAACGTGATCCTGGAGATAACTGCTAGGCTAATCCTTTAGCTAGAATATTTAGCTGTCCGCTATTATCACTTCACTTCATGAACCAATAAATAAGATGGATTTCAATACAATTGCCTTGTGTAATTAATGTATTTTTTTTTTTATTTTAATGACGAATCTAATGCAATGGTAGCGGGATTTTATATGAATGTAATTTTGGTACCGATGATGAAATGGTTTCGTGAAATACTAAAAACCATCGCAGCGACCTCTAGTGGAGAGATTGTGATATTGGTATATCTCGAACCAAAACACCAAATAAACACATAAGTGAAATTCAACAGTTATTATTATTGTTAATTAAGTTAATTATAACACATTACACACATTAAACAAAACAATTATTATAAAATAATCGTGTTTTTTCTTAGCATATGAAATATTCAGCAGTTATTGGCATCTCACAGACTATGTAAAACAAATATAAACAGATTTGGGGTTAGAAATAGAAATAGCCTTTATTTGTCACATATACATTACTGCACAGTGAAATTCTTTCTTGACATATCCCATCCTTGGAGGTTGGGGTCAGAGCGCAGGGTCAGCCATGATACAGCGCCCTGGAGCAGAGAGGGTTAAGGGCCTTGCTCAAGGGCCCAACAGTGGCAACTTGGCGGTGCTGGGGCGTGAACCCCAAGGTGGACCGATATTCCCAAAGGCTCAATGACACTACTACCGAAAAAGGGGGATCTGCTGTGTACTGATTATAAACTCTTGTTAAAAGACAATGGTAAATAGACTAAGAAAAGTAATTGACCAAGTGGTGTATAGTGATCAATCATATTGTATTCCTGGCAGATCATTTACAAATATTTCATTGATTCTAGATTATTTAGACATCTCTAGTTCATTGGCTACAAAGTATGGTCTGATTTCTTCAGACCAAGGAAAGGCATTTGATCAGGTGGAGCACCAATACCTGTGGAATGTTCTTCAGGCATTTGGCTTCTTCCTTGGTTTTATTGCCATGATCAAGGTGCTTTATTGTGATATTGAGAGTGTGCTGAAAATCAACAGTGCTCCTTTTTCTACAAAACGTGGAATAAGGCAAGGCTGGGCAATGTCTGGAATGTTGTCCTCTGGCAGTTGAACCCATGCTCTGCCAATAAGAAAGCAGTTAGCAGGTGTTAAGCTAGCTAACAATCTTTTACCCCTACGCCTCTCAGCTTACGCTGATGACATCATGGTGGCAATAGATGGAAGCAGTGATGTACAAGCTTAGAAATATTGTGGATTAGAAATATTTCTTCTTCAAATGTTAACTAGGCAAAAAGCACTGCGTTGTTGGTAGGCAGATGGGATGAGGGAGAACCAAGTCTACCTGTGGATCTTAAATGATCTAAAGATGGCATCAAGTATCTAAGAGTTTTCCTGGGGAACAACTTGACTGTAAACAAAAATTGGCAATTAATAGTGGAAAAAATTGAGGGGATTTTAGAAAAATGGAGATTTTACCACAAATGTCACATACAGGGCAAACAATTATCATTAATAACTTGGTATTATAGTTTTATGGCATCGTCTAGCTGTTTTAAAACCTACAGTAGGTCTTCTACCAAAGTTACAGAGTATTATTTTAGATTTCTTCTGGGACAGACTGCACTGGTGTTATATCTCCCGAAAGATATATTTATTGAGCAGCATTTAGATTGCAGTTTCTGCAAAATTTGCTTTGTGGTCCATTAGTCATTACATGGAAACAGGTTGCTGAGTTTTTTCTTGGAAAGGTGAGGAACATGAGTCTCAGAAGAGGAATTTTTAATGTTGATCTGTCAGGTTTTAATTTAAACTGTGTAACGTCTTTTTACAAAAGTGTCTTAAAGGTGTTGACCTGTTGACTCCGGACTTGAGTACATCTGTGTACATGCTATAGAAAGAACCAAATTTTAAAGTGAGCATGAATAAAGCTCTCTTTGCCAATCAATGTCCTACTAGGTAGGACAGTAATAAACATACAAAACCTAATGGAACTGGCAGGAAACAATATGGGCAACTCTTGGTCAGTAGCAAGGGCTTTGCAAATTTGATCAGTTCTTAGAGTAGAGCAGGCTCTGAAAAAATGCTGGTGTCTATCAGTTTGTTTTTTGTGTACACTCTCGCTTGTAGGAAGAGTGCTTGTATTACATATATTTATTTTTTTCCCCCTACAAAGGTGGACGTCAAACGGCACAAAGGTGGGTTCAGATGTGAAAATTAGCCATAGTGTAGGAATCAACAGAATTTCCTTTCCTCTCGTGTTTCTGTAACAGGATTTGTGTTAGTGTTTAGTGTTTTACATCGCACTGGGCTTGATGTTCACTTCCAGGTGGTCAGAGTTTAATGAGGTCACTTGGTGCAGCTGTTATAAAACGGTAGATGTTCATTTCGTTTGTTTGTTTTCACACCATCCTGTATAAAATCTAAGAGACTGCTGTGTGTAAATTGCATTGAGATCAGATCAACAGGTTCTGAAATACTCAATCCAACAACCATGCCGTGCTCAAAGACAATGGCTTCAAATTGTTTTTACACATTACATTAACTAATGCTCTTGTATCTATGTTTATTTCTTATGCATTGCAGGGCTGCTACGTGATTGGCTGATGGGACAACTGACGAGACAGAAAAGGTGTTTCAGTGTTTCTAATAAAGTGGTCAACCTAATCGCCACACTAGCTCCTTGTGCTAATTATAGAAAACTGTGTATGGACATGGTGTGTATAATGCAGAGATAAACACACAGTAATAAGACATGTCTTAGATGAGCAATGTATTGACAGAGGAGTACTGACATTTACAGCTTTATAGAATACTTTGGTTTTGATTTAATCCTACATTAGTTATCTTCCTGAAGACAAATGGCAGTTTTTTATGTACTTTGCGGATGTTTGCCCCTTTACCTTTGTAAAATAGAGACCTAGTCAGTGGCATCAAGTGTCACACTGACACTGAGTGTAGATACATGATTCTGTTTTGCTATACTGATTCACATTACAAATGTACACATTAACACTTAAAGAAATAAAGACACAAGAAATGTACACAACACCTAAACAAAGCAACAACAGAACAATGACCACTGCTCACTGACAATATATAATAATAAAAAGAAGAAGAAGAAGCTTCCTTATTAAGTTTGCACTTGTACTTCGCACTCTATACTTGTCCATTACAAATACAGTGAAAAGCTGACTAACTTAATCATTAGAGTCACATATAAAAATACCAACTACTTTAAAAATCTTTCACAAACTCTACGTGAATTCTCATTCATACATAAATTGCTCCTAACAGTTGCTTTCATTATATTTTAAATTACTCTAAAATATGTCCCAGACAGACAGACAGACAGACAGAGAGTGATGGATTAAAACGAGTTATATAGTGGCATGTCGATCCATAATTATTTTACAAATCACAGAGAAGGCATAAACTCACATTCCTAGAGCAAACGGGAATTACAGCAGAGCTTTACATTAACATTAATTTGTTATAACACAAGCTAAAGCATTAGAGAATGAATTCGTGCAAAAAGACATGGCAAATACAGTTACAGTCACATTCAAAAGCACATGTAACCAACCAACGCTAAACAAGATGCATACACCCATACACTTAATAACATTTATGTGCTTAAACCTGTACTGAAATTCATACTTAAATACTGGCTTTTAGGCCAAAAGTGATTTGTTCCCTCCAGTCAAAGCATTCACCTGCACAGACATCTTGTATTACATACAACTGCAAACAAAGTATTCTGATCATCCTGCAATACTAAAATAAAGTGCACTTTTCTCAGCTTCAACTATCATCTGGAAGATATTTTTTACATACATTATTATAGTATCATATTTAACCCAAATATGACATACCCTTATTAAAAATGAATCTAAATGATGGCAAGTTTAAGTCATCTTCTCTTTAAACCCGCTCACTCTGAGCAGGTGAGGTCTGCGATTTAAAGAACATTATTCCTAAATGTGATCGGTACAAACTTCTGTGCCTGCTGACCACCGATTTCCGCCACAAAAAGTGCTCCGGTTTTCTGATCCAAGTCCACCAGGTGAGGTTTAATGTCATCAGCCAGTTGGATGGAACTAACCACTTTACACTGACCAATAATTCCCACAGGTGGAGCCTCCAGCAGAGTGATACGGTTCGTGTTTAATTGTGCAACCACCAGGTACTTCTGGTCAGGGGTGAGCCTGTGGAGAAAAATTAACTGTACAATAATACAATGCATACAGGTTTTGGATCTTACACATCTAATACACATCTTAAATCACTCCATGGTGGTACCGGAGGTGTAACACTTTCAAATGTGACAAATTCAAATGATTGGTTTTAGTTTATCATCAGGTTATTAATGACTTTAATAGACTGGAAACTTGGTGTTTTAGTTTTCGACGGTTTAAGTAATTTTATGTACACTGATTAGCTGTAACGTTAAAACCACCGGCCACCTTCTTCCATTCCCCCATGGTCCACTGTAGATACATTGAGAGTTACACATGGGTCAGCATGGGCATTCTGACTGGAGCTGTGTAGCTGCAGACCATTTCACAGCAAACTGTGATGGACTGTGTGTTTTAATACCTCTCTATCACAGCAAGCATTAACTTTTTCAACCATTTGTGCTACAGTTGCTTTTTTGTGGGATTGGACCAGATGCAAATGGACTGCTCGCGGGTGTACAGTTTGTCTTTTCTTGGGCCACTTTTGGTAGGTACTATCCACTGTATACCAGGAACACCCCACAGGACCTGTTGCCTTAAAGAAGCTCTGAGAAAAAGTCATCTAGCCATCACAATTTGGCCCTGTTCAGAGTCACTCAGATCCAAATGCTTGCCCATTTTTCCTGCTTCTAACACATCGAACTTTGAGAAGTGACTCTTTACTTGCTGCCTAATTTATTATACTGTAATGAGATAAAGAGAACAATGTCATATTAAACGAGGTCCAATAAGACTCTGAACCCAACTGAACACCTTTGGGATGAACAGGAATGCTGGCTGCATCCCAGGCCTTGACCTGGTCCAATAAAATAAATTTATTTCACTAAAACCTGAAAAATCTTTCCAGATTCTCTTTTCCTTGGTTAGATTTTTAAAAATTATCGTATTTAAAATGACAATGTACATGAAATGCTATAATATACTGTGCATTTTAATGCATATTGCATCTCATTGTACTTTCATCTGTTTCATGTATTTATGTGTACACATGATTAAGGACCATTGTGGGTCTTGTGGCCTTTGCAACTTTAGAGCATTTTATGCTTACTTGAATTAACATCGTTTCAGTTTCTCCTATAATGTCATACATCTTTCCACTGAGATGTGCAACCATCACCTAAGAGAAATTGACTGTATAGTCTATATCAGTATGAAAAATACAAATTAAAACCTAACCACATACTGAGCATTTTGTCTTGGTCATGTCTCTTACCTCACTGAGTAGGGTGCATCATCTGTGAAGCAGCTTCCCCATGAGCCCAGCCAGTCTCCTGTCACAGAGTTAAACACCTGAATCCGCTTATTTCCTCGGTCTGCGACCCACACCTGACATGCAACACAAGCAATGGATATGATACCACCATTTACAAAAACAAACAGATGTAAAAATGGATGAATAATAGGGAAATGAGGATTATAAATATTTTGCAGACATACCCTCTGAAAATTATCAACAGCCACACTGTGAGGGATGTAGAACTGCGAGAGTCCCTCACCTTTCTCACCATGCATCCACATCATCTGCAGGTCTACACAAAAACCACACAATTAATAGAAATTTTCCTAAATGCTTTTTCTCTGGTACACAAACAATTTGCTAACAATTATTATTACCGAGATTTTTTTTTTTATTAATTAAAGAATGAGACATACTTCAGCTTTAGTTTCTGATATCACTTATAACAGCTACAAATAGTTGTCTATTAGTCTACACCCCAATCAGCCATAACATTATGAGCACTAACAGGTGAAGTGAATAAGACTGATGATCTCCTCATCATGGCACCTGTTAGTGGGTGGGATATATTAGGCAGCAAGGTAACATTTTGTCCTCAAAGTTGATGTGTTAAAAGCAGGAAAAATGGACAAGTGTAAGGATTTGAGTGAGTTTGACCAAATTTGTGATGGCTAGACGTGTTTCCGGCCTGCAGTGGTCAGTATCTATCAAAAGTGGTCCACTGACCACTGCAGACCGGAAACACAGCTAGCCATGAGGAGATCATCAGTCTTATTCACTTCACCTGGCACTGCTCATAATGTTATGGCTGATTGGTGTGTAGAACAGTGGTGAACCGGTGACAGGGTCATGTGTGGCCAAGGCTCATTGATGCACGTGGGGAGTGAAGGCTGGTCCGTGTGGTCCGATCCAACAGACGAGCTACTGTTGCTGAAATTGCTGAAGAAGTTAATGCTGGTTCTGATAGAAAGGTGTCAGAATACACAGTGCATGACGGGTCAGGACTGTTTTGGCAGCAAAAGGGGGACCGACACAATAATAGGCAGGTGGTTTTATCACTGTGAGCTCTGGTATCATTAAAAATTCTAATTTCTTTAACACAACCAAACAGCCACAGAGCACAAGGATGAAAAGAAAAATCACTGGATTAGCAATCTAGCATGTTGTGTGAGAAATCATTTCTGTGTTTTTAATTACTGATTTACTAAAATAACGCATGCAAGAATCTTTACTGATCAATTAATCCATCATCAAAATCTGAATTCTAACCTGAATACTGTGGACATTCTTAATACACATTAAAATCAAGTTGTTGTTATTATTATTATGATTATTATTTTAAAAACCTTGGGACAGTTTGATGAGCCGGTTGTTCATTCCTCCATCTCCATCCACAATGTAAATCTCCCTGGTGGAGTCGTGGATGAAAATGTCAGCAGGCTGATCAAACTGTAGTGGTGTGAGACCAGAGCCAGCTTTCCCTGCTGTTCCCAGCACCTGTAGCAGCTTCCCTGAGGAAGAATACTGCTTTATACTGTGTCCATAGGGCCCTGCAAACATATAGGAAATACTATTTCAAACAAAAAGCTCTTTCGCGAGACAGTCTCAAAAGATTTCAGACATATCAAGAAAAAAAAAATGAGAATCTCTGCAAGTTTAGATGGCTAACTTTTTGTTTTGCTTTTTTCATAAAAAGGCATAAGATGCTGACCATCATTAAAAAACTTGCACAATAAATGTGAAAACTAATTGCATTTCCTCAAGTAGTGTGATAATCAGCGCAAACATATGGTTTGGGTTTGTGAGCGTAACAGTTAGATCATAGACAGAGCCATAGACAGGAAATATAATCATGACTAGAGATATACATAAGAAGAATCCAAATTAGTTAGAAATTCGTACTCCTGGGTGTTGACTAAAAGGTCCAGCTACATAAGACTCCTTGTTACAAGGTTTAAATAAGCAGCTAACACCAAATAGTGACAAAAGTTACCTTTTAAATAGTAAGTGATTGGATCATGGCTAGAATTCAAAGTGGTTTTGATTAACACAGACTCCGCTCCTGCAGTTATTACTTTTGCTTGCGATATTTCTTTACAAGCTTAGGTGAAGACCAAAGAAAATGTTCGAAGCTGAGATGTCACATAGAACCCTGTGAGCAAGCTGTAAATCTTTAATTTCAGACATTTAGGAATTGATCCGAACAAGGTTGAGTCAAGTAAGCACTAAAGTCCGAAATAGCTCTTCAATAGCTTCCTTCCTGCTTAAAATAAACTGTGGCCTTAAAACTGGCCCCCACGGAGACAAGAGATGTCCCTTTAAAGAGATAATTATACTGATAACTGCCTGTGCCTGTGGTGCAGACATCTCTATCATCTCTGGAGGCGCTGATTTGTATTTGTTTAATACATTTAACACTGCAACGTTTCATACACCGCTAGCTTGTGTTTTCAAGCACCCAGGTCACTCTTGGAATACTTTTATGGCTCTGCAACTGGATTGTGGTGTGCCAGTTGATGACTATCTCTGTAGGGTGTCAAGAGTTTTATTAATACAGTGATCTCAGTTGTATTTAATACCTTGTTTCATAAGGTATAATGAGTGTGATGTTCTCAACTGCACAACTCCTATGTTATGTAGTTAATGCTGGAAGCTGTAAATAATAACGCTGATAATTATCTCCTCCCGCAACCCTTATGCACTGTCTTGCTCAGCTACTTTATCTTCCTGCTAAGAAATCTCAGAGTATCACTGTCCATTTATGCTGCCTCATTATCCTCTCAACTTGCAAACCACCTTGGATGACAGCTCTGCGTCTTGCTCTGTTTGTAATCGACAGATCAGAATTGATAAGTTTAAATCTCTGAATGAACTCACCATTCCCCACATCAGTTATCCACACAGTGGGGACACTTGAAGCGTTGGCCAGAAAAATTCCATGCGGCATCTCCAGTGTGCTTGTGTTCCAGGCATGCAGGAAGTTTCCATCTGTACTAAACACCAGCACTTTGGGGACATTCTCACCTCTCTGCATGAAAAAGAGTGTATATATACCTGATACATTTCTGTGGAATATAATCAATAAAGTGGATGTGAACATGCTTTAATCTCACCTGCGCAACGTAGACTACGCCAGCCTGATGGTTCACAGCCACTCCAAAAACCTCTCCAGTGAAATGCTCTGAATATTTGGGCCAGGAGACGTCTAGCTTGTAGAGGGTTTTCCCTGCAATACTGACGTTCCTTTTACGTCCTAATGCCACATACTTCCCAAAAATGACCAGAGAGAAAAAAGATCAATACAGAGCCTAGAAGAAAGATAGCTCTCTAGTAATGGTGTACAATGTGATGCTTTTCGTCCATTTCAATCAGTTAGTCCCTGGTTGGTTCTGGTATAATTTAAATTACAAAGTTTTATACAACCAAAGTTCTTGTACAGGCGAACATTTACCCCCATTCTGGTTTATTGTATCTGTTAGAAATTTTAACATTTTTAATGGAGCTTAATCCATTACATAGGGACAAGAAAAACATGTCACCCATTTGCCTGTCCGCTGCTTCATGCAAATGAACAAATACCGATCGGGCATAACAGTATGACCACCTGTCTAATATCGTGTTGGTCGCCTTTTTGCTGCTGACCCATCATGCACTGTGTATCCTGACACCTTTCTATCAGAACCAGCATTAACTTCTTCAGCAACTTGAGCAACAGGAGCACGTCTGTTGGATCGGATCACACGGGCCAGCCTTCACTCCCCACGTCCATCGATGAGCCTACCTGCTTCTAACACATCAACTTTGAGGACAAAATGTTCACTTGCACCTGTCAGTGTTCAATGTTATGCCCGATTGGTGTATACCTGTGATTTAAAGGCTGTCTTTGTATCATTTTGCTCTCTTTTTGCGAAATATTGTTCCTTTTATTAACCTCTGATTATTAGTCATGGTATAAAACAAAGCTGTCTTTCTCTCTGCTGGACTGAGTTGTTATACAAATTCAAATACCCCTTCCCTGATATTTCTAGTCACAATCCACCAAAGGACTTGGGAAATTCTTGAATTTAACCAAAACAGATTGGAAATTTGCATGCTGTTGTGTACACTTTTTTGGTTATGCATATGTATATATTTATTATAGTAATAAAAGGTAGCTCCAGGATCCCTCCTTTGAGCCTCAGGTTTCGTGTTTCCTTTCAGGTTCTCTGGCTTCCTCCCACTGTCCAAAAACTCTGTAGAGGTATACAGACTCACTACGCTAATTGTGAGGGGCAGTGTGAATGTGAGCACATGGTCCTCTGTAATGGACCAGTGTCATATCCATGGTGGACAAACTAGGATGTAGGGTCAGGATAAAGCAGTTACTGAAGATGCATAAATTAATAATAATAAACAAAACTGTAAATTAACAGTTCAGTATATTTTCAGCATATACTAAATGTATTCAGTGTATGACGGGGTAACTTTGTTCGGGTCGTTTAATGTAAAAGACACGCAATTTGACTGAATATTTCGTAAACAGATTTTAACCTTAGAAGAAGTGAATCATTAAACGATGAATCGTTTAATGATCCGATACTTCAAAATGATTCGGTTATTCATGTTCGTCACTAGAAGCTAGAAAAGCTATTCGTTCAGACCTGGGCGAATTATGACTACATTGCACCCTGACAGCTAGAGCAATGGTCATATTTCCTCACATAAATTAATATCCATTTAAATATCAGTTTTTATATTAAATTATTTAGCACTAACCAGCTGCTCTGCACCCAATAGCTGTAACCAAGCTATGGCTAGACACCAGTGTCAAATATTATATATATGTACAAAAATACAACAAACTTACGTGGGAATTTAAGGTGCTATACATCACAAACATTACGAGGAAGATAATAGCCATTGCCGAACTAATGAAACACAGCTGACTTTTCTTTTTCATGTAGAAAACGTACACGATGTTAGCACAATAAACCGAGTAGAAGAACAAGCACGGATCCGCTTCCTGTTATGGTCACGTGATCTTAACCACGCGATCTGACACAAGAAATTGAAAACTAGAAATAAAAGAAAGAAAACATTATATATATAACAGCATATATATATATATATATATATATATATATATATATATATATATATATATGCATGCATGTACATTATATTGCCAAAAGTTTTGGGACACTCCTCCAAATCATTGAATTCAGGGGTTGGGCTCGGCCCCTTAGTTCCAGTGAAAGGAACTCTTAATGCTTCAGCATACCAAGACATTTTGGACAATTTCATGCTCCCAACTTTGTGGGAACAGTTTGGGGATGCCCCTTTCCTGTTCCAACATGACTGCACACCAGTGCACAAAGCATGGTTCATAAAGACATGGATGAGTGGGTTTGGTGTGGAGGAACTTGACCGGTCTGAACAGAGTACTGACCTCAATCTGATAGAACACCTTTGGGATGAATTAGAGCGGAGATTCCAAAACTGGGGTGTCTGCCTTTACATTCAGGAGTTGGTCCGCCCTTTGCAGCTACAGCAGCTTCAGCTCTTCTAGGAAGGCTTTCCACAAGGTTTAGGAGTGTGTTTATGGGAATTTTTTTACCATTCCTCTAGAAATGCATTTGTGAGGTCAGACACTGATGCTGGACGAGAAGGTCTGGCTCACAGTCTCCGCTATAATACATCTCAAAGGTGTTCTATCAGGTTGAGGTCAGGACTCTGTGCAGGCCAGCCAAGTTCTTCCACACCAAACTCACTCATCCATGTCTTTATGGACCATGCTTTGTGCACTAGTGTGGAGTCATGTTGGAACAGGAAGCGGTCATCCCCAAACTGTTCCCACAAAGTCAGGAGCATGAAATTGTCCAAAATGTCTTGAGTTAAGAGTTCCTTTCACTGGAACTAAGGGACCAAGCCCAACCCCTAAATTTAATGATCTGGAGATGTATCCCATAATTTTTGGCAATATAGTGCATGTGTAGTGTATTTTTTTTTTTTAAATCACACGGACAAATTGTATTAAGCAAGGCCAAAACACTTTATTTGTTCTTGTTCTTCTGTTCAGTTGTAAACTCCTGTTTACTTGAAAAATAAAATTTCCAAAACAAGATAAACAAAAGGCCACAAAGTTTTATTCAAAATATCAGCGGGAAACGAAGAACTGGCGAGATAATTTAAAAGATAAAGATGTTTCCTTCCACAACCTGTGGTTTACTTAAAGCTAGAGTAGAAAATATCTGTTACTGATCTAATATATTGTATTTGAAAATTATACGGGACATTTATGATCATTTTCTCTCTGGCTCTTATTAAACACTGAAAAGCTCACATTAGACAGTGAAAGCAGAAAGAGTGGCGCTAGTGTATAGGTGTAGTGTTGGCAGAAGTTCATAACAAAGCACTCATGGGTAGGCAGATGCATCTCCCCCAAGGTAAAACATACATATATGAATACAGACAGTATAAAATTGTTTAGGACATTACATTTCAGCACACAGCATGAACAATGAAGATTAGATACATGAAGAAACATTTAGTTAATTAAGGTTAGTTAATGACAGAGCAAAAGTCATGCATTTGTAGCAGAAAAATGCAGTTTGCCTCCTGGCCTGGACCAAAACATGAAATCATACCATTAAAATAACTGCAGTCATAGATTAATGAAGTTTGCATTGATGCTTTGGGCATTTCACTATTTGGTAACTAGTTGCATGATAAGGCATAAATTATCATTAGCTATTGCAAGTCTTTCAGGTTTTTTTTTTTTTTTTTTTTTTTTTTTAAAGAACAAGACCCCCCCAAAAAATACTTCGATATGGCAGGAAACACCTCTTGCACACACACAAACATTAAAATTAATGCATGACTGCTAAAAGTTGGGAATATGGCTAACATGTTTGATCAAATACTTTAGATTCTTTGCATATATATATATTTTTTTGCAGGGAGTCAGTACAGTAATACTCCCTTTGCCATAGATGTTAAGTAACATACATCACAAGGCTTAAAATTGACCGTTCAAAGAAAGACATCACGAGCAGAGTTAATAATGATGAAATATGCCCCCCCAGGAAGGACAGTGATGATGGATAATGAAATGAAGGGACTAGTGGTTAGATGGTACATATTAGTTGTTACAGTACATTCACTGTGTCACATGCTCCTCATCCCCAACACACTGATTTATGGCTATTAAGAGGCATTTAAATAGTTCCATATCTATCTCCATAAATCCCTTACAGAGAGCAGACGTACACACAGACATACACAATAATTCACTGATTGTGTATCACAAGGAACAGTACAAGAGATTGCAAGGATAACACTCAACAGTCCAAAGTACAAACGTGCTTTCATTGCTGAAAAGTATACAGTGACACAGAGCACTTTGGTGAATGGCGGGTTTAAGGCAATACTGGTGCAATCAGCATATGAAGAAGGTGAGGGTGAGGAGGTCGTTGATGCGCAGGGGAGTAGTAGAAAGGAGTGTAGAGAGGACAGCCAGGGCTCTTTATTTGTCTTGCATCTTTTCCAGGATGGGCACGATCATGTCAAATTTGGGCCTCTTGGCAGGGTCTTCATTCATGCAGATTCTCATAAGCTTGCATATGTGGGGCGAGATGCCAGGCGGGATGGTGGGACGCAGACCCTCGAGTGCCACCTGGAGGACAAACGAGTAAGGTATGGATGAAAAATAAATTCCAAATAAGCTGTAGAGCAAAAATAAATAAATAAAATAAATAAATGAATAATAAATAAAATAAATTAAGAGACAATTTTTTTTTTTATTGCCATCACCGTAACAAATTTTAGGGGCAAAAAATAATTCTACTATACTGTCAGGAGAAAAAGAAAGTAGATCCTACTTAAGTTCTATGTTTATATTTATCAGGTCCTAAATAACACTTGTGTGGGCCTCACCAACTTAAACAACCTTGGGTGACAATAAAATAACACATGTTAGTCATCTGTTTTTCATCCCCAAAAGCAATGCTAATCATTGAGAAGTATAGTAAAAAAAAAATAAAACAAGTTATAATGTTTGCCAAGTCTTTGAAAAGTGTAGATAAAAATAAACAAAAATAGTACATACAGGTTGAAGGTGGGATCACTCTTACCTTCATGCCAATCTCCATGTTGGAGAGATCAGCGAACGGTACCTCTCTGGTGACCAGTTCCCAGAGCAGAACAGCAAAGCTCCACATGTCTGCAGAGCGCCTGTTAATTTCCTCCGGCTTCTTCTGCAGAGCTGGTGTTGGCAGAATCAAAAGTGCACCGGGTAAACAAACATACAGAATAATGGGGCTTAAAGAAGGGGCCTAGTGAAATCATGAGAGGTACCTTCAGGGGCCATCCATGCTGGAGAATACATCCTGCCAGGACACTGGAAAGAGAACTTCACATCTGCCATGCTTATCCTGGCAGTCATGTCCTCATCTATCTGTTCATTGATCAGGTAAAAGGATAAGGTCAGTAAGGTATTTTAAATGTTTAATAGCAGAGCCAAGGCAACTGGACTTGTGTCCATACTGAACATCAGACTTGCTATTAGACAAAGTGTAGAAGTAGAAATCAGACATGGACAGTGAGACAAACTTGTACATTTCAATAGTATACACTGCCTGATATCTTGATACCATCAACTATACTGGCTCGATTAGGGCCAAGAAAGGATTTGTTCTGTGCGGATTTTACGCTTACCATGACACTCTTGCTGTTGAGATAGTGACGTGGAATCATGGGCTCCAGTGTGTGAAGGAAGGCCATCCCGCATGCAATATCCAGTGCAAACTTCACCGCCTGCATCTGGTCCACCACAAAATCTAAAGTGAAATAAAAAGCTGATTTGAAATCCCCCCATCAATCACACACACAACATAAAATTGTGATGTTTCAGATCGTCTGTGTTCAGAGTGCGTGTTTTAACAAAAACTCTACTCACTGGTGCCCTCATGGAGCACGTTGTAAAGGGAGCCATATGGCATCCAGTGTGTGATGATGACTGGGTGGGGAGCAGGGGGTGACTGACATGCCCCCAACATGGGCAACACGTTGGGATGGGAGAAGATTCTACAGTAGGGTGACAGACAAACACACACACACACACACACACACACACACACATGTGACACCTTGCAGACAACATTTTAAAGCAAGTGTTTTGATACAGGTCAAGCATCAGTATTCAATATGTTGAATATTTGCTACGCATTGTCAGGTTTAATCTGAAAATTGTCCTAGTATAGAAAAGATTACACAATTGAGGCGTTCACAAGGTCCTTTGCATCATCTGTAGAGAGACTTGATTTGTGCATTTGCCTTTCCTGCTATCGATACTACAGGCTACCTAGAAAAGTTATAGGTATACCTCAGCTTGGGGTATTCCTCATTAAAGTCACGACTCTTTCTGGTGGTCCAATCCCGAATATGCAACACCTTCACCACAATTTCCGTCCCTTGCCAGCGTCCTTTCCATAACTACCACCAAGAGAGTAACAATCATTAAAAAAAAAAAAAAAAAATCACAGAACTTGAACAACATCTAATTCTCTGGATTTGGGGGAAAAAACAACTACAAATACAACAATGGGCAATGTTTACAAAAAAAAAATTTGCCTCACCTCTCCTGAGTGATTTTCATTGATCTTGGCCATAAATGAGAGCTGCTTATAGTCTATGCCGGCATGTTTGTTTAGTGTGCCATTGCCTATAGATATATATATATAAAAAAACAGTAATATTAAAGATAAAATAAAACTAAAAGGTATTATACTGTAGTGTTCTTAGGAAAGAAGCAATTTTACAAAATATACTTTGTACCTCAGAAGCTTCCAGTTATATCCCTTGTATAAAGTGCTTAGATCAGCAAAAAAAAAACACAGTGAGTGCTTACGTGGTCGTGTTCGAGTTGTGCCCTTCCAGAAGGTGTCCTTAAAGGGAACTTTGGCCAGATTCTGTCCTTGCTTCTCAGCCATTTCTGAAGACACAATGTTTAGGGTTAATGTGATAATTATACTATAATATGGCGTTTCATATTTAAATGCATTTCATCATCTTATGAGTTCTACAGCTAGTTACATAGAGTGATCACCTTTCAGATGCTCACGTAGGTGTGGCTTAGCTTTGTCCAATGGGGTTTCTCCATATTTGTTACAGATGCTCACCTGAGCACCGTTATTGACAAGGTCCTGAAATGGATTTAAGAGAAATGTAAATTGAGGTGCGCGCGTGTGTGTGTGTATTTATTAATTAGGTAGAACTAATACTCAATTATACACACTGGGTATTTAATTAGTTAACCAGCCATACATGTGCAGTACTAGGCATACAGAATCTGACTGCAGGCTAATCTGTTGCTATGTACAATTTGTCAGCCCCCATTCTACCTAAATCACGATTTTTGTTCCTGGGTAGTGAATGACACTTTCCAGTTACTCTTGATGGAAGATGATAAAAAAAATAAATAAATAAATAAATAAAAAAAAAGCCATTAAGCCCCTTGCAGTTTTGGGTTTGGGAAATTAATAGAAAATTCTGGAATATTCTATCCAGAACATTCCAAATAATCTAGAAAAGTTCTTGAAAAATCTAAATTGCTCTAAAAACATGCCACAAAGTTCTAGAATATTCCAGAAAGAGAGACCTTGATTTTCTCCAAATTTCTTGTTTTTCCCACCAAGACCTTCCTCAAATTTCTAGACAATTACAGAAAAATGGGTGGCTATCAGAAACATTCCAGAGAGTTCTACCTCATTTTTAAAGGTAGTTATAGTACATTTTCAAAGTTTCATTTTCAAGCTCTTTTTCACATGTGTAGAGAAATATGAGAATCCTGTTGCCCAGGCTTGCCCAAACTTTCATGGCTAAGATGGGATTTTTCTCTTTATTTGGGTTACAAGGAATGGGGAAATAACACTTATTTTCCAGGAACAAGAAAAAAGTAAAAATATGTTACATAGTGTAATTATTAGAAATGAACCATCAAATCTTAGTGGCATGTTAGTTAATGCTGTACTTGTTGGAGTATACAGTGTTGAGGAGGATTTGTTACTGCTAAGTTGAAAGCTAGCCAACAGCTCTCAGGGGTCTGAAACTGAACATTCAAAAGGATCCCAATCTGTCCAGGCTATAGATTCCAACTCCTCCTAGGGGACCCCCCAGACATCCCCAAGCCAACTATGTGATAATCTCTCTAATGGATCCTGCATCTGCCCTGAGGTCTCCATCCAGAGGGACATGCATGATACAGCTCTACAGGGAGCTGACCCGGGAACATCCTCATAACCCTTTGTGTCATTCTCACGCCCTTTTTTTCCATTAGTGGTGAATGGGATCTCGAAGCATTTAAACTCCAACAGAAGCAAGGTGTCTCCCCTCACCTGAAAGGAGGATCACACACTTTTCCAAGAAAAAAACATGGTCTTGGATTTGGAGGTGATGAATTACATCCCCATGCAGATGATGCCAAGAGAATATCATTGTTGAATAACTGGGATCACGTCTCTTGCCCACCCAATACTCCTAAAAGTTCTACAACCTTGGCTGGGTCTAAACATTTAGTCCATGAACACCATAAAACAGTAGTGGCAACAAGAAACACCTGTGATGGAGATGAAAACCAACATAAATGGTTATGGACACAACTCATATAGAAGCAAAGCCTAATAACCCATCATTACCTCCCACAAAAAATGATGGAGCACATAATCATAGGCTTTCCCCAAATCCAGATCTAGACTAGATTAGCATAAAGAACTGGTCCACTGTTTCATGGCCTGGCTAAAACCCACAGACCTCCTGAATCTCCTCTCCAGAGCCAAGGAATGGATATAATTGGGTAGAATGGGTGGGTATACTTGGAACACACCCACTTTTTAAAAATACTGACCACCATCCTAGTTTGCCAGACACAGCCTCACCACAACTCCAACCTTGTCATTTATTGCTAAGAATTTCAACGAATATAGTGACCCGTTACCCACAGGGGAGGGTATGCACAATGACAAGAATATCCACAACTTGCCCCTTCCGTCACTCAACAACGTCACCAGTAGATGTCAGCACCTACACCTCCTCAGCAGAACGTATGCATGGTCTCGTCTCCCCTTCCTCGGGACTGGCGCAGTTTGCCAGAGGTCATCCAAAGGTCTTTTTCCATTGTCGCGTCATACTGTTTACCTGATATCGACACTAAATTGGAAATACTCTGCAAACGTTCGCATTTATTCGTTTCAGAATATGTGCATCCAAATCAGGTCAACCGTGTATTAATGACAACACTTTTGATATGTGTAGCTTCTCCAATCAACTATTTGGTATCTAGGTACATTCCCATCAAGAAAGCATGCACTGCTGAGCTCGGCTCAGCAACAAAAAGCCTAGATGAATACAAAACTGAACTGTGTGCAGATGACAAAAATTCTTTCCCTAGTGAAGAAAAATTCCTCTACAAAATTTGTCCAGATCTAGAACACCTTCCATAAATTAAGCGCATCTGTGTCAAAAGTCAACAATCAGGAGAAGACAAATTAAATTCTGAAGGTTTAGCATAAGATGGAAATGCTAAAATGGAAGGAAGTGCTCATGATTTTAAAACATCACTTCATTTTATGGCATGGACGTTTATGGTGATGTGACTGCTGACAAAGGCAGCAGGATGTATTCAGACAAGTATAAGGTATTATTATGTGCGCAGACAAATGTGTTTCAACTCATTGGATGGCGCTTCACAATGCAGATGGCTAATGACCCGAAACACTTCAAAAGCAATCCAAATCATTCCCACAAACAGTTTCCAGGTCTAGTCTGCCTGGCCAGCTTGCCTGATAAACCTAATCCAGGTATGGCACACTTAAGACTTTTGTGCATCTTTCATTGCTGTCTTTAGGATTGCTTTTTGCCTACCCTTTCCTTACAAATCTGTTCACCAGTAAACATAGCCCTGAGGATCGCTGATCAGGGTAATTAAAACAAATTATGTGCAGAAAAATATGACCTGATTTACACAAATTAAAATAAATCAATACCAGATCTATAATGGTCCTACCCTGATCCCACTCATTTAAGTGTTGTTGGAACTCTTATGAAGTGCAGCAAGAAGATAAGTGTAAACTTCTTAGAAAGAGAGAAATCTGGCAATGAATGCAAGCAAAACCATCTGCCCTGACAACCCCACCCTCGTCCCAACTCCTGCAACAATAATCCCTATGCAGTGTCTACATGCAGACATCAATACTTTACTCGCTAGTACTACATTGCTAAACTAAAGTTTGTTGCCTGTGCAAACAAAGGAGGAAGGTGGATTAATGAAGTGGCCACTGACTGTATATAGGCTATGTAAATGTGTCTTTAACTGAGACCGAGAGTTAAACAGTTTATTTGGCTCCTGGGGATATGCGTAAAACACATGCCTGTGTCTAAATCGCTGTAGTTCTATATTATTGCCAAGAGAGGGAGGCATAAACTCACCTCAGCAACCAAGTCATGGCCCCAGAAGCAGGCGTAGTGGAGCGGGGTGTTGCCGTGTTCGTTAGATGCATTGGTGTCTGCTTTGCACTGGATCAGCTGAGGAAGTATGAACGCACAAACAAACCACTCTGTACACCATGAAAAATGAACATTTGTAAACCAATAATATCGCCTTAAAAACAGCACTGATTTTGAACAGATTTTCATAATAAAGTTCAATTCATAATCGAAACAGAAATATTTCAGATTTAATAATGTTGACATTTTCACACAATAAGCATAGAGAGAATCGGCCTCAGTATTAAGAATTAGGTGACGCTCACTGTGGTAAGAGAGTTATTTTATGTTTTTTTTTTTTAAATCGGGTATGAAGCTGACCACTAGAAGTGTTATGATCAAGTCTGCACTCAATGTGTGTGTATGTGTCTGAATGGACACCTCGTCCGGATCATGCCGGACTATGTTATACAGGTATGTGTACATGCATGCTGATTCTGCAAACCTTGCCCAGAATGTCACGGTGTCCGTGGCTAGCAGCCAGGTGCAGTGGTGTGTCGTCTCCGCGGTTCATCACGTTGATGCGGGCTCCTCGCATGATGAGCATGTCCACCACATTGGAGCGGCCCTCCCGACACGCCCAGTGCAGTGGACTGAATCCGTGATCATCTCTAAGGCACAAACACAGAGAAGCCTTACAGTCAGACAAAATCGGCAGCAGAATCTGACTGGTGCTTGTCCAGACAGACCTGAGAGAGACTTAAAGCATACGATTTCAATATTGCAGTCAGCCATTACCTTTAACGAGAGTTTGACTGCTGCGGTGAGCTCATGTGATCAAGTTAATACACATCTTACACAATACAGAAGGTTTACCGTGTTAGGTAACTGCCCCATTTGAATGTACTGACTAATTTCTTTTGAAATACAAGTGTATTTGTAAAGCAGTATGAGCAGCTCATACCACTGCTCGTTCTCTGGAGTCTATATTATTAAACACTGGCCACAGACAGTTCCACCGTATCCTGTCCGCACACAGAGGTGAGCCGAGTCTCAGCTGTCTAAGGCTCCCCCGTCGGGTTAATTATAAACAGCAGTTAAATGGCCCTCTGCTGTCTGCAGCACATCCTCCCTCCCCCATCCCTGTATGCGTGTGTGTGTGTGTGTGTGTGTGAGTGAGAGACAGACATGCTCCCTCACTTAGCACCAAGCTTTATTTATACTTGAATGCAGGATTCTCTCTCGGGCCATCCACTTCCTTTTCACAGTCAGAGTAAAGATGGGAATGTTGCAGAGAATGCTGATATCAGCACTGCGGCTGTACTGCACTACTAATTACAGCTACTAATGAACAGAGCAGGAATCAACTTCACAAACTGCCGAAAGCAATAACAATCATGCCTGCTGGCTCTTATATTTCTGTTAATGGTCCTGCTGTACTTCTACCCAAAGAGAGTTTGATTATAAACACTGAAAATATTTGGACTGCAGATTTCCTACTACTGCTGAGCACAGGTAACCTTAAGACAGCTGCCATGGCCACTGAACACACACGCACACACACAGAGAAACATACACAGACACAGAGACACGGGTACACACACACACACACACACACGGGTACACACACACACAGACAGACACGCACATGCATACACAGACACAAACACACAGACAGAGACCTGAGATCTGGATAGAGTTAGAGTGTTTAACGGTTTCTGGATTGCTACCATGTAAGAAGTAAGGGCCAAAACTCCCCGTCAACGAGATTTATAAAACAAGACACTGCAAAAACATGGACACAAAGAAGGTATTTTCTGAGACAGACTTGCAATCTATTTCAAAACAGCCAGGTTTAAAGAAACGTCTTACAATAAATATCACGCAAGCAACAAGCTGAACAGACCTTCAACTTCACAGCACAAGTGTGTCACTATCACACAGCTTTCAGAACGATTCCTGAGAGAAAAGACTGACACTATCGAAGACAGCCAGGGGGAGGACTAGGGAAACTAGCAGGAAAGATAGGAAATAATGCTCCCTCCCGCTGCCCCTCCCGCACATTTCTGGCATGTGTGGGCGCTGTGCTGTTCCTAGAAAGACACTCTTGTCCTTGTAAGGATGTGAAGTCCAAAGGCCTGCATCATTAACACCCATCCTGAGGGTGTAAAAGGACAACCAGCTGACAGAATGCACAAATATTAGTTTGAGGGAAACTATGCAGGACTATTAAAGGCCTACGACGCGTCAATTTCACACAGCAAAAAAGAGACAAACCTGCTTAAAAAAAAAGAAGAAAAAAAAAGATATAAACCCCCACACACACGCAGAGACACCCACAAACAGAGAAAGAGACCCAGCCATGCAGAGACACCCACAAACAGAGAAAGAGACCCAGCCATGCAGAGACACCCACAAACAGAGAAAGAGACCCAGCCATGCAGAGACACCCACAAACAGAGAAAGAGACCCAGCCATGCAGAGACACCCACAAACAGAGAAAGAGACCCAGCCATGCAGAGACACCCACAAACAGAGAAAGAGACCCAGCCATGCAGAGACACCCACAAACAGAGAAAGAGACCCAGCCATGCAGAGACACCCACAAACAGAGAAAGAGACCCAGCCATGCAGAGACACCCACAAACAGAGAAAGAGACCCAGCCATGCAGAGACACCCACAAACAGAGAAAGAGACCCAGCCATGCAGAGACACCCACAAACAGAGAAAGAGACCCAGCCATGCAGAGACACCCACAAACAGAGAAAGAGACCCAGCCATGCAGAGACACCCACAAACAGAGAAAGAGACCCAGCCATGCAGAGACACCCACAAACAGAGAAAGAGACCCAGCCATGCAGAGACACCCACAAACAGAGAAAGAGACCCAGCCATGCAGAGACACCCACAAACAGAGAAAGAGACCCAGCCATGCAGAGACACCCACAAACAGAGAAAGAGACCCAGCCATGCAGAGACACCCACAAACAGAGAAAGAGACCCAGCCATGCAGAGACACCCACAAACAGAGAAAGAGACCCAGACATACAGACACCCACAAACAGAGAAAGAGACCCAGACATGCAGAGACACCCACAAACAGAGAAAGAGACCCAGACATGCAGAGACACCCACAAACAGAGAAAGAGACACAGACATGCAGAGACACCCACAAACAGAGAAAGAGACACAGACATGCAGAGACACCCACAGACACAGACTCCCCCACCCCCCACAGAGAGAGAGAGAGAGACACACACCCACACAGAGACCCCCACACACAGAGAGACACATACATGCAGAGACACCCACACAGAGGCAGAGACACCCACACACAGAGACACATACACACACAGACACACACAAACCTTCTGACAGCCATTTTCCACTAAATGATTTTATTACTATTGTTAGCAGCAAAGGTTTAATTTTTTTTACATCAACAATAGCTCTAAAAAAAAGGTTTCTTCATTTGTTGAAGTTTAACAAACTGATCTGCAAACATCTGGTGCACAATACAAAATATAACTTCCCTCAGAGCGTTTCTACTGAAAAGGAAATTCCCCCTTTAAAATAAATTATATAGACTATAATTATCTCAGAATAATCATTCTGCTTTAAAAAAACAAAACAAGGACAGTTCTCAGAATAGGCAATAATATGTCCATAAGCCACAAGACAGCAAAAGATATTTGATTTTTCTTTTTTTTGGATATATTGTTATAAATATTTTTAGAAATTTGTTTTCTGTCATAAAAAAAAAAATTGTACTAAAAAGGTCCATTTTTTTTAAGCCAAAATAATATAACTAGTTTGTCACAAATTAATGTGACTAGTACACTCTCTACATGATATTCAGAGGAGAGTGCAACACACACTTCTGCCACAGGACTGCTATATAAACATTACTGCATAGACTAATCACCTAATACACTCACTCATCACCACTGTGGAGACCTCAAGCTTCGGCTCTGGTATTAACATCTGTCTCGGGGAAACTGACAGGTCTCCTGTGGCCACTTTTGATCAGATTTCATACAGTTGGATAAAGGACATTTATTACGCGTGACTTGCATTTACGTTTCGGCAGACGAAGCCTGTGTATCTGTACGGACTGTTTAAAACGTTGCCTTCACGCCATCTGCTAACAAAAATGAATGAGACGTGAAATGACGAATGAATCTTGCACTGATGACCATTTTTCCAACTAGGGCAATGATGCGGTTATTTAGGTGGTCACTGGTTTGCTGTCTGGGATGCGTCGAAAAACATTTTAGCTCCACAGTGCAAATATGAGTTGGCCATGTAACCTCCAGATGTGGTTTGAGTAATCGGTTCACAATGCATCCATCACTATTAACACCTGTACTCTGTGCTGATAAGTGATAACGCCATTCGGGTTCTAGCTGAATGTGAAGCGGAACTGGTGGCCTCTAGAACACAGGTGGCAAAGTGACAATATTGCATTTATCTTCCATTAAATTACAACGTCGAGTGCGCCTCGATGCTGTAGCTATAACGCATAAAGAGGACACTAGGCAGATTAAGTAGCGTGCACAGGTGACAGGCAGGCTTTTCAAAACCAGGAACGTCTGGTTAAGTTTGTGGAAACGGTGACGAAACCGAGCAAAATGAAGCTCGGTACTAAGCCACTGTAGTCTCTCCTGTTAGTACCACACGCAGTCATCTCACAGTTAAACACGTCGGCAGGAAACGAAGCTGCTAGTCTGACCACAATAATATGTTACAGGTGCGATGTGAAGACAGAACGCCGTGTTTCATAGCTGAAATGTTGACCAGCAACTTACAGACGGACAAAACATTCCAGGCTAGAAACTTAGGATAATAATTAGTCTGGATTAATGCACCCAACTACAAATCTAGGTCAATCTACCTTAGTTACCACCTTTTTTTTTTTTTTTTTATTTAGCCTAGTCGACTTCCTGGCAACAAAAATATGGCACACTGGCACTTTTGCTTGCCTGCTGTGCTACATAATGAATGCATGATTGGTCTAACTCTGCATACTATTCCGAGTCAGGCTCTAAAGATAATTCTGAGCATACGGCAGCTTAAAGGCAGCATTTTGCATTAAACTTAAAAAGAGGATGCGAGAGGAGACTGTGCAATTCTCAGTCTTTGTCAATTGAATACAAATAAAAGCTGCGTTTTTTTTTTTTTTTTTTACTTAAAATGGATACGTTACGTTCTTTCACTGATTTTACCGACCAAACTGGCTTTGTTGGAAGCAATTTACGTAATGAGTTAGTATACAGAGGTCTTCTGGCGAAAGTTATTTTCCTGCATGCAAGCCACAAAATGTGTAGCTGATTTAAATGCAGCAGGAAGAAACCTTGAACCAATCACTGAAATCCTAAATACAGCAATTCTAGCTAGGATTTTAGTCCATCAAGAAGAACCCTGACTTCTGCTTGCTCTCAGATAAGATAAGATCAGTCTATAGTCGAAATCTTAAAGCTGCTATGGTCATTTACGCAGTCTCACTGTTTTGCCATTTCCTGTCTCCTCCTACAACAGTTTAGGGTCATGACATCTAAATGCCTTCTACAGCCCCCAAAAAAAAGCTGAGAATTGACTTCATACATACTTCATAGGAAAATCATATTCATTTTTGTTCAGGTCCAAAATAATTCAATTACAAGCTTCATTACAAACCAATGAGTGAAGACTGAATTGCAATGACAGTAAAATTAGCTTGGGTGTAGCATTTCTATTTCTGCATTTCTGGAAGAAAGAAGTAGAGGAAGAATGAGTGTAAGAAAGTGTGACAGGAAGAAAGAGTGTTAGAAAATGTGAGAGCGAGTGAGAGTGAGAGAGAGAGAGAAAGAACACACTGGTATGGCTCAAGTCAAAAAGCTCTGGTTAGTGAGCTCATAGTATGGAAACTATTCGCCCCTGCCATTCCTGAGCAGTCTGGCTTTTCCTTCCCCCTCCCACCTCTGAGTCCGTGTAGTGTTAGATACTACGTGCATGGTGACACATCCATTACATTAGTCAGATTGCAAAATATACATGAAATCATTATTTAAAAAGAAAAAGAGGAAGTAAGCCTAGTCTCATCATTTGCAATTCTTCATCCATGTGTTTCAGCTGAGCATCAGGATTTGCTTGATAGTCCCATTAACTGTTTGCAGTGTACAGGAAATTCCTAGATAGAATCTACAAGGGATGTGACGATTTTCTCTACTCTTGTCACGTGACCGTTGCATGCTTACACTACGAGCGGAGATGAGTTGCCTGCAACAAACATGCCGTTGCCTGTGATCCACCCAACAGACGATGACAACATTCTAGCATGTTAGAACTCCCCACTGCAAGGATTAAAAAAAAAATCCTAATCAGTTTTCCTCGTCTAACACAGATTCTGAAAAGGTTGTGTTTGGCAACAGCCTTTCAAAGCTAAAACAGGACCGAACTCTTGCCCAGATGCCTGCATAAAAACGACCCGAGCTAAATTCCGAATGAAAGAGATCTGCTTCAAATATGCTTGGATTAAGTGACTAAAATGATATCACTACCTATTTGAACACAGCCTCACTTGTTTGGCTGGAGGAGCTGCCTGGAACATGGAGTCATTGATTGATGTTGTATATCTCTGCACCATATAGGGACACGCTTTCATTTCTCTACTCCGGCATGTGCTCGGCTTTTTCCACTGTGTTACCGTTCCGAAGCAGGCCTACACTTCACCAGTGAGCTTTGGGTGGAAAAGAACATTACTGTCAGCAAGTTATCTGAAGAGCCAGGTTTGTGCTGTTTACTTGCCAAGAGGAAGAATGTGAGCGCAATTGGAAGGCACGGCCAGCATCAGGGAGCACCATTATCCAGCAATGAAAAGTGGTTCTAAATCATCAGGCCTGATGCCATCACACTGAACTGCAATCTAGCACCAACTCACTCGACTAATGACGCTCTAAATGTGAATCATTAGAATTCCCATCACACTAGCTTACACACTCTCCCACCACACCTTCTAAACAGATCTGCGAGTTTGCTTGAACCTAAAGATTTAACCTCAACCGTACAGAAGCGGAACAGATTAGGGCTAATGGAAAAATATTACCTGTATAAACAACAACAAAAAAAGCACGACATAAAAGTGTGAGTGGAATGCCAAGCAACAAGCCGCGACAAAAATCCTGCCTGCCTGAAGTAAAGGTGAGGTTTTTAGTTTCGCAGGCTATAAAATCGGGTCTACTGTGATTTCGAAAGCAGTACTTAATAGATCCATAGCGTGATTTAGCCTCACTAATAAGAAATGATGATTTACTAAACAGTAATATATGACCATTTCCATGACTCAGTTACTAAAGATTGGCAAAAACGAACCTACCCCTGGTTAAGGTCGTTCTCCGTGTTGTCCAGCCAGAGGCGGACGGCTACAGCGTTACCCTCTCTGCACTGGGTGAAGATGTCATCCATTCTGGTTCCTTCTTTCTCCTCGGGCTAGTGGAATCCTTCGTCCCCTACCAGGAGTGCCCTGGGAGAGGGGTGTGATGCAGCGCTACCTGCAGCAGACAGGCAAAAGAAAGTCACATATTCACATCAATGATGAGAATATAAAATGATGAAAAGCATTATAAAGCACTGTGGCACTACAAAGGTAATTGGACAATATTTGATTTCTGTTAAGGATTAAGACAAGAGAGTAACAAGAGAGTTTCAAGTTGTAACGAGCAGTCCCTCAAGGAGTTCTCCAAGGGTTACGGCCCAAATGCCGCAGCCAATTTTTCTCTTCTTCAGATAACTACTTCAAATTGGTGAAACTGTAAGCACATGATTCTACTTTTAAACCAGTACCAGTGAAGACACACTTGTAATTAGTTCCTATTATGGCTGTACTCATGTTCAACACACATATATATCACGGGATCAATAAAGTAAACCTATCCATCTATCTATAGGACAGCATTTGGCCGAAAATTTCCGAAAACTCTTATTCTGAATTGAAAGCCCCTCCGAATATCATGGCATTTGCTCGATTTTGCAGTAATTTCTGCACTCTCGAAATCATGAAATCTCACTTGATGTTGATCGTCATTGCCTAGGCTTTTTACATACTACAAAATGCTAGGGAAATAATGACAATTGTAGTAAATGTTGTTTATTTGTTGACTGTTCTATTAATGCCATGCCAGCATCAACGGCTAGTTTCATGGTAGGATCAAGGTAGATAATTAGATTTAGTAGTTCTTATTACAACAATAGGATCTTACAGTATTTCAACTGCATCAACAGCAGGAGCTATATAAGATTTTTCTTTCATTCATAACAAATACTTGAATACTTGTTCTCCTACAGCATTTAACATTACTCTATTCTAAAACTAAAGGTAAAAAAAATGCCTTTAATGAAATTGCGATTAAATATTTTTTTTCTTAAACACCCCATCTCACTACTTTACATTTACTAGGGTAGCATTAAAACACACACACATACATACACACACACACACACACACACACACACACACACACACACACACACATATATACACATACATACATATATATACACATACATACATACATATACATACATATACACACACAACACACACACACAGCCCTGACAGGCGTCACATTTTCGACTCCGTGTCACCACATGTCACCAGCTTCTGCCTGTAGGGTCAAATTACTTGGTTAAATATACCCTTGGTGACTTTCTGGTGTAAATTATGACAGTTCATCTAAGCAATAATGAAAATGGAAGTGACAAGACAGATTATAAATGTCTGTCCATCATGTTTAGGACAGTTAGTAAACCTTAGTTTAAAAAGTGTCAGAAAACAGTATATGTATGTATATACATACATACATACATATACTGTTTTCTGACACTTTTTATATGTGTGTGTGTGTGTATATATATATATATATATATATATATATATATATATATATATATATATATATATATATATATATATATATATATAAAAAGCCCATAAATTTGAAATTAAGTTCTTCAACAATTCTTAATAATTATTATTAATTATTTTAAATCCCAGTTTAGGAATATCTGGTATTGGTGGAAATAATATGGTTCTACTTATTATAATAAACATTAGAAAAAGCTGAGGTAGGTGTTGTGGTATTTCAGATCTATATACAACCTTGTTGAATATTTTACGTTTAAAATGCTTTTCTTTATGTGTTTCATCTTCATTTCGTTGAGGTTTTGAGAACACAAAAGACAAGACAGGTTAAATGTAGGTCCTGGGGCGAGACTGTAACACTCGAAACAACTTGTGTGTCAGTGTTGTATTTTCATTATTCCCATGCGCTTACTATCTCAAACATAGGGTATAATGAGTAGTTAATCATCATAAAAAGAGAGCAGCAGCTTCTTTTCTCATTCACCATGTGTAAGCAACATTCAATGTCAATATTGCTCATTAATGAGCAATCAATTAAAGCGCTGCTGCATCGCTTTCTTTAGGTGGAGATGAAAGGTGCAATGAAACCAAGCAGTTGTCAAGTCAACTCAGAATGTAATCAGAAAATAAATCTTCCACAATACTTTGATTACAAGTATTGATGGCTGTCCTAATTTTACCTTCGGGGGGAAAAAGACAGCGTTTTAACGTGTCTTACTGTAGTAATATTCTACTATATCATGCAACTGATTATAGACACATGCCTAGTCTGCAGCACTCAAAGGAACTTGTACTTTAAAAAGTACACCCTGTCATATATAAAAGAAAGACTAGTCATAAAACAGTCTGAGAATTACGTCTCTCTAAAACAAACAAAAAAAAATCATCATCATTGTAAGGGAAATATTTTTACGTCAATATTAAAATACAATCTAGAGGAAAGTGGGACTAGAGGGCTAGAAATCCAGCATGATGACGTAACAACCTCACAAGAAGACCACCTCTACCTACATTCATATATGGTAATGAAAAATATAGTGATCTGGACGATTCTTCTTCAGAAGAAACTCTAGTATAATTCTATATATTTTTAAAACAAACATTGCTTTTAGGGTGGAAACACAAGACGTATTAAAAAAGGTGTTTGTAAAAGTCTGATATGTTTGCAGGACTGGTGACGTCAGCGCTGCTTATGTTAGCTAGAGTAAAGCAAAGGGGAGAGAGAGAGAGAGAGAGAGAGAGGGAGAAGTCAACTTTTTTACTTTGATACTAGTGTGTGCAGGTTGTAAAAGAACATAAAGAAACAGAAAAGAACAAAACGAATCACGTTAGTGAAAATGGCACATGTTTCTGGTCTAAAAACAAACATAATCGAGTTAGCGCTTTTCACTGAGCTAACCCCTAGCTATTTAGCCTACAGCGCTAGGTCGTTAGCGAGCCAGCGCCATAGCTTTGGTTAAACAAAAACCCCAAGCTACTCTGAAGATGATCACAATGAAAGTTTGAATGCAGCTTCGTCAATGAAGTGAAATATGAATTACCTGTTGAAGCGGCAGCTCTGGCTGAAGTGAACAAACGAGAAAGCCCAGTGTGTCGGTCACTAACCCTTACTGTCCACACCCTGGTCCTTTGCGTACAGGAACCGCCTTTCTGTGCTAGTGAATGGAGTGTTCCCTCAAACAACAAAGCAGCATCGCCCTCTGTTGGGAATCCGCTAAATACCGTGCCCTCTGGGGAGGTTTTTTTTTTAATTCATACTCCCCAGACACAGTCCTCGTGTTATTTAAACAATTTAAAGGCGCTGAAAAAGCTAAAGCACTCTTTACTTTATGTTAATGGGGCGCATGGTGTCAGAGGTCCTATGCAGGAATCAGGTATAACATTCTGAGCACTGACTGGTGAAGTGAATAAGACTGATGATCTCATCATGGTACCTGTTAGTGGGTGGGATATATTAGGCGGCAAGTGAACATTTTGTCCTCAAAGTTGATGTGTTAGAAGCAGGAAAAATGCACAAGTGTAAGGATTTGAGCGAGTTTAGTCAATAACCTGTCTCTGAACATCGACAAGACTAAAGAGATGGTTGTTGACTTCAGGAGAGCAAAGAGGGAACAGGAACAGTGGTGAACCAGCGACAGGGTCATGGGCGGGCAAGGCTCATTGATGCACGTGGAGAGCGAAGGCTGGCCCGTGTGATCTGATCCAACAGATGAGCTACTGTTGCTGAAATTGCTGAAGAAGTTAATGCTGGTTCTGATAGAAAAGTGTCAGAATACACAGTGCCACAATGACAGGTCAGGGCTGTTTTGTCAGCAAAAGGGGGACCAACATGATATTAGGCAGGTGGTTTTGTAATAATAGTATTCTATTGTCTGTTTGCATGCATGCATTTAATGTCAATAGGTTAATATTTTTATTCTTCAGCCATTAGTTTTGTGTTGTCTTGTGTAGCTCTGTGTCTTTATGTAGCATCAGGGTCCTTGAAGAACACTGTTTCATTTTGCTGTGCACTGCACCACCTACACTATATTACCAAAATATTTTTGGGACACCCCTCCAAATAATTGAAAAGGAAAGGAACTCTTAAGGCTTCGTGGGAACAGTTTGGGGATGACCCCTTCCTGTTCCAACATGACTGCGCACCAGTGCACAAAACAAGGTTTGGTCCTGACCTCAACCCCATAGAACACCTTTGGGATGAATTAGAGCAGACTGTGAGCCAGACCTTCTCGTCCAACATCAATGCCTGACCTCACAAATGTGCTTCTAGAGTAATGGTCAAAAATTCCCATAAACACACTCCTAAACCTTGTGGAAAGCCTTCCCTGAAGAGTTGAAGCTGTTATAGCTGCAAAAGGCAGGACAACTCTATATCAAATTCATGTGCATGTAAAGGCAGACGTCCCAGTTTTGGCCTCGCTCAGAGGCTCCACTCTAATTGGTGTTCTATCAGGTTGAGGTCAGGACTCTGTGCAGGCCAGTCAAGTTCCTCCACACCAAACTCTCTCATCCATGTCTTTATGGACCTTGCTTTGTGCACTGGTGTGTATTCAGGTTGAAACAGGAAGTGGTCATCCCCAAACTGTTCCCACAAAGCCTTAAGAGTTCCTTTCACTTGAACTAAGGGGCCAAGTCCAACTCCTGAAAAACAACTCCAGAATTAAATTTTGAGAGGGGTGTCCCAAAACCTTTGGCAATATAGTGTATATATGGTTAAAATGACAATAAAAGCTTTTTGGTTTTTGTCTTCATTACCTAGGCCTGTAGCTAAAAAGTCACTGCTTGCACCTATATTTCCTATAATTATTATTTTTTTATTACACAACACTGATTTTATATTAAAGAACAAAGAGTAACATTAACTGTTAATAAATAATCTGTTCTATCTAGTGATTACTGTAAATTACAGAAGTGGGCTGCTCACTGATTTCTAATGTAATAGTTGCAATAGAAATTGATTTACAGTGTTAATAATAGTTAATTATTTTAAGTTTTAACTTAGTCATAATGTAAATCTTGTGTTTTAAGAACACATTTATGAACTCATAATTTTGAACACTAATGTATGATAAATTAGATGTATACAATAAATAATACAATACAAAATTAGGCACCAGACAATTCACTACTAACTGATGGCCCTTTATCACAAGTGAAACTTGAGCAGCTTTGCCTGAATGTGTTTTACTAGTCTGTAGACAGTGTCTGTGTAATGTTGTTAAATAAAATAGTGAAAGGTCAAACTAAATGTTTGCCCCAATGTAGTATTTAGGGCATATGATAATGTTTCAGTCTGTATAGACAGCTTCTTCCTGTGAGTGGCATAGAAATACATAAAAGACGAGGATATTGCAACACTGCAAAATGTTTGTGACTGTAGCCTGTTTTTAAATGTAGAACTAATTCTTAGGTGCATTATGTGTTAGCTAATTTGTATTTGTTCCTGTACACAAGTCTTAAGAAGTCATTTTACACAATATTACCTTTCTACACTTTAACAAGTACAAAGCCAGTGAAATTCAGTTGTCTCTCCATAATCTTCATGTTTTAATTAAGGAATAGAGTAACTTGTTAGCATCAAGTTCAAGTATTTAACAAGTTGACATGACAGAAAGAATAAGACCTAATACCCATCACTGTAATCTGTTGCTACTTAGACCATTTTATCATTCTTGTACTTTTAATTTCATACTTAAAAAGAGTAAAGAGAGAATAAAAGAATAAAGAGTTCATACTATTTTACTTTATGTTAAAGATATACCTCAATGCTTATGTATTAAGTTGAAGAACTGTACTTTTTACTGTGTAAAGGGTTTCAGGAATGATTGCTCAGCGTCAGCAGCAATCATATTTGGTTGTTAAAATATTTCTATTTTTGTTTTTTCACATGGCATTAGCCAAAGCCAAATCATTTTTAATCTTACAGTTCTTAAAGTTCCCATCTCAATTTCTGTCTCGAATTAGCCAAAGGAAAAAAAAAAAAATCCATCTGCATTTTGTCAAAGAAGTCAAGGCTGAGCTGTTCAACTAAACATTAAAAAGCCCAAATTGTATTAGTTTGTGTACTTTGTGGTCATGATTTTTGCCAAAGTAGTACTGATATTTGCATTCTGAGGAAAAATACCATAGGCAGCAGACTTGACCAATAATAAGCAATAATAACTCTTGGAACCCAAGCTAACCTAGCCTACATTATACTTCTGCAACTAAGACAGAAGTGATTATTTCTAGCACGTCTTGGACAATGGCTCCACAATGCCCATGCCTGCACTCCAGGCAGTGCTTCTTCAGCCATTATAAAATAAATATGTTTAATATGTAATAAATAAATATTAAACATAATATCCAACATGGTGCTTGTGCAGTCTGCGAGTGAAAGGGAACGGAACTGTATCAGTGTTTCAATTTCTGTTAAAAGACTTCCATGTAAAGTGTAGTCCTACTTCTCATGTGAAGTTTGTGGAAACCCCTAAGACTAATAATATATACAATAATATAAGCATGCAATAATAACAACCTAAATTTGATCATATTATGAAGATGAAAAAAAAAAACCCTCAAAAGATTATTATAACATTTTATTTATTTATTTTTAATTTGTTAAAATGTGACGTTCTTCTACTCATCTAAACACATTTATACAATACTCCACCCTGGTGCATCGTGTTTTTAGTCACATGGTCACTTATACTTCCCAACATCAGAAGTTTTTGTTGCCTCTGTGCCTGCCAAAACAATATTAATGAAAGTCAGACTTTCTCACCTTCATGTAATTATTCTACTCAGCACATGCTTCCGGAAAACAGCTCTGCGCTATGAAACTTGTCCCTGTCTATTAAATAAACCAGCATTAAGATGGTGGTCCTTCTCCCTCAGTAGATCGATGTGCTGAGGCTGCTGGTGATGTACAGCTGTTGACTACACCAATGTGCTTTACATCTACATTTCTTAACGGGATACCTGCTGTAGCACTTGAGAGAGACTCTTGTCTGGGATTTGCAGGAGACATAGAGACTTTCAGTCCCTCTGAAAGTGGAGAGGTCACTTCTGAGGATGCTTGCATGGATGAAACTACTACCGTTGGCTCAGCTGCAGGTATGTGTGCACTTTCTGTAACAATCGGGACTGGTAAAGGTGAACCCAATGCCTCATTAGTAGATAGTGATGGTGCAGATTGGATTGTGCCACTGGTAGCTGCTGTCCCTGCTTGTTCTGCAGCAGATGTGGGTGTCTGCACACCTGGTGGTGGTGTAGCAAGAGTAGATGTCATGACTGAGGATGGAGCATCTGATGAATTTAATCCTCCAGCGAGGGGCTCCACTGGGCCTACTGCTTCGGTTGCCTTTGCTATTTCTGCAGCTTTGCTCTCCATTTCCTCCATTCGCCGTTGAACCATGGCTGGCATCAGCTGTACATATGTGCCCATTAGACGATGGTTGGAACGGATTAGTTTACCAGCACAGTTGTCTGCACAACGCTCCTGAAGAAGAAAAAAAAGCTGGTTACTTTTCTCATTACATAAAGTTGCTCTGTGCAGCTTACACCGATTGAGCATAACATTATGAGCACTGACAGGTGAAGTGAATAACACTGATTATCTCCTCATTATGGCACCTGTTAGTGGGTGGGATATATTAGGCAGCAAGTGAAAATTTTGTCCTCAAAGTTGATGTGTTAGAATCAGGAAAAATGGACAAGCTTAAGGATTTGAGCGAGTTCGACGAAGGGCCAAATTGTGATGGCTAGACCACTGGATCAGAGCATCTCCAAAACTGCAGCTCTTGTGCGGTGTTCCCGGTCTGCAGTGATCAGTATCAAAAGTGCTCCAAAGTAGGAACAGTGGTGAACTGGCGACAGGGTCATGGGCAGCCAAGGCTCATTGATGCACGTGGGGAGTGAAGGCTGATCCGATCCAACAGACGAGCTACTGTTGCTGAAATTGCTGAAGAAGTTAATGCTGGTTCTGATAGAAAGGTGTCAGAATACACAGTGCATGACGGGTCAGGACTGTTTTGAAAGCAAAAGGGGGACCTACACAATATTAGGCAGGTGGTCATAATGCTATGCCTGATCGGCGTATTATTCGTTACTGTTTCTAATACACTGCTTGACTTACTTCATCCATTGTCAGATTTCTGTAGTTGAAATTGTTCGTGCATCGCTGGAAGCAAATTTCCGTCATTCGATTATATACCAGGAGGAAGTCCCGAAGCTAGAAAAATCCAGATGTAAAAAACAATACCGCATTAAGCAATGCACTTTCCTCTACTCATGTCTACATGCGATGAAGCAGCTATTACGTTTACTTACATTCCGCAGTTGTCCGGCGGGATCCATAACAGTGTGTCTATAAAATAAAATATATGTGAACGATAATAATATCGTTCTACTACTGGTTCCTTATATACGGTGACTTAAAAACAGCGAACAGTATTTCTACAGGGTGTAGCATGACTTTCACATGCGCGCGGCCATGTTCATGTCACGTGACCAGAGCAGGGGCAACGTCATTGTCGTTGCGGCGGAACCCCGGAAGTCACCCTTATCATGGAGTTAAATATATATAAAATGTCAATTATGTTTTAAGCAGTAAATTCATTGAATGTTTGTGGTTGGTTTGTTTGCTTGCATGCTTGCTTGTTTGTTTATTGTAACACTACATGCTTAGATGCTTGCTCATGATCTACAGTTTATGGTCAGTACTCTTATCAAACACAATGTGTGGCCTGTGATTATGGTTTGAATTATTAAAGTTGACTTTATTTGTCACGTATACATTACTGAACAGTGAAATTCTTTCTTTGCATATCCCATCCTTGGAGGTTGGGACAGAGCACAGGTTCAGCCATGATGCAGCGCCCCTAGAGCAGGGGGGTTAAGGGCCTTGCTCAAGGGCCCAACGGTTTTATTTAGAATAATGGAATTACATGTCTTATCTAGCATCAGGGTCCTGGAGAAACGTTGTCTCATTTCACGATGTACTGCGTCAGCTATATGTGGTTGAAATGACAGTAAAAGCTTCTTAAATCTTGACATATACACTATATTGCCAAAAGTATTCGCTCACCTGCCTTGACTCGCATATGAACTTAAGTGACATCCCATTCCTAATCCATAGGGTTCAATATGACGTCGGTCCACCCTTTGCAGCTATAACAGCTTCAACTCTTCTGGGAAGGCTGTCCACAAGGTTTAGGAGTGTGTTTATGGGAATTTTTGACCATTCTTCCAGAAGCGCATTTGTGAGGTCACACACTGATGTTGGACGAGAAGGCCTGGCTCTCAGTCTCCGCTCTAATTCATCCCAAAGGTGTTCTATCGGGTTGAGGTCAGGACTCTGTGCAGGCCAGTCAAGTTCCTCCACACCAGACTCTGTCATCCATGTCTTTATGGGCCTTGCTTTGTGCACTGGTGCACAGTCATGTTGGAAGAGGAAGGGGCCAGCTCCAAACTGTTCCCACAAAGTTGGGAACATGGAATTGTCCAAAATGTCTTGGTATGCTGAAGCATTCAGAGTTCTTTTCACTGGAACTAAAGGGCCAAGCCCAGCTCCTGAAAAACAACCCCACACCATAATCCCCCCTCCACCTAACTTTACACTTGGCACAATGCAGTCAGACAAGTACCGTTCTCCTGGCAACCGCCAAACCCAGACTCGTCCATCAGATTGCCAGATGGAGAAGCGCGATTCGTCACTCCAGAGAACGCGTCTCCACTGCTCTAGAGTCCAGTGGTGGCGTGCTTTACACCACTGCATCCGACGCTTTGCATTGCACTTGGTGATGTATGGCTTGGATGCAGCTGCTCGGCCATGGAAACCCATTCCATGAAGCTCTCTGCGCACTGTTCTTGAGCTAATCTGAAGGCCACATGAAGTTTGGAGGTCTGTAGCGATTGACTCTGCAGAAAGTTGGCGACCTCTTCGCACTATGCGCCTCAGCATCCGCTGACCCCGCTCCGTCAGTTTACGTGGCCTACCACTTCGTGGCTGAGTTGCTGTCGTTCCCAAACACTTCCACGTTCTTATAATACAGCTGACAGTTGACTGTGGAATATTTAGGAGCGAGGAAATTTCACGACTGGATTTGTTGCACAGGAGGCATCCTATCACAGTTCCACGCTGGAATTCACTGAGCTCCTGAGAGCGACCCATTCTTTCACAAATGTTTGTAAAAACAGTCTGCATGCCTAGGTGCTTGATTTTATACACCTGTGGCCATGGAAGTGATTGGAACACCTGATTCTGATTATTTGGATGGGTGAGCGAATACTTTTGGCAATATAGTGTATATAATGGGCTCTAATGAAAAGTACTGACAAACTCGAACATTACTTCATAAATGATATGTTGAAAAAGTATAATATGATTTCGAAATTATTGTTCTGAATTCTAAATTGAAATGAAATGACCGTATAAATCTATATCACAATAAATCAATTCATTATAACTTCATGTTTTGTTATACAGATGCCAGCTGTCACCACTGACCCGCATTTTAATAAAAAAGAAAGCAAGAAAAAGAATGCAACACATCTTAAATCACTCATTATGTATGCAGTGGTCTTGCATTATATTAAATGCATCAATGCATTAAATTGCATTATGATAAACCGTTTTAATTTAATTTAGGAAGCATTTTGAGCTGCATATGTTAATGATTTAATTATATATATATATATATATATATATATATATATATATATAAAAGCAGACACATTTTATTTAATGACCTTTATAATTAAAGTTGTATCATTTTTATTATCATAAACAAACATATTTCCAACATGCACAGAGCTTGCCTAGTGACTTAAGTGGAATAGCAGATATGATCTATTACAAATAACATTCTTGCGCTCTGCACTCTTTGCACATGTCTTTGAGGCTGTTTTTATTTATTTTTTTAACACCCCGGTACAAATTTAGCTCAGAACTGATTAGGTACAATGTATTTTTCCATAAACCTAGAAAAAAACCTCTTTCATATTTTTTGTTATCAGTTTCCTCATGGAAACATTTAAAGGTGTTTTCCACAACATAAATAAACAATGTTGCTCAATATCCTCCTGTCACCTGCTGTTGCTGAATATATTGTACAATCTGATTATAGAGCTCAGCGTACCTGCAGAAGCATGCAATTTCATTATTCTACTCACTTACAGGCAGCAATATTTGTCTTCACATACTGTGACCACTGATCTTAAGATATTTATGGTAAAATAAGTTATTCTAATGAATTGTGCCAGATTTAGCACTAAGTCAGATATCTTTGGACTTTTTACATTTGCTTTGGTCTTTAGCTGCCTTGATCATGACATGACTCTGATGAACCCAGACTGTGATCAGTGTTGCCATGCAATTTCATCATCATCTCCCACTCATGAGTACTTTTCCATTCTGTCTCTCTCTCCTTTTCTCGTTCTCTCTCTCTCTGTAGCTCCTCCGTCTCCAGTGCTACTTGATGGCTGTTGAGGTAGATGCTGCTGCGGGACACAATGAGGCTGCTGGTCCGTGAAGGCAGAGCGACGTCATAGTTGGCTCCCCTTTCCATGCACCTCTTCTGTGGCACAGGAGCAGCATGAGTCTGAACCATATGCATCTGATTCTGTCTCTCCTGGTATCTCTTCTTTTTCTTACGTTTCTGAGCAAGTCGCAAATCCAAGGATGCATAAGAAACATCTTCTGGGTCAGACTGGGGGGGGAAATGTTGTTTTGATTAGTCTATAATCCATTCATTAACAAACTACAGGGCTGAGCCCACCATCAGGACCTGTCTATTAGTTATGAAAAACTATTTCACAATACTGGGTTTAGCAGACGAACATAGAGGCAATGCTATTTCTGTCAATATTGAGTCATTGAAAGAAAAAAACATCAAACAAACCAAAAAAATAAGAGTTTGTCGGCTGTATGTATGACTGATACCTGGTTGCTTAATAATCTGATAATAGTGGTTACGGCAATATAATGTACAAATAGGTGAAACAAATAAAATTTTTTGACAACCTAACTGAACACCTATGAGAGAATATGGACTGACGTGTTAGACAGAGCGCTTCAATATCAACATCAGATCTCTAATAGAAGGAAATTTTTTTTTTTAGAAGCACAGTATTCATTTCCCCTGTACAGTGCCAGAGACTTGCAGAACCTATGCACAACATCTTATGTTGTTGATCATCAACATCTATTGCCGAAAATAATAATAATAAATAAAAAATTCATTTCAAAAGTTTTTGCTTAGGTATATTATGGAAGTTATTCCAGGTGTCAGAAATAGAGGTATATGAAATAATGACTTAAAATAAATGTTCATGTGTCAAAATAGCTACATATTTTGCCACTAAATTCAGATCTTTTTACGTTTTCCTAAAGAAGATATTTCTTTATAAAGATCAGTTACAGGCATTCATGAATAGCATCGTACTAACTGCATAGTCCAAAAGTCAGAAACTAGTTCAAATAGAAAAGGTTTCCATTACAATCAGCAACAGCTTGAGTAAAAAGTTGAACCTTGAAAATATCGACATGCATTTCATAATTTGTATTTTTTTGCTTAAATGACAGCGTGCACTCAGCTGGCGCCAAAACCTTGATGAACCGTGTTAGCTGAAATCCATTTAAGTGTCATCTGAACAACGTGCTTCAGTAGAAGGAATGAGTTTCTGAGACAATCTGACCTTTTTGTACAAAGCAGTTAACATGTTCAATATCACAGATTTTCCTACATGCCATTATTTATGCAACATCTTGAATAGTCAAAGGTTGCACATTTCCTTTTTTTTTTTTTGCTTTTAAATGTTGAGTATGATAAAATCATTCTGTTAATGTTTCTAAAATTCCGGATTTTCAAACGTGGTTTCAGACGTTTGGACGCCACTGGACATCTTTAGTTAAATATAAATTTTTAAATGAATTTACATTTTGAAGTTTGTACATTTTCACTAAGGTACAATGGAAAGAGGTTTCTCTTCCTTCTTATGGAGTACTTTTATTTCTCACCAATAAATCTGTAGCACACTGTATACTGGAAGTGTGAGGTGAATAGCTACTGTATACCTCCCGAAGAACTAGTTTTCCGTGTGACATTCAACATGTCTATTACATATAAAAAGCCTTCGTCAGTTTTTAGTCTTATCTGGTTTCCTGTGCATATCTTCGCATCTAACTTATTGATGCACAGTGGTCTAAGAGTGCAATACCACAGTTGTGTGAGAGTAAAGAGCCACGGTATTTCTCTGCATGTGGCCGCTTTTAAATGCGTGGGTTGGCCTGCTCAAAATAGTTACCTTGCTATCAAATTAACAGTGCATTTTAACACGATAACAACTATTCCAGTACATCAGCTCTAGCATTAAAAATATCAGCGAAGGTGACACTGTCGCATTTTTTCATGCTTAAGCCTTTTATTTACAGCTTTCCTTCATAATTCATGTCATTTAGATTAGACTGTAATGTTTAAGTGTTTACTAGACAGATTTCTCCAGTTTTATAATAATGGTCATGTTATTTGAGCATACATCAGTAGCACTGTACCTTTTCATCTTGTCTTGTGACTTGTTTTGGCATTTGTACGTTGTTTCCATATTCAGCCATTGACATGGATCCTGAAAAAAATGTAAAAATAATTAAAATACATATTTTTTGCAAAATGGTAGTGAGACGGTGTATTTTTTATGACGGTACTGTTTATTATACTGCATAGCACCGCTATTTACAAAATGTGTGCATATAAAATGATATATATTTTTTTAGCATTAATTTATAAAGCTTAAGAAATTGCAACTTGTTAATTGAATTTTTGACTTCTTGACTTTTTACAGTTCATTTTGCTTTTATAAAGCTCCGACTTTTGCCTTATGGACTGTACAACCGTCATGGAAAGCATCAAGTTTGACTTTTTCCCAAATGTTAAAATCTGTCACGATATACAATATACAATATCAGTGATGAAAAAAAAAGATTAAAAGGCAATGAGGCTTAAAAAACCTGATTCACCTCCAACTCCATCTACAAAGATGTTTCCATATATAGGATTGTCTTGATCTTGTCGTTCTTCATCCTCAAACCTGTGAGATGATGAAGAATAACTAAACACATTTATTTAATACATGGCTTGTGTCATGTTAAGCCCAGGGCACAGCATATGTAAGTATGTAAGCAAGCGAATAAATAAATAAATAAATAAATAAATAAATAAATGCACAAGAGCGCTTGTAAAATATGCCTACCTGTCACTATGGAAAGAATCTTGGTACAACGGCATCCCAACATCTATTTAAAAAAAATAAAAAAATAAAAAAATAAATCAGTATTATCCAAAGTTATTGTTATGTTTGAATGCATTGGGAGAAAAGTATAACATATGCTAATATACTTGTATGCTAATTTAAAATAATGATGATAGGTATAACATTATTACATAATACATATATACATTACACCATATGCTCATTTACTTTACAGGATACAATAAACTAATACACTTTACATTTTAACAGCATTCTAAAAATAATAATACAATATACTGAATCTACAGTGAAATATTCTTAATATACAGCGTTACTAACAAATGATTATGTGTTAAATAAATAAACGATGTTTAACGTACCTCTGTTTTGTCTGTCTCTTCTTCTCAGGTAATAAAGAAAAATGTTTAAACCTACAGACATTAACAGTGCTATAGACGTTATTGACAGCCCCGTATAGCATGGATCCACTTAGAAAACAAGAAGGAAAAAATAAGAAACGTTAGATATATTTTGCTGCATTTTGTTAATAATGAAATCAAGTAAGTACAGTTAATAAAAAGCGCAGTTGTTTCATTTAAATAATAATAATAATAATAATAATAATAATAATAATAATAATAATGAATAAAAACTATATGATAACTACTGACAACAATTAACAATAATTTTAAAACATCAGTGGAATAGATATTTGGAAATAATGTCTAATGTACTGATGGAAATAATGAATTAATAGGCCAAGCTTATTTCTACTTTCCAAGACACTAGTTTTCTTCAGCTAATATGTTTTTCATCTTTCTTAAAAATGCATTAAAGAAGTCAAAAAGAACTGCTCAGCGTAGAGATAGATATTCATACCTTCAGTCTGGAAAACATGTCCACGTACGAAAGTTGTACTTATAGCACAGCAAAAGTAATCATTCTAGCTTACCCATTGCAGATCTCCTTATCCTCAACAGTCCGTTAGCAATGAAGCTTCAGCTTTGCCTACTATGCGTTTTGTTCGTAAGGTGCACCATATCTGCTTCTATTTTTACTGCCTTGTGTCTTTTTCGGTTACAAACAGGAAATGTGGCGGATACTTAATTCACTGCAAATGTTCACGTCACCCAAAGGCAAGGTGAGTCTCTCTTCATGTAACAAATGTGGCACTTTTTCATTTCATCTATAGCCAAATGAAATTCATTCAAAGGATTTACTTAGCAGAGTTTTGTCAAATTAATGATCTTAGATACTTGTTCCCATTTCACTGCTTCATTTATTAAAACTGATACCTTGAAATTATTCTCCTGAAAGCCCAATAGATTAAGTAGAAATGTTATTTGGAATATTTGCAATTAAAGGTAAGATTAATTGCGAACAGATTTCTGCTTTAAGCAACATGCAGTCATGAGAGCTGTTTTATTTATTGTGTTCAACAAATAAATAAAAGTCAATGTCTACTCTACTCAGTCTCTTATACTTAGTCTTGTTTGTAATTAACACTGTGTTTCTGTTCATGTTATCTGGAATAGTATCAGGCAATAAAAATGTTGCTATTGTGTTTAATGTCAATAATGATCATGATTAATATTAAAAACATCAGCAACAACATTGAAAATAATTACAAGCCAGTATATTTGAGTTGTATTGATCTGAACAGACACATTAGCTACAGACTTGTGCTCTGTGGTTGTACCTTAAGGTAAATTCTAAAATCTGTTGCTACGTCTTTTTGGAGTTCCCATGCTGCATGTTATGTTAAATAACAGAATCATATAGAAACCAAGCCAGCATGAGAAAGCTGGCTATTCCTGAGAAAATGTATGTATGTGCACTTGCATCTATAACAGCTTATTACAACTAAATCAGTGCAAAAGTAAATATTAACTACCTATGATTATTTGTTCATTCCTTGTTGCTAGTTGTTTTGAGTTTGCAGGAGTATGTGAGATTTTCTTTTTTTTTTTTTTTTGTTTAAATTTCCATTTCCGACCACATAGCAGGAAACGTCCTTCTGGGTAACTCGTATCTCTTCTTTGAGAACTGAACCACAAACACAAAACACTTGCACAATATAGTCACTAACAATAGAGTTCGGCCAGTGTAAGCATATATATTCTCTATTATTCGAAATGAAAATGATTAAAACGGTTAAATTAGTCATTCAGATAACTGTAAAATGACTTAGATGATATAGTCTGGTTAATATAAAATAAACTGTTGTGTAACACTAGAAAGGCGTTCCTGTTGGTCAGTTCTTGATATCTGATGTGGTTTGCTTGGTTAGTTTTCCTGTCGTCTTTGAATATATGAGGCGTGACCTGAGGTTTAGTGTCAGCTCTAGTGACAAGTATTTTATTTTTTTGTAGGTTGTTATTTGAAGGGCCATTCTCTGTATTCGTGTGAGAATAAAGGTATCAAAGTTTTCAGTCACCCGTCTCATTTTGAAGATATAATAGTGGTTATTGAAAATGACTTACAATACTATAATACTGAAGAACTGGTAAAGCTCCTCGGATGAGCGGTGGAATGTCTTCTGGGTTGTAAACATACCATTTTCAGATATTTGATTTATTTCCAATTTTCTCTGTGTTACATTAGATATGTAAAGACTTGCTTTTGTATGTCTTTCGTCCTGTTCTGTAGGACTGTGATATCATCAGTTACTTGTTTAGGACCCCACACTGTCAGATCAGTAGATTAGTGTTACAGGTTTAGTCACTTCAAAATAGACATTCAAAATGATGTCTGCATGTTTTTGTACACCAGGTTCAATATAATTGCTACTTCATATCACTCCATGAAGACCACCAAAGTTATTATTATTATTATTATTATTATTATTATTATTATTATTATTATTATTATTATTATTAACACAACCACAATTATTTGTTGATGTTTCCCCTTAAGAGAGCATTAAGCCTCTGGCTGCTATGTCTAACATGGGTCATTAACACTAGTAGAGGAATTTCTGGCCCGTTCCAGTTAGAACATTTCAAACTCCCTTATATTTGTAGCTTTGCACATATGCAGTGCTTATTTTTTCACCCAATGCATTGATTCATAGAAATACAGGTCAAGAGCTTCGCTTAAAATTCACATGAAATATCAGAACGGTGGAAAAATGTGACGTCAGTGAGGGGCGGTGGTGACACAAGTGGTTAAGGCTCTGGGTCGTTAACCGGAAGGTTAGGGGTTCAAGCCCCAGCACCACCACGTTGCCACTGTTGAGTCCTTGACAGATATTGAAGTGAATATTCTACAGCAGCATAAGACCACATCAGCTGTTGAACAGGAATCTGAAGCATCTTTGCAGATGTAATAGTATTCCTAATAAAAAGAGTTGGTTAGTGTATAGTACCACGCTGTTCTGTCATCAGCTGAGCTGCAGGATCTCAATCCCAGTGTGCACCTGTAATATGCGTGTCTTTTAAATAGCCTAGTCCAGTCTCAAACAGTTTGTTAGTCACTTCCTTGTTAGCTTCACTGTCAGAGGCATTGCTGTTCCTGTATCTCTTTGGTTATTGAGTCTTTTCAAACCGTTTCAGTCTTTGTCTAGTTGAGGTTGCTCTGTATTTAAGTGACCTTTTCGTTTAGCCTTTCTCTTCTGGTCTGCTCAGTAAATCACTCAACAAACTTACCCCTGTATTTGCATTCAACTCTAAATGCTTTCTTGCTCTGAGTATTCAACATCATTGATGATCACTTCCACGTGCCTTCAATGTATCCGACCGTGGTGGATGTTGTGAACAAGATACAGCTGTTAAGCAAGGTCAGAGCAATACTTGTATTGATTGTCCCTGATTAGTTGTTGCTGTCCACAAACATTTTGTACTCTGAGCTCTTGATATTCAAATAGTGCATTTTTATTTTTGACTCTAGGGCACCTACTTAAGTCTGCTGCAAATATATCGCAACAGATTTGAACCAATCATAACATTTACAGCATGGTGGACCTGGGATTCAAACTCACAACCTTCCAATCAGTAGTTCAATACCTTAATCACTGAGCTACCACTTCATAAATGGTTCATATAAAGTTTAATTTAATCATAAAGTAACAATTAGATTTAATATAACAAGTAATAGCCATGTGAACTGTTTTATACAAAACAACTGTGAGAACATGCAGGTAATTCACAGGGGGAAAAAAATAAAGAATACACAGAATATGACACAAAATTAAAATAACTTTTTTCACATAAAAAAATCACATTCAGTGGCAAACTTTAATCATAGTATAGCAGTTTTGCACCATAGTATCTAAGATATAGCTGTATCTAAGGCTAAACCTTCATGCATTTTTTTGTTTTGTTTTGCTTTTTTCTTCTGATGACATCCTGTTTCCTTGTTCATACTCTTTGACCTTTTCAGATATTTCAAGGGAAAATGTAAAAACCCAGACAGTTAGTAAATGTGTTGAAATGTCAGAGTGTGAAAGAGGGTTCCTGCTTACAAAATAAAGAATAGCTTAAATATATATATTACAGGCAGACATAGTCTATCAAAAAAAAATCCTAAAACTCAAAAGTACTTGTCAGTATAGAAGGCTCTGTTTTGATGCATGAGTTCATCATACTAAAATGTCAGTAACAGGTATATCATTATTTCTTGCTGATGTGTACTTCACTGGTGGTGGAGGAGGCTTGAATGGGGGCGGCATATCCAACCTGAAAAGAAAAACAAAGAGATTAGAGTCACACAGAAAGGTGACAGACAGGACACATGGACCTTCTGACGTGTCTCTCACCTTTTCTGAATGAGGTATTGCCGGTAAAGAAACCCAATGACAGCCAACAAGAGAAGAAAAGGAATGATAAACACTGCATGTGACTTACTGGTGCTCCCATCTGCAACAAAGAGGTCATGAGATAAAGAGAAAGTGATCTCTTTCTTTATTCCCTGTTGTTATGCATTTGCCAGTTTTGGTGGAATAGCTTCTTATGTAGTTATTATAAACAGTGTCACATGATATCGTTAGCATTTCACATCCTTTCAAAATTGCAATGCTGCATTTTACGGGTTCTGTTTGTCTAATGTCTAAAATATTGCAAAAACTAAATGTAGTGCTTCGTTTCCAGGCAGGTGACACTGTATTCATTTAAATTAATAAAATAAAATAAAAAATAGCAAATAATCCTAACCCTAACCCTATTTAGTAAACAGGAGAGATTGCTTGCATCACCTTGTTTTGTAAAACCTAAGGTGTTGTTTCTCACAGTGGCCTTGCTTAAGGAATCCGATGTACTTGAGGGTCCATAGGTGAGTTCTCTGCTGGCTGATTCTGGGCTGGATGTACAGCAAATCTCAGACAGTGTCCTGTCCTCTCTTGATGTATGTGTGAAGGTGGTGGCTGAGCTTTTTACCCCCGTGTGTGTTGTTGTGTGCACCACTGTGACGTTTCCAGTAGATGGAGTTGAGGTGCTGATATACGTGACTTCCTCTGTAGATGTTCTATCAGTGGTGCTGCTGTTATATTCTGTTTGTAATGTTGCCGTTGTAACATTAAGTTCTGGTGTTGTTATAGTTGTGCTGCTTATCTGAGGTGTTGTTTCCGTAGTCATGGTGCTGCACCGATGTTCTTTAAATTGAGAAAGACACAGATACATTTTGAGTGTTATACACAAAGGGAGTAATTGAGCCACGTGTCCCAATATTAAAAATGGAGATTCTCACAAATGAAAAAGCAATATAAAAGTTGCAATTGACATCAATAGAAAAACAATATGTTTCACGTTAAAATGGTCTTTATAAATATAGATAGGCATCAACATCTGGGGCATAGCTTGGTATGCGGACCCAACCATTGTTTGATGAGGGAGATGAACTGCTGTCACTGTGATCACAATGTGGAACAGTTTCATTACTCAAACTGCCACCGAGTGTTAGCGTCTACAATACATCTTCAATATGTGAGTTTATTTAAAGGTTGTCCCAGATTTTAACAATTATAACCCAAGACAGGGGTCATCAACTGGTGGATCCGGTCTGAATGCAGACCAGGCAAAATATCTCAGAGGATCAAACCAATCCTGATACTTTAACCGTATGGAAATAGAAAAGTATATTTTTGCCATTCAAGTTAAACACTGAGACAAGTTCTCTAAAACTTATGTTTATACCTTCCAATTTGCTAAAAAAAAGTTTACAAAGATGTAAGTTAAGCACAAGTATTTTTTTTATTTTATTTTCCTGTACAATAACTGTAACACACTGTGTCCATTCTGTCCATAGAGGAAACCACATTTTCAGCTCTGGCATAAATACCCAGAACACAGCAGACCGCATCTAGTCTTTACAGGAAGTGAGCTCTGAGTAAGCAGCAAACTCAGCAAACAACAATCCTTTTGTCATGTAGCCTTATCAGAGTGTTCAACCTCATAACAGATTTATGCAGACATTTTGACACACTCACCCGTGTGTGTTCTGTTCATCACAGTAACTGTAAAAACCTTCAGTCTGTGTAGACGAGGATTTCCGGTGTGAACAATCAGGGTGTAAATTCCAGATTGATCAGGACTCACTGACCACAGTTTTATACTGGGACTGGAGGACACTGTCATGTTGTGCTGTAGGAAAAGGGGAAACATCATAGGCTTATATGTACACTTACTGAGCACTTTATTAGGAACGCTATTACACCTGAACATTCAGTGTATGAAACCAGATACAGGCCAGCAGCTTCAGGTAATGCTCACATCAACCAAAAAAAAAAAAAAAAAAAGGCATCTGAGTTATTCTGGTGCCAGATGGGGTTATTTGAGTATATCTTTAACTGCTAATCTCTTGGGATTTTCACACACAAGAGCCTCTAAAGTTTACACAGAACGGTGTGGGGAAAAAAATCAAGTGAGTGACAGTGCTCCTGGTGGAAATGCCTCTGCTTTAGAGCAATGTCACTGTTAAAAGTGCTATAGATTTAAAATTGAATTAATTTTTTGCAGAGGAAAATAGCCAGATTCAAGCTGGTTCAAGTCAACAAGAAGGATAACTCAATAACTCAAATAATCATTCTTTACAAGTGTGATTATGAGCAGAAAAGCATCTCAAAACACACAAAACATCAATCTTTGCGATGGATGGCCTACCAACACCGACAACCGTGCTACAGGTAAACTCATTGAGATGACACTTTCACTATTTCAGTATTTCCTGAAGCCCTAAATCTGTGTCATGGTTCAGAAATGCCGCAACTCAGACCGTCCTTGATTTTATTTAACTAAAAATGACATAACGAAGGAAACATGAAATAAACAGTACCTAAATACTTGGAAACATGACTGAAAACAAAATTCAGCATGGCAAAACTGAAACAGAAACAAGCCGAACCAAAAACGACAGTAAACAATAACTTGAAAAGGACATGCACAAAAGGGCAGGTATAAATAGGGCAACACATTAGGGATCATTATATACAGGTGACATAACACATGAAATGATCACATGACACTCAACAAGGAGTAGCAAGCCACCCACCAGCACCCCCTCTGGTGGTGTGGCAGTGAATTGTCCTAGTAGTTCCTTACGATCTGTATCTGATTGGATACATGGTTCTGCTGTCGTTGTGCTACGATTGCCTGATTGCATAATTGAGTGTGTATAGGTGTTCCTAATAAAATGCTCATTGAGTGAATATGGATATTTCTTTATATTTATTTATTTATTTATAGATATGGGAATTTGAAACTGAAATTAAGTTAATGCCATGTTTTATTAAATTTTAATTTTAATTTAAAATATTAAATTTAAATTCTAGGTAATATTAAGGCAATTTCTAGGTAATATTAAACATTGTTTATTCCCATGATATTTTACTTCTGGTAACTTCATTACCAAACTATGTAGCACTAGTCATGCATATAAGCACATTGATTTAACCAGAGATTGTCTAACCTGACATTAATAAAGAAAACATACTTTCTTAAACATAGCCAGTTAATGCTAGAAAATTAGCAAAACATTTTACATACTGTATATGTTCATGCCTGTGCTTTAGGGAGGCTAATGAGACACCTTTCTTAAACATATTAAAACATTTTAGTGAGGTAAACTGAATTATAGAATAGAATTATACTAAATTAATACTAAGTTAAGTATTATAGTATAGTATAGTATAGTATAGTATAGTATAGTATAGTATAGTATAGTATAGTATATAATGAGGGAAAAAAATTATTTGATCCCCTGCTGATTTTGTACGTTTGCCTAATGACAAAGAAATGATCAGTCTATAAATATAATGGTAAGTTTATTTGAACATTGAGAGACAGAATAACACAGAAAAATGCATTTCAAAAAAGTTATTCACTGATTTGCATTTTAATGAGTGAAATAAGTATTTGACCCCTTCACAAAACATGACTTAGTACTTGGTAGCAAAACCCTTGTTGGCAATCATGGAGGTCAGATGCTTCTTGTAGTTGGCCACCAGATTTTCACACATCTCAGAAGGGATTTTGGCCCACTCCTCTTTGCAGATCCTCTCCAAGTCATTAAGGTTTCGAGGCTGACGTTTGGCAACTCGAACCTTCAGCTCCCTCCACAGATTTTCTATGGGATTAAGGTCTGGAGACTGGCTAGGCCACTAGACCTTAATGTGCTTCTTCTTTAGCCACTCCTTTGTTGCCTTGGCTGTGTGTTTTGGGTTATTGTCATGCTGGAATACCCATCCACGACCCATTTTCAATGCCCTCGCTGAGGGAAGGAGGTTCTCACCCAAGATTTGATGGTACATGGCCCCGTCCATTGTCCCTTTGATGTGGTGTAGTTGTTCTGTCACCTGAGGATGGTGTTCTCGGGGTCATGGGCAGCATTTGTCATCCTCCAAACACTGCAAGTTGAGTTGATGCCAAAAGGCTCGATTTTGGTCTCATCTGACCACAACACTTTCACCCAGTTCTCCTCTGAATCATTCAGATGTTCATTGGCAAACTTCAGACGGGCCTGTACATGCGCTTTCCTGAGCAGGGGGACCTTGTGGCCACTGCAGGAATTTAGTCCATCACCATGAGATGTGTTTCAATTTGTTTTCTTGGTGACTATGGTCCCAGCTGCCTTGGGAACTATTGACAAGATCCTCCTGTGTAGTTCTGGGCTGATTCCTCACCGCTCTCATGATCATTAAACTCCACGAGGTGAGATCTTGCATAGAGCCCCAGACTGAGGGAGATTGACAGTTATTTTGTATTTCTTTCATTTGCGAATAATCGCACCAACTGTTGTCACCTTCTGACCAAGCTGCTTGGCGATGGTCTTGTAGCCCATTCCAGCCTTGTGTAGGTCTACAATCTTGTCCCTGACATCCTTGGACAGCTCTTTGGTCTTGGCCATGATGGAGAGTTTGGAATCTGACTGATTGACTGTTTCTGTGGACAGGTGTCTTTTATACAGGTAACAAGCTGAGATTAGGAGCACTCCCTTTTTGTTACCTGTATAAAAGACACCTGTCCACAGATACAGTCAATCTTGCTGATTGACAGGGGATCGAATACGTATTTCACTCTCATTAAAATGCAAATCAATGTTTAACTTTTCTGAAATGCGTTTTTCTGGATTTTTTTGTTGTTATTCTGTCTAACTGTTAAAATAAACCTACCATTAAAATTGTAAACTGATCATTTCTTTGTCAGTGGGCAAACGTACAAAATCAGCAGGGTATCAAAAAATAATTTCACTTTAAGTATACATTTAATTATCTGATTAAATGACATTATACATTTAATCACCCCGCCAAAGGGAGGTTACCAGTGGCAGGCTGTGCATTTCACACCTAGGCCTTCACTGATGTCCTTCCTGAATTAATCCACCTCTATTCCATCATTATGACACCACGGCAATAGATACTAATCAACCGTTAAATGGCAAAGTAAAAAAGAAATTAGGCTACAGTACAGTATTTCACACCTCACAAGGAATAGTCAATTTTATTACAGTCCACCTTGAAAATGCATTTGTAAGGATGTCTGAGACCAAATTGATTTCTTCTCCTCTGTCAGCCATTATGAGTTAAAAAAAAAAAAATATATATATATATATATATTATTTAGTTTGTGCAATTCGCCTCTGACTACTCCAATTATCCAATCAAAGGACAGGAAATTGCTGACGTAATCGTATGCCTGCTAGATGGCCCCAGTGACGCCAACTCGAAATCTGATTGGTTAATGTAACAATTTCATTGCCACTTATTTTAAGCTACGGGCGCCTACACTATTGATTCTGAAGGCCTTAAGGCAGATTTCTTTCACTCTGGCAACACATGATGTCAGCCACTGGCTGAAATATGATTGGATAAATACTCTTATCATAAATATACACTACTGGAAGCAGCGCAACCGAGAGAAAAGCTATGAAATGTAGAGAATAGACAATTGGGAATAATTTAATACACATTCATGGAAAAATATATTAAATATATTAAAATGCAAGTCAGTGATTCAGATCACTGCTGTTTAGGCCAGCAGAGAAGGCCTTGCTGGCCCTGACGGTCCGCCACTGGAGGTTATGTATTTTAGGTATCTATAAAGCCTCTAAATCTTCTTCTTCTTTTGGCTTTTCCCTTCAGGGGTCGCCACAGCGAATCATCTCTCTCCACCTATCCCTATCTTCTGCATCATCAACACTTACACCCACTATCTTCATATCCTCATTTATTACATCCATATACCTCCTCTTTGGCCTTCCTTTTTGCCTCCTGCCTGGCAGCTCCATGTCCAACATTCTCCTACCAGTATACTCACTCTCCCTCCTCTGAACATGTCCAAACCATCTTAATCTGGCCTCGCTAACTTTGTCCTCCAAACGTCCAACATGAGCTGTCCCTCTGATGTACTCGTTCCTAATCCTGTCCATCCTTGTCACTCCCAAAGAGAACTTTAACATCTTCAGCTCTGCTACCTCCAGCTCTGACTCCTGTCTCTTCCTCAGTGATACTGCCTCTAAACCATACAGCATGGCCGGTCTCTCCACTGTCTTGTACACCTTCCCCTTGATTCTTGCTGAAATTTTTCTATCACACAGAACTCCCGACATCTTTCTCCACCCACACTCTCCATTACTCTGGACTGTTGACCCCAAGTACTTAAACTCCTGTACCTTCTTCACCTCTTCACCCTGTAATCTTACTGTTCCACTTCACATGTACTCAGTCTTACTACGACTGACTTTCATTCCTCTTCTCTCCAGCACAAACCTCCACCTCTCCTGGTTTTCCTCCACCTGCTCCCTGCTCTCACTACAGATCACAATGTCATCTGCAAACATCATTGTCCAAGGAGACTCCTGTCTGACCTGCTCTGACAACTGGTCCATCACCATAGCAAACAGGAAGGGGCTCAGAGCCGATCCCTGATGCAATCCCACCTCCACTCTGAACTCCTCTGTCTGCCCCACAGCACACCTCACCACTGTCCTGCTCCTCTCATACATGTCCTGCACCACTCTGACATACTTCTCTGCTACTCCTGACTTCCTCATACAGTACCACAGCTCTTCTCTTGGCACCCTGTCATACGCTTTCTCCAAGTCTACAAACACACAGTGCAACTCCCTCTGACCATCCCTGTACTTCTCCATCAACATTCTCAGAGCAAAAATTCCATCTGTTGTGCTTTTTCTGGGCATGAAGCCATACTGCTGCTCACAAATTTCCACTACCTTCCTGAACTTAGCTTCCACTACTCTTTCCCATAGCTTCATTGTATGGCTCATCAACTTTATCCCCCTATAGTTGCTGCAACTCTGCACGTCACCCTTATTCTTAAAGATTGGCACTAAAACACTTCTTCTCCATTCCTCAGGCATCTTCTCACTCTCTAAAACCCTGTTAAACAGACTAGTTAAAAATTCCCCTTCCGCCTCTCCTAGACTCTTCCAGACCTCCACCGGGATGTCGTCAGGACCAACTGCCTTTCCACTTTTCATCCTCTTCTAAGCCTTCCTGACTTCATCTTTTCTAATCTTATCTACTTTCTGTTCCACAGAGTTCACCCCTTCTACTCTTTGTTCCCTCTCATTTCCCTCATTCATCAGCTCTTCAAAGTACTCCTTCCATCTCCTCTCCTCACTTGTGAGCACCTTTCCATCTCTATCCTTAATAACTCTAACTTGCCGCACATCCTTCCCATCTCGATCCCTCTGCCTAGCTAACCTGTACAAGTCCTTCTCTCCATCTCTAGTGTCTAACCTAGTGTACAACTCATCATACGCCTTCTGCTTGGCCTTAGACACCTCCCTCTTCACTCTGTGCTGTAACTCCTTGTATTCCTGTCTATTCTCTTCAGTCCTGTCCATGTCCCACTTCTTCTTGGCTAACCTCTTCCTCTGAATACTATCCTGAACTTCCTCATTCCACCACCAAGTCTCCTTATCTTCTTTCCTCCTTCCAGATGACACACCCAGCACCTTTCTTCCTGTCTCCCTGATCACTTCTGCTGTAGTTTCCCAGTCATCTGGCAGCACTACCTGCCCACCCAGAGCCTGCCTCAACTTCTGTCTAAATTCCTCACAACATTCCTCCTTTTTCAGCTTCCACCACTTGGTTTTCTTCTCTATCTCTATCTTTGACCATCAAATTCATCCTACACACCACCATCCTATGCTGTCTGGATACACTCTCTCCCACTACCACTTTACAGTCACTAATCTCTTTCAGATTGCCTCTTCTACATAGGATGTAGTCTACCCGTGTGCTCCTACCGCCACTCTTGTAAGTCACTCTATGCTCCTCCCTCTTCTGAAAATAAGTGTTAACCACAGCCATGTCCATCCTCTTAGCAAAGTCCACTACCATCTGCCCTTCAAGGTTCCTTTCCTTAACTCCAAACTTGCCCATTACCTCTTCATCACCTGTGTTCCCCTCACCAACATGTCCATTAAAATCTGCTCCTATCACCACTCTCTCACCCGTGGGAATACTCTCTACCACCTCATCTAATTCACTCCAGAATCTCTCTTTCTTTTCTAACTCACAACCTACCTGTGGGGCATAACCACTAACAACATTCAACATCACCCCTTCAACCTCTAACTTCAGACTCATCACCCTGTCTGACACTCTCTTCACCTCCAGAACATTCCTCACAAACTCCTCCTTCAGGACCACACCTACCCCATTTCTCTTACTATCCACACCATAATAAAACAACTTGAATCCTGCTCCTATACTACGAGCCTTGCTACCCTTCCACCTGGTCTCCTGTACACACAGTATATCCACCTTCCTATAAAGCCTCTAAATATGAATCTATATTTTATTACAAGTTTGTCTTTCTGTTATCTTTTTCTTATGTGAATTACCTTCATCCAAACAAATTGCAAGGATTTGGAAGACTTTGCTTCACAGGTAATCGTCAGATTTGTCCCAGTTTCAACTTGTATCTGGCTCTCCGAACTACACTCTATATTGTCAAGAACTGTTGGGCAGAATGAGAATAATGTTAAAAAATGAATATTAAAACGAATAATAAAATAATAAAGAAAAAAAATATTTTTGAGCATTTTAAAAGAAAGTATTAAGATTCAGCTGTTTTCTTTTATCTTAAGTCTTAAAGCATGTGAAGGGTAAAATAATATTGCTATAGACTCACAGTCTACAGTCAGGTGCACGGTTGCATTGAGGTGTTGTAGACGTTGGTTTGATGAGCTCCAGAGCGGTTGACAGATCAGGTCACTCATGTGCCGAGTAACGTTCTGAATTATGAACTTTCCATCCCGACTTTCCATTATTGATTGACTCTGTTGGGAGGAGCAAATCAAAATGATGGTAAAGTGATGTCATGGAGAAGAGGTTGAGTTGCTTGTGACTGAGCACACAGTGGATAGCTTTTCACTGCTGTAGGTTTTTTCACTCACCAGTGAGGATGATAACATGTACTTGTCAGGTGATGGATCACAGACACACGTGACACTCACTGTGTCTCCTTCAATTACAGTCCTGTTGGTGGGCGTGACCTTCACTGAAACTTTCGGCACTTGGGCACAAACATTCATTTTCAGATGAAAACATTCATTTGTATCAGCAAAGACATAATTGTATCTCCATTACCACTAAAGTTTATGTGTAAATATAAAAAGAAGGTATTTCTGAGTAATTCATTTTAAAGCTATGGAATAATTAAATACTAGGTTACATAATTTTAATACTACATATTTATATACTAGATAATAGGTATAGCATTATCATTAAGAATATCTGATTTCTTCTTCTTTCGGCTTTTCCCTTCATGAGTCACCGCATCTCTCTCCACGTATTACTATTTTGTGCATACTCAATACTTTCACTCATGAGCTTCATATCCTCATTTATTACATACATTTATAATATCTGATAGAAAACATTCCATGATAATAGATAGTTATAAACAGATACATCTTATATAAACATATATCTTACCTACTGTTCCACTCCCAATTAAATCCTTTATAAATTTACCTGTAACTTGTACTTTTGTGAAGTTTTTGATGCTGCCATCAGGAAATGAGGTAATATCACAAACATAGACTCCACTATCCTGTTCTGTAGCTTCCTGCAAATGCAAGATGGAGCCTCGCAGCTCTGCGGTGTTTGTGTCATTCACCAGCTCCAGTGTCACATCCGCAAAGTAAAGAGTGGAAAAGACAGGATTAAACACCACTAATTTTTGTTCTCCCTGGTTTCTCTCTTTATGCCATTGTAACTGGATGATTTTTGAACGCTTGTTGGACAAGATGCAAGGCAGGCTGATGTTCTGTCCAACTGCGGCATTCACCTCTGTTTTGTGTTCTATGAAGGCGGTCTGACAGAGAGTTCCTGTTGATGAGTGTGAATAACATTAATCAGGGATAAGCAAGGTTATTCTAGAAAAATCTTGGTACTTTTTAAATGTTAAAGCTGCTTTGATTGAGTTCGACACCTGTGTTCATCAACACTCCAGAGATTTCTGAATGTCTTTCAAACAACTGATTCTCACTGTTAATATCAGAAAAACCATGATCATTTTACTAACAAGATACAGATGAGATACAAATTCATATAAACATAATACATGCTTAACCAATTAAGTAAAATAAACCACATATTTTTAAACAATTAAGGCAAGATATGAATCTATTGAAGGCTTGTGAATAAATCTAGTCATCCTCACCTTGAAGAATGCTTATAAAAATCAGAAGGCTGGTAGCTTTATTGGCCATGACAGAAGCCATGACTGAGACAGCAGTCAGTTTTGGAGAACGAAAAGAAATGACGCTTTTCACAGGAAGTGGCTAGGGGTTATACCACTGAAGAGACAAGAACAAAACTGTCTGCATCTGCACACGTCCTTGTTCAAACTGCACCATATATTAACACTGTGAGGTCTTGAATATGCAAATAATATTTTAAATGTATCTGTGTAATGGACTGAATGAATTACTTATTTATTATTTTTTTCAGTGGTAATTTTTTAAAATATAAAATGTTCATCTCTTTAAAAAAAAAAAGCTATACCTTTGCCATCTATGTTGTAAGGGGGTTAGATTCTTATTTAAATATAATCTTTCTTCTTCTTCTTCTTCTTTTTTTTTTTTTAAAAAAAGAGATTTTGGTGATTATAAAAACAACAACATCTTTGTGTTAGATTTGAGGATGAGGTTTTCTTTGAAGCACTGCTCAGGCCTGTGCGCAATCATGACCTCCTTCCTAGTTTCATTTTGGTTTCCTGTTCAAATACTCAGTTATACCATTATGCAGTGTGCACACACACACACACAGATGAAGACAGAAACAGAAACCTTGTTCCCATCAACATATCCTAACTCCTATTTTAAAACCTGTGAATTTTGTTTGGCCAAAAATGTAAAAGAATGCACGAATCTCCTTTCCTTCTAGATCTAAGGTCTAATCTTGTTGATGTTGAATAGGTTTCAGCTCACAGGTTTGATGTCTTGCTTACAAAATTAATAAGATCTTTGAAGAGTAGAAAACAGCTAAACAGAAAATTCAATAATTGTCAAGTGAAGGATAGATAACATTTACAGTAAGATACTCTTACCTATCTCCTCTCACAGTTTTGTGTGCCACTGTGGGTTTTAGTGGGTTTTGTGTACCACAGAGACCTGCAGCACTGGGGCACAGATTTGTGTTCATGATCATACAAAATCATAATGTATCAGGAAAAAAAAGATTATTCCTCCAGAGCCAGGCAAAAAACTTTAAATTTATACAGGTGTATACTGTCATGAACTGTGTGGCAGAGCAAAATAACGATTGTGGATTAAGATTCACAGTCGCTTTTGTCCACTCTAGTTCACTCTGTGTGTGAAGTGTATAAAATTGATTCATATTTCTTTCACCATATATCTGTGAGCATGCCAGGCTGTTGAACATGTATGCTTGCATAGAGGTCAGTCTTCATACTTGAATATAATGTGGGCAACTATATTTTGAAAAGTGCTGGAGACAAAATATAGAAACCTTGGGACAAACCATTTCTCACTGAAAGCACTTCTAAAGCATTTCAGTCATTATACAGTAAGCACAGTATTGACGCACATTGGGTCAAATGTAACAGATGCTCTGCTGCTGGATTTCCTTTCATAATAGAAAACTATGTAGATAATGGGGTATTTGCTTGTACTGTCATGATACTGTGAATCTAATTTCCTGTTACTGGTTGATTTCTTATTGATAACAGCACACAGTTGTGTTCATCTGTTCCTCTCCCAATTAAATCCTTCATAAATTTACCTGTAACTTGCACTTTTGTGAAGTTTTTGAGGCTGCCCTTAGGAAAGGAGGTAATATCACAAACATAGACTCCACTATCCTGTTCTGTAGCTTCCTGCAAATGCAAGATGGAGCCTCGCAGCTCTGCGGTGTTTGTGTCATTCACCAGCTCCAGTGTCACATCCACAAAGTAAAGAGTGGAAAAGACAGGATTAAACACCACTAATTTTTGTTCTCCCTGGTTTCCCTCTTTATGCCATTGTAACTGGATGATTTTTGAACGCTTGTTGGACAAGATGCATGGCAGGCTGATGTTCTGTCCAACGGCGGCATTCACCTCTGTTTTGTGTTCTATGAAGGCGGTCTGACAGAGAGTTCCTGTTGATGAGTGTGAATAACATTAATCAGGGATAAGCAAGGCTATTCTAGAAAAATCTTGGTACTTTTTAAATGTTAAAGCTGCTTTGATTGAGTTCGACACCTGTGTTCATCAACACTCCAGAGATTTCTGAATGTCTTTCAAACAACTGATTCTCACTGTTAATATCAGAAAAACCATGATCATTTTACTAACAAGATACAGATGAGATACAAATTCATATAAACATAATAAATCAATTAAATAAAATAAACCATATATTTTTAAACAATTAAGGCAAGATATGAATCTATTGAAGCCTTGTGAATAAATTTAGTCATCCTCACCTTGAAAAATGCTTATAAAAATCAGAAGGCTGGTAGCTTTATTGGCCGTGACAGAAGCCATGACTGAGACAGCAGAACGAAAAGAAATGACGCTTTTCCAAGGAAGTGGCTAGGGGTTATACCACTGAAGAGACAGGAACAATATTTGCACACAGGCTTGTTTCTCACACAGACCAGAGATTAACATTGTGAGATCTCGAATATGTAAATAATATTTTAAATGTATGTGTGTAATGGACTGAACGAATTACTTGAGTGTTTATTTGCTTATTCAATTATATTTTTTTATTTAAAATATTTATCTCTAAAAAAGGTGGATAGACCTTTTCCATCTGTGTAGTAAGGGGTTTAGATTTTTATTAAAACAAAATCTCTCTCTCTCTCTCTCAAAGAGATGAGGTTTTCATTGCTCAGGCCTGTGCACAATCACGGTTTCCTTCCTAGGTTAATTTTGGTTTCTGTTGAAATGCTCAGTTTCTGCATTTCTGTGATTTTTTTTAGCCAAAAAATGTAAAAGAATGCAGAAATCTCCAAAATGTCAGATTTTTTTTTACAGTATAATTGAATCAAACAGTTTTCATGCTTAAATATAGGTAAAACAAGTAAAAATAAATGACATTTATAGCTAGAGAGTGAAACAAAGAAAAGAAAAAACAGTGTCATAACATTTATATCAATTTCCGGAGATTTAAGTCATCTTCACTTTTCTTTAAGATCAGTGGTCTGTTCTTGTGAAAATTCAATAATTGTCAAATGGAGGATTGATGACATTTACAGTAAGTTACTCTCATATCCTATCACAATCTATTCTGGGGCTGTGTATGCCACAGAGACCTGCAGCACTGGGGCACAAAATTATGTTCACTATTATGCAAAATCATAAAAGGTTATTCCATCAGAGCCAAGCACAATACTTTAACTTTATACAAATGTGTACTGTCATGAACTGCTTGGCATTAAGAGCCTGTTTGTGCGTTAAGATTCACATTCGCTTTTGTCCTATTTAACTCTGTGTGTGAAGTGTATAAAATTGATTTATGTTTTTTCACCATATATCTGTGAGCATGCCAGGATGTTAAGTATGTATGCTTGCATAGAGGTCAGTCTTCATATATGAATATAATGTGGGCAACTTCATTTTGGAAAGTGCTGGAGACAAAAAATATAAAAATCTTGGGACAAACCAATTCTCACTGAAAGCACTTCTAAAGCATTTCACTCATTATACAGAAAGAACAGCATTGACGCTAAGTGGATAACCAATCGTAACAAATCCTGCTGCTATATTTCCTGATAATAGAAAACTATATGTGGATATTGGGATATATGCTTGTACACTGATGATTCTGTGTCTTAACAAGAAGCACAATCTAGGGTGAATGGATTCGCTGGGGTGAAAGTCTGTGAATTGCAGCAGGTAGCTGCTTGTTGGTGGCCTGGAGCATGCTACATTGTTAGTGGTAATTGAAAATGCAGCTGCACAGCTTGTTTTCAACCTGCCTAAGTTCTCCCACACCACCCCACTGCTGCGTTCCCTCCACTGGCTTCCGGTAGGTGCATGCATCAGATTCAAAACACTGATGCTTGCCTACAAAGCCAAGAATGGACCAGCACCATCTTACCTCAAAGATCTTATTACTCCTCACACTGCACCTGGCTCCCTCAGATCCGCTAGCACTGTCCAACTGGTCCCACCATCTCTCAGGGTAAAAGGTAGGTATACATCTAGACTCTTCTCTGTTCTGGCACCGTGGTGGTGGAATGAAATTCCCCTAGATGTCCGTAGAGCCGAGTTACTGACTGACAGTCAATTCCTGAAACTGTATCAACTCTGCTGGATTCTTGAAAGGCAAAGTATTGTGTAAGGAATAGTTGGGAAACGGCAATGTAAAATCCATATGCAGAGTTAATTAAAAAATCCAAAAGCAAACAATCCAAAACATGAGGCAAAAATATAACAGTAAGCAGACAAAAATCTGTAATCAGGACAGTCAGCGGGTCAAACAATCCAGAAAACACAACCCAAAAGGCAAAAACCAGAAAACATGACAATAGTCAAGAACAATGAGGCAGAAATTCAGCACAATCTAACAATATTTTGAAAAGAACTTGAGCAAGTGCAGTCTAAACTGGAAGTGTTAGTATTCTGGAGAGGGTTCCCTCTGGTGGTGTGGAGGGGAAGTTCAAAGGGGGTTGTTACAAAATGGTTGCATTTTCATTCAGTGATCATTTAAAGTCAAGTTATATTCACAGGGTACATTTTTGCTAAATATGTTGTTGCTCAGCCAAATTTGACATATTGTGTATATAGTCAAACACTTCCAGGATAACACCTTTGCATCATTTTGCATTTTGTGTTTGCTCCTTCCTCAGGTGGAGTTGGAGAGTAATGGCATCTAGTCAGTGTCTGGTCTCTTGTGTTTGTGTGTCTTTTTAAACCTTTTAAATAGTCCAGAGTAATCATTTACAGGCACTGACCTCATTAGCAGTTGACAGCACTGCTCAGAGGGCTGCTCCTCCAACCCCCACAACTGTCAGCTTTGGGATCAATTTATACATTTTACAATCTAATTTTCAAGAGACTTTCATGTGAAGTAAGACAAGAGTATAATCTTTGTTGGGGAAAACCTGTAAAAGATATAAAGCAACAGGTGGATGAATGTTAGATTGCTAGATGCTTTTTTTCAGCTTTCCGCAGTAATAATATAATATGATACACTATATTGCCAAAAGTATTCGCTCACCCATCCAAATAATCAGAATCAGGTGTTCCAATCACTTCCATGGCCACAGGTGTATAAAATCAAGCACCTAGGCATGCAGACTGTTTTTACAAACATTTGTGAAAGAATGGGTCGCTCTCAGGAGCTCAGTGAATTCCAGCGTGGAACTGTGATAGGATGCCACCTGTGCAACAAATCCAGTCGTGAAATTTCCTCACTCCTAAATATTCCACAGTCAACTGTCAGCTGTATTATAAGAACGTGGAAGTGTTTGGGAACGACAGCAACTCAGCCACGAAGTGGTAGGCCACGTAAACTGACGGAGCGGGGTCAGCGGATGCTGAGGCGCATAGTGCGAAGAGGTCGCCAACTTTCTGCAGAGTCAATCGCTACAGACCTCCAAACTTCATGTGGCCTTCAGATTAGCTCAAGAACAGTGCGCAGAGAGCTTCATGGAATGGGTTTCCATGGCCGAGCAGCTGCATCCAAGCCATACATCACCAAGTGCAATGCAAAGCGTCGGATGCAGTGGTGTAAAGCACGCCACCACTGGACTCTAGAGCAGTGGAGACGCGTTCTCTGGAGTGACGAATCTCGCTTCTCCATCTGGCAATCTGATGGACGAGTCTGGGTTTGGCGGTTGCCAGGAGAACGGTACTTGTCTGACTGCATTGTGCCAAGTGTAAAGTTTGGTGGAGGGGGGATTATGGTGTGGGGTTGTTTTTCAGGAGCTGGGCTTGGCCCCTTAGTTCCAGTGAAAGGAACTCTGAATGCTTCAGCATACCAAGACATTTTGGACAATTCCATGCTCCCAACTTTGTGGGAACAGTTTGGAGCTGGCCCCTTCCTCTTCCAACATGACTGTGCACCAGTGCACAAAGCAAGATCCATAAAAACATGGATGACAGAGTCTGGTGTGGATGAACTTGACTGGCCTGCACAGAGTCCTGACCTCAACCCGATAGAACACCTTTGGGATGAATTAGAGCGGAGACTGAAAGCCAGGCCTTCTCGTCCAACATCAGTGTGTGACCTCACAAATGTGCTTCTGGAAGAATGGTCAAAAATTCACATAAACACACTCCTAAACCTTGTGGACAGCCTTCCCAGAAGAGTTGAAGCTGTTATAGCTGCAAAGGGTGGACTGACGTCATATTGAACCCTATGGATTAGGAATGGGATGTCACTTAAGTTCATATGCGAGTCAAGGCAGGTGAGCGAATACTTTTGGCAATATAGTGTATGATATGATATGATATGATATGATATGATATGATATGACTCTGGATAAATATGAGACCACTGCCCAATCTCCAGATTTGAACCCTATTGAAAACCTCTGGAATGTCATCAAGAGGAAGGTGGATGGTCACAAACCATCAAGCAAAGCTGAGCTGTTTGCTTTTTTTTTTTTTTTTTTATGGTGGACAGGGATTAGTATTGCCTCATCTGTGTATACTTAAAGCAACATTTACTAATGCAGAACATTGAGTATAGTCAAGTCCACATTTGCTCATTCATAAAATTATTATTTTTTTTATCTGTGTACCAACATATAATGGAGTTGAAATGAAATAATGAATATGAGATAAAATGCTGACTTTCTTCTTTAACGTGATGGTATTTCCATCCACATAAGGAGAAATGTATAGGAATTACAGCACTTTTTTACGTACAGTATGTGTGTCTCTTTTTAAGGGACCAAATGTAATTGGGCAATTGTCTGCTAAGCCTTTCCATGACCAAGTGTTTGATAGTCCCTCATTATTTCACTTGCAAGTAAGGAGATACTAGAGTTGATTGTATGAGCAGTATTTGCACTAGGAATCTCCTACTGTTAATTCTCAATATGGTTCAAGAATGACAGTTCGGAAGTGTCTACAACATAACTTAAGGCCCATGAGGTCCATCCACACAATTCTAGTTTGGAGTTTGCCTGGACATGCATTTTAAATTGCTTAAATTGTTTTTATAATAACAAATAATACTCATTTCCTGAGACATGGCATGACATTAACAATTTTTTTTATCATGTTCTTTTATCATTTTCAAGGTTATTTTACATTTTGGAAGTGATTGTTGCTCTTTTAAAGTCCAGTTCAATACAGCTTTACAGATTTAAAGCTAGGATATGACATAACAAGGCAAAACAAATGTCCAGTGTTAGACAGGTCTCACACAGGTTATCAAGACATGTGTGATCAATGTTGTGTGTGACAAATCACTTGGAAGACAGTGTCCTCTGGTGGCTGAGAGTCTGTTGTTTAAGTGACTGCACACCATTAGTTTAATGTTTTTAAACAAGCTATGCCATTACATTTTAAATGGTTATATCTGCCTTTTTCTAACACACACAATGTTAATTTTTGTCTTTAAATGACATCCCTCAATGGACAGTTAATTAAATACAGTTGACCACTAAAGCTGTGAGACTCACACAAAAGCAATGTCCTGCAACCCCTGGAGAACTTCTACTACTCTTAAGGTACAACATTATTCAGTAGGACATGGACACTGGTACTATATGGAAAGTACTGGATTACTATTAGTTTCTGTTGCATACCATAACGCATAACTTTAAAAATACTACCATAAGTATAGTGAGAATCTTGACAATAGAGGAGGGCCTAGACACTGCTCCTCCCAGTTCAAAGCATTAGATTACCCATCATGTCCGCTGGAGAGATTATACCTCACAGTTATCTTTGGAAAGTTTGGGAATCAAATGTGGACAGGGATGAAATAACTTCACAACATGTTGCCAATATGATGCATACTAGGAAGTGTAAATAAAATGAAATGAAATGAAATTAAACCTGCTACTTTTAGTAAACAAGACTAAGGTTTTGGTTAATGAATAATGAAGTATTCCCAGTATTCATAGTAGACATTTTTGTAGCTGATTAAAAAAAAGTAAAACTTAGTAGCTGTCCAAGTCTCATCTCAACATTTTTTGCTGTATGTTGACAATGCTTTAGCACTCCTGGTAGAAGTGGCCAAATCAAACATTTTGTTGAACTGAAAATAGCTGAGAACAACTCTGTCCAGCAAAGACGAGGCAGTTGACAAGAATTACTCTAATTCCCTAGCTTCTAATCGCTTCATTCCCTCTGTAGGGAAGATGACAAAGCTATACACATTGTGCCTTGGATCCATTTAGTAGGACTGTGATTGCATGTCGGGTTTCTCTGATGGACCAGCTGCAGAGAAAAGTGTGATGTCTTCAGTGTCAGAATAACTGTGGAAAGAGTTTCATTTTAGATGGCTCCTTCATAACACTGCTGGCTGGCTGTTGGCAGAACAATGTAAGCAGCAACTCAAATAATAATGATACACTTATGTTGTGCCATAATTTAAAACAACCCAAACAAACAAAGAAAAAAACCCCGCGCACACAGGTGGAACTATATACTGAACTAAAAGAAATATTTCTAGGACAATGGAAAATAAAAGCAGGCAACACTAGCAGACAAGATGGCTGACCCTGTTGAACCCACTTTTTAGCATGACATGTCTCCATAATGTCTAAATGAACAGGTACTGTATTATTACCATGTGTGTGGGTGTGTGTGTTTTTGTACCTGTTTGAGCATCTGTGATGTGTTTTTATGTCTTTATGTGTGCATGAGCAGGTATGTGTAAAAGCCCTCCGCAATGTAACAGCACAGTACAGCAAAACTAGTGACTGTTTCCTTCTCTCCATTTGTTGAAGGTCACATTGAGCAGGTAGCAGTGAGCGAATCTGGGCACTTCAGTGCTGATTCCATTTAATTTGATGTGACCTCTTCATTTAGTCATCATTCTTTCAGCTTTATTCTTTTTTTGTTCAGTTAGTATTTATTTATTTATTTTAACTGAGTCATATGGAAAAGAGTACAAGGAAAGGAGGATATAGATTTTAATCTTTGTACATGAATAATTGAGTATCTCTAGTTATCTAAGATGAATACACACACACATACACACACACACACACACACACACGCATATTTATATACATGACACTGCTCTGATGCCACAGAAGAACTGCTGTATTACAAATAGCTTAAAGGAAACCACAAAGGATATAGCTTCATTTCCTGTTATTTACATCTAGGTATATTAATAGTTTGAACAGTTAATAGCTCTGAATGTCTATTCTTGATTTGAGACCTGAATGTATGGGGTTTTTTTTTAATTCATTTGTTATTAAAACACATAACTAACATGAAAAAAGAGGCTGTCTGTTGGAGAAAGCAATTTATAAAAAACAACAAAAAACAGTAGTAGACTAAGGACAAGACACTGAATGGTTTTTGGCCAAGCAAAACATCAGTTAGTAGTCTGTGAGCAGTTCCTTTCCAAGATGTTCCAATGCTTTTGGAGGAGACTGTATATCCACGTCTCCTGATCTGAATCGACATGCTGCCTTCTACAGAGACTTCTTCAAAGTTGTCCTCTTTATCAGACACCTGGTCTCTCCTTCTGGTCCTCCTCATCCCCCAGGAACTGCTGGAGTGTGCATCTATGTTGACTCTAGAGAACTCGAATGGGATGAACTCTCTCTGAAGAAGATGAATGCTCTTACAAATTAGTGAACTTAAACGCCTGATATTCATTATCATCTGGCCCTATGCTGTGTTTTATTAGGTTCTACTAGATTCTGTGTTCTACATGCTATGTTCTCTTCATTATTTTCTCCATCAGAGATCTGCTCCCTACTGGAGGGTAGCAGGTCATACAACAATTCCTCCTTTAATTGTCCTGTGTTGAAAGACATTGAAGAGAAAATAAGACACAGTTCATGACAAGGATCTACTTACAGTGGCACTATAACCAGTACATGAGTAATCTCTAACTTGTGTGCTTCAAACCTTTATAATAAGTATTTCTAAAATCCTGTTTTCATGTACAGCTTCCAAACATACACTGATCATTATGATCAGTGACAGGTGAAGTGAATAACACCGAATATCTCCTCATCATGGCACCTGTTAGTGGGTGGGATATATTAGGCAGCAAGTGAACATTTTGTCCTCAAAGTTGATGTGTTAGAAGCAGGAAAAAGTGTAAGGATTTAAGCGAGTTTGATGAAGGGCCAAATTGTGATGGCTAGACCACTGGATCAGAGCATCTCCAAAACTGCAGCACTTGTGGGGTGTTCCTGGTCTGCAGTGGTCAGTATCTATTAAAAGTATCATTTAAGTCCTGTAACTATCCTTTAAGTCCTGTAAGTATCCTTTAAGTACTGTAAGTTGCGAGGTGGGGCCCATGGAGGCAGAAAAAGCGGGACTTATACAACATCAGTGTATGGACAATCAATTTCAGGCACTTTAGTACAAGTATAAGATGTACTGTAAATGTTCTTCAAGACCACTCAAGACCATTTACTGTAATTTAAAAGAAAGCGATCTTTCTTGCTGTTTTCTGTACTGTCAGTTTTCATGTACCATCATACTTTGAAATAAATGCATTTTTATTGACTGCAAAACCTTGGTGTAAAAGCAAGCAGAAATTGGCTAAAGCTTTTAAGATATAAAAACAGGGCTTTAGTATGTATGTATTTATTTATTTATTTTACATTTTTTGTGGTATATCTCCCCCTTATCATTTTCTTGCTGAAAATATAATTCTGCCGGTGTTTGTACCTACTCTGTTCCATTAATAACTCGTAAAAGTGGCTATTCAGATTTGTTTGCTTAATTTTTTAATTCCTGTATGTAAATCTGTAGACATCTGGTAATAACTTGGCCTGAAATGGGCATATCTAGTTCTGCTTTGAAACCTGCCTTGGGGAATCAAATATTTCTTTATTTTGATAGAAACATTTTTAACCATCCCTCTCCCCTTTTTCCTTTGTTCTCCTCTGTATCTTTCATCAACTACTCTCTTTAGCAGTTCTGGTCCAGTAAACAGCAGCTTAAAGGCCAGAAAAAAGCCCTGAGTGCTTCTGCTGCACCATCTGTCCATACATGACTGCTCTTTGATTGCATGTCTGTCATACTCAGAAAGCTTTTTGAAGCATTCTGATTATAGCCTATGGTATCAAATCTATATGATTGTAGCTTCTTGTCTATTATTTTTAAGTGTCCTTCAGTATTACATAAGGAGAAATAGTCAATCTTCATGTTCCAATCCTGAGTGCAGTCAGGTATTGCCAGTTGTCAGGTCTCCAGAAAACCCTGAACTCTATTTCCCAAAGTGCACCATGGCCTACAAACATGGTTGCACCGTACCCCATTCCCCACAACACACACATGCACATCCTAGTTTACAGTCACTGGACATCTGATTGCATTCACACACTCTGTGCATCTTTATTAACCTCTTTTTGTTTCTGTCACATTGACTATACCAAGCCTTATATCATTATCATTATTACGACTCTCCTGGTTCTGACCCTGTCCCTGTTCCTTGTTTTTGTCTCACCTAATTTGACTTGCTTCCTCATCACCTGACCTGTGCCTTGCTCTGACCCTGAACTTTCTCAAAGTGTTCTTAAAGCTGCCTCACCTGCATCTGCATCTGTCTCAGAGTTTCTATCCTGACATCATTAGTGTATAGTTAAAGTTGGACTTATAGTTGGACTTCCTACTACATTGTTTCTTACACACTGCAATGTTATTTAAAATGAGCAGGTCTATAGCCATGGTATACATGTAATGGTTATTTCATCATAATACTGTACTTTTTGGTGCATTGACAGCCAAGTTCCTTTTATGATAGTAGTTATTTAATTTGCATTTGATGGAAAAATGTTGTCCCTGAGACCATAATGATGGTGTAATGCATTCGCCAGTTCCTGATATTGTGATGACGGCATTCTGTTTCTGTATAGAAATGTGACTGACGGAAAATAAAATGAAATGAAAATGCAGCGTGAAAGAGATTTGCACATTTGGTTTAGAGATGCTTTACTGGAAGTTTTTGACAGTAAGATCAAGAAAAACTCTTCAAGTAGGTGAAAAGCTTGGCTCATGAATCATCAGGCTGATTATCAGAATTGCTGAAGCACTCCCAGGAGACAGATTTAGGCAAATCCTTCCAACAATGTACACTAAGATTAGTAAGCAAATCATCAGACCAGCTGAGAGAACCCAAAGGGGAAAAAAAAGATTTGTGTGTGGAATTTTTTTTTTTGCAATGGATCAGCACCTAAAAGGAGAAAAATTTGGGCAAAACAGTACAATTGATTCAATTTGAATGCATTTGAAACTATTTTTTATGTAACTGTCCTCTCTAAACCAATGCAATTCAACTTTGCAGGCTTTGTATCAAGCCAACAGTACTAACAGCTCCCTCAATTCACTGTCATTTCTCTTTCAACACTTTTCTGTGTTCATATTGTGCTAACGTATGTGTGTCTTGAGTTTCGCTCCTATCTGCAAGGGCACGGAGAATGGCTACGGGTGCTCTTTTCAGGTATGAATGAATAAGCACTTATGCTAAAATCACTGTATTTGTATGTCTAGCCATAGACAAACAGACAAATCAGCATAAGAAGAGAAGGCCAGCCTCACATGCTTCTTAAAATGATGCTGTGCAGCATGTTAGCTGAGTGGACAGAGGGCACTGATTGGTGTATTTGAAGTCAAAGACACTGAAACACTAGAGCTGTAAATGCAACACTAAATACTGATTATTTCTTCACTCATGCAAAACCTAAAACCCAAACCTGAACTCCAGAGTCAAAAAATACTAACAAATCAGTCACAGACTTAGAGTCTGTTTTACATTTTTATAGCCAGCATGTCTGATGTAACTGCTAATATTTTTATATACTTTGTCAAATCCATAAATATTGGGACATATACACTGATAAGAGCAATATGAACAGTGACAGGTGAAGTGAATAACACTGATGATCTCCTCATTGTGGTACCTGTTAGTGGGTGGGATATATTAGGCAGCATGTGAACATTTTGTTGATGTGTTAGAAGCAGGAAAAATGGGCAAGTGTAAGGATTTGAGCTCTTGTGGTCTGCAGTGGTCAGTATCTATCAAAATTGGTCCAAGGAAGGAACAGTGGTGAACTGGTGACAGGATCATGGGTGGCCAAGGCTCACTGATGCATGTGGAGAGCAAAGTTATATATTATATTATATTATATTATATTATATTATATTATATTATATTATATTATATTATATTATATTATATTATATTATATTATATTATATTATAATGGAGTTATAATGAATTGAATGAATTGAGTTTAAATTTATCTCATTGCAAAAACATTAGGTGTGGACAAATAGTTGATATTTGATATATTTTTAAAATGAACAAACACAAAGCACATCAGACAGTGCAGATGGCAGACGATCCCCAAAACACATTTTGAAAGCAATCTTTTTTTTAGTCCCAACAGGTGGTGTTGTTCTGCAAATGGCAAAATCAAGTCATTTCAGCCTGAAGGCAGAAAGTCCCAAGAACAAGCAAGAACAAAATACAGTTGTAGAGCATCACCAGAGAAGAAACCCAACTTCTGGTGATGTCTAAGGGTTCCAGACTGCAGGCAGTGCAAAAATGACAATTTAGTTTACACGGTATGGCCAAAAGTATATGGACACCTGACCAACACAAACATATCTGCAATTCCAAAACCACGGTTATAAACATTAGACCTGTTTGCTGTTAATGCTGTTAAGCTGTGACTGTTGGTCAAACATCTGTGAATCCTAGAAAAAAAAACAGCTCTAGCCCACTATCATTCTCTACCAAACTTTAGATAAAGAATAACAATAGATTAATGATTTTTTCCATGCTATGCTCTTCAGCACTCGACAACCCTGCCCAGGGAGTTTACATGGTGATTTATCATGTTTTGTCCCTTCACCAGCAGAGCATTATTTTCTTGGTGCACTACAAAACTTTTTTACTCTCTAAACTTTGTTATTGTACAGACAAGGCCAAGCACAGACTTCTATTTTCTTGTCACTGTGTTTTTCTGTCTTTTTTTCCCTTTAGTATAGCTAAGCAGTCTACCCATGCATCCCATTCAGACACTGTCCCCTGTTTACCACACAAACATCTTTCTTTCATTGTATGAGACACAAAGGACAAACATGAATGCAAGCAAGTGTGTGTGTGTGTGTGTTGGGGTAACTTGTGTGCACTGCACCTGCGAATGACATTGTGTGGAGCTTTGCTTCACTTTTTCACCCAGAGTGGTAAGGTCAGGGTAGAGTTTCCAGCGAAATAGTGGCCCATAGATTTTATACAACCTTAATGTTGGGCTAGGTGAACGGTGGATATACCACTTGTGGAACATCATTAACTGTGGTAAAGGTAGAGTAGGCTACTGGCAGACTAAATTTGACTAAGTTCAAAATCTAAATAATATTTCAGATCTAATTTTTATAATAATCTTTTAAAACTGTTATGGTGCATAACACTGTTTTATGGTGCTTCTGAAATTTTTGGATTTATGCTTTTCAGTGGACAAGGATGAAAATACAGTTAGAAATGAAAGATTAATGCCTTTCTGAACCCACTGGTGATCAGTTATCCCGTGATTAAAATGAAAGACTAGTAGCGTCCCATGTTTTGGTAACAAGATTGAATAGAAACATTTTACATGTAACTGCGTAAAATTTGGTGATGTTGAATCACAAAAAAAGGTTTGCTTTACAAGCACAAATAAAGTAGACTTAGAGATATGAAATATTTTGGTTATTGCATTCATGTTGAACCACTGTACAGTATGATTTTCAATCATTGCATTTTGATTATCATCTGTCAGTTTCTGACAAGTCAATACTTTGCTTCCAAAATTGGCTATTAAACATTTTTTTTTTTTGTATGTAACAATTTTTAGAAACTTGTTGTAGGATGATCCTCATTTCACCCAACAAAAAAAAATCAAATGAGATGACTTTCTGTTTATTAATTTATTATTATTAAAAAAAATAATAATAAATAAAATTCACTTTTCTTGAATTGTTCATTTTGTTGACCCCATATTTTACCCAACAGACTGAAATTTGTGCCACATTTTTCAAACATTTTCACCTGATTTTCGGGTTATTCAGTACTGTGGTGCATTTAATGCAGTCTGCTCTGAGCATCGCTGAATCCCAGTGGAAGTCAATGTGCATGCTGATTTACTAGGCAGCTGGATTAATGAAGAAGCGGTGCTAGGTTCTGTACAAGGGTCTCAGAGTCAGTAATGAGTCAGGCCTCACTCTTCCCTTCTGTATTTTCATATTTTTTATTTAGGTTAATCTAGCTTTTAAATTAGATTATATATATAATTAATTATGTAATATTTTATTTAAACGCCTTTTATTTTCACACACACACAACAGTCTCTAGAGTTTAGACAGAATGGTGTGAAAACAAAACCGATGTGATGTGTACAGTTCTGTGGCTTCAAACACCTTGTTGATAAGAGGTTTAGGAGAAAATGACCAGATTGGTTCGAGTTGCCAGGAAAGATGTAGTAACTCATATAATCACTTTTTAGAACCATGGTGTAAAAGAAAAAAAAGAAAAGCATCTCAGCATGCACAAAACATCAAGCCTTGAGGTCGATGGGCTCCACTCCTCTCTGTCAAGAACAGGAATCAAAGGCTACTATGGGCACAGGCTCATCAAAACTAGACTGTTGATGATTAAAACAGTCACCTTAAAAAAACTGGTCTTTTTCCAGTCTTTAGCTGCCTAGTTCAGATGGGTCTATGCCCTTGATAGCCTCACACTCTTTTGTCCCAAGTGTGGAACCTGATGTGGTCTTCTGTTGTAGCTCATCCACCTGAAGGTTTGATGTGTTGTGTGTTTAGAGATGCTTTTCTCATCACATTTGTAAACACACTTTAATTTGGATAAGGGCATCTGCCAAATGCCATGAATGGAAATGTAAAGGTTGCTTATCTGAGTTACTATAGACTTCCTGTCAGCTCAGACTAGTCTGGTCATTCTCCTCTGGTCTCTCTCATCATTAAGCTGTTTCAGCCTGCAAGAGCCGCTACATACGGGATGATTTTTATTTTTCACCCAAGTCTGTGTAAACTCATGTGCATGAAATGCTACGGTTAAAGTGACAGAAATGGCAATTTTCTCCATTCTGATGTTTGATGTAAAAAGAGGCTTTTTACCTGTATCTTCATGATTTTATGGACTGCACAGGTACTGCATGATTGGCTGATTAGATAGCTGTATGAATGTGTGTTCCTGAAAAGGTGAGTGTACCGTATACTGCAAAGCAGAAATGTGAAGTTCTGTTAATTTCTCTTGCAAAACATCAGAAAAAGAGGGAAAGTATTGGAGTGGCAAGGCCAATTTTTGGGAAGTGAAATGCTGCTCAATTGGGTTAGGGTCTGGTGGTCGACTTGTTCAATCTAAAACCACTTCCACATTTTCCCTTGATAAAGTGCTTTGCTGAGCTGGCACTGTGTTTTGGGTCATTGCCTTGTTCCTCATTAGACTGGATGCATTTCTCTGGAGATTCAGAAACAGAATATTACTGTAGACTGAATGTATTCCGTTGCCACCATCATGGGTTACATGATCAATAAAGATTTGGGAGTCCATTCCAGAAGCAGTCAAGTACAGCCCATAACCATGCTTGACCGATGAGCTAGTATGTTTTGAATCATCAGCAGACTCCCCTGGTGTGAAGAGAATTTACACAAGAGGGAACTTTTGTAGCTGGGCACAGGGCCATTACCAGTAAAGCACTCCCACAAGCGATATTTAATCCATTTGAGGTGTTGATTCATAACTGTCTTAAGGAAATGTTTTGCTGTCCTTTGTGTCCTCTGTCTCAAGCTATCAAATGGCTTTGTGCTGTTTTTGGGCAAGGGATGAGAGATGATGAATGGAGGAGAAGAGATGAAAATGGAAAGATGGATTATTTTTGATGTCCTGGGGCAAGATGGCTTGGTGATTGCTGCACAGCTGGATGGTTATACATTTTACGAGGCGTATTTCTATAGTGAATTAAAAAGCATGTATAATCCTTGCTGATCAAAGACTGTGTGTGTGTGTGAGTGAAATGGAAGGAAAGTATGAGCAACATCATTAAACATATGTGCATCTCTTCCTGTCTTTTTGTGCAGTTTTTGTGTTGTACTTTGTGTTGTGTTGTAATTTTGCTGAAAATTTGCCAACCCTCATCATGGGCCTCAACACGCTGTCCTCTGAATTTATTCTTGCCACTGTAATCTCTGTGTTGTTTATTAGGGATCTGTAATTCTGCTATTAAAAACACTTTACAAATAAAAATGTAAATATTGAACTGTTTAAGGTTCATACAGTGCTTTGCATTCCAGTGGTTGTTATTTTCCTCATTATTGCCAGTATTCCATTCAGAATCCCTCCATTTGGCAAAAAAATGTCTGGTACATTTTTATATAACTGATGTCTGTGATATTAAGGACATTTGGGCAATTAGCAATTAGGGCAGCCATTATGCCTGCTAGCCATGATACCCAAAGCCCTCCCCACTACATTTAACAAGTGACCAGTGGAAAACACAGTCATGCCACTACCATCTTCCTGAAGCGAATAACAATAGATATTTAAATGTCTTCTAAAGGTATGCCTTGTAGACTGTGATTAATGCACACCCTTTACAACCACTAATGTTATCTACACAGATGTTGTCTTCTTAGCTGATTAAATTCCCAACTTTTTGATCGTGATCAATGCTTCAAGCACTGTTCTTTTAGTATTACTACAGTGCTATACTGCATTGTTATGTACTTCAAATGCATAATGTGCATTCTCATAGAGGCATTTACTGAATCTTTTTTGTGAAGCCTCAGGCATGCAAGACTGTAATCCAGAGGTGTTAACAAGCAACAGATCTTCACACGTCCACCCACATGTATAGCCTAACACGAATGAACCAGCCACAGACTTATTTTTGGTCTTTTTATCCACAAGCCATACGATCATAACGGATGTCCTATAATGCATGAGGTTTTACATATTTACGTGCTATCATGACGCTGTAATGTATTGTAGTACTGTGCTGCATTGGGTTTTGCCGAAAAAAAAACCCCCTGAACATTTAATTAAAAAAATATCACAACACACCTTTTTTTGCAACAAGTTATAATAACAGCCTGCCATTGATTTCATTTGGTTTTGTGTTGAAATGTGATGTGGTAGATTAGTGGTTAAGACTATTGATCGGGAGCTTGTGAGTTTTCAAAGTGCCACTGCTAGGCCCTTGAGCAAGGCCCTTAACCCTCAATTGCTCAGTTGTATGAAAAATGAGATAAAATGTAAGTTGCTCTGGAAAAGGGCGTCTGCCAAATATAAACATTTTAATGAAATCTCAGTAGTTTCGTTGCTTGGAGTAATGAAATCATCAAAAATCAAAAGATTAGTGTTCAGTTGGTTATTTTAGTTTCTAATTTGTTATATATAAAACAATTGACCTATTTATTTATTTAATTTATTATGAGTTTATAGAAAAGAATCTCAGCAGTTTTTCTGCCCAGATGCTTGGCTTCACCTTGTAATGATTGATAGACCATACAAAAGGTTGGATTTTTGTGACCAGCTCAATGTTAAACACATTAGCATCACTTGGAGCTGCACTACTGGTCAGTTAAATAACATAATCCAAAACATCCTAGTATATCTTGTTATTTTTTCTTCAAATTTTGCAAATCTATTAAATAAACTGTAAGTACAAAGTTCTGTAATCCTCATTCATTTTTTCTTTATTTGTTTTTTATACATCCAACTATCTAGCCGTGACTTCCTTCTTTAGCTTCACCGTCTTCTTAGATGCATTTTGGCAAAAAAAAAAAAAAAAAAAAAAAGTATGTTTTTTTGATGCTCATGCTAATGAGGGGAGATTGAAAATGAAACAAAAAGGCATTAGTTAAACATGACTGCTAATTGCTCTCTCAGTAATGATTGTGGATGTAGGGAAGGTGTACATAAAATTTCCCAGCTGGTTGTACTTTATCACCCGAGGAGCACGTAATTATGTAGCCTCTTGTAAGTAAAAATGAAATGACTTCATAATAGACAGCTGTGATTCTTCTGTTTTATAAATCGCTGTGCTAAACTGTAAATAGTGAACATATACGAAACTGGATCCACCCATTTCTTCTGTCTCTCTTTTAAGGAGATGAAAGTAAGAAATTGGAAGGTAATTTAGAATCACAATTTTCAAGAACAGTTTGATATGATTTGTGTGTGTGTCTGTGTCTCTCTGTGTGTGATAGAGACAGAGAAAGAGAGAGAGAGAGAGAAAGAGAGAGAGCAGTAATGCCTGTATATATGAACAGGAAAGGAATCCCATACACTTTGCATAATCCTGCGTGAATCTGCAGCCATAAGGTTTAAACACATCTCATTCTTTCCTTCTAATCCTCGGCCCAACCCCTTCATCAACACTGAGGCCAGCTGGATAAGCAGCATTGCTTTCTTTTGAATCCTTTCTTTATTGAGGTCACTCATAAAGCACCATGTTTGGGCACAGTACAGGTTTTAAAATCTTAGGATAAATTAAATAGTACATTCTTGGACAACACAGAAAACAAGTACATATAGTCAATACATTCCATAATTTTCCTGAATGCGAAAAACTCTTTCCTGTATTCTTTTGCCAGTCTATCACTTTTATACATTTTTGCCTGTGGCTTATTTTTCCACAAACTGTTAAAGTAATAAACGATTACATAATACCGTCATGCACATTTTCTGCTGGAAAATAACAGATGATCAATTATTTTAATGTATGGATGATAAGAGATGAACAAAAATAGATGAGATCCGCTTCCTCATCCTTCATGTGTTAAAGGCCAATACTGGTCTTGGCTAAATCATTAGGAGCAGATTAAATGCTGTGCTTTAGCCAGCTTTTCTAGTCCTTGATAGATTTAGCAATACACATGGATCAATCTATAAAATTGTCTGCATTTTGTTATTAGAAAAAAAAAAAGGTTCTACAAAATCTAAAATGTTATATTCAAGGTTAGATGTTAAACATAAGAGATTTGCAATTGAAACCATATGTAGTACTTTCACAAAAATGTGCCAAAACATCTTTAATAAATGCATGAGTTAAAATTCTTTGATAACACCAGCAGAAATAAAGTTAAAACAAACTCTGTAGAATATGTATAGTTTCAGCAAAAAAAACAAAAAACAAAAACAGTGCTTTGAAATCGTTCTTTCTATAGTGGCAGACAAGCGCCCTGAGTTGTGTAAAAAGATATAAACAAATTTCACAAATGACAAGCAATGACATGCTTGATAGGGTTTGAAGTAAGCTTTTCACTAATCTTCATCACCCATTTGAGGCAAGAGGGAAATTGATTGTCTCTGTCACTCATTGTTGATGGCTGGTGAGGGTTTGCTTCGTATGCCATCTGTGACAGCTCTGGATGTCTCTGATACAAATCGCCGTGGCATCCACACAGATGTTACGATACGCTTATACTCCTTACGAAAATTCCGGTTGAGCAGCCCATAGATGATGGCATTGAGGCAACTGTTAAAGTAGGCCATGAAGTAGCTGACAACAAACAGCCATTCTGGGATGCGAGGGGCCATTACTTCCGGGTCAACGGCCACCACCAGGCCAATAAGATTCAGTGGTGCCCAACAGATAGCAAACAGCACAAACACCACAAACATAGTAACAAAGTTTCGCCGGTCGCTGCGTCGCACCCTGCCATGCTCCTCCTTCTTCACTTTGCGCCGGACCTGGATGACCAGCACCCAAATGCGGAGGTAGCAGAAGGTCACCACCGCAATAGGTACCAGGAAGTGCACCACCACCACAACCACTGTGTATGAGCTGCTGGCTGTCTGCGTGAATGTGCACGAGTAGACCCTGGGGTCATAGCTCAATGAGCCTACAAAGAAGTTGGGGAGGATGGCCACCACAGTCAGCGTCCAGATGAGTGCCACCAATAGCAGTGTGTTACGGAAGCTGTACAGGCGCCCATAGGCAAAGCTGTGGCAAATGTAGCAATAGCGGTTGATAGCAATGCCTGTGATATTGAACACTGAGCCGATTACACTCAGGCCCATTAGAAAACCACTCACTTGGCATTGTGTGTCCCCCAGTGACCATCCATCATGGAACAGTGCATACAAAACCAGCGGATATGGGTAGAAAGCCACCACCAAGTCAGCAAAGGCCAGGCTAACCACAAAAATATTACCTGAAAGAAGGATAGGAAGAAAGATTTTTAAAAATAGCAGAGCTGATATTGTGCTCCACCTAGATTAATAATAAGTAATGAAAACATCTGGACCACATTTTTACAAAACAGCATTTGAATTTGCTATAAACAGGTGGCAGCATGAATGAAAGGTAATTACAGTATAGCACTTATAAAAATAAATCATTTGCTATAACTAAGTTGCTTTCTGTTTTATAGTGAACATGAGATGTGGAGCTGCCACCAATTCAGGGTGGTGAAAAACAGCAGTGAGGTAAACAGTAAAGGAATACACACAAACGCACAATTATATTCAAGTTTTCTTTCTGCAGTTTCATGAAAAAAGAAGCTGAAATAACAGACAAATCATATGCATTGGATGTGTTTTTATTGTCATCAATGTATCACCATTAGACTGGCAGATTCACATTCACAGGCAACCTTCATTGTGTCTGGGAAATTTAATAGCACGAATTTAAAGAGGTTTTTGCCCAAATGCTTTCCATCATATATTGATTTTTCTACATAAGCTGACCAGACCCTTGATCACTGCTATGCTGCACTCAAGGACAGCTACAAATACCACCACACAGCATTTGGTAAGGCTACTGTTGCCTGCATAAAATGGCTCAATCAAGAAAAACTGTCCATCACTGGAGGAAGGAAGCTATCATAAAGCTCCAGAACTGCTTTGACAGCACCAATGATGATGTTCTGTCATGCAGCTAAATGTGGACATCAGTGAATATACAGACTCCATTGCTAAGTGCATGAAGGATGTTATCTTTAAGATTACAGTGAGGTAAATTTCTAACCAAAACCGCTGGCTTGATGCTGATGTCCCTGACAAACTAAGATAAAGCATGGTTGCATTCAATTTAGGTGACCCACTGGCCTACAGAGAGGTAAGATATAAGCTGTTCCATAACGGTCCATGCAACCTGCCAAAGGGATTAGGGTGGTGAATATACCAGGGCTCCAACCTCAAGAGCATGTTGAATTGCCTGTGTTCATAGAGCTGTGAGATGGCAAGCACAGACTCCAGTGTGCCTTGAAGATTGTCTGATAACATATCCTATGCTCACTTTGAGGCAAGTAGTCCATCTCCTGCTCCTAAACCTGCTTCTGACCAAGACAGACAGACACTTACTTTGTCCACATCAGATGTGAGCAAGGCCTTCAAAACAGTTAACCCTCATAAAGCTACAGGACATGATGGAATCCATGGCCAGGTCATCAAAGAATGTGCTATCCAGATGGTAGAGGTTTTAACACACATCTTTAATTTCTCCTTGAGGCTGTTAGTGATTCCTAGTTGCTTTAAGGTCCACCAACTCACATATGTTTAATACTTCCTGCCACACTCAATCCTCTACAATTTGCAGTCAAAGAAAACAATAAATGCAACTGGTTTGACCATGCACACTTAACTAATAAAACAGAATGCAATTCATTAATTTTCACTTATTCTCCCTGCTAAGCTCTTCACTAAAATGATTGCTTTAGGTCTGGACAACAATCTGTGCATTTAGATACTTGACTTTCTGACTGGCAGACCACCAGAGAGTGATAACTGTCATCTTCACGTCCTCCATCCTGACTCTGAATACAGGCACCCTACAAGTGTGCATCCTCAGCCCACTTCTGTACTCCCTTTTCACACAGAACTGTGTCACAAAGCTCAAAGCACAGCTCAAACACCATCCTAAAAGTTGCTGAAGACACTAACATCCTACATTTATTACTGTTTTGTTCTATTCTGTGTTGCATCTGTGCCTTAGCAAGTTTACAGAGACTCATCACAATGCATAGTTTCACTGGCATACTGTGCATATGACAAATAAATATACGAACAAATAACTCTGTTAACATTCACATTTACTTCATATCTAATGTGTCATAATGTCCACAGAGCTCATATATCTCTGTGAATGTGAAGTGTATGAGTGTAGGTTTTGCAGGCTTATTCACTTAAATTGGTGTCGTAATTAAAGTTTTCATGCTCAGCTTCAGATCTCCTGCACTGTAAACATGCACAGGCAAAAAGAAATGGAAATATGGATTATTAAATTAAGTGGGACTACAACTGGAAAGTTACTGTATTTATGCATTAGAATAATCGGCAATCCAACATTACAAATCATAGCCCAATTTACCAAGAGAGCTTACATATTCTGGTGGCTACCAATTTTGCTTCTTGTAATTTAGACACATCATTTACTTGTGTTTTAAAACCTTTAGAATATGTTTTTTTTTTTTTTTTTGGAATTCTACTTGAGAATGTCTCTGATAGGGATAGCGTTTTCCCTTTTTAAAGATGATGAACTAAATGTCATGTGCTATTTCAGCATGAATATGCTGAGGTTATCCAGTTGTCCACTGTCCATTGCTGCAACTCAATGGACAACAGATGCAATTGATCTTCAAGATGTGATTTTAAATTTAACCTCATTTCCAAGCATATACTTTGAAAGCCCTGCTTAGTCACCTGACGACTGAACTGGGAGAAGTTGCATTTTGTAACTCATGTATAGTTCGATTAATTTGTTGTTGTTCGATTGTTATTATCTCGAATTTTAATATGTGTACAAGCCCAACTTCCCATGGTTTTCAACTAAATTATTAACAACATTTTGAAAAGACAGGTGCATACATTTTATGGCTTACTATTTGGAAACTACAGGTATGTAGAAATACACCACACAGCTAGTAATATTTTACACAGTTTGGATAAACCAGTCATATTTGTTTTGCCTGTGTTGTTTTTTTCCACCATACTGAGCCATGAAGTAAACAACCACTATTCTGCTCCCTGTGATAGATCCCTTTTTTGAAGTGCACCGGATGAGAAAAGTGTCATCACTCCTTATTCTTTTTGGCTTTGAAGCTTCCACAACGAAGCACACAAAAAATGCACTTTCTTGAGAGCAAAAGGACTAATTTGACTCTATACTGACTGTAGTCTGCAATCTGTTGTGTAAACTTAAATTTACACCAGTCCTTTGCCCCATTTCTAATGGAGTAAAATTGCCTTGTTGGGCATTGCCTGTAGTCCGATATAAGCGCTCATTAGTGCAGCAACTCTCTTCTTCACTACAAACTGATGTTGGAAGAGTAGGAAAAGAAGGCATCAGAGTTGTTGAAAGTTTTAATTGTATATCAGTAACCTGTAGTGCACTACCTCTATCCACTGTAATATGTTTTTAATTAAACAAAACAAAAAAGCAAAAAAAAAAGCAAAATGGTGAACAGTATAACAAATTATCAACAGTATCTTAGGTTAGTTACTTTAGAGATAAAATGCCCTAGTTGTAAAACCGACATGCTGTTCACCAAATTAAGATTCATCTTCTGCATTACTTGAAGCCTCTAGGCTTTTTTTGGGATTCATCTTTGCCTTTGATCATAATCCTTTGATTAAGAGATTTTATATAGTTCACAATTAAACTTTGCCCCAAAAGTTTGCCTTCAAACGTTTAATCCAGCACTTAAAAATTTCCACATTTATGCTGATCATCATATAAAAAGATCCACATCGAAAGGGGCCAGTTGAGGTGGCTGGGGCATCTGTTTCGGATGCCTCCTGGATGTCTCCCAGGGGAGGTGTTCTGGGCATGCCCCACCGGGAAGAGACCCCGGGGAAGACCCAGGACACGCTGGAGGGACTATGTCTCTCGGCTGACCTGGGAACACCTTGGAATTCCCCCAGAAGAGTTGGAGGAAGTGGCTAGGGAGAGGGAAGTCTGGGCATCCCTGCTTAGACTGCTGCCCCCGCGACCCGGCTACGGATAAGCGGGAGACAATGATGATGATGATCATATAAAAATACACAAAGGGAGCACAGTTACAGAATACTAGTAACAGTGAAAAACAAATGAGTCTATAAAAATGAATGACTCATGCACTGGGTCATATCTGGAGTGGAATAACAATTGGGGAAATTGTATAATAATATTTCAATAAAATATTTTCCATGCAAAAAATGTTTTATAAATAGTTCAATTTTTCATTCCAGATTACCAGCGCAGTTTCCTTTGGAACTGGTGGGAACTTCTCATGTGACTGTTTCCATGCTGAAGCTCAATAGCAAAGAGCCCATTAAGCTCTTTGAGTTAGTTCTAGCATACATCATTCATGTGTGTCTTGCTTAGAGACCCTGTAATGCCCCTCTAGATATTGACTGCTGTATAGACAGACCAAACAGACCCCACAGGAGGAAGCCCAGGGACTAAAATTCAATTAATAATTCTAAGAGGCTATATGACTTGTGTTCATCGTTTATAGTTCATTGGCATGAGGTTTGACAGTCAGGAACAAGTTGTTTCACAAGACAGAATTTATAGTTACACAATTATATGTCTGGCTGGGATGTTGGAAAGAGAATCTCCAACTAGGAATGCTGCAACTCAGACTTCAGCATTGGCTTAGAGCCTCAGTGAATGCTCAGAGCTTGACAGCCATATTAGAAAGCATATGTCAATAATAGTATGCATGTATGCACACCCTGAGGTGGTATTACCCTCAGGTAGGTGTACTGTAAAGGCAGATGTACACATTCTGTCTGTAAGAGCTCTCTAGCTTCCACCTACTAGTCTGACGTAATCAGATATTGGATGTGGTAATTTAGCTAATTATAACACCTAGGCAGTTGTTTTGGGACATGAAGCATTGGAGTATGACTGGCCCAAACTACACAACAGATTTTATGAGTCTGGCCCCTGGGAGCAACCTCAATATACTGGCATGTTTGCAAAGGGTCAGACAGACTCTTATGAGAGTGTGTTCCATTAATGTGGCAGTTTTATGAGGGCAGGTGAAAAGAATCTGGATTTAGTGCCCGGCAGTTTCTGCAACATGACATATGACCCAAAGGAGCTGATAGAAAGTGCATTATTGGACAGTGTCTGCATTGTGGTTTAGAGATCAAACAGTTCATGTCATGCTGTGACCAAAGTGTTGGAGTTGCAGCATACATATGAACTTATCAGTCTATTAGTAATGTGCCTAGGCCAGCCCTGTATCCACTGAGGGCTTTCAAGTTCTATGTATAAGACACTACCAGCTGGTATTTCACGGACCAGCTGTTTGTATGCTTTATGCAGTGCCGTTATGCATCTTAGGACAGCAAAGGTTAACCAATTGGGTAAGGGAAGTGACTGCACATGCATACTTGAACACAGGTCAAGATGTGTCTTCAATTAAATACCATTTGTCAAACGCTATGGCAACCAACCAGTGGCGCGAACAAAAATGTCACGTGCGCAGCAAAGATTTAAATACTGAAATCTTCACTGCACCCCTTTGTTTTGTGGATGCTTACCCTTAGAGTAGTTTTCCTATTAAATAAGGAACACCATCAGAGTAATAATTGTCGTTCTTAACAAAAAGTATTTGTCAGTATTGACTGACAATACATCAGTCCATTTTCAGAAAAAAAACAACAACATTTGCTAACAGTGTTTAAGACTGGGTTAGTGCCACATTTTCCAAAATGATGTTATGCTTCATCACTACATAAATGAGAGAGTGGCCAACATTTTCTGATTTGTTCACTGTTAATTTATCCAGTGTGTGTAGGCACTAATTCTTAAACAAACAAACATGACTAGTGTTTGCAGCATATTGTTTACAACATATAATAAATGTATATAATATACACTGATCAAGCATAACATTATGAGCAGTGCCAGGTGACGTGAATAAGACTGATGATCTCCTCATCATGGCACCTGTTAGTGGGTGGGATATATTAGGCAGCAAGTGAACATTTTGTCCTCAAAGTTGATGTGTTAGAAGCAGGAAAAATGGACAAGTGGTCAAACTGTGATGGCTAGACAACTGGATCAGAGCATCTCCAAAACTGCAGCTCTTGTGGGGTGTTCCCAGTTGGAAGTGGTCAGTATCTATCAAAAGTGGTCCAAGGAAATAACAGTGGTGAACCGGCGACAGGGTCATGGGAGGCCAAGGCTCACTGATGCACGTGAAGTGAGTGAAGGCTGGACCATGTGTACCGATCCAACAGACGAGCTACTGTTGCTCAAATTGCTGAAGAAGTTAATGCTGGTTCTGATAGAAAGGTGTCAGAATACACAGTGCATGACGGGTCAGGGCTGTTTTGGCAGCAAAATATTACCAAGTACCAACACAATATTAGGCATATTAGGTGGTCATAAGGTTATGCCTGATCAGTGTATATCATAAAAATCATCTGTAGACATTTTAATTATAACTTTGTAGCATAGTCTGATGGACAGCAGAGGCCAAAGGCGCACCATGATAGTGTTGCAAGGAATGATGCTGTGACAAATAACATCAGATTGACTTCCCTCTGTCTCTCTCTCTACATTGTAGTCAGTGCGAACTGTGCACATCAAAGGCACCAATCCTGCTAGAGCACTCCACCATTCTTAAAAATGTCCCCAGGTCTTGTAAGATGCTTATGTAAGCCATCTGTTCAAATGATTACAATGCGTTTATAGGAGATATAGAAAAGGATTTGGATAAGAAATTGGATTTTATTAAATATAATGTTCCCCATGCAGAGCTGGGTCAGATGCATTGAAGTATATGATTGCTATTTTCTTCATGGTCGACTATGTGGGATAGGGGTTCAAAACCACTGCAACTGGTAGTCTTTTTGTTGTTGTTGTCGTTGTTGTTGTTTTTGGTGTGGTTTTGATGGCAACAACAGCTGGAGACTGAGAATAAATTCAAATAAAAAAATAATAATTCCTGCTATTGTTTTAGTGGAAAATGTGAATTATTTTATATAATGTTTATTTTAAACAAATATCTTTGTTAATTTTATGTAGGTTGCCAGTGATTCTGCGGAGCACTGTAAGTGTTAAAAAAAATCAAGACACTAAAATGTTTAACACAAATTTCTGAAAGAGTTCTTAATGTTTTGTGTGCTTAGAATCAGTGCTTAAAATCAGTTTCTTTTAATGCTGACCTCTCACGTAATGCATGATAATTATTCTTTTTTGATAGACTTAAAACAAAAAGTCTATCAAAAAGCTGTCCAATATGTAAATTAGTTTGGTGCACAGATTCTTTTAACTTAGGGTACATGTATTAGTCACAGCAATCCTTTTCAAATTTTCCATAAGCCCGTTTAATCGACTTGAAGTTTGTGTCTATTTAATGCTTTCATGACCTCTATGCTCTCACTGAGTTCTCTCACTCTTTCTCTCTCTCTGTTTTATTCCCCAAGAAACTTTTCAAAATGTAAACTCAGCTTGCTGCTGACCAAAGTCATTACTGTTTATCCCAAGCTAATAGGTTAGTATGCTAGAATGCGAGCGTATTAACTTAAGGCAAATATGTTTTTTAACCACTGCCATAGGCTTTCCTGTTTTAGGGACAAAAATTACAGCAGGGCATTTGGGCTTGATCAAATTGAAATATTTATATTTAAATATTTATTTGTGTGTTATAAGTAGTACTTGGCCTACTTTTATGCAGCCAGTTGCTGCATACACTACAATACATTGATGAAGATGCATCAGAATGAGAGCCTCATATCAAATGATACAATATGCCATAAAATTACATAGCTAGTGGTTTAATGTACCACTGTATGTCTCTTGCCCAACCGTCATTTTCCCAGGCTCCTTGGTTTCTGCCCTTGTCACTGTGCTCAGCAGCAGATCCTCTCTTTGCCCATACTTGATGTTCACTTTGTGCCCTGGGACTATTTGCAGCTGCCACAGAGAGTTTGTGACCAGCCATTAGGCAGAGAGCCTTCTAGGAACCTGACACATTCATTATTTTTATTATCTCAACATTACATAACATTACAGTGCTTTTCACATTACAGTATAAGTCAAAAAATAAAGGCTTAAACTAGATCATTTTGCATCTTTTTTTTTATTAGTGATGGAATTAAGATGATAGATTTAAGATTCTTATATCATCTTGCTCTTTCCTTTTTATAATTTTTTAGCTTTGATACATGGTTACCATATATTTGCGAGCAGATGCTAGATGCACTGCTTTTCTCTAAAGATAGTATGGTGAAAGTTGTAGGAATATTTTCCTTTCTCCTGGTTAGATTTGTTCATGTTGTAAAGAGCAGAAACAAGCAGCTGATAAACTATTGATCAAGCAGATTTAAATTCTGGCGGGTTTTCTCCCTGACCCTAACACTCTGACATGAACAGACAGTAGATAATCTGAAGTGGGATTCATGCCACTCAGAATTATAAGAAAATGAGGCTGATTTTGAAGCTGCATTGTGCATGTGTACCACAGCCTCTCATAGACACCATCATTTAGTTCAACTGATGCTGCAATTGGGACCCAATAGTCCAGACATAACATAGAATTATCTGCCAAGCCTCTGTCATTTTTCCAATTAAAAGCCAAACAAATAGCATGCAAATGGTTTGCTTGGTACTTGGATTACACTCCACTCTGTTTCAGAAATGAGACTGCACTGGATCCTAACATCAAAGCAGAGCTCTGAAATTATGTCCAGACACACAGACAGTTTCGCACTGACAAGGTTCTGGAGTCTAATCTCAAACCAGTGCACACATTTCCACCACAAAATCAGTTTGCTTCTGGAGCCAAGGATCATTAATGGGTTGTGGAGGCAATTCCATCAACATGACAATAACTCAAGCAAATTGTTGGCAACTTGGCAATTTTATGATGTTTTGCATTTGAAATTGTGTTTAAATGTCTGTAAAGGCTTTAACAGTACAGGAAAAATGTGACCTCCACTATATACAGTATATATATTTATTTTATGTGATAATGTGAATGTTATTTCTAATACGGCTTTATGTATTTGAGGTAAAAAAAATATTATATATATATATATATATATATTTTTTTTTTTTTATATATATATATATATATATGTATTTTTTTTTTTTACCTCAAATACATAAAGCCATATTAGAAATAACATTCACATTATCACATAAAATAAATTTGTGATTTGATCCATTTATATTATTTTACCATTTCTATGTCTTTATTTTTCAAGATTTACCTCTTAATTATGCCACAGAAATTTCTTGTGTTATATTTTATAAATCTAATTCAAGTTCAAATACAGTAAAATAAAAAAATCTTAGTAGATGTGATCAGTGCCTTTTAACTTATTTTATAATGATGTTCACTATGCATAAAATCAAGAAAATACAGGTGAAGAACCTCAGTTTAATATTCAGATCAAACATCAGAATGGGGAAAATGTGTTCCTCGGAAATTGATCAGTATGACTGGCAGTAAAGGGGTTGTGGAGTACTTTAGAAGATTTATTAGAAAATATTATACAGTTTATTAAAAGAGAATGGCCAGAGTAGCTTGACCTGACAGGAAGGCTATGTTAACTCAAACAAGCACTATTTAAAGTGAGAAGAAAGGCATCTCAGTACACAACATGCCAATCCTTGAGGCAGATGAGCTACAAAAACAGATCCCCTTCTGCAATGGTTTTCCAACCTTTGTTTGTCCAGGAATACCTGTGCTCACTGCAGCTTCAAATGAAAAGTTGTCGGTATGCCAGAATCAGAATCACTCTCATAATCTAAAAATTTTATAAAGCATGGTAAAAACTAGAAAATTCAAAACCCTGGAGTAAATATGAGGAAGTAATAGAAAAGCTGTTACTCTTGCAGTGTAATTTAGAATTCATCAAAAAGCTCTCTTAAGCATCTGAGCTGTTTACAAGCATGAATGGTTTGTCTCTGCTTGTGTGAATGTGCCAGCATGAGAGCACAGGGAGTGAAGCAGTGTAAAAAATAAATAAATAAATAAATAAATAAATAAATAAATAAATAAATAAATAAAAATCAAGAAATTATAGAAATTATTCTTCTTATTGAAGTACAAAGTACATACAAGAATATTACTGTTCTATTATAACAGTGGTGCATACTGTTTTGTCATTCGTGGTACTGCGCTAATTTTGCAATTATTTAAAATAGATATATAAAATATAATGCAGAGTAGTGCTATTTTGTTAACCAGTTGAGTAAAATTTCATGAAATTTCACCATTAGGCAAAGTTGCTGGTCAAAATATTGCACTCTTTGTCTGGTTGAGAACATAAAATGTCACTGAGCCATTTGGGAGCCTGAAGAGCCAGCTTGTTGGTGAACTGATCCAAACAATCTGACTCGCTCAAAAGAAATAATAATTATTAGCTTATTAATTATACATGCATGAAATGTCTAAACTGGTTTGATTTGTTTTTGTTCTAAAATAGTGTTTTCTCTTACACTTGATGAAACACCCACACAGTAATGAGTTACATGCTTTGTTTAGTTATAATTGTATTTAACATTTCTAATTTTGTGCCTTTTATTTCTCCAAATCAAAAAAAAAAGAAGAAGATGTGATACAGAAGATAATAGATGAATAAAAACACCATATTTCTGTTGTGTTATCCAGAGACACTGAGCTGGAGTGTCAGTTACACAAGATACTCAACCGATTGTTGGTGTTTTTGAAGGTCAGAAATATTCAAAAAGAAAGAATAAGGTGTTAAAACACACATAACTGCAACTTTGATTGTCTTCGTCAATTTAACTGGCAGACCGAATTTGTGAAAGCTTTTCATGAAACAGCACATGGTACAGATAATAAAACACTGAGCACTAACAGTAAAGCACAAGCACCTTCTAACCAATTCAATCAACTGGCACGAGTGACTCCAAGCGTGCGTGCGCATTCTTTGTTACACACACACACACACACACACACACACACACTTTATTTCAAAGTGCTTAAACTTTTGCTGAAGACCTGGTTTGACACTAGGTTTCCAAACTACAAAGGGGTCATTTTAAAATAGTACCCCTGTGCGTTATAAGGTAAATGAAGAGAACAATCGGAAATGATAACTATGTACTGTAGAATTAATATGCTACTCACCCGCATTTCTCAGTTTACGATTTCGGAACACAGAAATGATGACCAGCAAATTCCCCAGCACGTCGACTACAGTGGTGAAGATGAGCACGCTGGCCAGCAATGCTATGGCCCAAGCGGGGCGTGCGCCGGAGTCCGACACGTGCCCGACGTGTCCCACTTCCCTGAGGTTCCTGACGTGAGGGGCGTTTACTGACATGCCGGAATAAACTCAAAAGACTACTCATCCAAGCCCAGTCCATTCAAAAATGACCTGGAATATCGACAACAGAACATCTAGTCTTTGTAGTTATTATGATACGAATGCTTATTGTTGTTAATAAGAAAAACAGATTACTGCAATACTTTGGACATGCAGTGGACAAACCAACTTTCACTTAATCTTCATCATTATTTGTTTAGTTGTATCAGTTTCATCTGTATTTTTAAATAATTTACGAACCATTCCATTACTTAATTGATGATTTGATTAATTACAGATTAATTCATTCCTCATATCCCTGATGTCTCCATTTGCATGCCACACAGTCGAAGGCACAGCGTGAGCCTTTATGTCCTCTTGGCGCGTTAATTCACGCACCGTTGTTTTCCCCGCTTTGCTCCTCTCCAAATTACTGATGAATAAAAGGCGCACTTCGCGCGCTCCGCTTCTCCAAGGGAACATCCGACCATCCTAAATTATAATGACAGTCACTTCACACCGGAGAGAAGATTGGCTCTTCGCAGAGAGAGGAGGCAAAACACAAGCTCGCTCGTGCAGGAGTCTTTATGAACAGCGCGCGCTGATGATTCGCTGCGGTTACGCACAGTTACCTCACTTCAGCTTTGAGCGCACAAGCTTGATGACGGTTTTAACACGCATCGAGTTGCACGCAAAAGGAATCATGGTTTGATGAGTTGTGGTTGAAATATCAGGCAATTTGTCCAGATGATTTTCATCTTCATGTTAATGGGTTTGGATATTCAACAGGTATAGTGAATTTGGCTATACTGGGACAGTTTTGGAATTTCAGCTTGACTAAGCTTTCTCTTTTAGAAGACATTTCTGGACTCCTCAATTTGTTTTCTATGAACATGTTTACATTACACTATAAAAGGTTTACTATACATTATAGTAAAACATGACTTGCCATCCCTACCCTTTTGTCAAATCGTTTAAACGACACGTGGTAACTTATGACATATTTTTATTGGTTAAAGTTAAATACATGCTTAATCACATGTTTTAAAACTTTTATAGCATGTGCATTTTCATCAGTATTCATATACATTTCAATAATGATTTGTTTGAAATCTTTAAATCTCTTAAAATGTATAATACTGTATGAATGTAAACTAAGTTAAATGAATACGGTATTCCCTAATGCATTTCTTACAGCAATTGCAACAGGACATGACAGAGAAAATGCAAACTAGCCCATCTGTTACCACTGAGATCACACCTTTTCCCATTCTGATGCTTGAAGTGACCATTCATTGAAGCTCATGACCTGTATCTGTGTGATTTTATGCATTGTGCTGGTGCTACATGATAACTGCATAAATCAGCAGGTGTAAAACTGAACAGTACAAAACTTAAGGCCATCCAAGGAAGACTTACGCGCTAATGGACCTTTCCTTGTGCTAATTTTTAAACACCCGGTGTAATTATAACACTGCTTCATGAAAAGGTAAATGGAAAGGTGACCAGATCTTTGGTATATATTTGTAAAAATAGCACGCATGTTTAACTCAGTATTGAATCTTGTAATTGTTTATGAGTGTCATCAACAAGAATTTCTTGACATTCATGAAAAAATTAAAGCTCACTCAGCCTTAGTTTTTTTTTTTGAATGAATGAATGGTATGAATGTATGAATGAATGAATGAGTGAATGAATGCCAAACAGTTCAACAGTCTAGTTAATCAAATGTATTGTAAGGCTAAAAATGGCTACAAGAGTAACAAAACAAAATGCAATCAGTAGAAGCTCTGGGGAAAGGGAGAGGTGGTTGCTAGTCATGACTAGCTAACTAGTTTTAGCTAACTCACCTTCACTTCAAGCAGTAATGCCAATACTGGTGGTATTCTTCATAGTGTACTTGGCATTGACCACCATTTCAGCACCACTGTCCTGTTTTCAATCAACAACAGTTTATATGTTGATAATACTTGCATCTGTATGCTGCTCTTTCTTCTCTTTCTCTGTTTGTTTTTCTCTTTAAGCAGCTTCTTAGTTAACAATTAGATGTACATCTGTGTTGCCTGAAAGCCCATAGTGTCACAGAAAATCTGAAACAGTTAGATAGTGTTTTATTATTTATGTGTATACCAGTTATGCTCAGATTTATTTTAATTAATAAAACATTCGCTTGAAAACAATGAAACATAAAAAATTAAAACAAAAGAAAATAACAGGCTACAGCTCTGCAATGGACCCCAAAACTCCTTACATCCCAGTACTATTATTTTGGTTAACTTACAGATATTTATCTAGATAGGGAGCATAATGGTATTTTAGCTAGACACCTGAACTTGCTGACAGCAAGCTTCGTCCAAATTAACAATGTGTAATTAAAAAATATTTTTAATCACATTAGGCTTTAATTGATGGGCAACAGAAGCCTGCACATTTCAGACAGAAACTGAAAACTAAATGCATTAATCTGAGTCTTCTAGGACAAGAGATCCTGAGACAAGATGTTACAGCCTTGCTGCATTTTTATCGACTTTATTCACTCACCCAAGAAGGCTTATTTAAAATTCACAGCCATGACCGTGAAACACAAGAAATTATGTGGAGTATGTAATGGAAACACTGAGATCTACTTAAGGAAGGCTTACCTTTAGGAATTAGACAAGAAGAAATCTTTGTGTACAATGAAGAGCAACTCGTCATTTAGTACAATATTCATTGTGTAAGCTGGCCAAGCAGACTCAAAAACAGATGTGACTGCTATCAATGCAGCATGCCAACAGCCTTTTCCAGGGCAACTGTGGCTTCACATTGAAGTTGTCACTGTGTCTGCCTTAAGGCCTCCCTTGGGTCCACATCAATTTTTTGATGTTGTTTCAAGGTCCCACACACTTGTAGGCCAGCAGTGCATTCATTGTTAGTAATGTATTATTTAATACTTAAGACCTAAGCATAGCAATGTGTAAGCGTGTATGTTTTCAGACAGTTCAAATAATTATAGTAAGAAAGAAGCTTGACCATGCGATTCTTTCCTCTAGGTTGGTTTGCTTTGCTTTACTTTGCATTACTTCACTCCTCAATTTCTTATAGGAATCAATGTGTCCAAACTAATTTAAATAACCGCTTACCTCCATGACCTCTATCCAAAATCTGTGTTGCAACTATAACTAGAAATAAAGTGTATAACAATAATAATAATAATAATAATAATAATAATAATAATAATAATAACAACCCCTGGTATTTTTTTCACAAATACATCTCTTAATAAAAGAAATATATATATATATATATATAATTTATAATATAAGAATATTTAATGGCTGCTAACTACTCGATCTGTCTTGCTGCCAGATAAATCATTTTGCCAATTTGTATCTATTTCCATTGACAATTTTCTAAACTCTGACTCAACTGATCAGATTCTTCTCTTCTTCTCTTCTCTTCTCTTCTCTTCTCTTCTCTTCTCTTCTCTTCTCTTCTCTTCTCTTCTCTTCTCTTCTCTTCTCTTCTCTTCTCTTCTCTTCTCTTCTCTTGGATACACATGAAATAGCTTTTATTAACAGACATGGAAAGGAAAAGGCAACAGGTAACTGATGCAATATCCAAAATTCAAAAGTCTGTATTCTATTTCTCCTATACCTGAACTTTATAAAGAAGGGATTTTCTTTTCAGACTCAACACAACGGAATTTCAACATCTCAGTCAGCGGCTTATTCTTCGGTCACGAAGCTTTTTCTATGAGCATGGGGAAAAGGCCAGCCAAAACCTTGCCCATCAACTTAAATCCAGATCTGCAACATATTTCCCAAATTGAAAATGAATCTGGGGAACTATCTTTTAATTCCCTTACAATTGTTAATGCTTTTAAGAATTTTTATGCCAACCTTTATGAATCAGAATCACCTGAAGATCAGTCTTTTCTTTTTTTTTTTAAATATATATATAAAATAAAGGTCCCTACTATTTCATTTGAACAATTTAGATCAACCCCTTCAACTTCAAGAAATCTCTAATGCTATCTCAGTGATGCAGAGCAGCAAGGCCCCAGGGCCTGATGTATTCCCAATTCAATTCTGTAAGACATTTTCTACCAAATTATCCCCTCCTTCTACTCAATGCTTGAAAACTCTCTATCTCAAGGCACCCTGCTAAAGTCTCTTACTGAAGCTCTGATTACACTCTTACTGAAACCTGATAAGGAGGCAACAAAGTATAGTTCATATCAACCGATTTCTTTGTTAAATGCTGTTGTCAATATTCTAGCAGAAATATCAGATCTCCCCTTAGTTAATATGATTCCAACCAATCAGGCCAGTTTCATAAAAGATTGGTTTCATTCTCTAATGTTGTCCTCTTCTGGATGTCCTTTACACTCCCTCATCTGAGGACAAGAATGAAATAGTTGTAGTGTCTTTACCCCTGAAGTTGTAGCGCAGATCGTTTGGAGTCTTTACCTAGCTATGGTTCAAATATTTGGGTATAAACATTAGGCATAACTTTAAGGGTCTGTATGAAAATAATTTTTTATATTTGTCAATAAAATGACATATTGATTATGATTTACATTTACGGATGACTTGTTAAATATTTTAAAGGAACCAGTATGAAGAGGTTTGAGTTATAGAAAATAGAAATTGCATGTCATTCATGGAGAGCAACACATGACCACCAGGTCACAAGGTTTATTGTATTGCTACATTTACATTTACATTAATGGTTTTTGGGAAGGTTTGAAAACACACAAGGCAATGACTTTTTAAACAATGTGTTAATTTAAGAAGAGGCAAGACAGCCGTTTGAAGACAGCCAGTCACTCAGCAGCCAGGGGAAATGCTTTCCACCACCACGGTGCCTCCTGTACCCTGAGAAATGGTGGGTCCAATAAAGCAGTGCTGCAGGATCAGAGGGAGAGGTGCAAAGCAGGGTATGATAAGGGTTTCAGTGTTTAAGCATCACTGTTTTAAACCTGTTGCATACTGAACTTGGTTGAAAACAACTACATTTTGCATTACAAATATTCTAAAAGTAAAACTGGCATGAATGATTCAATCTAGCAGTACTAGGTGTCAGATAGTGAGATCTGAGTGTTGTACAGGGGCATCACCAGGCTGCTCTCCATTATGAAATGTCAGCCAGACATTCTGTGATCCATGTAGAAGCATGAGTGTTGGCAGCAAAGCAGTAGTATAAAAAAAACCCATGTGAAGATATGACCTCACCATAGGAAGAAAGTATAGGGGGTGAACAGTCGAGAACCCAGCACTGAACCCTGTGGGACACCAGGAAATGTGGATTTCCCACCTTATAAGACTGTTCCTCAGCCTTTTCAAAGGCTGATGTAAGGTTGAGAAGGCATGAAGCAGCATGAAGCTTCTCAATGATTTTGTAGAGTCTCGTATTCTGTGGAAGTTGTATTGGGGGATATAGAGAGGCAGTTGAGTGTAGACAGCACATTCAAGAATTTTCAAAAGATTGAAGTGATACTAGTCAATAGACGCTTATGTCTATGGAGGATGGGAAAAACTTGCTGTATTAAATGCCATCAGTACTTGATCAGATGTCGGAGTTGTTAATGATAAAAGAGATGAAGAGGTCTTTTCAGATGGTCTGAGGCAATGTGGAAGGGATCAGAAACAGTGGTCAGACCTGTTTGGGATTGCAGGACAAGATAAGCTGCAGTCACTAGAGTTGCTAAGCTAGAAAAAAGTTACAATAGCCTATGTGCATAGGTGTGCACTCCCTTTTATAACTGGGGGTGTGTTTGTGGTCAGAATGAAAGGTATTGATCAGAAAAGGGGTATAAAAGAATTTCTAAAACATCAAATGTGCCATGGACCACCATAATGGCCACCATCAACAAACAGAGAAAATGGCAAGAAACCTATCGGGGACCATTTGGAGCTACAAGAATATATTAATATATAAGTATTGATTACTCTGCATCCAAGCACAACTAAATCCCCCAAGCCATGTGGCAAAATCCGTTATGGTCTAATGAGACCAATGTCAAAAGAAAGGTAGGATAGTGGTGAATCTTCAAGGAAGAAATGTGGTCAGAAAAAAATCTTTGAAGATCATCAGTGAAGATCATTTTGGGTGAAATCAAATCATAAAAAAAAACAATAGAACTCACAGCTTTTTATTAATAAATGTGAAGCATTTCCACATGCACAGAGTGAAGAGAATTAAACAGCAGTGTAGCCTTGAGAAGGCCACTTCTTAGTGAGGCTAATTAGAATAAAAGGCTTCAATTTGCTAGGGAACATAATGATTGGACTCTGGTGCAATGGAAAAGCCCCTGTGGTTTGATGTGTCCAGCTTTACCTGGTTCCAGAGTGACCACAGTGCATCAGGGTAAGAAGAGAGTTGGATGAAGTGATGTACTCATCGTACCTAGTGCCTACTGTACAAGTCTATGGGGGCGGTGTTAAGATATGGGGATGCTTTAGTTGTTCAGGCCTCAGTTCTTCAATATTATATGCCCAACAATGAGGTCAGCTGACTGCCTGAATATACTGAATGAGCAGGTTTTTCCATCAATGGTTTGATGGAAGATAGAAGATTAACCTTCCAAAATGACAGTGCCAGGATTCATCCGACTGAAATTGTGAAAGAGTGGATCAGGGAGCATGAGAAATCATTTCCACACATGGATTGGCCACTAGAGTCCAGACCTTAACCCCATTAAGAAGGACAGATAACATAAATATATATACGTTTATAACAACAACAATAATAAAAAATGAATAATAACCATAATAACAATGTTGTTTATTTAACAATATTTCCAATAATTTCATCTACAGTGTAAGTTTGAAAGATAACACAATCAGCATTTGTGCGTCAACACTATAAATTTCCTGTAGAAACTTAAATCAGCAAAGAGTAAGAGAACATAAACAGTATGTTTACTTCTTATTCTGTAATATTTACTACAGAAGATTAGGCTTGTTAAGAATACATATTGTTGTAATTCATTGTTGTAAAACATTCTGACACACACGTTTTTCATCCTGACAACCGAACATTTAGAACATAGACAAACATGCGTACATTTGTCACAATGGCTACAATAAATGTGTATGTGCAGGAAAGAAAATAGTTTTAAAGCAGAACCTATTGTGAGAGGCTACACTATTATAGTAAGTGTTTAATGCTTCTGTGTTTGTGTTAATTATTAATCATAAAAGAGATAAATGATTCCTCACTTTATAATTATTTTGACCTGTAGGGTGCCTTAACAATTGCATTGCATATTTATGAAACAACCCATGTGCTACAAATATATATATATATATATATATTTTTAGCAGTCCACATAGTCTTGCACCACTTCCCAATTACTGGCCTTATAGACTCACCATCATTTTAAAGTTGTGGCTCAATATCACGTCACACATGTGGAGCACCTACAACTTATAGCAGCACCAGTGGGCTCTTTTTACTGGACTTCCCCACAGGAATCAATCACCAACCCCTATTTGAGTCTCTGCTTTAAGACTTCCTTCATGCTGCACAACAACGTTTTGTGGCCCTTCAGAAGTTGCTGGAGGTAGGCATCATCTAGCCAGTGAAGATACATCGATCAGGCATAACATTATGACCACCTGCCTAATGATGTGTTGGTTCCCCTTTTCCTTCCAAAACAGCCCTGACCCATCGAGGCATGGACTCCACCAGATCCCTGAAGGTGTGCTGTGCTATCTGGCACTAGATATTAGCTGCAGATCCTTTAAGCCCTGTAAGTTGCGACGTGGGGCCTTCATGGGACTCCATACAGGATGCTTTTGATAGGTACTGACCACTGCAGACCGGGAACACCCCACAAAAGCTGCAGTTTTGGAGATGTTCTGATCCAGTGGTCTAGCCATCACAATTTGGCCCATTTTTCCTGCTTCTAACACATCAACTCTGAAGACAAAACGTTCACTTGCTGCCTAATATATCCCACCCACTAACAGGTGCCATGATGAGGAGATCATCAGTGTTATTCACTTCACCTGTCACTGCTCATAATGTTATGCCTGGTCAGTGTATATAAGATGTTCATCCTGAACAAGTGTTCCTGACGACTCCTCTCTACCACATATTTCAAGAGCTTCACCTCTCTACCACATTTTCCAACCTACACCTCCACCAGGGCTAATTACAAGTTCCCATGCACCCTAAGAGCATTTGTCTCACATGCGAGGATATTCTGCTAAACAAGACTCTCTTGTAGCCTCATCTCAACCTTCAACTGCTTCCAAAAAACAAGACACATCTTTAGAGACATCCTTGGGGTGGTGATTAATTACACATTGTGGTGCATGGCCCAACACTACCCTTCATAAGAAATGCTTGTACCATGTCTCAGACACACAAACTCACACTCAGTGAACATACTGTTTCTGGCATCAACATAGTTTCACATAGGATGCTTTCTAACATGTGAGAGCCTTAGCCTGCTCTACACAAAGGTGGAAGCAGTGCTGCAAAGCTCAAACAAGAGGTATAACCATTGCCTCCTTCGCCCTGCTCAGCTAGCGCTTAGTTGGAAAATGTAAATCTCTGGCTTGAATTTGAGCCTGAGAAAGGTGGCTCAAGAAACAGACTCCCTAAGGATACATATGCTGGGTTGAGAAGCTCCAGCAGTATCAGTTTAGCTATTTAGAATCTGGTGCTGAAATCACCTCTGCTAATTAGGTTTCTTTAAGGCTGCTTTGTCACAGTTAAAAGCCCAATACAAATTAAAAGTGATTTACATTACTCACAACTGAGTAAAATCCAACAACAGGGATAAATCAGATGACTTTCATTCACTAGCATAAGGAAAGAGGAAAGAGGAGTTTTTCCTTAGCTTCAGCAAGAGGAAAAACCACCACTCCGTTTTTTTTTTACAGTACTACCTTTCCTCTCTCTCTGAATATTGTTTGATTTTACTCTCTCATGCTTTTATTCTTTCTCTGTGCTGTCAGTCTCTAGCAGGTTTTCTTGTGTGCCTAAAGTTGGGAGATGATGAAGTTTGACATACTGAAGCTGATGTATGGCATATGTGTGCAATTCCAAAATCACACAACTGACAAAATGCTGACTGCCAATTACTTTTACAGGAATGTCAGGTTGACTCACTGCAGGTCAGGAATGCCATATTACAATTATTATATATTACTATTTTTTTCATTTATGTCTGTTTTAAATGCCTATAGTCACTGGTCACATCAGATGGAGGGAATAGAGGCACAATGCTGTTCTTTAATAGAATTAACATCACAAGTAAACAAATTATAGTGTGATTCAGACACTGACAGCATACCAAGAGAATGAAATGTAAAAGCACAAAAGAACAGAATAACTTTCATTCTCGCTGTTCATATGGGGTGACAACAGATATGGTATATGCAAGTCTTTGAATGATGCATATGATTTAAATTTCTAATATAGTCATCTGTTTATATATCATATGAGTACTGGTAGACATTACAATTTAATCTGCTATATACTTTCCCACTGCTTGATTTTAAGAGTCCACACATTGCCAGTAATACAGTGTGACTATTCCATAATAGTGTATTTGTGAAAAGGTATTGATTGATTTTTTTGGCCCATGCACATTAACAGCAGTTTTGATGCCAGCTTGGCCAGCTTATGGCAGTGTCCACACAGAGCCATAGGTCTAGGCTGTCATTGCAGCTAGTAGTGTTTATACTGATCAGCTTCAGGCATAGATGGGCTGTGCTGATTACTGTGTGAGCACTTAGCTCCAAATGACCATCTGTCCCCAAGTCTGCTGATCTCCCTATGACTGCCGAAGGAATGGGAGTCTTTCCAGACATGAAGCCTTTCTTCCGTAAGGTTAGATTGATAGCAGGAAGCATTGGCTATCCCCTCGTTATAGCTCCTTTGGGGAAGACTCTCCTCATCCTGGCACTCCTCACACACAGGGACAGGACACTTCCTAGATAGGGATGAGTAGAAGTCTCTGTGGCCTTCATATCTACGTAAGGGGTAGCTGGTCTCCAAGGAATGTGTACTGCCACCTAGACGGACACTACCACCAAGTCGTTTGGGGGTAAGGGCAAGAGGAGCTGGTAAAGGAGGAGGAGTTGGAGAGTGCTGTCTGTTAGTGGGTTCCAGGTCTGTTATTAAGGTGTCAGCAGTCCACTCTGTAGCCTCCCAGTGGTATGCTGCAGGACAGAGAAAGACTGTTATTATTAAAACTTTCATTTGGCTGTGTAGTGTATCTGTGGAGCTTTACATGTAGCAAAACGAGTATAGATTTAAAAAAAAGTTGCTCAACAGACTTATTTGATATTGTGCAATGTTTACACAATCAAGGTTTGCCCATTCATTACAAAGTGGTTGATTTGTTGCATTAAGATATTTCAAAATATCTTTGTGGTATACTGTGTGGTACAAAACTGGATGGATGGATTTTAGTAGGTAATTTAGTAGGATTTATTTGTTTACTGTTTACCTGTTAGGAGCTACTGGGACAGTTCCCTGCCAGACAACCATAAGGGGTGCTGGCAGGTGATTCGTCATAGCCTGCTTTTTTGTCTGTGTAGTCTCCATGAGTTTTGTGCCACACCCCTCCTGTTGTTCCCCTGTATTGTTGTCCCCAATTACCCTAATGTTCTGTCCTATATATATCAGCCCTTTTGTATCTGTCTTCATCAGTCATTGTTTGTTGGTTTTTGTTTGTTTAGTCAGGCCCTATTATGTTCCTAAATTATGCCCTATTATCTTATATTTTGTTAATCATGTTTTATTTGTCCTGTGTTAGTTTTGTTTTAAGTTATGTTAATAAAGCAGCGCTTTAATTTACCCTACATGTGGGTCTGCTAAACTGTGCGCGGGAGCTTGTGACTACCAGGGAGATCTGTGTTCAATCCCTGCTTTGGGTGGTGTCTCTTGTTTGTTACAGAGTGACTGATCACTTTGAAGCCTCAGCAGGATCACCCAGTGAGTTTCCTGTTTTTTTTTAAGGACTTGTCATGGACTGGCTGATTTGGCGGTGGATGCGGGTTTCTCTGCCCCGTTTCTTCAAGAATGTGCCTCCACTTCTGTTTCACCCGATGATGCTGCTGCACTTATGGTTCCATGGAGGACGTCGCTCAGCACCATGTTTGATGGAGGGCACTTCCAATTTTATTGGACCCTACTGGAAGCGTGGTTCTGCCGTCTTGCTAGCCAAGGATGCCGCTCCACTTCTTGGTTCCATGAAGGATGCCACTCGGCAACCCGAGGGGAGACGCTTCCCCCCTACTGTCCATATAGGATGTCTCTCTGCCCCCCAGGCTTGGCTGAGGACATTACTTGCGATCCTGTTTATTGGTTACAGTGTTCCTCGCTTCTCCTCTTTACACCTTGCTATACCTCTTGCTCACTCCTGGGGCATTCGCTCAGTTAAGCTGGGGGCACTTCTGGAGCCACGCCTTAGAGGGGGGACTATGTCAGGAGCTACTGGGACAGTTCCCTGCCAGACCAGCAGAGGGGGTGCTGGCAGGTGATTCATCATAGCCTGCTTTTTTGTTTGTGTAGTCCTAACATGTTTTGTGCCACACCCCTCCTATTGTTCTGCTTTCCTGCCAGGTCCCCATTTACCCTAATGCTTTATCCAATATATATCAGCGCTTTTATATCTATCCCCATCATCGGTCATTGTTTGTTGGTTTTTGTTGTTTGTTTGGTCAAGCGCTGTTATGTTCCAGGTTCCCATGTTATCGTTATATTTTGTTAATCATGTTTTATTTGTCCAGCGTCCTGTGTTTAGTTATGTTTTGAGTTATGTTATTAAAGCAGCGCTTTAATTTGTCCTGCATGTGGGTATGCTAAACTGCCCATGGGAGCTTGTGACTACCACAGAGATTGGGGTTCGATCCCCACTTCAGACGGTGTCTCCTGTTTGTTACATTATCATTAAAAACCTCCTATTTAGAATTTGTAAGTATTTAGAATTTAATAACAATTTTGATCAAGTATTTATAATTTGATCACTTCTATAAACCATTATATAAAGTTATTGCAACTAAATTGTTTATTACAAAGCAGGCAGCTTACAATTGACAAAGTATTCTTTGACGTATTCAATGCATGTTTGATCCACTTGATGGAGATTTGGATTAACTGTAATCAAACAGAAAAGAAACAAAATGCAACAGACAAATTGTAATAAATGAAACAATACTGTAACAAAATGATTATATAAAACATTTGATAAACTGATTTTAAAAAAGCATCAAAATACTTTTTTAACTGAAATTACTTCACACACAGGAAATAATACTGTATGTACAGTACTGTGCAAAAGCCATTCGGAACAGCTAATGGAATTCTGCAAGACTGCCTTTGAAAAATACTGAATTGCAAAATAATTTTTACATTGAGCAAGTACTAAAACTAAACAGCAAAACAACTGAACTAAAAACTTGATGTATCTACATTTTAAACTCCATAAATTCCCTAAGGTGTAGTTTTCTAAGAAAATCTGCTGCAAGGTTGCTCCAGGCTTCTGGAAAAACTTTCTACAGTTCTTCTGTCTCTCTTACAGACATACATACAACATACAGTAACATCTAAGAACTTTTTTGAATTTTTTTTATTTTTGTTTTAAATAAAAAATGTGACCTATTACTTAATATGGGCTATAAATGAACAAACTACAGATATATTTGCTATAATATTGTAATAAATATAATGTTTAAAAAAAAATTCCCCATCAACATGCTAATATAGTAAAATAGAAAATATAGAATTTATTTTTAAAAATGCCCTTTGAAGAGTAATATACAGCGCACTTTAAAACAAAACTGAGGGTGGGGTGGGAGTTTAGAGATTTTGAAATAAACTACGCGACCTATTGAACTCACAAGTACCATATGCCCATTTCAAGTTCGAGCTTCCTACAGCCACTTCATGCAGCTCATTCGGGACGTTTTTGAATATCCTCCAGGGGGCCATTACATATCGACCCAGCTTCTCCAGCTATGCCAGGGCCCCAATTCGGCGGCTGATTACACGGTCAAGTTCAGGACCATAGCAGCCCAGAGTGTGTGAAATGACCCTGCACTGAAGGCCAATTTCCACAAGAGCCTAAATCCTTCTCTTCAGGCTGAGCTCACTGGTAGGGATGAGGAGACCACTCTAAACCAGTACATTGCAATGGCCGTTCGTTTGGACAATCTGCTCCAAAACTGACCTCATCGAGCTCCCACAGTGACAAGAGTTTTTTTCCAGAGGAATGCCAGTGCCGATTGCACCTCCAACTGTGTTTCTACTACAGTCAGGCAGGACTTCGCTGCTCTGCCTGCCCTGAGAGACCAACCATTCAAAGCCCCAAGATGAGCCTTTCAGTTTCCTTTCAGTTTCTGTTTTCCTGTACAAATACAGTGCTCAGAGTAAATGAGTACACCCCCTTGTACTCATTTAAAAAGTAACATTTTAAGCAGTATCTCAATATACACAAAAACAATCTTCAAAATGTTGACAAGACTAAGTTTTATATAACATCTGTTTAACTTATAACATGAAAGTAAGGTTAATAATACAACTTAGAGAACAAAATTGTCAGTTTTACTCAAATTAGGTAATTAGGTGATGCAAAAATGAGTACACCCCACTGAAAGTCTCTGGAGCAAAGCTAAATAGTTGACTACAAAAGGGTGTTACTTAAAGAAAACCCCTTCCCATTTCATGCTGTCAGCAATGGCACCATGTAGAATAGAAATGTCACAAGACCTGAGAAAGAAAATAATTACTTTACACCAGAAAGTTGAAGGCTACAAGAAGATCAGCAAAGCCTTACTTATCAGTCAGAATACTGTAGCAAAAGTGGTACAAAAATTTTACAAAGATGGAACTGCAACCATCTCACAAAAATGTCCAGGTCGTCCACGGAAGTTAACACCTTGACAGGAGTGTCTACTGATGAGAAGGGGTGAAGAAAATCGGCATGCAAGTTCACTGCAGTTATCTAAAGAAGTAGAAAGCCAAACTGGGGTGACTGCCGTCCACGAAAGAAGCCTCTCCTAAAGTCCAGGCACAAAAAAGCCCAACTAGAGTTTGCCAGGGCCCATGCTGACAAAGAGGAAGACTACTGGGACTCTATACTCTGGAGTGATGAGACCAAGATAAATGTTTTTGGAACTGATGGCTTCAAAACTGTATGGCGTCGCAAAGGTGAGGAATACAAAGAAAAATGCATGGCGCCTACAGTGAAACATGGTGGTGGCAGTGTCCTTATGTGGGGCTGCATGAGTGCTGCTGGTGTCAGGGAGCTGCATTTCATTGACGGCATCATGAATCTCTCACTCCGTGCCCTTGGTCGTCATGCACTTTTCCAGCATGACAATGATCCTAAACACACATCTAAGGTCACTGTTGGATTTCTGAAGAAGAACAGGGTGAAAGTGATTCAGTAGCCAAGTATGTCTCCTGATCTGAACCCAATCGAACACCTATGGGGAATTTTGAAGAGACAAGTTGAGCATCACTCCCAGTCTCTAAAAGAGGTCATTATTGAAGAATGGAAAAAGATAGATGTTGCAAAATGTCGCCAACTTGATCATTCCATGCCTAGAAGACTTGGTGCTGTCATTAAAAATCATGGAGGCCATACAAAGTACTAGATGTAGTAGTTTTTGTTGTGGGGTGTACTCATTTTTGCATCACACTAATTTGAGTAAAACTGAAAAATGTGTATCTAAGTTATATTATTAACCTTACTTCCAGTTATAAGTTAAACAGATGTTGTAATAAACTTAGTCTTGTCAACATTTGGAAATTGTTTTTGTGTTCATTGAAATATTGTTAAAAATGTTACTGTTTTAAAGGGGGTGTACTCATTTACGCTGAGCATTGTACCTCATGTTAATAGCACCCACTCTGTCTCAGCCCTAGTAGACTAGGGGTTGGCCGTCAATCTTATCCACCGCCAGCAGATTGAGGAGCTCCACCTCCTGACCACCACCTGCACAGTTCCCCTGAGGATAACTGCGGTGGACAATCAACCCATAGGAGACGGCCTCACCACTCACCAAACTGTTACCCTCATGCTACAGACAGGACTTTTCCACGTAGAGGAAACCACACTCCTTGTCACCTCCTCGAATGGAAGACGGTGTTCCTGACTGCCAGTGGTCATTTGTTAACAAGGTCTTCAAAGACCTCCTCAACCAGTATGTAATTGTGTACATACATGATATTTTAATTTACTTACAAACTTCCAAAGAGCATGTAGTACATGTGCGTTCAGTGCTGAGCAGACTCCTACAGAACAACTTGCTTGCTAAAGCTGAAAAAAGTGAATTCCACAAGCACACGATTACCTTCTTGGGATATGTCATCAGCGAGCAAGGGGTACAGATGGACAATAGTAAGGTGAGTGCTGTCACAGAATGGCCAAAACCTACCAGTGTCAAGGAGTTACCAAGGTTCCTTGGGTTTGCAAATTTTTATAGGAGGTTCATCCAGAACTATAGTACTGTGGCCGCCCCCCTCACAGCCTTACTTTGTGGAAAACCGAAAAAGGTTCCCTTGCCTGGAACAGTGCAATAGGCCTTCGACCAACTGCCGCAGTGATCCCATATGTTCACTGGGATGTTATGTGATGTTACATATGTTCTGGAGGGGAGGGGGTGTGGCCAGGTAGAGAGAGAGACCTTGTGATCACATACGATAGTGATGTCACACGTATTGCTGTACTACACCGCACACAGGGAGGCAGACCTACGCTGGCACCTAGTGGAGGAAATAATTCAAGCCCAATGCTATGAACTGCCACCCCCTGCGTGTCCTCCCATGCTACAATATGTTCCCAATGCCCTCAGGCAACACACCATGGAATGGGTTCTTACAGCTTACCAAGTTCCAGCTACCCAGGCTTCCAACGAACCACACAGCTTCTCCAGAATGCCTTCTGGTGGCCCTCACTAGCTGTTGACACTAAACGGTACATGGAGACCTGCAGTGTATGTGCTCATGATCTGCTATCTATGGACATATTGCAGTAGAGAGCAGCAACATTGGAGTAAGTTTCTTTCATTGGCCTAGTTTGCCCAGAACTCCCTCACCTGCAAATCATTAGCCTAACTCCAGTGCGTGCTTGGATGCCAGCCACCTTTGTTCCACTGGTCAGGAACCGTCAGATGTCCTTGCCATCAATGACTGGTTCCGGTGTAGTAGAGAAGTCTGGGCGAGCGCCCTTGTGCGCATTCAAAGAACAGTACGCAGCCAGCGCATCCAGGCAAACCATAGGAGACGTTCACACCCATCGTATCAACCCACAAAGAATCTCTGCCTGAGACTACCTTGTTGAAAACTAAGCCTTTATTTGTCACAGTGAAATTCTTTCTTCACATATCCATGATACAGCACCCCTGGAGCAGAGAGGGTTAAGCACCTTGCTCAAGGGCCCAACTGTGGCAACTTGGCAGTGCTGGGGCTTGAACCCCAATATTCAGGTCAATGACCCAAAACCTTAACTACTTAAGTCACCACCACACATATCCCAGCTTATTAGGAAGCCAGGGTCAGCTATGATATGGCACCCCTGGAGTAGGGAGGGTTAAGGACCCAAGAGTGGTAGCTTAGCAGCGCTGGGGCTCGAACCCCCAACCTGCCGATCAGTGACCCAGAGCCATAACCACTTGAGCCACCACATCCCCGATCTTGCATCTCTCATCAGGTTAACCCTGTGACTTCCCAAGTCCAACTGCCAGCCAGCTATCATATTTCACCCATGTTCCATGCCTCCCTCCTCAACCCATCCCAAGCAAGGGCCCCTTCCACATCTACAGACATTTAAACAGTGCACACGCCACTAATCAACGGGAAGTATCGTTAGTTCTACTACATACCAAGCCATTTGTTTTGACATTGTATCTTTGGCATTGTATATGAGTATATGTTTTTTGGATTTATTGCATTTTGTCTTTGCCCTTATTGGATTTGTTTGCCACACTGACTGTGTTTCCTTGTGTAGGACCATTTGCTCTTTTACCTGGATTTATTGCTCTTTGTCCTTGCCCTTATTGGATTTGTTAGCCATTCTGACTTTGTTTTCTGGTTTTTTGGACTTTGTGCCTGTTTTGTTGACCTGCCTTCTGCCTTGCTGTTTTTTGGATTATCAAAAGTGGTGCATAGAGCTACATATCTTAGCTGTTTCTCCACAAAAGTAATCATTTAATTATTCATTTATCATTTTATGTTATCATTTTACTATTTTACTTTATATATTTTAAAGCTTGTATTTTCAATGGACGTTTTTGTTATTCTTGAATTAAATCTTTAAATGACCCTGCTACAAAAGTATTAAAATAAAACACTCTCAGAAAAGCATACAGGAAATATAATAAAATGTGTCTTAAAACACTCCTTCCATTTTGACTTTCTGGAAGCACACTGTAAGTGTGTCACAGTTTTAGAATAGATTCTGTTAATGTGTCTTTAAATAAATAAATAAATAAATAAACAAACAAACAATAATACCCTAAATAACAGTTTCTCAATTAAGAGATACTGCTATTGTGTTACACCCTGACTGCTGAACTTATTGATATACAGCAGGTGTTGTATTACTAATATTTATATATTATTAAAATGAAAAGACAGCAGTCAAAAAATAGATATCATCATACCTTCTTTTTCAGCGTTGTCCACTGCATCATTGACCCGCCGTATCACTGTCACAATGGAAGCTAATTTGAGGTTTAAGCAAACAACAAATCAAACACAAACAAATCAAATAAAGGACTTTAAATAATTTATTACACCCTAGTAGATTTGTCAGCTAGCCAGGATAAACATGTTATGATTTACATTTAATCAGGAGCCATGCTATGACTGCTTGTTTTTCCAAACAGTATTACCACTGATCCTCTACTATTGACTGAAATATCAGTATAGTTCACCCTAATTGACAGAATAATTAATGAATATAATGTTGAGTTAGGGTTGAGGTTAGGCTGTGAGTCATCTTAATGCTCTACTATCCTTTGTGCTTGGAGCTTTGTGTACTTGTGACGCACATTCTTCTGCTATGACTGATCCCACATGGAGGTTTGTTTTCCTTCAACAGTGTCACCTTTGCCTTGCTCAGTAGAGACCTAAATCTAAATTTAGATTTCTGTAAAGTTGCTTTGTGATATCTATTCTTAAAAACATTATACAGATAAAGCTAAATAGAATTGTATGTATTCTCAACACCGGTGCTGAGAGCTACAACATTTTTGCAGTACAGTGAAGTTGTTCAATAGAACACCTGTTTGCTTTCTACACTTAACCTTACTTGCTGCAATAGTTGCTGTGATTATTAGCACATAAATGGCAGGTGGAACATGTCAATTTCATTAAGATGTAATTGTTTTAAGGCAGCTTTGTTGGCATCATATGTACCTACAATGTCTACAGGAAGTTGATAAAGGCTAATGTGGTGGGTTTGATGGGAACTGGTATGAATGGGGTTTACTACAGAAGATGTATAGTTGATATGCTGAATGTAGCCTCACCGTCATCACAGAAGTCAGATCTAACAGAATGAGCTTCACTTGTACTGCTATCTGAAAAACAAGAGGCCTCTTCTGTTGTACTATTGGACTCTACAGAGGAGTAGAAGTTATACACACAGACAAATTAGACTACAAGTGTTTTTACTGAACTGTTTATGCTTATGTGTCTTACACACACACACACACACTGTTTGATGATATGCTCCTAGACCTAGTTATTGCTTTACTGTCGTATGCTTCTGCATATTTTATTCCTTACTTAATAAAACACAAGTAAACACTGTAAACACAGAAAATCTGTCTCTTAGCTAGACTACACACACTATTTATATTATGTCTTTGTGCTCTCGGCTATGTAAAGAAATCTTAATCAAATTTCACATCCAAATCTACTAATTGCTTTGCCATAATTTCAGTTTATGCACAACAATATTTCATATAGTGGTTAGCGCAATTTTTGCTCAGTTTATAGCAGCACCTCATAGACTAGCAGCATGTAACAGTTATATAAAATAAAATTTATTCTAAAAACCCAAGACCAAAAAAGACTATAAAACATGACAGTATGAAGCAGGAGAAATCATCATATTATTATTTTGGCAAGGAACCAGTAAACGTAATGCCTCTAATGTAATTTTGTGCGCTTCTGATTCATTAGTGGAGCTAGATGATAAAGGATTTCATTATTTCTTCACTTGCTCTTAAAACAAAGCTTTTTATTCTCTTTTTCAATTATTAAAAGATTTTCTTTATCTATGCGAAGTGAGGGTCAAATATATGTGTGTGAAGTGTACATATTCATGTGATCTCTTTACCCCATTTTGTGTCCATTTCCTGTCCATCTGCCCGATGACAGATGTTTCTGTCTTGCCATTTTAGCGCCTGAGCTTCATATTCTTCATTCTCATTTTCATCATCATCATCATCTTCTTCGTCATCATCCTCCCAAGGAGGTTTGCAGAGAGGGAAGTTAGGCAACAACGAGGGCAGATTTGGAGCAACGCTACACACAGCCACTCCTCTTCTAGATATGCCTAGATTGTGTGACGTTATCTGAAATGTAGCCATTGGGGGTGGGCAAGAGACGGTGGCCAGAGCATGCTTTTCTGCTGTTTTCTCGCCCTGACACCGAGGTGCTGTGTAAGCAGTAGGGCGCACCATAACCTGCGGAGGTCCTCCAGTGCCCTCGGCACCTGCACACATTTCACGTAGAGGATAGCCATTCTCTGTGGAGATCCCTGCTGACTCAGCGCTCACCCAGTCCTTGCGTAGCAGCTTCTTATGGAAAACAGCCAGCAGCACGAGAAGCACAAACACCACGAAAAGCAAAACACCAATGCCAATCACTTCCGCAGGGCCAATGTAGGACAAGATCTCGGCCTGTGTTCCTACTACACCTGTTGATGGCTGCCCACAGAACTGGCCCTCGAAGCCAGCTGTGCAGTTGCAGTAGAATCCACCGAATGTGTTCACACAAGTGCCGCCATTCTCACACTCCTCCCGCTCACACTCGTTCACATCCTCATCGCATCTGTGTTAATTCAGAGAGTCGTTAATCAGTGAGTCATTTTGCTCTTTCACAATTGTCATTTTTGTATAACGAGACCAAGGGTAATATTTTCTTTAAGTTATTCATGATTAAGAGAATTTCTAATCATATAAGCAATTTATAAGCTGACCATACAGTTTAAAAGCCATGTAGAAGATGTGAAAAATGTTATATTTTATTGAGACTGCATTCACAAGACTTTAAAACCCTTAATTTTAGCTTTAAAATTGCAGCTTTTAATCACACACAATCTGTAAAACTAAACTGGCAGATAACTGTAGTATTGTGTTAAATAAAGTTATTATATATTTGTGTGTGTGTGTGTGTGTGTGCATTAAATAAGATTGAACACCTGACTGAGAATTTTGCTTTGTGACTTGTGAGATGAAAAGCATTTCCTTACTTTTGCACAGCAATGCTGCCCTCTTATGGAAGAGCTTTTTCTACAAAGCCCACAGACTGTGACTTATTATAAAAGCAGTCCCACATGGCCCTAATTACTGTAATATCCATCAATAATTATAACCAGCCATAATGACATTATGCGGGACTTAATTAAGAATAACTGTTACATGACCAATCACAAATTAAAATACAATGAGGCATTTGTATTCAGTGGATGTCTGAGAGAGAGAGAGAGAGAGAGAGAGAGAGAGAGTGTGTGTGTGTGTGTGTGTGCGTGTGTGTGTGTGTGCTGTCTGTGTAAAGGTACGGTTTGATTACTCAAAGATGAGTCTTACATGAGTCCGGTGAAGCCTTTTGGGCAGCCACAAAGGAAAGTGCTGCCCACAGCTTTACACTCTCCTCTATTCCGACATGGTGTGGGGACACAAGATGAGACCTCCGTCTCACAGAGCATACCAGTGTACTGTGGTGGGCAGCTGCAGGAAAATGCTGAGGGACCATGCCCATGAAGAACAGCAATTATGACAAGCAATCTTTCATCAGTCAGTTATTAACATTAAATACAATTACTTAACCAAATCACCGAATACAACACATCAATTTTATCACGTTCTCAAATGTTGTTGATCTTTCAGCTGCTCCCTGCAGGTGAGGGGTCAAAACAACTTAGCACAGGTCTTATGCCAGATGCCCTTCCTGACACAACCCTCCCCATTTTTATCCAGGCTTGGGACTAGCACTGCATCTAGTGGCTAGGGTTTGGGCACAGGCTGGGAATCAAACCCAGACCTTCCACATGGTAGGCGAGAAACCTACCACTGAGCCACCAGTGCCCTATCACATGTTCTTGAATAAAAATTCAAAAGATGTATATAATTGTACAAAATCCCATTTAGTTTCATGCTTTGATCACATCTTACTGCCTGAAAGCTTCCACTGCAGCATTTAACATCAGAAGAAAGTGTGAACTGGCCTCTTCGACACACATATGCTTATAAATGCCCCTGTCACTACCAACCTCCCCACACCAAGAGCACTGACATTTATTGGTCTCTTAGACTCCTGGCTATGGGAGATGTGGGCACAATGTCATTAGGGAGAATGCGTTTTGTTGTGCCCCTGTAGAGCCCTTGATTAGAGCTTGTTTTAATCTTTTATTATTATCCCTATGCTTACAGAGGTCAATTCTAAAATCTTTTTTTTCCTTAATAGGTTTAGGATACATTCATGATATTTGTTTTGTAATATATTTTAACTGATTTTAGATGAAATGCCATTTGTTCTAATTTGTTTTGATTTTTAAATGTTATCATGGGTGAATTGCTCAAAAATCAGCAAATGGGGTTTCACTTTTAGATATAAATAGTTAATAATTAGATTATTAGATTAGACTATTAAATTAGATTAGATAGGAATTGTTAATAATTTATTTATTGACTAAATCTTGTTTATTTCTCACCTAAGAACTTTTGTCAGTTCACAGGAAATGTGTGTTCAATTTAATCCACTACTACCGAACCTAAAAAATGAATATCACAAACCAAAACCTTTTAGAGCTATTAAATGACACACTTTTCTACATATTTTACCTCCGGAGAGCAGGCTATTGCAGGTGGCACCGTTCTGGCACAATGCCCCAAGGCAAGGGTTAGGGTACAGCATGCAGCCCATCTTCACCCCACTGATGGCTGTTAATTCACCATAGCGGTTCCTCTTAGTCTGTAGTGGCAGCTCATTGCCATTCAGTGTTACAGCACTCAGGCAGCCCTGGAAACCATCATATGGCCGGGAGTGCCTGAGCCCACCACTCTGTGTCACCTGGGCCCCAAAAAACAGTGAACTATTGGTGCCATGTGGCCAAAGATGAACAGGGACCTGGGCATCATGCCAGCGCTCTACATAGCTGTCATCCAGTGAGAGCAGTGTATAGTTGTAAGTCAGATCCAGGGCCACAGCATGCCACGCACCATCATTTATGGCATGCCCAGAGATGCCCAGCACATCCAGGCTATTTGTACAGTCCAACTGGAACCAGAGGCGCCCTTCCTCAATCTGAATGAACAGTATGACAGAGTGTGAGTGAGATGAAATAGCTGAGTAGGCATTGCAGAAAGCACATTCTAGATGGTAGTGTGATAAGCCATCAGAATCCTAAATGCAGTTGTATTGATTTGTCCAGATGTTTCACTAAATTTGACTTTGTTTGCATCATTATAAAGAAAAACATAAGTGGTCAGTACGTTTGGGGGTAAACATAATTTAAGCATTATTATTTTGTAACAGAAACCCCCACAAAGATAGAGTTTTTCTTACATTTACAGCATTGGGCAGACCCCCTTATCCAGAGCAACTTACATTTTTATCTCATTTTATACAACTGAGGGTTAAGGACCTTGCCTAGGGGAAGCTTGGTGGACTTGGGATTCAAACTCACAACCTTCCGATCAGCAAGCCAACACCTTAACCCCTAAGCTACCACATCCCGTTTTTTGTAGGTATAACCCTATAAATAAAAAAAATCTCTAAAAAAAAAAAAAAAAACTATAAAGAAACTATGAAAACACTGCAAAGACTTGGTGCAGATTGCATTAATGTAAAATGGTATAATGATATACAGTAGAGGTTTAAGTTTACATTTAATTAAATTAAATTAAAGTGTTTTAATTTGAGAATTTAATTAAAGTGTGTGCTTGTGTTTACCTTTAGCATGTGACAGGGCGCAGTAAGTCTGTACATTATGACTCCTCTGTTCTGAAAGGTTCTGATCTTCAGACCGACCTTCATACCCTGATCCTTACTGCTGGCAGTCACTCTGTACTTAATATAGCTGTTCCCTGAAAAACTTAGAGACGTCTGACCTGCAGAACACATCAGCAAAAGACAAACAAGCCTCAGGAAAGCAGAATTGCGCACACACACGCACACACACACACACACGCACACACACACACACACACAGACACCAGTCACTGCTACATACTGCACAATGCCAAATATCTTACGTACATAACTCTGAGCCCTTTCAAATTTATTCCCATACCACTGATAAGATTATAGTCTTGTTTCAAAGACAACCAAAGCTAATTGGAGGTGATGTGCTTACTTTTTAGTGGGATGTACTCACATAATGTGATTGTGCTATAAATGACTAAAAAGAGAACATTCAGGAAACACTGATAAATAAATTAAAATACACTATATGGCCAAAAGTATGTGAACACTTGACTGTGACACCCATACAGTATGTGCTTATTGAACATCATATTCCAAAACCATGGCATTAATACGTATTTGGTGCTTTCTTTGTTGCCTCTAGCCTCCATTCTTCTGGGAAGGATTTTCACATAATTTATCCTAAATGTTGCTTGGGGATTTGTGCCTATTTAGGCTAATGGAACACTGATGTCAGATGAGGAGACCTAGCAAGCAGAATACTTTCCAAATCATCCCAAAGGTTTTTCAGAAGAGTTGAGGAAGGAATTTGTGCAGGCCAGTTGAATTCTTCCAAACCACATATTAATGGATGTCACTTTGTGCATGTAGCATTGTCATGTGGAATAGTTCCAGTGAAGGGAAATCATAAAGACACAGCATATAAAGGCATTATAGAAAATCTTGTGCTTCCATGTTTATGGCAAAAGTTTGGCACAGTCTACATATGTAGGTCATGGTTAGGCATCCATATACCTTAAGTCAAATAGTGTATTTAGCTTTAACTGACTAAAGCTTTTACATTTTAGTTCACTTATTTTATCTGGCTACAGTTGCTAAAACTAGTCTAAAACTATCAATAATAACATAAATAATACTGTTATGTATTTAATTAACTACCAAAACTAAATACTGGAAGATTTGAGTTTGCTCTAACCTGCACACTGGTGGAGAGTTTCAGGCAGGCACTGGCAGGCAGAGGGAACTGTTGAGGCACTGCGTACACACTGCATGTCAGGAGGACAGACCTGGCCTTCACAAAGCTCTGCAGATGTTGAACATATTCCACCTGCTCAAGAAAGAGCAGTATGTTTAGATCATAAGCTATGCAAAAAAAAAAAAAAGGATAAACAGCTCAGATAAATGCAAACAGCCAGAAATATAAAGAAGTCTTTGGCTCTGTGAAGAGCATTTTGAAATACACTTGATGAACACTTTATTAGGAACACTATACTAATACATGGATTCCCCAAGATGTTGGAAAAATCCCATTTAGGTACTGGTCCATGTTGATATCATTGTATCATGCAACTCCTGCAGATTTTTTATGTGGACTGAATCTCCTGTTCTGCCATATTCGGTAGCTGCTCTATTAGATTCAGATCCAATGACTCTAAAGAACAATGTATTCATTGTCATGAAACCAATTTGAGATGACTTAGAAGATGCTAAATTGTGGCCATGAAGGGATGCACATGATCAGCAACAATACTCCAATAGGCTGTAGCACTGAAGTGATGATTGATCGGTATTATTAGGATCAAAGTGTACCAAGAAAACTTTACTCACACCATTACACCTCCGCCACCAGCCTCGACTGTTAACACAAGGCAAGTGGGTCCATGGATTCAAGCTGTTCAAAATCAATTAGATTTTTCTCATTCTGATGGTGGGTGAAGCTGCGTGATTTTATACACTGCACTGATGCTACACAATTGGCAGATTAGATAACTGCCTGAATGGGTAGGCTTACAAGTCTATATTATCTATATTAATCGCAATGCAGTGAGTTCAGATTTAGCTAAATTGATAACCTGGCACCCGAAATTGCCAAATTCCTTATTTGTAACATTTAAATTGGGTATTGTTATAGGAGCAGGGAATAATATTTGGTTGATAATAAAAAAAAAAAAAACCTTTGGTCACTGCTATATTACTGGAAGTTATGATTCACAACAGAAAAATACACCGGGCATGACTAAGTGCAGTGCTGGGGAGTAACTAGTTACATGTAACAGAGTTACGTAATTTAATTACAAAATAAATGTAACTGTAATTCGTTACAGTTACTGAGAAAAAATATGTAATATAATGACAGTTACTTATGAAAATGTTAAAGATTACAAATAGAGTTACATCTGAATGTTTTCTTTAAAAAAAACTAGGATATGTTGAATAATATTAATTTGTTGCTAGTATTTGTTAAAGCGGTGCTATTCTGATGCTTTTGATTGGTTCTCTGGTTTGAATTTGCGGCGCGTCTGCCAATTACGTTAATCCACATTGCCCCGGAAAGCTTTAGGCTACTACACTGTCTGAGAGTTACCACCATGGAGAGTGATAAAAATGCATTTCAGTCCTGGAAATCTAAAAATAATTTCATCCTGAAATCCAGTAAGGGGCAAATATAACAGTTCAGTGCAAAATTTGTTTGCCAGCTGTTAAAATGCTTTCGACATCAAAGGCTTCAATGTTGAACCTGAGGAAGTATCTGCAGGTCTGTAACCTAGCCTTTCTTTATTTTCTAAAAGCATATGGTTTTTGTCATTATTGTGAGTGTACAGAAATAAAAACAGACCCTTTAGTTTCGAATGATATATTTCTCGTTTCTGTATAATAAAAAGTGACAGAGTGGTCAGTCGATTTACTGAAGCTGCTATGTGGAAAAAATCCACTAAAATGCGCCTGCGCATTCATCGAGCCCATAGTGTACTCAAGACCTGTATTCAAAACATTCAGAACAAATTAGCTAGTCTCCTAGCTACCTTTACCAGGCACACTTCTATTTATGAACCGTTTGACAGAAAATATATAGCTCACATTTTTCCTCCTTGATAATGTGTTGGTAAAGTCAGATCTAATATAACTTAGTTATTTTAGCGCTGTAGCATACATTATGATGACTCTTTTCAGATTATGTTTTTTTTTTCCAAGGCATTGTTACTTGCCAGTGTGTCCTGTCATAGCTATGCAGATTTAATTCCTAAAACAATATTAAACAGTTTTTGTTATGAAGTCTGGTTTTGTGGTGGCTGTGCTTAAAATTAAATCAATATAATCTTAATTCAAGTGATGAAAGATTTAAAATTCTAACAGTAAACAGAGTTGAGTTCTACTGTAAGGTTAACCCTGCCTGGTATAAATGTTTGGAAATGATTTAGTTGAAAATATCTGTTAGAAACTTGAAAGTAATCACAAAGTAATCAAATGTAATCAGTTACTTTACTTTTATAAAGTAATTGAAAAGTTACACTACTTATTACATTTTAAACAGAGTAACCTGTAATCTGTAACCTATTACATTTCCAAAGTAACCTTCCCAACACTGACTAAGTGTACGGTTTTTTCTATGTCATGGTTTCATCTGCCATGACGCAGGGCTTCAAAAAAGCTTTACCCATTATATATTTGCTTCTGTTCATTTGTAATTGGATTTTGGAATATAGCCTGGAGTCGGACCTACCTGAGCACATGCAGGTCTCTGCACGCCTGAAACGTGGTAAGACGAAGCTCACTTTAGAAGTACAATAGGTGATGAAGTCAACAAGTTCCATCTTCAGGCTGAGCTCACACACACCATCACCACAGTCCAATTCTCCTGAGCAGCTCTGATCTAGCACTTCCACCAGCTGTAGCTTTTCCCGCAGTTTACCCAGCCTCAGTGCCAGCTCCCCAGGCCCCAGATACCCTCCGTCCTGTGCCTCCACTGCCAAAAGCACCTCTAGATGGGAAGACTGTGCTACCGACTGCACCCCTATAACATGCATAGGCTCTGAGGTTTGTGCCACTCCAGCCCCAACCAGTGCATTCTGGAGTGTTCTCTTCAAATGTTTTAGATATATACCCACAAAGTCCTCAGGAGAGAGGTCTTGGAAGCGCAGCATGACTGCATTCTGCACCATTTCCTCTGTGGCCACCTCCACTTGTACCTTTACGCCAATTATTTCAGAGAACTGTCCATCACTGACTGTGACATTAATGAAGTACCTAGAAACATTGGTAGTGTTATGAAATAACATACAACCCACAGTCTGAAATGACAGAAACAAACAAAAACAGAAGTACACACTGTTGTTTACACTGCTACCTGCCAGGCTCCAGGCCACTGAGGGCCACAATCTTGCCATCCTGTTGGTCGATCCTGAACAGGCTTTTTGGCTGAGGCTGTTGTTTAAAAGACAGCACGTCATTTTCATCTTCATCGCTGGCATAGATCCTACCAATGATTCCACCAGGAAACACATCTTCCACCATTACTATAATGATTTCCAGAGGAAAGACCACAGGCTTAAAGACACTTCCTCCAATCACACGCACAACCACGAAAGAGGATGATGACAAGCGAGGCTTTCCAGAGTCCCATGCCTTACTCATAACGGAGGAAAGTGGAAAACACATGCATAAAATAGTATAAATAACATGAAGTTACAGTGTTTGTATTTATAAATACACTTTTAAATGTAGTCATTATAAAGTTCATAAAGTTGTTATAAAGTTCATAAAGTTAGTCATTTTCCTGCAGGATTATACTTTGCATTACATCTATGCAAAAACTAACATTAGATTTTTGCATTAATATATTTTTAATATAATAATATTTTGTTTAATTATTTGTTGAAATTACTAGAACATCATTCTTTTCGATTTGAGGTAAAGTTGCTTTGCACTGAAGGAAACTGGACTAATGGACCATCATTTAGAAAACAGATGTTTGATGTTTTGCCAAACTTATCACATTATTTAGGATGTACTGTACAACATGACATGTGAAAAGCATTAAGGTAAATGTTCATAGACATCAGCATTAAACTTAACACTTCTTGTCAACTGACATAAAAACTACATAAACTTAGGACTCACTGCAGTAAGTGTCACTTGTCATAAAGTCTGCTTTGCTCAGTTTTGATGTCAAGTGCATACTGTCTTGATAACTGATATGTTATATAACCTGCCACGTGAGGTTTTAGTAAAACCAGAAAAAGTAGATGCTTACAAAATTCAATTATGTAATGTAGCAGTCACTTGACTCAGGTGCTATGTCATCTTGACAACAATACTGATTAGTAGACAGCTAATGCATGCTGTATTAGAGCTTTGTAAATGTTCATGTAGAGTAATGCCAGCTGTCATAAAGAGCTTACACAGGTGACGTTGAACAATAAACACAGCTTTTAAGAACTGTTAATGTACAGTTTGTCAATATGATCCTGCTTTTTAATGTAAGCACACCTGTATCTCAAGGACATACTCCCTTGTGTCATGTGGTCCAAACAATTTGTTTGAGCGTAGCTCTCCATTCCTGTCCAGTGTGAATGCATTGTTCTCGTTCCCAGATACAATTAGGAATTCAAAAGGGCCTCCGTTTCGTGGAGAGTCATTATCAGAGACAGACAGTTTCAGGATGGTGGTACCTGCAGGTTTGTTCAGCTGAAAATGCACATAATTAAAATTTTATTCTAACGATGAAAAGATTTTTTTTTAAATATAAGGCTGTTCTATACTGAAACAATGTTATAGTTTCTTAAAAGAAAATCATAGACATCATGAGCACACACCTGAATAACTGCTGAAGCATTTCCTGGGGAAAACATTGGAGGATTGTCATTCACATCGGCAATGTCAATGTTCACCGTTACTGACGTAGACATTGCAGGAGATCCACTATCGAATGCCTGGACTAACAGCCTGTAGCTTGAGACCTTAGATGAGATATGAGAAGACATAAGAAGGTGCATAGAGTGTAATTAAAATATGATTAAAATAATTGTGTGTTAAACATTCTAGCCCAACCAATATGACACCTGGGTCCCACAGGACCATTCTCAATTCACACTTCTTACTCTACCAGTATCCTATAATAAAAGATTTCTATATCTTGGAGGACGTGGTCTCTTCCTGAATGACAATGTCTCTATCTACAGGCCACAAGGGCTCAACGAATGGTCTGATAAGTATGAAAATTATGTAAATCATATGCTGTGGCCAACACAGCCACCAGATCTCAACTTATGACTTGGAATTCATGTGTTCATCCTTCCAGTGCAGTTGAAGAGACTTGTAGAATGTATGTAACTAAAGCTGTTATGAAGCCAAGACTCCTTATTAAGTTTATGTTATTTTTTACAGCCATGTCTTACAGATTCACCGATGTATTTGTAGAGAAAAGAATCTAAACACTAAGGCCAAAGTGGTTTAATGTTTGTGATAGTCATAAAGGTTGGTTAAAGATCTAACCTTTTCTCTATCAAGTGCCTTGTTGACTTTCAGTAGTCCTGTGATCGGATCGATCCAGAACTGGTTCCCTTGGTCTCCTCTTAAGATTGAGTAAGTAATTCGTCCATTTACTTGGCTGTCAAGGTCTTCTGCTAATAACTTCACACCACAAGCCCACACAAAACAAGTGCCTCAATAATGGTACATAAAACAATCATGGCCTATTTCCTGCAAATTCTCATCATTTAAATTAAAATTTTGTAGCTTATTAAGTAAATGCAAGGAAGAAGTGAACATAATTAAACGCTTGCTATAAAACGAACTAAGTAATTATCTAGTAGCGGCTAATAAATGCTAAAGAAGTTGTATAAAACCAGACAGTATTGAACCGTACCCTAGTGATTGTCTCTCCAATGGCAGTGTCTTCACTGACCAGAACATTATAAATCTCCTCACTAAAGAAAGGTGCGTTATCATTAACATCCATCACTTCAATGCTTATTATTGTGGATGTTTTCAGAGGAGGGGTTCCACCATCCACAGCCTCAACTTTGAGGAAAAACTCTTTACACACTTCATAATCCAGATCATCAGCCACTGAGATGCTTCCTGCAGTAATAAGCAATGAGAATTAGTCTTCAATACAATACAGTACAGACCTGCCTTCTGATGACCAAATCTTTTGCAAACCTCAACCTCTAAAAAAGTACTGCTATGTTTAAATTTCTTTTTAGATATTGCAGTTTCCTTTCATGCCAATGTTTTTCAACTTCAGTCCTAGAATCCCTCTAATTATAAATTGCATATTTTATATTATTTCATGCATACAGTACACGTGACCCGTGCCTAAACTGCTATCCTCATGTTATGGCTCATTGCTATGATTTGTCTTATGTTCTTGTCATGTCATTTATGCTGAAAGTGGAAAATTGTATTTGTATTTGTATTGGAAAATATTTATTTTGTGGTTACAGTGAAATGTAGGTCTTCTAGATTTATGATTAATTAAAAAACTTAAGACATGGCCAGTAAACAGCATCAATTGGTCTCTCACCTTTGGTCTTATCAATGTGAAACTTTCCAAGTTCATTGCCTGTACTGATACTGTAGTATATCTCAGCATTGACACCAATATCCTTACTGGAGGCAAAGACCCTCAACAGCTCTGTTCCCACAGCAACATCCTCTGGCACTGTTACAGCATAGTCCTGCTTCTGGAAGACTGGTGGGTTATCGTTCACATCCAAAACCATGACAATGAGGTCTACCTGTGTGGAGAGGGAGCTGGCTGCCCCTGTTTGGTCTGCAGCCTGGACCCTAACCCGGTATGAGTCTTGGATCTCTCGATCCAGAGACTTCTCCAGAATTACCACTCCAGAAAAAGGGTTAATGGAGAAGACACCATCAGCAGAGTCTACTAGAGAGTACATGATTCTTCTGTTCAGGCCTGGGTGAGATACAGGGTAGAAATAAACAGACCACTTTGAATTGATTGTTTTATATTATTTTCAGTGTGTGGCTGAATAACAGTAAAGGACTACACTTAATCCATGCCTAGAGGTGCTTTCAAATATGCAGTATTTTGTGTATTTGAATTAAACCCTGATGAGCTTACTTCCCTGGTGCAGTTAATTTATAAACATGAACACAGGAATCTCTGGAAGAAAAAATAGTCTCATGCCTCTTCCAAGCAAACCTTTTTAATGTTGAATTGATTCAACATAAATTTGTATGTATCATTGGAATGAACCAGTGAATCATAGAGAAGCACGGTTATAACACTACACACTTTCAAACACAACCAATATTTTTATTCTTAAACTTAAATATAATTCCCATTAAATGGGTTAAGCCATTATGAAAAACAAAAGTACAACACGATTTAAATGTAGATGAATGTGTTCTCATCAAAAAGCCTTCTTTTTCAGGCTTTCTTTAAATAACGCTGTGGTCCGAAGTGTGAATGTGCAGTATAATATCTAGTATAAAACCAACTTTCACAGAAATAATCACAGTAAGAATCAGAAAACTCTTTTCAAGTATATTCAAACACCTGCGCTTCAGTAAAAAAGAGAAATACCAGCCTATGTGTAGTGAGGAAAATGCACTAGTGAAGTACTCACCCTCATCAGGATCTTCAGCTTGAAGACGTGTTAGCAGGGTTTTAGGTGCAACATTCTCAAATACACTGGTTAGAAACTCAGTGAAAAAGAAGGATGGAGCATTGTCATTTATATCTATTACAGTGAGAAATATCTCAAAGCGACAGAATAAGCCTCCTCCATCTGTAGCCTGGGCTATTAGATTATAGTTCTGAGTCCTCTCCCGGTCAATCAGAGAGGCAGTCTTCAGCTCACCTGAAATAATAATAATAAAAAAAAAAACAGTTAATAAAAAAATTGCACTTTTGCTATACCATAGTTGAAATACCATAACAAAATTCAACTGAAAAACAAAAATAGACACATTTTATTGGACAAATAAAAGAAAGAAACTTACTATAACATGCTGATATAAGTGTGCACATTCCTTTATAATGGGGCAAATGTAATTATCACATCATGAACCTGTCATCATTGAAGTGATTCTGATTAACTTTAAATAAAGATCAGCTGTTTCTGTAAGATTTTCTTGACATCCCAGAGCAAAAGCCATGGTCTGCATAGAGCTTACTAAGCATGTATGGGATCTCGTTGTCGAAAGTAATAAATCAAGAGAGGAGTTTAAATGAATTCCCAAAAAATTAAATATATCATGGAACATCAGTAAGGCCATCATCAAGAAATGGGGAAAATGTGACACATCCAAGAACAGGATGTTAATATTACAAGACAAAAACTTAACAGGGAGGCTGCCAAGAGACAGCAACCTTAAGCTGCAGGAATATCTGGCATTGGTCACTCCCATGCACTTGACAACTGTCTCTAATATTATGGTGCAAAGATCTGACCACAGACACTCATAGAACAAAAAGTGTCCTAAAGATAATACCATGTATGAAAGGGAACAATAGCATTTGAGTTGTATACACAAAGAGAATACAGTTCAAGAGCAATGTGTATTTTTATGGGACTTCAAAACCTAACTGATGGATTTCTAAAAGTATGGTGGTATTCACTCCAAGGGAACATAGTACAGCAGAATTAAAAATACATAAAGTGACATCAGAGGTCTTGTAAATCTTAAAAAATGCTTATTTGTTTCATGGTGCTATGTTCTCATGAAAAATATGCCAATATGCTACATCATCATGTACAACTATGAGCCATGCTGGAGTATTATATTTATCAGCGACCTGGAATGTTAAAACTGTATACTCAGAAATGAAACTTACTGTACTTGGCCAGTTTGGCTATCATATACTGTACCGTGTAATCCATAACTGACCCTAATACACCTAATGCCTAACATAAATGTCTGCTATGTATGTTTCAATGCATTTTATCAGTTTACTGTCAAACAACTGGTTACTGAGTATTATCTTTACCAGTGTTAGTATCCATGTAGAAGTCTTCAACTCCTATGCCAAATAAGGAGTACTGAATTTCTGCATTGGTACCGATGTCAGAGTCTGTAGCCGAAACAGTCAGAATTCCATAATTAATGGGTATGTCCTCTGGAAAAGAGGCATCATATACAGCCTGGTGAAACAGAAGGGCAAAAAGTAAAAATAACAAAAATAATTTCATTATGATTAAAATACTTATTAATGTTATTAAAGATGAATAATGGAATGCATACTACTGTCTTATATTAAGTAATGCTTATTAATGTACTCTTTTTTTATGAACTGGTTCCAATTTATGTATGTAAATCATATTTTATTTAATAATAATAATAATAATAATAATAATAATAATAATAATAATAATACAAATTTTATGAGTAAAGCTTTGTACATTTATTATTATTAATACATAAAATTACTTAATAATACGTGTTAATTATAATTATTTTCATTATTTAATGGGTAAAAAACATTTCACTTAAATGTTATTTAGATTTAGACTATTATTTAAAACTACTGTATATCTATTTTGCCAGAGGCTTCAATGGTGAAAGCAAAATAATCAATGTCCCCTGACAGGGTATGGAAATAATAAAGTGTACATGGGAGACATGCTTGACATGTAGATTTTAACAAAGGTAATTTAATTTTACCCACACCTGGTTACATATGGGGCTGTTGTCATTGGCATCCATAATGGTGACCTCTACAGTCACCTGGGTAGCAAACAAGCTGTCGGACGCAGTGATATTGAGTAGATATCGATCCTGTTTTTCCCTATCCAGTGGCCGCTTCACAGACAACATCCACACTCCTTGCACTGAAGCTAGTGCAAACACCCCCCTAGGGTTCCCCCCTGGGCCAAGGAAACCACCACCACAGACAAAAAAGATTATATTTACAATATAATAACAGTAATAAATATGAATCTGTAACAGGACTAATTTTATTTCTGCCTAAACTCGTTCTTCCAACCACTAATATGTGTGGCTCATATGTAACTGCAATGAAAACCTGCAGACACATCGGCTCTCAAAGATTCAGAAAATGTGATAAATAAAAACTATTAACTAGTAATGGGAGAAGGTTTACTACAAATGATTAAATGTGACACTCACGGATATGACACATAGACTCACACTTCCCCCCACATGCGCTGCCTTTTTACTTGACTAGTTCATTATATTTATTCTACTGCATCATGATACAGAGGCCTAGATTAATACATACCTGTGATATGGAGGCTGACCAGCCTATTCTGATCTGAGGTGTCTAAGTCTCTGGTGCTGAGAACAGATACTACTTCTCCAAGTGGGTCATTCTCCCTCACAGAAGCTCTGTAGTAGTCCCTCTCAAAGATAGGAGGGTTGTCATTGATATCAGCAATGGCAACAGTAACCACAGCAGTAGAAGAGAGAGAGACTGTTTCTCCTAGATCTGATGCAACCACAGTGAATGTGTAAGATGGACATATTTCATGGTCCAGGTCTCCAAGAGCAGTGATCCATCCGGTTTTACTATCAACTGCAAACATAGTATTGATCGTAGAGGTTCTCTCAAAGGTTTGCTCTTTCTCATGATTGAAGATTGATCCAAGGCTGTAGGTAACCTGACCATTTGACCCCCAGTCAGGGTCCAAAGCATGTACCCGCATGACCCTTGTACCTACAGGAATGCCCTCCATTACCATAGCTACATATGAGCTCGTCTCGAAGGAAGGCTTATTGTCATTCACATCCAGGACTTTCACCTCCACATCAACTACATACATAGATTCTACTAGATCTTCTCTCATGGTTGCAGACACTTTGAAGCGATAGATGTTGACTAGTTCATAGTCTAGTGAATTATCAAGCCTAATAAGCCCAGTTTCTCTCTCAATAACAAACATTTTACCCTGGTTGTTCTCCACTGTTTCTCCATTTACCACAGCAAAAAATGCTGCCTGACCTGGACTCAGGTACACTGAACCTATGGCTGTCCCAACTGGTGTGTCCTCAAGTATGGTAAAGGAGTATTGAGGCTGAGTGAAGGCTGGTATGTTAGCATCAGGTGGCAGTACATGGATAAATGCAGACACCAATGAATGTTTAGAAGGGACTCCTCCATCTGTGGCCTTGACAAAGAATGATAGTACAGTTCCTCTCAAATGAGCCATGCTTCCCTTTGTAACCATCCACCCACTATCGGGCTCAATTTCTAACACATCCACTAGAGGAAGCCTTGCCTCACTGTACAGTGAATAAGTCACCTTGCCATTGCTCCCAGCATCTGGGTCCTGAGCCTGGATCTGAGTCACAAGTGTACCGATGGCTATATTAGCTTTAATGCTAACCCTATACTCTGCAGCCCTGAAGAGTGGTGCATTGTCATTCTCATCTGTTAGTATTACTCTAACACTACAGAAAGATGCTCTTCCACCCCCATCCAGAGCCATTACTACCAGGACAATGTCCCTGTTCACTGGATTCTCTCTGTCTAATTTTTGGGCAGTGGTGATCACTCCATCTGCTCCTATAGCAAATAAAGTCTTTCCCACGTCATTGATAAATGAATACATTATCTGGCCAAAAATCCCGTAGTCCTCATCTGTGGCCCGCACCTGCATAACCTTAGCCCCTGCAGGGACATTTTCTTGTATCTCAGCTAGGTAAAATGTCTGACTAAAGACAGGGTTATACAGGTTAGCCCCCAGAATTCTGATGTTTACCTGTGCTATACTAGTGAACACTCCGTCTGATGCAGAGACATTAAGCATGTATATCTGCTGCATGCGCTGCAAACGTTGGTGTGACAAAGACATGACTCCTGTTTCAGGGTCCATTAAAAAGTTCATCCTATCATCTCCAGAAAGAATGCTATATTTTAGTTTGCCAAAATCAGAGATGTCTGCATCAGAAGCCTGAACACACGTTACAAAGTGCCCCCTGGGAGCAAGTTCATTAACAAAAGCTTCATAGACTGGCTGATTAAAGGATGGAGGGTTGTCATTTGTGTCATTTACTAAAACAGTAATCATGACTTCACTGCTCTGGGCTGGAGTGCCATTATCTGTTGCTCGTACAGTAAAGCTATAGCGCTGGATCAGTTCATAGTCCAAAAGACGGGCTGTAACAATAAAACCAGTGGTGCTGTCAATGTCAAAGTAATCTGAGTAGTTCAAAGCATCTAGGAGAATCTCGTAACGAATAGCACAATTTTCAGAATCATTGTCTGTCGCTAAGAGTTGTACCACTGTAGTCCCAGTTATTGAGTTCTCAGCCAGAGTAACAGTATATGAGGCTTTCTCAAATACAGGTGCATTGTCATTTACATCTAAAATGTCAATATTAACATCCACCTCTGATGTAGCTCCAGTGAACATATCAGTGGACCTGACTATTAGCTTGTAATATGGAGTAGTCTCATAATCTAAGGGGTAAATTACACTGATCACCCCACTCTCAAAACCAATGTCAAACTGAAAAGAGGGATTCCAGTTCACAATTGTGTAAATGATGCTCTGTTCTTCAGGACTCACAGCAGTAATCTTTAGAATTGAGGTTGACACAGGTGTGTCCTCTCTAACAGAAATACCATAAAAGGGTTTATCAAAAACAGGCATGGCTTTGTTAACTACTGTGACTGAAAGTTCCACTGCAGTGAAAAGGGAGGGGTAGCCAGCATCACTTGCAATAATGACCAGTGAGTACTCAATACTGGACATGTCTGCTACAAAAGATCTTTGAATGGTGAGTTCTCCTGTTGTACTATTTAGCTTAAAATATCTATGCTCATCCTCGAGCTCATAGGAAACCATCCCATTTATTCCTTTGTCCAAGTCTATGGCTGACACCTGAAATACGGATGAGCCAATTTGTGCATCAACCTGTACTGCAGCATAATAAGGTAGGTCAACAAACTCAGGAGCATTATCATTGACGTCTTCCACTTGCACTCGTACAATCACCCTGGCAACCCTCAGCCAGTCATACTCACGACTTGCCTCTACCACCAACTCATAGACTTCTTGCTCTTCACAATCAAATGAGATCCCTGTGGTCTGTATGACCCCAGATGTGGGTCCAATTTTAAAGTGGATCCCTGCATTCAACACTGCATATTTGATGGGCTCATTCAGATGATTTCCTGTAGTACTGACTACCATTAAGGTAGATATGTTTGAGGTGTTCTCCAGCACAGTGAAAGAATATGAAGGCTGACTAAACAAAAGTCCATTGTCCATAGCCTCACGTACTATCACTGTAACAAGGGCAGTGCAGGAGTAACGTCCATCTGACGCCTTTATGTTGAAACAGTAGCGGTCCTGGGACAGTTTGCTGTTTTTGACTGTGAGGATGCCAGTGCTGGGATCAATGGAAAAGGGCTCCAAGTTGTTGTCAGCAAAATAATAAATTGACTTTGTACTGGTGTCAGGGTCAGATGCCTCCACTCTCAAAACCTCTATGCCAGAATATGTAGGAAGAAGCACAACAGCATCATAGGTATACTGAGAGAATCTGGGAGGAGAATCATTGATGTTTACAACTTTTATTAAAACTTTAGCTGGACTCTCTGCAGTCAACTCTGGGCTACCACTATCCCTGACATTGACATGGAAGTAAAACTCACTAAAAGTTTCATAGTCCAGAGTGGCAATGTTTCTGATTGATCCAGTACCAGAGTCAACAGTGAAGAATAATTTAGCCATGTCTTCAACAATCTGAAAGACTAAAAGGGAATTCTGGTTCCAATCAGAATCAATGGCTTGGATAACTAGGGGACTACCATCCTCACCTAAAACCACACTGTTGATGGGGGCTGCTTCACTAATGCTCCCTGAGTAGAACAGCTGTTGAAATACAGGTGGATTGTCATTCTTGTCAACCACTTGAATGTTAAGTGTAGTATTGGAAACAATCCCTGCCAGGTTGACAGCTTGGATAACCAAAATATAGGATGCTGTGGTTTCAAAATCTAAGGACTTCTGAGTCACAATTACACCTGTGTAGCGGTTGATTTCAAACCTCTTCTCATTATTCCCCTGGACTATATTGTACATGAGTTCTGAGGGGCTTATGGCTGTGATAATAGTAACAAAGGCTCCAACAGGCACATTCTCAGGGATCTCAGCCTGGTAATCTAGTTGGGTGAATTTAGGACTAGAGAAATTTGAGAGTGAGACAGCAATTCTAGCAGTGGCTGTGGCACTTAGTGCTGGATTTCCGCCATCCGTAGCACGAACAGTAAGGATGTAAAGGCCGACAAATGTGTAATCCAGCTCTCTGGCAACTGAAATGGTGCCAGACAGTGGATCAATTCCAAATGCACCTCCTGTATTACCTGAAAGAAAACAAGTTGTTTACAGTACTACAGTACTCAACAAAGATATGAATAATAATAGCAGACATAACTGACAGCAAATATCAATATTTCATAAACCCACCTGCTTCGATGGAGTATACAAGCTCTTTATTCCTCCCTGTGTCTCTGTCCAAGGCTGAGACCTGTACAACAAGTTTCCCAAGCAAAGCAATATCAGTTACTATTCCATCATACACTGTCCGTGTAAAAAAAGGACTCTGGTCATTGGAATCCTCTATAGTCACTATGATCCGAGCCAGGTCTCTGTAGTAGGGGAATTCCTGGTCTTTTACCTACAGAAAATATGAAGATATAGAAAAAGACTTTTTCTATAGTGTGAAAATAATTACAGTAAATAACAGTGAATCATCACTATATAATTCCCTGATTAGTTTGACTGCATTTTCTAAATCACATGCTTTATGGTAAATAGTTGAATAATAAGCCATTATGTATTTGCAAATTTAAATATGTAAATGTTTATCTTTTTCTTACCATAATAGTAAGGATATGCTGAGTGCATGCCTCGTAGTCCAAAACATCAGCGGTGTAAATGACACCGGTGCCAACATCAATCCGAAACATGCGCATGCTGATGAGATCCACACTACCATGAATAGAATAACTTAGCTTGGCTCGTTCATCACTATCTGTGGCTTTGATACGCAGAATCTCAGTGTTTACTGGTGTGCTCTCTAAAACGGAGACCTCATATACAGGTTGGGAGAAGAGTGGAGCATTATCATTGCAGTCCAAAACTCTGATATGAACCTGGAATTAGAGACAGTGGATGCCATCAAGCCATCAAAACACCTGCATTACTGCATGTAAAAGCTGAATGTAAAATTTACATTGATTATTTATAAGCATGCACACTACTGACTATGCCACATACTATATGTAAATGACAAAAATCTTTCTTTGGACGTGAAAATTTCGAAATAACATCAGGTTTTCGAGGGCCATAACTCACAGGCTTATCAAGCATCAGCCCACTCAATTAGCTACACAAGAGGCTCATTTGTCTAATGCAATTAAGCTCTTAGAGTAGCTAATCTTTGTGAGTTCTTTGTTTACACATGCATTCCAAACTTTATCTTGAATGTATCTTTCACCTCACATTTGCTTATGATTACAAATAAATTTACTACATACAAAGGAGTATTTAAAAATACGCTATATGGCCAAATGTATGTGGGCACCTGATCACCACACCCATGTGCCCATTCCAAGACCATGGTCTTTAACATGGCATTGGTTCTTCCTTTTGAGTTTATAGCCTTCACTCTTTCAGGGAGGCTTCATTTTGGAAGCTGGCTCTTACAACCAGATTTGTGCTCACTGGGCTACACAATTAGGTACTGATGCCAAGTAAGTAGGCATGGTGAACACCTGACATTCCAATTCATGGACTATGAATTGTGTACAGGGGTGTTGCCATGATGAAACATGATTGGACCCCTTAGTTAAAGTGAAAGGAAATTGTGATGCTACAGCATAAATTGACATTTTATACAAACTGTATACAAATTCTCAGCATACTTTTGCCATTTAGTATACCTAATGCAATTAAAAGAACAATCCATAAGTAAAGAAACATAATATGAAATTAGAGGATTCTTGAACATATCCAACCTGTGTGATTGCTGAATTTGTCCCGTCAGTCACCTGAACAGTCAAGTTGTAAAGTGACTGGTTTTCTGCATCCAGAGGCTTCACCAAATCTATAGTCCCCATTCCCCTCTGGATTTCAAATGCTCCATCATAGTTTTCTCTTGCTAATAAATAAACGAATAGAAAATATCTTTAAAATTGCTTAACAATATGTTATATTTATTATGTAATATTTATGATATTATCTGTTGTTAAGGCAGCTATAACATAATATCCACACAATTATTCTACCAACATACTGATTTAGTATTTTTTCCACATCTCTGGGAAATGCAATTTCCATGCTGCAAAGCTCATCATCAAAGTTTTATGGACTTCATAGCATCAGCCACTGTATGCTCGCATCTTTCTCATCAGCTACGGTCTCATATCTCAATCTGCCACAAACAGCTGCAATAAGTTCATGCTTTCCTTGCCCCAGTTCCTCAAATCGTTAATTCCACTCCATTCTGAAGCATGAGGGCATTTTTAGTATTCATTGCATATGTCTTATCCAATTTCACTCAATTTCCTTCGTATTTAACAGAGATCAGCGGAAATGGATTCTGGCAGGTGTCGAGTATTCACTGTTTACTGTAACAAGGGTTGTGATTTGCCCTAAGCAAACTGAGGTCTTAAAGCAAGTATCAGAAAGTGGTATGGGTGATCCAAAATGAGGAAATTCAAAATGCAAGTAACATAAGAAGAGTTTTTTTTCACCTGTGTTGGTTGTGCAATTTCTAGCATGATAAATTTGGGGAATGTAAAACATCTCCTGTGATGTCCCACCTTTTGAAGATGAAGCCAGAGAGAAAGAAAGAATAAACAGAAAGAGAAAATAGTGAAACATCAACGCCAAAAGGTCAACAGAATCAAGTAACTGCATCAGAACTGCTAAAAGTCTGTCTCTAAAAATTAATAAACAACAATAACAAGGTTGTAATATAGAACATTTTTTTGTAAACACGCTGACATGAAACCAGATTCAGCTTCATCCATGCCATTGCTCACCAATGATATCAAACCAGAGGGGTGTTTCTGCTTGACGTACAAATATGGTGCCCACATTTTCAAAAACTTTGGCATTCTCTGAGATAGTAAAGTTATAGCTAGACACCATAAATTGCAAGGCCTGTGGCAAAGGCAAACGTTTTCTGATCCACTCGATGTGTAGCTGTACAGTTGACCACTTCTGTGGGATCCCATTGTCCATGGCTTTTATCTGCAGAGTATGAAGAATGTAAAATGATATGATTACACAAGGTAGCAACAGACTTTGCTAATACAAAATAAAAAATGGGATGGGAAACCACAATAAGACATATGCCTGATAAAAAACATCATGTACCGTGAGGATGTCATAAGCCCCTGCTGTAACCATCTTTCTGGAGTACACCATTGCAGTTTTGGTATCAATGAAGAACTTCCCATCTCCATTTCCATCCACTATGCTGTATGTAAGTTCTGCATTAGGCCCTTCATCAGAGTCGTACGCAAAGACCCTATAGACAGGATCGCCACGTTTGTTCTGGTCGCGCTCTGGGAGACTTACACAGTAGAGTCTCTGTGGGAACTCTGGTGTGTTGTCATTCTCATCTTCTATATGCACTATTACCCAAACTGTGGACTGCCTGGAGACACCACTGCCATCTGTAATGGTAACCTGAATGCAGGGATTAATTTCCAAACAGTTGTACTGGTATAAAATATGGAAGGAAGCTTAAGTTTGTTTTTTGTTTTTTTTTCCAGAAACAGAATAACAGTCTTTGTTATAACCATTCTTTACATTGACAAAATATTTTTTTAAACTATTTAAGGTCATTACATCATTAAATTAGATGTATATAATTATTGCATATAATTAGTGCAAAATGTAACTAACAACCAATTAGTAGTTATTACATGCTAATAAACAAACATAATGCCATCTTCCGCGTTCTTAAAATGTCTTAATGTCCACTATCCTCCACGTTCTTAAAAAAATACTACCAAAAAGTAAATGCAAAAATAGTTCTAAAGTGTCTAGCCCAAATATTGTTGTTAAACAGTAATTCTGCAATTCATGATTTTATTTATATCTTGCCTCTCTTTTATATAAAAACCATTAAAAAACAGCTAATTAAATCTATTAAATCAATGAGTTCAAATAATTTCAGGAGAAAGACCATGCTTGAATCTTCACTTTTATAATTACTTCATTAATTAGGTAATGAATTAATGTAATAATAATAACAATCCATGCCGAAAATTCTGTCCAATATAACTTCTTAGGCAGTTTATTTTTCAAGTTCATTATCACATTCACTGTTCCCCATCCTTGTATATAAATATTTGTTCCGTATAAAATACTCACATGTACACAAAATGTATGAGGCAAAAAATAAGGTTAGTATAATGGTTTAAATAGTACCTCATAGTTTCTTCTCTTGCCCTTCTATTAGATACGCTCTATCACATAACAGCCAGTGAAAGGCCTGGGGGATTTCATTTATACTGGGATCATTGGACAATAGCAGCAGAAGGGTTCAAAACTACACACACACAGCAAATAAATTGTTTGTTTACTATTGAACCTCTGCAAACAGAGCAGGAATCATAGGGAACAATACAGATTATAGATCTGCAATTCTGTACAACCCCGACCAGCTAATCAACTCCTGCTCAGTAAACTGTATCAAAGTTCTATGACTGCATATGTGTTATATAAAAGAATAAGAGTACACATGCAATAGCATTTCTCCCATCATTTTGTTGGACTCTTCACAGAATCCTCATCTATAACCTAATTACAAAGGCTTTAGAGGCTGCCTAGTAATGACACTTATTCTGCATTGTATCCATTCTGGCCTACTTTAAATAATCAATAGCATATAAGGTCTTTTTTTTTTTACTATGAATTGCAGTCAATGCATTCAATGAGCTGAGAAAAATTACAATCAAATGCAAGCTGTATATGTCAGACAGTTCTCACAGTTCTTAAAAACTGCTAGGTGTATGAATAATATACTGTAATATATAGTACTAATACCACATGTCTGATTTACTGGACCTTCTCCACAGCTATGTCATCATATCTGGCAATTAATATTAATGCTCTGGTTTCATCTTTACAGGTAAGATGTAAATAGCTAGCTAACTTTTTCACACTTGGCTAGGTAGCTACGTAATTTAAAATGATTGCATGGTGCAGTTACTAATGAACACAACACCTATAAACTAGCAAGCTAGCTGGTATTGCCAATAACCTGGCCATTTGCAGGGCATCATGGTGCAGTGTCTGTGTGTGTGTACTGTATGGATAAGTAATCTGGGGGAAGAAACGGTTGCATACAGATCGTTTTATTTTGTCAAAACATTTAGAGAAAATGATAGGTTATAGCATGTTTTTTAGCTGATTAGAACCAGTGGCTTTCAAATCAGTCAGATTCTTTCAAATGCTGGCTACAGACGTATCTGTTATCAGTCTCTATAAAACGCCTCTTAAAATGCTCACACAAAGCTATTTCTTTCTTATAAGCACAGTGGGATATGAGTGAAAGACTAAGTATGCATGTTTGCAATCTGTCTTATCAGTATTTAAACCCTACTTAAGCTTGTGAATTCAAAAATATGGAAGTACAGTATGAAAATATCTGTTGGACTTACTCACGTGATATATGGGGAAAGGTCTTGTATTTCATATATTTCTTATATAAGTGGCATACTGTGTATGTAAATTATGTAAGGACACACCTCCAAAAAGTGTTCAGCTTGCTGCTCTCTATCCAGTTTTCTTGATGTTGTAGTGATCAGACCTAAATGAAACGATCATCATTATCATCTAATAAAACACAGTCCAACATTTCAAATAATCAAACCACTACAGTAAACATTGGGTGTCAAATATTACAATAGCCACTGAAATCAGAATCTGTGTTAATTATCCATATGCGTCTACAGGTGGGTCCATATGTAAAGACATATTTTTCTTTCTGTACACCACCACAATGGATTTGGAATGGGGCAATCAAGTTGTGATTAAAGTGTAGTCTTTCAGCTTTAATTCAAGAGGTTTAACAAAAATATTGCATTAACTGTTTAGGAATTACAATCATTTTTCCTTTGTTTTCATAGGTTGAAAAGCAACTGGACAAACTTACATAATTGTTAATATAAGGATTATTTTAATACTTGTAGGCAAATCCTTTGCAGTCAGTGATTGCCCGAAGTCTGGAAAACATGGATATCACCAAATGCTGAGTTTCCTCCCTTGAGATTCACTGCCAGGCCTTTAGTGCTGCTGCTTTCAGTTGCTGCTTGTTTGTGGCTCTGCTTGCAGTTTTGTCTTCATTAAATGAAAGGCATGCTCAGTTGGGTTGAGGTCAGGTGACTGACTCTGCCATTTAATAACATTCCATTTCTGTGCCTTAAGAAAATCTTGGGTTGCTTTTTGCTGAATAATTTAGGTCATTATCCATCTGTACTGTTTCAAAACACTGACTGAATTTGACAAGAAAGTATATCTATCAGCAGCCACATCATCAACGAACACCATTTGACCCAGTTCCATTAGCAACTATACATGCCCATGCCATATCACTGCCGCCACCATGTCTGACAGATGTCAGAGGTATTGCTTTGGATGATGAGCCCTTCCTTTCTCTCTTCATATTCTTCACTTCCCATCATTCTGATACAAGATAATATTGGTTTAATCTGGCCAAATAATTCTTTAACTGGACAGCCTTTTTTTTAGATGTTTACTGTTCTTGAGTGTTTTCATCTAGAGGTAGCCTCTCTGCATTTGCATAAATTAAGGCATTTCTTGATTGTAGACTTCAATGATGATACTCCTACCTCCTCGAGAGTGTTCTTGACCTGGCTAGATTTTGTGAGGGGATTTTTCCACATGAAGGAAATAATTCTGCAATCTCTTCCATGGTCTTCCAGGCCATTTGGTGTTGCTGAGCTCACTAGTGCATTTGTTCATAATTTTAACAGTGTACCAAATTTGGTCAGGTTTTTGCTATCTCTTGGATAGGTCTGTTTTGTATTTTTTTTACTATGTTATGATGACCTCCTTCACTTGCACTGACACCTCTTTGGACTGTATATTGAGAGTACCCATGAACAGCTACCAAATGCAAATTCAACACTTATAATCAACTCTTATCAACTCCAGATGTCTTATCAACTTAATTTGTCATGAAACAATGAGGAAACAATGGGGATACACCTGGCTGCTTATTAGTCATGGGTACAATATTTTTTGGTCCTGTGAAAATGGGAAAAAAAAATGGTTTATGCAATATTTTGGTTCAACCTCTTGAATTAAAGCTGAGAGTATACCATTTTAATCATATCCTGATTGCTTAATTTGCGATCCACTGTAATAGTGAACTGAGGCAAACTTACAAATATTGTCTCACTGCCCAAATTACTATGGACCCAACTATAAATACAAATAATACATGACAAATTTAAAACAAGCTTGTGTATAAAGGGGGAGGGACTGGACAGCATCTCAACATCCAAGCTCAGGGGAATGCTTGCACAGCTCAGACTTTACATATGGCATAGAGTAGTTTTTTTTTTTTTTTTATTGAGCCCCCTGCGGCCTCCGCAAAACTATTAAAGTATATAGAGAGAAGTTGAGACTTGAGACTGGAAAGACACTAAAATCAGAGATTTTCCCTGACAGATAGGACATCTGAATGGAGACAGATTCAAAGTAAATATGAACATGTCAAACATTTGGCCCACATTCCGGTCGATACTGTAGAAAGAGTAAGGAGCTGAAAACGAAGCAGATGGCATAAAAAGCATAACTAATGTCCATGTTATAATTTTGAAACTGTGGCTACAAGAAAGAGTGCAGCGCAGCTGAACGTGGCATCTATTCCCAAATGTGTAACATGCTGATCCAAAGAGACTCCATTAAACAAATGACAACAGCTGTGAACTGGCAGCACACACATGCATGCAGAGTGACTACAAAGACAGCATTAAAGCCAGGAGGCGAATTTATAGCAACAGAAAAGACATGGGCCAAGCAAAGATGCAATGTGTTTCTAACAGGAGAAAAAAAGATTAACAACATCAAAAGCTAGCAAAAAAAGCTGCCAGTGAAACAAGTACATTAATTATGGAATTACTCAATAAACTACTACTTAAGTAATCACTGACCCACACTTAAATCAAAAGCATGAATATAAAGGCATCGCCGTTTAAGTTTCTGTATGATTGGAACATCTGACTCCTACTTGTTTTTTTATATCAGACTTTCTTAGCAGATATAAAATGTAAAAACGTGACACCAAGCACATCATTATCTATCATTTCCTAAAGAAAAGAGATGTGCAATTAACCTTAGAGTTCCCTGTATCACCTTTATTTATTAGACACACACACACACAGCATGTATATATACACTATATTCTTATAATTTGGTATGATGATTTTACATTTAAACTCCTCATATATCAGTGAATGTGTACCATCTGACAACAAAGGTCATAATGCACTACTCTGTTAAGCTCTCCCAGGAGGATGAACCACCATTTAATTATTTCATTTAGCTACACAAATTGATCACTCACGAGTCATGGCATATGTAGGCAGAATTGAGCACGATCAGAGATGCAGAAATAAGTTTGAGCAGGAGCACAATATATGACATATTGGATCCTATATGTGTGGGGACAAGTGTGTGTGTGTTAGAGAAGCAGCTTGTAGATGATCTGACACAGAAGGTAATTACTAGTCAGCTAGCAAGCGCATGGATCAATACCTGTTATTGCCCATCTCCGATTGTGCTGCCACTGGCCTCATTTAACTACTACACAAAGTAATACCCATGAGTTAGAATGCAGAAGTACTTCAGAGCTCGTAAATTTCACACACACACACGCACACACACACACTTGTAACATACACATTTGTATATTGTATATATGTATAAAATTTTCTTTGGCTAATTTCTGGTCTAAATTACTTAATTACTAAACTTCAGTAAGTAGTTTGCTTAATTGTGTCAATATTGTATTATCCATTATGCTTTTCAGTGATTTGATTTCTGTTGTGGCTGCATTATTTAGGATGGAATTTCTGGCTTCGCTGCACAAGGCCAATATAACTAGAAGTGAAAAATGGCTAAAATTACCTTACTTTGGAAGAGAATTAATCAAAGTCAATAAAATATTTTTTGATCCGTATGTATCTTCCTGCTGTATATTCATAAACTTCTCTTATACACAGCACCTCTCACGATTCTGGTAAGAGCCTCAGAGCATTTTAGAGCACTGCGGCTTATCACATATTCTTGGGTAAAGTTCCAGGGTGGTTTATCAAAAACAGAAAAAAACCGTTTTGTCTTTATAGAGAGGATACATCTATGTCAGCTAACTAACTAAGTTTTGCTAATGTTAGCAGTTTTCCCATATCATTACGTAAACATTCCAGTTTTCCTTTAATGTTGCTAGCTTATTACATAACTGGGTCAACTCATCTGTTAGTTAAGAGATCTCTTTGGAGATCATTTTGATTTGACAGATTTAGTTAACAAATGCAGTTTCCAATCTCCAGTCCACTGCACAGCTGATATGGCTAATATTATTGTAAATGACAAAGCTAGCATGACTTAAGCAGCATAACATTTGCTAGCTAGGTGAAAAAGTACTCATTACACAGGATAGGTGTATTCTGTTGGAGTTTAGTGGTCCTCTTTATGGTGGTGATCTTTAGATGAACTATAGTGATGTTCAGAAAAAAAGGTTTTTAAAAGCAATCTAGAATTTGATTTCTCCATTTCGTTTTTCATGCATGCATGAGTGATTCGATACAAAACACAAAATCTCTGACTGTATCTAAGTTTGGTCAAAGGGGTGTTAACCTTTCCCAAAGTTTGAAAATATCACAGATACTTTTGATGAATCACAGCATAGCAGAAAAGCAACAGCGTGAACTTTACAATACAGGCACCAGCGAGCACTGCATTTTGGAGAAAGATAATAGTTTTGAGTGCAAGGAATCGTGCAGTAAATAAGATTGGTTTCGACTGATAGTAGCAGAAACTTCCTGCTAGAACTAGAGTTGGGGGGGTTTCTTAGTCTTTACTGAGAACTGTTAAATATGTGGAAAGCACAAAGTGTTTTTTTTTGGGGGGGGTATTTATTTGCAAGTAAATTTATTTGTGACTGACAGGTATAGTAATAATGATGCAAATTTTATATTGGGCTATTCTATTAAACTGAACAATGGCATGTTTTTAAAAGAGACAACAGGAGTGTGTGCTGGGAGCAAAGGTGTTAGATTTATAATTTGAATCATTTCAAATTAGTAATGTAAATTATTGAATTAAATTCAACTCATCAATCAGTATTTAAATAAACTAGAACATGGACATTTCCCGAATACCATATTTTTTAGGTTTACTTCTGAGAAAAATTCTGTGTTTTTTTTCCTTTATTTTTTTATGTACAATAAAGTAAAACTCTTCTTTGGGCATCTTTTGGCAAAATACATTTTCCTTGATTGTTCTGCATAACCAATGAACTGTCCTAATAATAAACTTTAAATGGACAATATAATCAAGACAATCTCAATCTTCTTACCTGTCTTGGAATTGATGGTGAAGAAGTTTTGTGGGTTTCCAGCAGTGATGCGGTACGTGAGATGATTGGCAAAAGAAGTGAGGTCAGGGTCGGTGGCCTGTACTCGCACCACTGAAACATCTTTGGGTGAATTCTCCAAGACATAAGGATGATAGATAGGCTCAGATGTCAAAGGGGCATTATCGTTGACATCCTCTACTTGGACATACACCTCGATGGAGGTAGAGAGAGGCACAACCCCTTGGTCTGTGGCATAGATGGTTAACCAGTAAGAGTCCTGCCTCTCACTGTCTAGAATACTAGATGTGTAGATCACTCCTATTAAGAAAAATCACACAACATTATAACTCTGAGCACGTAACTTGCAACAACACAATCAATTAACACATAAGACATGTGCAATATAAACTCTTTCTTATTTTATTAGTATATAAAAATTATGACACTTCAGTTACTGTTTATTTTTTAATACCTCTCTTAAACCAAGATATAAAAAAAGTTCCTCTTTTGTAATTTAACCAAAATCAAAAGAAAATACTACTTTCCATTACTATTACTTATAATACTTCTCCAAAGATTTACTATGTTTTGCATGCTTTATAAATCTGCTGTACTCATATTTATGGAGTAGAGCATTTACTATTTATCACAGGCTGGCAGAAGTCAATCTATATGAAATGCTACAGAAAGGAATTTTTTTTTTATAATTGCATTATCTGGTTTTACCCAGATGAGTATGATATCCTGTCAAGGTTTCTTTGTAATATCATCCCAGGGAGATTTTCTTTGCCACTCTTGCCTCTGGCTTACTCAGTTGGGATAAATGTATACATTTATACATTTTTATAAATATATATAATTTATACAGAATTTATACATTTCTGTAAAGCTGCTTTGTGACAATAGCCATTGTTAAAAGTGCTTTACAAATAAAATTTGATTAAATTAAATTGAAATGCCGTAGGTGTGATTTGGGTTCGCCGGGTTTGTAATCATGTAGACAAGACTATTAATTTAGTTACATTGAAAAGGGAACAAAATAACACTGCAGTCTGAGAACTTCACCTCCAAGACTTTATAATACAAAGTGTAAATTTGTGATGTACTACAATTTCAAAATAAAGTATAACACACTAATCTGAAAATGCTTTCGATTTTTGACTTAAATCATTGATTTCTTTTTAAAAAGAACACACTAGATCTAACAAAAGCAAATAAAGCTCTTGTGTTCCCTCTTTGGAGCTGTGCTGACCTATCTAATTTCTTGAAGAATCTTCTCTGGGGAAATTTACCCAACTACCCAGACTACTGAACATAAGCTTCAGCAATGGGAAAGAAATCTGCTCAGCTTGCAGGTATTAACAGCCTAGTACTTTTACTTTATCATTCATTTCCTACAAAACAAATGCTGTGAATAAAATTTTTAATCAGTATTTGAAAGTAAGATAATGAAAAAGGCAAAAATATGTACATAAATAAAGGATTTTTTTATTCATGTGCGTCTTATTTTTTGCTGTGAAGGCGCTATACCGTGCCAGAGCCATAACTGCTGAATGAACAGATTTTTAACGGGTGGTGTCAAAAACACACTCACATGGTACAGCTTTTCACATTAAATGTTGAAGAAATCATCTCGACTTGAGAGCCTCTTACTGTAGGGAACAACTGCCATGGCAACACTCAGGGACTGGACGACCTTCAGCTCTTCAATGTAGAACATCTAATCGTTCCTGACCAAAGTGCTACCTCGGCCATTCTGTGATCGGGGCCCTCAAATACTGCAACGCTCCCACATGTAAATATGATCACCGCTGGGGCTTTGAGCTGCCGACAAAGTCACCCAGCACATGGCAGTGCAGCAATCAGACAGCTGTCCCCATCCACTAGTCCATACTATGGAACTCACTTCAGTACCACTCAGCTAGAAAGTGCTGCCTCAGGGGTTCCAACTAGCACATCCACCATGAGCAGAAAAAAAGTCCACTCAGGTCACCCAGTACGCTGCTCCTAGAGTGTAATTAGGATTGAACAAGCTTCTGCAGAAGGTATTAAGCACCACAGGACATACACACAAGCATACAAATGTGCATACATTTACACACTAGACCGTAACAAAGAGAGACAGATGATGGATCAGCTCACAACTGGATAAAGCAGCAATTCACATATCACCTGCATTTCAAACACAAAAATATGTATTCATTCTTTTTTTAAATGCTTTCACTCATCAACTAGTCCAGTGACAATAAAGGTCGGAAAGCACAATCTGGAAAATGCCTTAGTATAACAACCTTGGCGTCTTTACTCAGTTATTTTGACACATGTGCAAATTAATCTAACTGCTTATGGCCTGTTTAAAAATATATCATTTTGTCAGACCTAGATATTGATCAAGTAAGTATGTATTACAAAAAACTATGCTCATATAAGGCATATGAATTTTAAAGGACATTTACAATGATTGTGGATTTTGTGACAAAGAAACCCAGCTATATTAGAAATGTAATTCTACATCTGTCCAACGGCCAGACTTCTTTACACATACAATTAAATGTGTGCACTTAAACACATGCATCTTCGCACAGATTGCTCTGCTCTTGCACAGAAACAATCAAATTTGTGCTATACACCGCTTATAACGCTTATAAAAGCTGATATCTTTGTTTTGTGGTAAATACCCAGTACAAGCTCAACTCCTGCTTACGCCATGAACATTTTAGTTACATTTAGGTAACTTTCTGATTCAAATTAAGTAACCTTAGAAGGCACATGATTAGGACATGAATAGGAGGCACATGATTCTTTTTTTTTAAATAGAAAACTTGCACTAAAATCAATGTGCTGCAGTGTGCAATAAATTTACTCCATCGTTAGTTACTGCTTGTTCAGGGTCACTGTAGATTAGATTGGTTTTGTGGGCAGGTACCAGCAAGCACATATCTCTAGATGTAGAAGAAATATGTACTAGAATAATGTAACTGAGGTTGAAAAACTACCAAAGCCAAAATTCAGAGATCAAGGTGACATTTTCTATTATTTCTAGCGTTGTCTAGCTCTTTTTCTAGCTCTGGTTTGCCAAACTAGTTCCTTATTGTTTATAGCAGTGCTATAAATCAAATAGATGACTTAATGCAATAAACCACCAATTCCTGCTTCTGTCAGTTAATGGCAACAAAAACGTTAAGTGATCAAATAACACCTGAATTAAGACTTGTTCGAGAAGTGTTGGCTGTCCTTGCAATGTAATGGATGTTATCTAAGAATAACCTACTAGTGATTGGGACAGAACTGGGGACCTTGGAGATGGCCGCAATGTTACAAACTAGGCCATAAATGATGCTGTATTGCCTAAAGCTTGCTGGCTCTCATTAGAAACTAGATTGGAAAACTGCCATACTTTTACTAATGATAGAACTTCATAATGAATTGCTGGACCAGGTTTAATTACATCTTTATACAAAAAACGAAGGAATATGGATGAATTGGAAGCATATTGAATATGTGTTAGAGTTTCAAAAATCCTCATATGTTCTATTGACCAACAAGCTATGCATGTGTCACCAGAATCACATTCAATTTACATAATGAGAACTAAAGTCAACAAAATCCTTCAAGTTTTCAATGAAATACAGTCAAAGCTGTTAAACTCACCTGTCCTAAATTGCTTTTCAAGTCTAAGAACCCTTTTTACAACAGTCGCTTCCTGTGAATATTAAAGACCTGTTCAGTTCTAGCACATCCCTTTAAGGCCCTTCTGTTCTAAGTCTGGTCTTTTTTTGCTTAAGATATAAATGTGATCTCTAAATGTAATTATAATTGAATCTAAGTGACTTAAGTTCATGGTAAGAGACTTAAGCTCATGGTAAAAATTCTCTGCTCCCATGGCTTCAGGGAAACATGAAACACCTCCAAAAAAAAAAAAAAAAAAAAAAAGCAACACGGTAATAAGATTATTCTGATTCTGTCCATGAAGACATGCTGTGATTATGTTTTTTCCTGTATAAATGAGTTTGATATAGGGAATGTTACCAGGAATAAAAAAGGCCAGAGATCAGAGGTAAATTAAAGCCGCGTCTACTCCGTGACAGCAATCTAAATGAAAATGTGCTTTGACTTATTTCTCCGAGTTCTGGTGAGAATACCAATAGCTGCTAAAGGCAGAGACGTGGAGTGAGGATAAGCATTTTATAAATCCCATCCATCTTTTTAGTTCACTGTGACATTTAAACAGAGGAAGTTAATTTTACTAACTTGCTTTAACACATACAGCGCTACAATCAATCACAGCAGGAGTTAAAAAGAAAATTAAGGCGGGTATATCTGACTCTACATTTTTACAGGAAGAATATACAGAATTCACTTTTTAGAAAGCTCCCAAAATTAGTCTGCAAAATCTCAGCGTGTCACCTAATATGGAAGCTAATTAGATGCTAATAAGTGAATGTGCAGAGAAACACCAAAGCCAAAGTCAGTGTCATCGACCAACAAGAAGTGCTGACTTTGAACATGAAATAAAACTTGAGGGTTATATTCAGTAGAAAATCCGTCCTTATCTGCAGCGCTGACATGGCTAGCCACACTTACAGCTTTAAACACTGCAAGATTAACATACTCAACCTAAATAGTTGACATGTGAATGGAGGACCACAGCTGTGTTACCCCACAGCACTCCAGCCATTTAATCAATAGTAATTAGCTGTAATTAATGATCAGACTGCTGCTCAACATGCCACATCAGTAATTGTGAATCTTTATTTTATTGGGGGGGGGGGGGATTCTGCTGAATCAGCCTTGTACATTGTACATTTTTACTAAAAGTTATGAACTCAATCTCTGCAACCACAAAGTGGCTTTTAAGAACGCTTATTCAAAAAGCATGAAGGTTAATTCTTGCTTTCTAGATCAGTAGTTTGCTCTGACGGCACGCAAATGCAATTTCATCTGATAGAGCAACAACCTTGTAATAATATGTAATTGGCAGACTGTTGCTAGCGCAAAGAAAGACTGCTTTATTATAACATGGCAAAATGTAATAACTGTATAATCATCTTTTTTTCCCCCTATCAAGCAGGTCAAGCAGAAGAACTGATTAATAGACTGCAAAGTAATGCACTGCTGTAGGTTTTTATTCTATGTTAAGGACCTGCTATTAGGTAATGTCCAGAAGAACATGAATAATTAATGATACACTTCCATATAATAGAATCATTAGTGTTAATCTATCATATTAATTACTAATGTCCTTCATGGGGCAAATGATATATAATGTGTGTGCTCTGAAAATAAAAGAGAAATGAATGTCTTTACCACAAAAGGGGTGCAGAGATATTAAGTGATTAAATACATACCAGTTTCTTCGTCAATGAAGAACCTGCCAAGGCCACTTCCAGATTTGATGGAGTATCTCAGCAGGCCATCCCTGCCCTTGTCGCTGTCCTTAGCAGTGACTTGAACCACGCTTGTTCCGATGCGCGAGTTCTCCTTAACAGTGGCTTTCACTGCAAATTCAGTGAAGCTGGGCTCGTTGAAGTTTTCATTAACATCAACCACCTCCACCTCAATGTAAGAGAATGAACGAAGCCGAGTGGAAAAATCACAATCTTCTGCAACCACAGAGAGATTGTAGAACTGCTGTTTTTCAAAGTCCAGTTCCTTGGCCACCTTGACAGCTCCACTCTCCATATTAACCCTGAACGTCCCATTGAAGTCATTGGTCAGAAAATAATTTACTCTTCCCCCTAGTCCAAGGTCAGGATCTTTGGCTTGCAACCATGTGATGACGGTTCCTACAGGAATGTCTTCCAATACACGGCAGCTAAAACTCTTGGGAATAAACATGGGTGGGCAGTCATTCAAATCCTCCAGGTAGACCTTCATAGATGTCACTGATGATTTTTGATTCCCTCTCTCTGCCTTGTCTCTGGCTTCAATTTTCAGGGTAATATCTGACAATGACTCTCTGTCCAATTGGCCAGAAACATAGACCCACCCAGTGGCACTGTTAATGATGAAAAGAGGTGTACTGGTCAATAATGTGTAAAAGATTTCACCGTTATGATCCAGGTCAATATCTGAAGCTACGATTTGGATCACTTCTGTGCCAATGGCTGTGTTCTCTGGGACCACTGCAGTGTAGCTCTCCAAAGAAAACTGAGGGCTATTATCATTTACATCATCAATGTTTACAGTTAACAGCCTCCAGTTGGACCTCTGAAGCAGACCCATGTCATATATACTAATATTAAGGAGGTAGCGGTCTGATCTTTCACGATCCAGTGGCTGATAGATATAAATCACACCAGTTTCCATATCAATATTGAAACAGCTATCAGTATTTCCATCTGATATCACATGGAGAATGCGAGCGTTGAAGCCTGTATCTTTATCAATGGCGTTCACTTTAATGACAGTTGATCCAACAGGCAAATCCTCACGAACTACTATATCAGAGGGAAAGGATTCGAACTGAGGTGTGTGACGGTTGACAGAATATAGGTCGCTGTATCCCTCTTCAACCTTTGACTTGTCTATTGCATTGTTTTTTTTGAGAAGCTGTTCAGCTATTTTTTGTTCAACTTTCGTGTCATTACAATTAAAATTCCTGGATGAAGTTTTTCCTTTCATAACTGTTATGTTGATGAAGGTGGGCTCAGAGAATAACTCGCCATCTGTAGCTGCTATTTTCAAACTGAACTGTTCATTTTTAACGTTAGTGCCAACAAGAGACTTTCTCAGGGACAATATCCCAGTGTCTGGATTCAAACCGAAGATGCCCTGTTCATTTCCAGACAATATCTTATATTTTACCAAGCTAAGCTCATCAATGTCAATAGCAGAAAAAGTGATTATGGTTTGTCCAACAGTGAACTCTTGAGCAATTGTTCCTTTACATGACACACGTTCGAAGAGGGGTGGATTGTCATTGATGTTCAAGATTTGTACTGTGACATTTACCTCACTCTCTCTTCTATAAGGCAAGCCCCAGTCAGAAGCCCGGACAGGGAATACATATGTTTCCAAAGATGATTCAAAATCAAGTTCTTTTGATGTCATTAGTTCACCTGTATTCTGGTTAATGGAGAAGGGCAGAGGCTGAAGGCTTTGTATACTGTATGTAATGCACCCATTATCCCCTTGATCATTATCTACTGCTGATAAGACAAGTATTACAGTACCAACTGGAGTGTTCTCAGTGACAGACACCTTGTAGGATGCTTGGGTGAAAGTTGGAACATTATCATTAGCATCCTCCACAGTGATCTGTACTTTGGCCCTCAGACCACTCACAGCCTCTATTACCTCTAGGTCAAAAAGCTGTTGTCCTAGCATGGTAAAGGGTCTTATTGTTGAGATGACACCAGTAAAACTATTAATAGCAAAATATGTGGATTCAGAGGTGAGGCTTAATCTATAGGTGACATACTGTGGCTTAGGAGAGATTGCAACAGTGTGTATGATCGCTCCAGGAGGAGCCATTTCATTAACTGTAGCTCTGTAAATATCTTCCACAAATTTAAAAAGCACAGGTTCTGGCTTTTTTACCAAGAGCTGAAGATTCTGAGTGCTAGAAAACCTTGGAGGTACGCCTCTGTCTTTGGCTTTGAAAGTGAGATTATAGGCATACGGAAATGTATTCCAGTCTGCTGGTTCAGACATTTTCAGCAAGTAATCATTGCCATGTGGTGCTCTCTTGAGCACAAACTGCTCCATTGGGTCACCTTCAGTGATACAAACCCACTCAATTTCCCCATTTGGACCTTCATCCAGATCCTCCACTGTGACCACAGCATACACTGGATCTTTGTCTGTTAAAGATGGGACGAGTGCAACCACATTTAATGTTGGCGAAAATTCATTAACACGTATGACGTTGATCATTACTTTTGCTGTGCTGCTCACACCATTGTTCTCATAAACCTTCATTCCACGATCAACTGCCAAAACATCAAGCTCAAATTTTGTATTCTCATCAGCATTAGGTTTGGCCGTAAGATATATTATGCCACTTGTGGGATGGACGGCAAACTCCTCCACTAATTTCCTGAAGAAATAATAGAATTCACCATTGGAGCCTATGTCAGCGTCAGTGGCAGTGACCTGGGCAATGCTGGTCCCCAATGGGGTGCTTTCAGATACAATAATGGTATAAGTGGTAGGTGAGAATAAAGGTCTAAGATCATTCATGTCCATGACTTGCACACTGACTTCTGTAGATACACTTAGACCACCACTTGCTGTAGCTCTTACACTTAATGTGTAGTTGTCCTTGATCTCACGGTTCAAAATGTCAGAGCTTTCACCTTTAGTATGTATGCGTAGAAAACAGAAGTCTCCCAGAACATACTTCTCGGCTTCAAACAACCCCTCATCATCCCCTGACGTGATTGAGAATTCAATGTCCCTTGAGAGGGACTGTGACAGAATTATCCCCATCTTGACCTCACTCCTTAGGTAGGACCGAGCTGGAGAGTTCTCATAAATAGCAGCATTGTAGACAGACCTGGTGAACTGAAAACCTTGCGATTCAGCAGGCTGAAGCTGTGCACAACAGGTAAGCAAGCAAAGTAGCAAGAGAGACAAGGTGGAGAGATGGGCTCTCATAATTCTCCTACAAAATCTGTTTATAGCCATCCCATCATCCAGTGTCCCTGTAAGTAAGAAATTACTTGCTATAAAGAATATACAGACTAATTCACAAAGGCATATAATTTGGCTGTCTTTAAAATGAACTTGTTGACTTTTGCAAATGCTGAAATGCTGCCAACAGTTAATTGTAAAAAAAGATGTAAAGAGTTTGATCAGGACGACAAAGTGCTCAGCAGCGAGGCAAGGTCTGAATTCACAATTGTTCTCCTGGTCTACAACGAAATTAATCTCACAGCAGAAAGCGCATTCAGAGGTCAAAAAGTAATATACTTTGTGAAAACTCATTAGAAAGGCAAAGAAAAATTAAGATCTATCTCACTTCATACACGGTTATCTATGTATATTCACCAGACCAAACACACACACACACTCACGCACGCAAGCACACACTGTGCGTGTGCGTGCGTGCGTGTGCGTGTGTGTGTGTGTGATACTACAATTCATCATTTTCCTGATAACAAGAAATCGCGTTTTTCGTGCAATGAAGCGAGATTAACTTTCTGTGTTGTCTGTAGTGCTGGAGCTCATAAGCAATGTGCGATTTAACTTAACTCCTCACTGACTGAATGCAATTAGAATACGAAAGATATGTCTTACCTCTAGATGAGGGAGTGTAAACTAAAGAAATTACCCCCTAAGAAAATCAACCGTGTTCCGATCAATCCTCTTCACATCCTTGATTTAATCCCTTAGCGTGCACTGTTAACTGCGCGTGGTGCACGGCTGGCAGGCGCGCGCACGAGTCAGCGTCAGCTCTGCACGCGCAAACGCGCCACTGCTTGGTGAAGTTAGTATTAATCACTTTTTAATAAAAAAACGCGTAACGTGACTCGCGGAGGAAAAACAACATCAACAACAACAACACACGAGTAAGCGGTGTAATATGCGTTCATTTTATATAAATCTAAATTGTGACATTTTTTTGTTTGACGCGTGTCTTTGTTGGTTTATAAGGATATTGACTGAATGGCCACTAGCCAAAATGTGTGGGGTTTTTTTTTTTAAACTTTAAGCTTACAAACTTTTTAAAATAATGTTCTACATGTCTTCCAGGTTATTTGCAAAAGTAATAAATAAATAAAACTTAAACTGTTGCACAATTTATTGGAACATTACCTCTTAAATCGCAGTGCATATAAAGTATTCTATTATTTTAGTAACATAATAATAATAATAATAATAATAATAATAATAATAATAATAATAATAATAATAATAATAAAACTCCTCTACATTTCCAGTTACTTAAATGTAATATACGGATCGTCCATCGATTCGTAATGCCTGGAATAGGAGGCTCGACTCTCACTGGGATCGACTTCCAGCACTAGATCAAATGGTTATGGCGGAAGGAGGAAGCGGCAAGTAGCTCTTTAGAACCGACCGAGTCCACATCTGGCTCTGCATCCAGTCCGTGATATTTTAGAGCTTTATATCCATATATGTACCTACAAAATGTCTGTGCTTTGTTATAATAAGGGATGTGGGCAACGTTTTGACCCTGAAAACAATCACGGCGGTGAGTTAGTAAGCTTTCAAAAGCTAAAAGGTTAGCTGCATGCTTCCACTGGGTTAAAGAAAATTCGAGTACAAGTAGCTGTAATGTTGGCTAGGTTAATATAAACCAGCGATACATAGCAAAATAAAAACGATTGCCTCGTTTTAAAACTCCCAGTTAGTAATCCAGTCAAATTTGAAGCAAGTAAACTAAAAAAAAAAAAAAAAACCCCACTATATTTACTGTTATATCTTTACAAATACGGTTAGCTAACGTTAATTCCCTATATCTACAGATGTATGCACTTATCACCCAGGTGTGCCAGTGTTCCACGATGCACTGAAGGTAACTTATAATGAGGCAGAATTTCTACTTTCAGACATTGTTTTTTTGTTTTGTTTACATATTTGGATTTATATGTTGCTTGTTTTTACTCTCCTTAGGGTTGGTCGTGCTGTAAGAGACGCACAACTGACTTTTCAGATTTCCTCAGTATTGCTGTGAGTATAACTTTAGGATCAAATAACACTGTGTAACACGAGTTTTGTTCCTGGGTACTGAATGACATTTTCCAACTACGCTTGATGGAAAATTTTATATATATATATATATATATATATATATATATATATAATATATAATAGCCATTAAGCCCCTCGTAGTTTGGGTTTGGGCTTTTAAGAGAACGAAAACCTCAGAATTTTGCCCATTTTACTAAAGAAAACTGCCCAAAATTAACCCAAACTTTCATGGCTAACGTTTTTTTTTTCACTTTATTTGGGTTACAAAGAATGGACACAAAGAAGAATGGTTACAAAGAAGACTTCATTCATGTTACATAGAAAGGATTCAGGCATGTGCACTAAATTTTTTAATTTCCCTCAGGGATGTACAAAAGGACCCCATAACCAGGAGAAACCCCCCGAACCCATCAAACCTGAGGTCAGGACTTCAGGAGAAAAGAAGGATGTTGATGACCTTAAACCAAAGTTTAATGAGTCTATCATCCAGGCACCAAAACCTGTTGAAGCAATTCAGCGACCAAGGTAACAGAAGTTCTAACACTCTTTTTACTCACCAATGCTGTGAACTACTTCAGGTAAACTTATTTGTAGCAGTAGCAATGTGTGCTTGTTATTTAAGTGTTTTAGCAGAGGACATGTAGCAAAATTCTTCTTGCTGTTTTTGCAGTCAAGATGAACCAATGTCAAGATTACCACAGAAAGTCTCTGCTTCACTTAAGCAAGCTTTAGAAAAGCTCAAGTTGTCAGATAATGCGCCAGAGAAAAAGGGTGAGTGAGAATGTTTAATGGTGAATTTGTAGGGACCTAATATATGAAGGTCTTGAAATCTGCCTTGAAAACAAGCCAATAGGTTTCCTTTGGCTATTGGGGTTAGGATTAGGGTTGGGATTATATGCATGTATTGCATTTAATTAGCTATATTAATAATTATGTCATTGCCAAAGATTGTCAACTGCGCATAAACGCACAAGGCAAGACAGGCTTGTTTCTTTCTGTTGATCTTCGAGGGAATAAGTTATATGTTTGTTTTACAGAGGAAGATGATGATGAAATTAAGATTGGTACATCTTGTAAAAATGGAGGATGCACTAAGGTATGTTTTGTGTACAAACTGTATATCTAGCTAGTATCTTCATCAGTACTAACTAATAATTCTTGCATATTTTGTTTTGACCATTCTATTAGACCTTTAGTGGAGCAGAGAGCAATGAGGAAGATTGCATGTATCATGCTGGAGTCCCAATCTTCCATGAGGGGTAAATAAATAACTAATAAAAAATAGTTCTCTACTAGTATTTCTTGAAACAGTTCTGGCTAAAATTTTGTTTTTTTTGTCAGGATGAAATACTGGAGCTGCTGCAAGAGGAAAACGTCTGACTTCAACACTTTTCTGTCTCAGGAGGGCTGCACCAAAGGAAAACATCTATGGCGGAAAAAAGACATGGTGTGTCTTTGTGTGACGTTTAGAATATTATACTATAAGAATGGTTCAGTAGGATCTTAGCCCTTGGTATGGAAGCAGTTGAATTTGTTGGGTAGTGTTTCTTATTATATTTGGTTTGCACCACATCATAAAAGAATTACATGCTATATGTTACATACACTATATTGCCAAAAGTTTTTGGACACCCCTCCACAACATTAAATTCAGGTGTTGTCTTTCAGGGGTTGGGCTCGGCCCCTTAGTTCCAGTGATAGGAACTCTTAATGCTTCAGCATACCAAGACATTTTGGACAATTTCCTGCTCCTGATTTTGTGGGGACAGTTTGGGGATGACCTATTCCTGTGTCCTGCTCTAATTCATCCTAAAGGTGTCCCGGTAGAACACCTTTGGGATAAATTAGTGTGGAGACTGCGAGCAAGGCCAAAACTGGGACATCTATTTATGGGAATTTTGACCATTTGTCTAGAAGTGCATTTGTGAGGTCGGGCACTGATGTTGGACGAGAAGGCCTGGCCTCACAGTCTCTGCTCTAATTCATCCCAAAGGTGTTCTATCTAGTTGAGGTCAGGACTCTGCAGGCCAGTTAAGTTCCTCCACACCAAACTCGCTTATTCATGTCTTTATGGACCTTGCTTTGTGCACTGGTGTGCAGTCATGTTGGAACAGGAAGGGGTCATCCCCAAACTCCTCCACTGTTCACTGCTCACTGGAACTAAGGGGCCATGCCCAACCCCTGAAAAAACATGAAGGATGTGTTTATATTAATGCACTTGTTCTAACACATCATTGCTAACTCGCAGGGATTTGGAATCTAAGACTTAAGATCACAGCCATTTAATTTAATTCTACCAAGACAGCTAAAAGCAACTTTTTAATGTTTGACTTTCAAGTTATTACAGTCTTGAGTTTTGGTCTGCTTTTACGTTCAATTTTCTAAAGGTGTTTATTTACACCTTATACTTACTTACAGCAACAGCAGCCTATAAGCGATTTACATTGGCAGCAGTAGGTTTGGCATGTCAGTCATGTGTGTTCCCTATTTACTGATTGGCAGCTGGTTACAAGTTTCCGTCCCCTTGAGAGGTCTACCCGTTATAATAAGAATGGAGTGTGCATCCATGTGGGACAAAGAGCATGCCGCACAGTAAACACTTCACATTAACATTTATTCATTTAGCAGACGGTTTAATCCAAAGTGACCTACAAATGAGGAAATTCATATACTTGTAGTAGTGCAATACAAGTAGTGCTACCAAATTAGAGTTTAATTGAGTGCTAGAGGAGTAAGATGCACAGGTAACAGCTGGTGTAAATGCAGAATTTATTTATTTTTGAAGAGAGGACAAGTTTGGAGTGTTCATTGAAGAAAACAGGAATGAATACCATTGTATGTATTGAGATTGAAAGTTTATTGTACTACTGGGTGTCTAACTGATTGTAGGTTACGATAGGAGACATAAACTTCAAGGAGAGCCAAGACGATTTTTTTTTCTGTTCAAATCCCATCCGCCCTCACTCCATTCACTTGCGGTGAAGCCTTGCATCTGGACGGGACTCAACATGACGTGTTAAAAGCCTGTTGTCCAGTGAATGTTAATTTTTCATTGTATTAAAACAGGGAATACACAAGCACCTAACGATAAATGACAACAAGGGCTTTAATAGCTGTGTATTAATGCTGGTTTTGGAGATTCCATGCAAGCTGCACTGTCTGCTGAAGAATTTGAATTTACTGAACTAAGCTATATAGCAGAATCCCTTTCTTCACTAAAATATTGAATTGAAACAAGATTGTTAATAAAGACACTTTGGTAAACATTCCACTCCCTTATACAAATGAAATTTTAGGTGAAGCCAGGCTTTTTACGTAGAATTTTTGCTGCATGCTGAACATGCCTTTCCAGATTTAGTTTCTTGTATTCTGTTATAATAACCTCCCTTCTTCTGGGAATGCTTTACTGTGGGATTTTTCCATTCAGCATCATACCCATATGTATGCATTTCACTGGAATTAAAGGGCATGATCTTGGTTTGTCAAAATTAGCATGGAAGAACTCAAATGGCCTACACAGAGCCATTGACCTTAGTGCTCCAGTGAAATGCATACATATGGGTATGATGCTCAGGTATCAGTCTCATCACTTAAGGCATTAAAAAGACTAATTTCTATCTGCTTGACTGATCATGGTTCACTTGGTGAAATAATTGTAATGATTTCAATGTCTGCCAATTAATTCAATAAGTTTGTACTTTTGGCAAATTTTTGCCATATTTTAATTAGTATTCAACCGTTACTATGTTGTCTGCTGCAAACTCTACAGTGTCAGCAATGGTGTGTGCTTAAAAATTTGACAGCTGGTATTTAGAGACCGAATTTATTAGGCTTATGCCAGTTTCACTATGCCACATATCCAAAAAACAAGATCAAAGCATGACATTCACTTTGTGAGGCATAGCTGGCAAACTAGCAATTAAAACATCTTTTGTAGAGTCTGGCAGTTTGTTAAATCAACTATATATTATGAAATCTCTGAAAGCCTAGGTAGGTTTTTAAAGAAAATTATTTTTTCTTTTCTTGAAGTGCAGTGGCAACATATGTTATAGCATGTGTTCAATTTGGCTCTTTGACACATTATTAGCTCCAGCAGCAGCAGTGTTTTCCCAGACGACCACTTTTGGTTCCTGAGAAAAACTGTTTTTCAGACTATGAACATAATGCTGTTGTGTACATCTGTTTTCAGGGTAAGAAGGTCGTGCCATGCAGGTTTGATTGGCACCAAACAGGAAGCCAGGTCACCATAACAGTCTATGCCAAAAACTCCCTCCCTGAGCTCAGCTACGTGGATGCGAATAGTACCCAGGTACAACAGCACTAAGCCATGAAACGTCTGTCTCTCTTTTTATTTTGCAGTGTTTTGTTTTTGGGTAATTTTTTGGTTGTTTTACATTTCAAGTTTAGTGTTGGCTTCAAACTCTTATTATTAAGCTCAGAAGTTAAATGCCTTTCTAATGATAATGTTTCTGTTACAGTTGGATATCCACATTACATTTGATGGAGATAAGGAATTTGAACAGAAGATAATTTTATGGGGTGTAAGTACTAAAATTCATGCATCTCAGAATTCATTTTATAAGTACAATATAATGGTGTTTAAGACTACAATGCTCACAATGAACATCCCTTCACTTGATGCTATATACAGTAGTACTGGAGTGCTGATTTGCAAGTTCCTCTATCCAGTGACGCATTTCATTCTGATTCCTTTCAGTAATTCATGGGGAGTTTTCTCCTTGCTGATTATGGATCTACATGCAGATTTCTGTATAGCTACTTTGTGACGGTGTCTATTGTTAAGCTCTATACACAAAAAATGTAATTGAATTAAGCATTTACACGTTTCACTTTGTTTACGTACATCTTGCAGAATCTGCAAAATGTTAATCATTTTAAAGAGTAAGAGAGATCCAAAATCTTTGGGTTTTTTTTTTTTTTTTATGTTCTGCCCTAAATAAACTGCACTGTATTGCCAAAAGTTTTGGGACACCCCTCCAAATCATTGAATTCAGGGGTAGGGCTTGGCCCCTTAGTTTCAGTGAAAGGAACTCTTAATGCTTCAGCATACCAAGACATTTTGGACAATTTCACGCTCCCAACTTTGTGGGAACAGTTTGGGGACGATCCCCTGACACCTGAATTCAATGATTCAAAACTTTTGGCAATATAGTGTGTTTCACATAACAGATGTTTACATATAGTCTAGAAGACAAAGCAATAACTGAATTTCCCGTCTTGGGCATCACTGAAGAGTTGCACCTTTTTTAAGAGTTATGTGTGAAGTCACTGGTGGAAAGAGTTAATTATGTAGAAGATGCTGGAAAAGCAAATAATGTGCAGGACCCAGAGGATCTTTCTTAGGAACAGAGGGTAGTGTAATTGCTCAGGACAGACAAAAGACTCATAAATAACCATCACAAAACATAATAATTGTTGATCATCCAGGTAACAACAAGAATCAAGCGTATGTAAACTTTTGAACTGATTCATTTGTATAAATTCAGTTATCATTGTCTCTTGTGGACTATATGTAAACAGATGCTATGTGAAATAGCTTACTCAATGCACAACTAAATAAAAATCAAATTTTCTTTTATTATATTCTTTTTATTATCCTATTTATTAACATATTGCAGAACTTTATACATACATCAGTGCTAAGCTTTTCATTCTCGTCATAGGTCATCGACACAAGTAAAAGCACACTGAACATGATGGCTGCCAAGATTGAGATTGTTTTGAAGAAAGCTGAGCCGATGTCTTGGGCACGACTGGACCTTCCACCTGTAGTCAGCCCACCTAAAGAAGAGGAGAAGAAAAGAGAGCGTGATAGCGATAGTGATAGTAGTGATGATGATGATGATGATGATGATGATTAGATGAACATACATTACTATAAGATATTTCTGACCTTTTCCTATAAAAATATTGAACAAAGAATGAAGCTTCACGATGCATGAAAGACATTCTATAAAGACCAGTATTTCCAGTGTTCACAATTCATTGCACGTGGCAATGTAAAATGCGGTTGTGCGTTCCTCTAAATTAGTTTCAGATTTACTATTCTAAATGTATTAAGCTATGAATGCTTAGGAGATGTCATTTGCCACACTAGGCTGCTTGAAGCACAACAGCCAGGGTCATCTAGTTTAATGTTGCAATGAAGTCCATTACTATTATCATGTAAAATATCAAATTGACACTATATTACAATGGAAAGAGCCATGGTTTTAGCACCCCACTGTAAATCTTTTTTTTTCTTTTTTCCTATTGTTTATCCTTTCATGTCTTTTAAACATCACACCTTTAACTTGAACATTATGGTTATTAAACTATGGACCAATCCTAACACTGAAACTGAGTGTTATTCAAATTATTTTAGACGAACAGGATGGGGGATAGGTGTGTAAAGGTGGATTTAAAATAAATAAATAAGTCATTTTATTAGCAAAGCCTAACATATTTCACAAAGACCCAGATATTCCACATCAGGGGATGTCTCAAATATTGTTGGGGACACAGAAGGGTTAGCAGGTGTCGGGTTTGGAGCTCTGTTTCTCCAGTGTGCAGTTGGTACTCTCAACAGAAGGATAAATGGGCACTTTTTGTTAAATTTGATGGTCATTTCTTATTGTCAGATGGCTAAAAGCCCTAGTAATAAGGAATTTACAGACAGAAAGGAAATAAACAATAAATTATATTAGCTGCTCAATTACATTGTATTAATTGTCACATTTACTTGATTAATTTTCCTTTCTAATTTGTGCTTGGCCAGTCTCTACATTCCCAGAGATGGAGCCAGCTCTCCTATTATGTGGCAGCCAGGGAGGATGACGGCTAACTGCTTCCTATGAGACATGGGAAGTCAGATACAGGGCAGTGTATCAAAATGAATGTGTGTAGTCATTAGTACTTAATTTGTATTTGATTAATAACCAACCAATCATGGGCGGTTACTGATATAATGGCCAAAATGACTGCTGAGCAATGGTGTGTAGGTCATTGTTTCATACACATCACAGTATATGGGGGAAAATAGTATATTAATATACTGTTATGAAAGTGTCCTCTAACCTGAAATAAAGCTTCCCAGTTCATTCTTAATCATATTTGAAATGATGGTAATTAAGGTCCCCAGGTTTACCAAATACTGTCCCAGGTTGTCTTGTTTTACATAAATCTATAATTGGTACAGGATTGTTGTGTGCAGTCAGCCTATATGGTGCAAGATTAATACCAAATTTACTAAATATCTAACAGCTAATTTTGAATATTTTTTTTTGTGAGTTTTGCATTTGAGGTAATACATTACATAGCCATGAAAATGTAAGTAGTTTTTAGAGCCAGTGTTTGTGAAATCCAGGAATATTTGCCCTACACAGTTCAAGTACACTTGGCTTATATTAAATTATTTGGCCATTTCATCAGATACACCTACATGATGTACTTTCTAGGTATATGAAGTGTCTAGCATTAAACTGATGCTTGGCTCAGATCATTCTCAGCTCAGGCATGAAAAATGTGCATTACTCTAATAGGAGGAAATACACAAGGTTAAATAGTTAGCACTGTGGTTAGAATTAAAGTACTGATAATGGGTAAGAGAATGAGGAAAGGAGAACTAGACAGAGACAGTACATTTTCATCCCAAAATGCCTCCATACCAGCATAAACATACTGCATTGCTAAACATCTGGTCAATTATACACCCCCCCAATGGATGTTTTAGTGATTGAATACATGATAATCTAGTACTTTTAAAACATAGCACACTATGGTACAGTTAGCTGACAGTTTTTACCCTCATTATACCAAATGACCTTAAGTGCTTAAAACAAAACATGGACATAAGACTGGAATGATCGAAATCTTTGAAAAGCAACCAATAGGATAACTAAACAGGCAGGTATAGCAGCTCACTCCTCAGCTAGGCCCATCCCAAACATACCACCAATGGCCAAAGTACTGCAAAAATATTTATTCATACAAAACTAAGCCATAAAAATTCAGAAGTCAAATCTTCTCTGGACCTCAGCTGGCCCAAAAACAAAGTCCTTTTCAGTGGCTTCAGTCTTCAGGCATTCATCTTCAGCACTCTACATCAAAACAAAGTGCATCAAATGAGCTGTACAACCAAAATGGGGAAACAAAGGTACAGCATGACAGTTGTGTTTTCAACCCACCTCACTGAAGTACTTCTCAATAAGTGCTTGGGCAGCATGATACACAGCATTGTTTTCATGATTCTGAAGGAGCTCGATATGTTCCAGCCCACCCAACTCTTCCACAAGCAAACAAAGCTTTTCAACCTCCAGAAGTTGCTCAGCAGCCTAAGAAAACCAAAAGCGGTCACTGTCTGGTAGCAGCCACACCAGGTCGGTAGTTATTCAGCATAGGAACAGAAATTCACACTACATAAGCGTACATACTTGAGTGATTGCACTCTTACCAAGAAAATGTTATTGATTGCATCCAAGATGACTAGGATAGTCTTGGAATCTTTAACGGTCAATAAATTTAGGATGCCTTCCAGACCTCCACACTTCACAAGCTGTACAACCTGGTTCACTGTTCCTCCACTGGTGTAGTTTGTGACCGCCCAGACAGCTTCTCGCTGAGTCTTAAAGTCACTCTGAAAGCAAGATTTAAAATCGTTACATGTTCAAAGAACGATTTTAGAATGATTTAAGGAAGGAATAATAAAACTGCAACAAGCTGTGCCATTAAATGGTAAATAATCCACTATTGGATGTGGTCCAGCCACCCAAGTGGTTGCCCATAATGACACGGTCCATCATGTTTGTTGTGTCACAATATGACAATTATTTAAATTTTAGTGTACTGTGCTTTTTAACGCTTTATACTTTGTGCATTGTACAAGAGAGTAATCCTCCATGTTACAGCAGCTAGAAGCAGTCATCTCCTTACCAACCTCTTGACATTTAAGTGACGGTGAGTGCAGCAGTTGCTAAAAAGAAAAGCTAAACAGTACAAAATTCATTCATTTGGAAGATTTTCCCCCGGTAGAAGTTTACTGTTAAAGCCTCAACACTTACAACTCCTTCCATAAATGTTCCAGAGCTAATACATTACATTAGACGTTTGAATAATTTCTTAATCCTTTTATTAAGGCTGTGGTTGTTGACTTATTGCTAACAAAGTCCCTGTGAAGGCATTGTAAAAGCAGCAATGTCTGAGCACTCAGATAGGCTCATCTGAAACTGTACAAGCCGGTAATCTACAACTTCAAAAGAAAGCTGTGGTATTAGCAGCTTAAATACATTCCATTCAATTAAAACCTTTATGATAATTATGATTGTATGCAAGTCACCACCTACATTCCTGAGCAAATTCACAAGAGGAGGCAGTAGACCACATGTTATTAGTTGCTGAATCTGTTGGGGTGGTCCAGCTGCAATGTTGGAGACAGCCCAGGCTGCATCCTTTTGGATACTGGGTTTAGGATGACGCATTAGTTTTGGCAAGGCACTCAGCACACCAGCATCAATAGCCATCTGTGTCTGAGGGTCTGAACCGCTCACAATGTTCCCAATAGAACGAAGTGCTGGAGTCTTCAAAAGAATAAAAAGGTCTTAACAGGTGCACAAGTTAATTACAAAAGCGATTTCATTTCTGACATTTTACTAGAATGAAATGAAGGCCCAAATTAAAAGCCAGAACAAGTTGTAATGGTTTACCACCACTGCAAGGTCCTCAAAGCCCAGCAGCTCAACCAGTCGTGAAAGAACCCCGGTCTTTATTACAACGTCAATGCGCTCATTTGGCCCATCTGTAAGGTACGAGATGGCCCAGCATGCGTCAGACAGAACAGATTTATCACTGTGGTGAAGCAGCTGTATAATGGAGGGAAGCATCTGCTGGACTGCAGAGAAACGAGGGAAAGGATTCTTGTTCCTGCACAGGTTTGAGAGGGTCCATGTCAGGTTGCGTAGATAGCCAACCTGTGAAAGACACCCAGGTATGTTTTTGTTCCTCCATGAAGCCTAATATTCAGATACTGAGCATTTAAAATTAAATAACTTACAGGGACGTCTGGCGTTAGCCGTGCTAGTAGCGCAGGGATCACACTGCAGTCAATAAGTGCATCACGATATGCTGGGCCATCACCTGTGGGAACACGTGTAGAGCCAAATCTAATGCATGATCCTGCTCAATCAGGATTGCATCGAATATCTTGCATGTAGTCTTCGAATAAGAAGTATGCAAATTACCTGCAATATTACCCAGGGCCCAGACAGCCTGCTCACTTATGTTTAACATTGGTGAAGCCAAAAGGGCAATGAAGGCAGGCACTGCACCATGTTCCACCACTTGTTGAGTGTGCCACGAGTTGCCTGATGCCACATTAGTAAGTGACCAGGCAGCCTCAAACTGCAGAGTGGGGTTATCGTTCCTACCCAAAAACTCTACAAAGCGGGACAGCAGACCTGCTTCCACAATTTCTTTTAATGGAGGGTTCCTCTCTCGAGACAGCAGCTTCCTAAAATGACAGTGAGCATTAAATACCAAAGACTATGGATCATTATAATCGACAGGCATGTACAGAATTCACCATACCTGGCTGTTTGACAACCCTGCACCTGTCGCTCTGGACAGTCACTGTTAACATTGGCAACAATTTCCTGAATTGTTGCTGAAATGACCTAAAAGAAATAGTAGAAGAGTAAACTTCAATTGGATTACTGCTAAGGATTCATATCGCTGTACGAATAATGAGACTACAACCTCTTGGTTGTCAGTGTTGTAGTCTGGAGACAGAGGTTCTTCATCAGGCTGAGAAGAAATATTCCTCCTCTTCAGGATGCTTTCCACTTTTTGGGCTTTTCGAAGCTCCACACACTCCGCAACTCTGCGCTCACGCATTTTCTTCAAGGAAGGAGCAAAATTAGCCAAATATAGTTTTAATAATGGGTTAAAAAAAAAAATGATATATAGTTTTAATAATGGGTTAAAACATACCATGAAATCCTTGCCTCGGTTTTTGAACTTGCACATGCGCTTATCAACCATATTTTCAGTAGGCATTGTGTGCATCAAGTTGGCACTAAAAATAAAAATAAATTTATCTGGAGAAATTCTTACAGCCAGGAATCTCAAATGAAACGAAGTAGAAGAAATAACTTGAAATGCAGCCCACTCACCCAGGTCTTCAGAAAATAAACCTTCAGGACCCCAAAGAAATAAGCCAACCTCCTGCTGAAATATTTAAACGCTGAGACTAACAATGATCAGGTGATCCTAATCAGCACTTCGCCGTGGGCATGTTTAGCATGCTTTTGTACCTCAATGCAATGCATATGCTCCAGTAATACTAAATCTGTCTGCAGCGCGTGATGTGACTTTTTAATACCGCATTGAAGCACCTCATATCTCACCGGATTTATTGTATTTGGAAGTGGTGCAATAATTCCTTCACGTAAGCTTTAGAAAATGGTGCACTGTGATAAGAGTAGTCTTAAGAGAATAAGCTGGGAAATAAATGATAACTGGATAACTGATGGGTTTTGAGACACGCTTTAATTATATCAGTATGTTTAACACTGAAATATCCAATGTTTATTGAAGCATCATGGTCAAGTACATCATCAGGAATAGGAATGGGGGAAATGATTGTCTGATTTTATTTTTTAAATGAAATAAAACGAAACAAGCAAAATGGATTAAGTCAATTTTGCTCCATAACTTATATATATATATATATATATATATATATATATATATATATATATATATATATATATATATATATATATATTTTCATAGGTTATTTAGCGTCAAGCATATTTGGTGTAGGTAGATGACGTTGGAGTTCTTGGACACTGTCGCCACCTAGCGGTCACATGCTTCACTCCATCATGGTTTGGTAAGAGTCGGTCGAGTCCTCGGAGCTGCTGAGGAGTGGCTGCTTCTCGGAGCTACTTTTCCCTCGCTTTGATAAAAGCCTACGGATTTTAACTAGGACTACAGTCAAAAATGCAAAACAAACTGCACCCAATATCGCAGCACCCAGGAGCCAGGGCCAGAGCTCACGTGCTTCCTCCAGATAGGACACGATGTCATCTACAAACCGCCGGCCTACAATCATAATATTAAAAATAAATAAAACACATACAAAAATTCATATATGTGGAGATATTTTGAAAGATTTTTGTTTTTATTCAGTGCTCCTACATTTGGGGTGTATACAACGATAAGGCATAACATTATGAGCAGTGCCTGGTGAAGTGAATAAGACTGATGATCTCCTCATCATGGCACCTGTTAGTGGGTGGGATATATTAGGCAGCAAGTGAACATTTTGTGCTCAGAGTTGATGTGTTAGAAGCGGGAAAAATGGACAAGCGTAAGGATTTGAGCGAGTTTGACAAGGGCCAATTTGTGATGGCTAGACGATTGGATCAGAGCATCTCCAAAACTGCAGCTCTTGTGGGGTGTTCCCGGTCTGCAGTGGTCAGTATCTATCAAAAGTATCCTTTAAGTCCTGTAAGTTGCGAGGCGGGGTCTTCATGGGCCCCACCTTGCAGTTTTCAGGATTTAAAGGATCTGCTGCTAACATCCTGGTGCCAGATACCACAGCACACCTTCAGGGATCTAGTGGAGTCCATGACTCGATGGGTCAGGACTGTTTTGACAGCAGAAAGGGGGACCAACTCAATATTAGGCAGGTAGTCATAATGTTATGCCTGATCTATGTATATAATAATGTTAAATTTGTCTTAAATGTTCTGTCATATTTGTAACTAATGAAGCCCATACATAGAAAAAAAAGTGTACAGTTCATGTTGTCATATAAAATAATATGGTAACTAAGTGGATGGTACCCAATGTACCTTGAAACATGTTTTATAATATTAGTAAATTTAACACGGAAATATGTCATAGCATTTATTGAAGCACAATATCCTGCTCAAGTGTATCATGAGGATTATGAAGGATAGATCTAATTGCCTACATTAAAATTACTACATTCATTTTTAAAGAAATAAAAATTGGTAGAATAACCAAGTTTTTAAAAATGGTTTTAAACTGTGAGATTTTGGAGACAGTTGAGAACTTTGATAACAATTAACACGTTCTCTGTAACTTGCTTAAATTTCCAACTAAGATTGTAAATGTTTTTGTGATGAATGTGCTTTCTATTAAGCATTGTTTGTTTGTGCTAGCCTTTTATAAATTGCCATGGTCAAAAAACAAAGTGAGATTAGCCTGAAATAAGAGTATTTACAGTATTTACAGAAATTACCATTATATAAATAAATATAAAGCAAAAAAAAATATCACCAGGGTCTTGGAGGTAGGAGTATTCATAGCCTATTTCTCTGCTGGAAATGAAATAGTCCCCATTCTGATAGAGAGGTATGAATGGTGCCATGTAGTATTCACTGTTGTGGCCAATTGGTGCATTGGCTGTGGGATAGTGAGACCTTTCTGGCTGGTGCCTTCTCAGCCACTGCTCGTAGATGCTACGGAAACAGAGGCAAACTCAAACAAGTCTTCAAAGCAAATCTTGAGTTAGGAAGTGTTCAATTTCACTTGATTTCTCACCTATCAACGAAGGCATGATGTAGGAGGAAAACTGGGTCATTGGCTGAGCCCTGCACTGAGGACATGGTGCCATTCATGAAGACGTGCAGGGCTGCATGCATGCTGAGTTTGTTGCTGTTCCCAAGGCCTGTGCGAGGATTTCCAAAACCTATACAGGAAGAAAAGTTAAGTGCTAACAGTTTCAAGAGATAAAGCCTGCCTGGTCAAATCATGGAATTAAATGAGATCGATCAGGGGCATAAACTCAAACTGAAGATATGACAATAATCAGATGTTGTCTGATTATAAGTCAAAAGTATGATTTTTTCCATAAACAACATCAGGATCAGTAACTACAGCCATAGACCTAATTACAAATGTTGTTGGGGGATGTAGTAGCTTAGTGGTTAAGGTGTTGGACTACTGATTGGAAGGTTCTGGGCCTGATCCTGATGCTGAGCCTGATGCTGGGCTCCTGAGCAAGGCCCTTAACCCTCATTTGCTCAGTTGTATAAAATGAGATAGCTCTGGATAAGAAATCTCAAAATGCCAGAAATGCCAGATATGTAAATGTTTTCCTTTCTGGCAAAACCTACTATGTCTACACTAACATGACACTCCCAGATACACATACAACCACTACAACAACTTAAAAATATATATGTATCTGGTCAAGAATATCAACTTCCTGATCTTTTTAAAACACATTTGGTTTGGTGTTTATGTGATAATGGTGCTTTGTAACTAACTAGTGTCTAAATTTGATGTATTTAACCTTCTAGTGTGTTCCTGAAACTCATGTTGGCCATGCGGTCCATTGGTCCAGTGTCATACTGCGACAGACTGAGAGTGAAGTCCACCTCAGAGGATGTGGGAAGCCCATCTGCAAGGTTCCGGTCATGGTTCCCAGGGTTGCGCAGTAAAGGTCCTTCCTCTGTACCATCACACAAGATACCTCTCATACTGTATTCTGGTTCTCTGGAGCAAATCACCTATAAGGTTTATAATTAAACAAAAAAAATACAATCAGATAAATAAGTGATTTGATATTAAGGATGTTTAACATTATTGTAAAGGCAGGTGTATGGGCCACCAAAATATTCATCCACTTGAAAATACAGAACTTTATATAAACTTAATCAGTCCTAAATTTTTAACTCGGAAATGCGTTTAGCATTATTCCAAAAAATATTTTAGGAGTTTCTAGACTACTGTAATCAGGAAGAGAAATAAATATGTTAAAATTTAGTGAATGACTTTGGCAGACAAGCTATGTTATGATTGCACTAAGCAGGGGAAGGGGTGTTGCAGCCTTCCAGAGCTCAACAGTTTTTTGAACATAGCTGTAGATGATGTTATATCAGTCTGCATCAGCAACTTATAATTATGTAATTATATATTCTTTATTATAAGGTCGTTCAAGAGGACATTTTCCAGGTCTTGGCTGGCTGTTATACTAAACCGAAAAAAGTTTTTTTTCCAATGCTTGCTTCTCCGTTCTTCTTTATGAAGAATCGATCCAAGATATAATGTGACGGAAATAACATTATGATAAGATGATCGTGGGCTAAACAATCCATAATTTTAATTTCAGCTTGACAGATGTATTCCTCTTCAAAGGAAGACTTTCTCTTCATATATGACTTTTACACAATTTTTTAAACAAAATTTTGAACCCTGAATGGAATGTATTTTAGGTTATCCCTCTGGGGAACCTTTAACTCTACTTAAACCCTTCAGTAGTGATGACATCAGAAAGTATTCAAAATATGACTCTTTTTTGGAAGCTAAGAACTAATAATTTAAGAGCATTAATGAAATGTTTTTATGTGCAAGTAGAGTATGATTAAGTACAGATTAATTTAAGATGGTTTAAGATTTTTAATAATTCATGTATAAGCGATTTTTTTCTGATTTACCTTCCAAGAGGAGAAAACAGATGATGGGCTGATGAGGTTGGGGTTTAGAGGACTTTGTCCGCCCACGATCTCATCGGTGCAAACTTCACACTCCTGTGCATCCCTCCAGTCCCAGTATGGAATGGCAAAGTCGAAGTCTCCTGTTAATTTCCTAATCTCATGTTCCCAGCGAAGCAGAAACACCCTGTGCCATGGCAAGAAGCCCGGGGCCCAGTGTCCAAAATCTACCTGCAGCCACACATTATTCTCCCCTCCAAGCAGAGCGGGCCGGGAAACATAGTAATGCATCCAGACGAACAGATCGTAGATGGAAACGTCTCTAAACATTGGCCCAGATGAGTTGCTCATTTGGTTGTAGATGCCCGTGATTATCACATAATCTTGGCTGATGGTATTTTTGGCTAAATTAAGATAAGAGATGAACTTCTGCTTTTCCGCCTTTGAAAGCTGGAAAATGTTTCTTCTGACCGTCTCGCGTCTTTCAGTGCAAACTGACCCGAAGTAGCCAAATGCGCATTCACTGCAGTCAGGACCCATAAAGTTTCGGAGACAACGACAAGTTCGGTTAAAAAATGTGAGAGGCCATCTCTCCCTGTCATCCAAACCGTTAAACGGGTATTGAGGTCCATCGGGCTGCTCGGACACGGTTACGTCTTGGCACATTCCCCGACCAGAACGAGCTCCGCAAGCTGATCCATCTCCGCTCCAAACGGGACAGCATTGTCTCGAGGCCAGAGCTTCACTATTAGCGCACTGCCGGGGAATTTGCTGCCATGTCGGCTTTAGTAGCTGAGCGAAAAAGACTATAACAAGGGAGTGCATCTCATAAGTCAGAAGGGTTCTGTTTGTGATGGCACACTGATGACTATTGGGTTAATCCTTTCAGGGTCTTTACCACCCCCATCCGTTGCCCACTCCCCCATCAGATTCTTCAGATCACATGCCTCTTTGCCTCAGGGTCGTTAGGGTGAAAAATTCTTCCCTGCATGTTACTGCTACTCGGAGTGTGTTACGGAGTCAATATTTTAACATTATACATGTTTTAGGTGTTATTAGATGGGAACTGATATCATGTTCCCTGTATAGATTTGTCACAGAATTTGACGACCTTATCCAAAGACACACCTTTCTTTCTTTCTTTCTTTCTTTTCAGTAAACATAAAGTCAAGGTGGATCTGGAGCAGGAACACGAAGAGCAAGGCCGGAATACACCTCGAATGGGACACCAGCTAATTGCAGGGCCCCATACAGACATTTATATACTCGTTCCTGTCTAGGGATAATTTAGAGGAATCAGTTTACCTACTGAAATATTTTTAGAGGTGAAACCCGAAGAACCCTAGGGAAACTAAAATGACAACGAATCTGAGCTCAGGATTGAACCGGAGACCTTTAAACTTTAATGCGCAATGTACAGTTTAAACAGAAGATGGCGCCGTGAACAAATAACATAAGAGTTAGGGTTTCATGTTAGGGAGGATAAAATTACTTGTCTATGTAGAGAAAAATGGAGACTCTGTACCGTGCCTCAATGACAGATTTTGCGGAGTGATCCAAGATCAGCTATCATATATAGTTTTACGTAAAGCAGGTTGAGCCTACACACATGATTTTTTATTGTCTTTGGGCTTTGAAAAACGTTTCCTGTAGTAATGTAATATTATGCTCACATCTCTGTCTAAAACATTGCAAATTGGCCAACAAATGTTGAGTTATCTGTCTTTCTATAGAGACTCAATAAGTTATAAGATGGTTAACAACCTAGAGTTTCTTATTGATTCCATAACTAGATTGCCAATGTTGAATAAGCACATACAATGTGGAATATAAAAAAAAAACAGTTAGATCTACACATAAACTCATTTAGACTACCGTTATTTGGTTCAACCTGACGGGAGAGGGAAACAAATTTCCCATAACGCCATACAGAATACCGCATTCAAACCACCTACGCTCACTCTGCGCTGTTAGTCCTCAGAAATAGACGTGTGTATAGGCTACACTTAAGGGATGTGTTAGTGTTTCTCAGTATCCTGTATGAATGTAAACACTTTGACTAGCGCGCAAAACGCAGCGGTATATTATTCATAATGCCATGTGACCCTCGGCGCTGAAACGGCACGCGTTTCGTGAGCGCTTATTAGAAGGGAAGCAGAGATGTCCACCTTTTGAGACACGAAGTAAGGTGAGAACGGTAAGATTTCCGTAAGTGTTTTACTTACCTGTAAATTCAAAGTAGACATTTTAGGGCATTTAATTATGTTTGTTTTATATTGATAGACCGTGATATTTTTCAAGCTTAAGAAACATATCGTTTTGTATAAATCGGTGGGGTTTGGTTTTTGCAGACGGAATATGAAAAGGCAAATAAGCTTCTTCATTCTGCAAACATTTTATTTTGATTTGTGTGATTGTAATTCTGAGATTTCAGCACCGCGGACAGCTCCGAGACTTTAGCCCTATGCACGTTGTAGGAGTATTAAGTTTATACGGTCTTGTCAAGTCGACTCTAGTTTGTTTGGTCAAATTAAATGCTACGAGATCACTGATAAGAAAGTGAACCTATTAGTTAACAGGTCTCTCTTGGCTCCAACACGGACACATTCAAACACTTGCACAGCCATTTGCCATGAGCTATTTTAGTTCTTAAAGAGATAGAGAGCTTTAATTAGGTAAAAAGGTAAGTTTTAACTTGCAGAATTTAGTACTGCTTTTGATAGCTATATAATAATTGCTGTTCTCTCGTTCTGATATTTGAAACAAAGTATATAAGACAAAACATATAAGACATAGCTCTGAAAAACAGTTTTTCTTTGTCACTCTTTTTCCATCAGAATTGAATATCACAAACTAGAGGATGTAGGAGGGTCTGTCATCTACAGAGATTTTCCTAGATTTTTCTTTTTCTGTCTGAGCTTCTTTTCTGATAACTGTTGCAGATACCATGATGACTCCATCTGCATTTGGCACTGACTGATCTGAGAGAGAGCAGGAAATGGGGATTTTACTTTTCTTCCTTTTTGCACTTCTCGGACACATCAACAGGCTCACACGGCTAGGCACACTGGTGCATGCTCAGTCTAATGAGCGCCGAGTCCTGGCTCACATGCCTGGTGACATTACCATTGGGGCACTCTTCTCAGTGCACCACCAGCCACCAGCAGATAAGGTCCATGAGCGGAAATGTGGCGCAGTGCGTGAACAGTATGGCATCCAGCGTGTGGAGGCTATGATGCACACTCTTGATCGCATCAATGCTGACCCCAACATCCTGCCCAACATCACACTGGGCTGCGAGATCCGAGACTCATGTTGGCACTCAGCAGTGGCACTAGAACAAAGCATTGAGTTCATCCGTGACACCCTAGTCTCCACTGAGGAAGAGGAGAGCATGTCCAGGTGTTCAGCTAATGGTGGAGGGATACCCATGAAAGGGAAGAAACCCATAGTGGGCCTCATTGGGCCAGGCTCCAGCTCAGTAGCCATCCAGGTGCAAAATCTTCTTCAGCTTTTCAACATTCCCCAAATTGCCTACTCAGCCACCAGTATGGATCTCAGCGATAAGTCCTTGTATAAGTATTTCATGAGGGTGGTACCCTCAGATGCTCAGCAGGCCAGAGCAATGGTGGACATCGTCAAAAGATACAACTGGACTTATGTGTCAGCCATACACACAGAGGGTAAGATGTGACATGAAATTTTTCATTTAAATGTGCCTCTGGTGGCATAATTTTTGGATTAGAGTAAAAATGCCAGTTTGAGGATTGTTTGTATCAGATAAATTCAGCATATTTATATCTAAATCTCTTATAAAAATGCAAAAAAAATGCTCAGTCCATTTTTTGTAATTCAGATTTATTTAGCTATAATCAGTTCTTGATGATTAATCATAGTTTGCCCAGTGTTAATTTGTTCAGTTATGAAGTTTGTTATTGATTCTGAGAGAAAGAAAAGTCATAGTCTGTTTGGCAAAATCCATTTTCTGAATTCAGATGTATTTAATGATTATGACAACAAAAGGGGTTACTTAAACTTATTGGATATGGGTTATAATATAAAACAAAATCATGGATAATCAGTGTACTCTGTAATTGTTGACACTTACAGTACACAGAAAATATTCATTGAGAAAGTAAGACATGATTATTTCTGTTTTTGCTCTAATGTTATAAAATTTAATGTAACTGGCTGATTGGCACAGGTTTTCTCAAGACTTTGCTCATATTTGGCTCCATCCATGTTGCCTTTGACAACAAACTTTCCTGCTAAAAAGCTACTCAAATGAATCATGTTACCACCAACATGCTTGGTACCTGGGTTTAGGGCTGTATTTTGTCTGTTTTTCTGTTTGACAAAATGACTTTGATGTTAGTCCTATAACCTGGTGGTGTCCACTCTTCTAATTTTGGTTATGCCAAAATTTTCCTTTTTGTTATAATAGATTTCACCGTACTCCTTAAATGGTTCCAAGCTATACTCAGGTTTGAGTTGGTCCCGGTTTTGCTGCCAAAACAGCCCTGACCCATCAAAGCATGGACTCCACTAGATCCCTGAAGGTGTGCTGTTGTATCTGAGACCAAGATGTTAGCAGCAGATCCTTTAAGTCCTGTAAGTTGGGCCTCCATGGGCCCCACCTCGCAACTTACAGGACATAAAAGACACTTACATGACTTGAAGGACTTATAGGACTTAAAGGATAATTTTGATAGATACTGATCTCTGCAGACCGGGAACACCCCCACAAGAACTGCAGTTTTGGAGATGTTCTGATCCAGTGGTCTGATCTAGCCATCACAATTTGGCTTTTGTCAAACTCGCTCAAATCCTTACACTTGCCCATTTTTCCTGCTTCTAACACATCAACTTTGAGGACAAAATGTTCACTTGCTGCCTAATATATCCCACCCACTAACAGGTGCCATGATAATCTGTCTTATTCACTTCACCTGGCACTGCTCATAATGTTATGCCTGATCGGTGTATGTACCCTGTTTAACCTGTATAGTGTAAGCCCTTGAGAATTAAATACTAGTTCCAATTTAGATTGCTGATTGGTAAATTCTGATCAGTTTTAGACTTAAATTTGAT